>NC_141693.1:1227309985-1227999985 GCF_964263255.1 Lissotriton vulgaris
GTTCCAGAAAATTGATATGCATTTTGGATAGAGGCTCCATTTTCCGCTTACTTGGAGATCTTGAAGATGCACTCCCAATCCTTCCAAAGATGCATCTGTGATCAGAACAAACTCTGGAAGAGGAGAGAGGCATGACAGTCCCAGAGCGATATTACTGGCGGACTGCCACCGTCTTTCATGATCGGGGTTATCCGAACGTTATAGTCGAATGATCTTGTCACTTGAAGCCATTGAATGTCCAACTGCTTCTGAAAAGGTCTCATCCTTAGATGTTCGTGAGGCACCATGAGGATGGCGGAAGACATCATGCTGATAAAGGATTTGAGGCGACAGACAGAAGCGAGCTCTCGTTTGTAGAGATTGTAAGCCAGGGATAGGACGTTGTTCTGTCTTACTGTTGATGAGATTGCCTTGTTTTGCAGTGTATCCAATGTTGCTCCTAGAAACGTTATAGGATGAGAAGGGGTTAGAACAGATTTTTTAAATATTGACTGCCAGACCCAGAGAGCGGAAGAGCTGTAGGCAGAAGTAGATGGCTTCGGAGGTCTGATGAAGAGAAGGAGCTTTCACTAACCAATCGTCGAGATACTGGAAGATCTGTGGGCCTTTTCATCGTAGGTATGCTGCCACGGAAACCAAGACACTTAGTGAAAACCAGAGGAGCTAAATGAAGGCCGAAGGGAAGCACCTTGAATTGATCATGCGCGCCTGCCACAAAGAAACGGAGACATGCTCGATGCTTTCGATGAATAGGAAATGGAAATATGCATCCTGCAAATTCAGGCTTGCCAGGAAATCTGTATGGTTCAGAAGCTGTAATATCT
Source organism: Lissotriton vulgaris (assembly GCF_964263255.1). Classification (NCBI taxonomy): domain Eukaryota; kingdom Metazoa; phylum Chordata; class Amphibia; order Caudata; family Salamandridae; genus Lissotriton; species Lissotriton vulgaris. The sequence continues at coordinate 1,227,310,810 of NC_141693.1, forward strand.
CCGGGAGAGTTACCATTCAAAAGGATTTCTTCTGAAGGTATTTGTTGAGTGTTCTGAGGTCTAGAATGGGACGCCATTCTCCCGACTTCTGCTTTACCCGGAATAAACGGGGTTAGAAGCCTCTTCCTCTCTGAGAGCGTGGCACACCTTTTAAAGCATAATCAATGCCTTCTTCTTTAGCAATTGAAGATGGGGTGGTATTGATTTTTGAGGCAGATGAGGAGGTGGTGTTGAGGAAAACTCTAGGGTATGGCCATATTTTATTATATCCAGGACCAATTTGTCTGTTGTTATTTTCTGCCATTGGTTTAGGCAACGAGAGAGGGGAATTTTCTTTAATGAAGTAATCAAGGGAAGAGCAGCAGGCGGCGAGGCCTCATCACTGCTTTCTGACAGAATCTCTTGATTGAACTTGTTGTTTCCGTCTAGGTTGTCTTGTGTCAGCAGCTTGCGGTGGCGCACGGTATTGCTGTTGATGCTGGTAAGACGGTCGAAAAGAGGTGTAAGTCTGAGGATGGTATCTCTGGTAACCACCTTGAAAAGAATAGGCCCTCTACCCCATGCTCCATGAAAGGGGTTCTTTCTAAATGGTGCGCACCCAAAGCCTTAGCCATGTCAGTGTCAGTTTTAATGGCTTGTATGGCGTCATTAACATGTTTGCCAAAAAGTGTCTCACCATCAAATGGCATGTCCAGAATTTAGCTTTGCACTTCAGGGCATAACATTGTTGCCTTCAGCCAACCCTGATGCCTGAGGACAGCAACTCCAACGAGCTGACAAAATGCCTAGGAAGCCACGTCCATAGAAGCATCAATATTTCTGATGCAGACCTTTCTCCTTCTAGAAGGATCGTTTTAGACTTTTATCATCCAGAAGGAGAGCTATGAAATGAGCGTTGTCGGAACACATCTGGCGATTGTATCTAGCTGAAATCGCTAGAGGGTTAGCAGCGCAAACTGTAGCACCTGAGGTGGTTGTAAATCTTTTACCAATGTTATAGGGGCGCCTTCCCTCCTTATCAGGCAGTGCAGTAATGGGTGCTAAAGGGTTTCTTGATCTCCGTTGGGCGGCTTGTGAGATAAAGGAATCCGGCTTAGGATGTCCTACCAGACAAGCTAGAGCATCATCGTGAGCTTTATACTTCTTGTCAGTACTGGGCAAGACCGGGATAACTGTGGCCGGTGTCCTTATCACTTTTACACCTTCCTCCCAAATGTGATCAACAATGGATCTCACAGTCTTTCTTGAGAAATCCTTGAAATCTTCGAGAAAACAGTCAGATTGCTTGACTGTCAAAGACAATTGAAAACGTGAAGCTGCTCTTTCTATTAGCACATGGAAGCCGCCAATATCTTCTGGTGGAGACTCCACAGTTTGAGAAGGAGAAGCAGATGTTGATATAACATAGTCCTCCCATTCATCACCTATTTGCTCATCTTTCTGAGGTTGACTCTTCTCAATTTCTCTGTCATCAGAAGTGTCCTGATGTTGTTGTGGCAAAACAATATCCCTCGTAGGGGAAGCCATAGGCAAAGGCTCAGACGTACATGGAGGACAAGATGGTGGCAAAGAAGCAGGCTGTGGTGGAGGGGGAGATGGAGGAACAGCTGCTGAAGGAAAATGTGTGCAGTAGTCTTGAAGGTCCTGAACCAAAGCCACAGGAAGTGGAGCATAGGCTCATTAGCAGGCTCCATATATTGAATTTTTGCATGTGGAGTGTGATAATCTTGCTGATAGTAACATTCATATTCATCATCATCTTTGTCTTGATATTTTACATGAAGCTGAGAGGGACTGTAAGCAGGGCCAAACATCCCATCATCACCAGATTCCTCTAAAAATGTTGAAGGTGGCAAAGGTGAGACTAATGCAGGTTTCTGCAAAAAATGCCTCATTGACAAGAATGTCGTCGGCGGATACATAGGTGTGAGTTGCAACGTCGACGGACGCTAAAGACCAGGAGTGGGATAGAGCGTTGCTAGCCTTGTTAACGGAAGCAGAGTCTGTGTTGTCGACGAGGATATGACAGGAGCGGAAGATGCTGTTGTCCGCATTGTCGACATGGTCGTAGACAAGGTCATCGACGGAACCATCATTGTCGACGAGGACCCCAATGAGAAAGTTGCCATCGCCGTTCGAGTCGCCGTTGACGAGGAGGTCGTTGGTGGTGTCGAAGCCATAATTCATCACTGGAAGCATCCTCGGCAGGGCCGTCGATGATAACGTAGTTTTATCCATCGTCGAAGATGTAGATTGTGCAGTAGTCTTGAAGGTCCTGAACCAAAGCCACAGGAAGGTGGAGCATAGGCTCATTAGCAGGCTCCATATATTGAGAGGCGATTGATGGAGCAAGGTTTCGCACATTTAGCGACTTGCTTGTATTCATGAACCTCGAGTAACCTTAACTCTGTAATCAATCTGTTTGTCTTACTAATATTGCATATTTTACTCTACACGGGGTGTCCCAGTAAAGCTTGCTTATGTGTTTATTAATCATAATACGCTTGCCTCTAAAATGGCCGCTGCTAAGCGGGAATTTAGTCTGCGCATGCGTCGGTCATACCCGTGTGATGTGACGCACTCGCAGTTCTGGTGGGAATTTGTTGCTCATGCGCAATACAGCTAAAATGGCTGCTTTATGTTTTCCCATGCTCCTAGCTTGCCTTGCCGCTTTTGCCAAAGCTGTTTGTTCTGCACTTACCCTAATGCAAATAGTTATTATAAAGTAAGGGATATAGTATAGCCATTTCATGGTATACAGTGTAATATTTTATTCTGTGTTTCTAAATAGTTTTCGCTTACTTTTCATGTATCGCATTCTTTGGGCCTGGGAGGTGCTTACTACTCCATCTTGGAAACGCCTGTGTGGTATCAGTCACGTGATGGGGGAAAAGAGCCATGCAGCTGTGGAACTCAGCCAGCTGGCAGCCTCGCCCAAGATGCTCATGAGAATCGACCTGTAACCCAGCAGGACGAAGCTGAACTGTACCTAAAACTGTTACATTGTAGGAAAACTGCTGTATACCCTATTGTACTCTGTAAATCTTATGCCATGGGAACTAGAATGTAAGGGGTGGGTACGAATACTGAATATTAAGTCTGAGAAAGTCTAAATGTTGGTGGTATGATGACTTAACCTCCTCCTTTGTCCAATCAGAACTTGGGGATTCTTTCACTTGCAACATTGGGGGGTGGTACACTGACCCGAAAACAGTATAACTAGCATAGGTTTAGCTAGAGAAATTGTCCGACTTGTCCGAATAGCTGACCTGTCACTGACCCAACGTACTCTATAGGTGACTGATACAGAGAGCTGCGGAGCACTCTGTCCGAATTTCCACAGACCCACTCGGGGTTTTGGGAACCTTAAGTGCTGGCGAAGCACTTTGCTGGGAGATTCGAGAACCCAATCGGGGTTACTGGCAGATTCCTTGCAGAGAGGGAGTAGCGCAGGCGTTGCAACCGAAGCTGCAGATGTTGGTGGTACCCTTTGTGAACCCGGTCCTGATCCGAATCCTGGGGTTATCCTGTCCTGACTGTCCATGAGCTGTACCTGCTCACCTACTGGCAACCTAAGTCCTTGAGGGTCCTTTCCCGTCTTTCCAAACTGACCCGTGGCCAGGGTTAGCTTTCATTCTGTCCTAGGTAAATATACATTCTATGTGGGTGTTTGTCTATCTAAACTCTCTTTCCTCTTGTCTCAAATAAAGCATAATTGCATACGTTCTTTTCTTTCCTTATCTCTCTATAAATGAGATTTCCATGCATTATTTGTCTTATAGCATGTTCCACTTTCTACCTACCTTTAGTAAAGTGCTAAATCGTTTGCATATATAGTTTGTTCCATTCTTCATAATTCATAAGTTTCGTTCCCTCTGAACCTTTAGTGAATTTCGAAAGATTACTTTAATTAGTATGTTCCATTCCTTTACCCGCCTTTAGTGATGTTGTGAAAGTCTGTTGATCTAAATTAGCGTGTTCCTTATTTTCCCTTCCCTTTATTCCGATTTCTAAATGATTCTTACTTTAATTCATAGCTATACGATATTTCTAATTCTAGTTATAGACAGCTTGATCTGTGTAAATTTGTGGCTCATGGCATATGATGATGATTAGATAAAGGTTTTCAAAACTTCCTGAGTTTGTGGTTATTATAAAGAGTATAAACATTATTCAATGTGTATATGGTATTTGTGTTGTCTATTTGTCCCACAGCTAGCTCCTTGATCCATTGTGATCTTAGGTACCTGTGACGAGGATTGGTAAGTCAGTTACACGGGAATACACAGAAAGGAACTGAATTGCTGGTAAAAGTGTGTAGGTTACCCGATTAATGTGTGATGGAAGTAAATATTTTATGGGCCCAAGTGTGCACTATTTGGTAATAAAGTTAGTCGGGTGACCTGCGCGCTCTATCAATATTAGGGGTGGAGGAAGTAGATTATTATTAATGGAGGTTAGATCATTTATGGTGATGTCTCTAACATTTCGAGACCACTGTTTGGTCTTGTGAGGTTGACCTTGTCTAACCTGTACCTTTTCCAAGTTTTGAAAAGAGATTAGGTAGTGATCCGACCCGTCACAAGGTGATATGTTTTCAAGTTGTATGATGTTATCTTTAGCTATGATTAAATCAAGGGGTGAGTCCTTATTGTGGGTAGATCCATTGCAGGCCCGGGTGAAGTTTAGGTTGGAGAGGAAAGCCTTGAAGGAGCATAGTAAGGGATCAGTTGTCATTCCAGTGTAATTTGAAATCCCTAAGGAAGATATTGTTGGGGTGTTGGTCAGACTTTGAGGCTATGGACTCCTTTATTTGTTCGATGAAGAGAAGGTTGTCACCTGGGGGAAGGTAGAACGTATGGATCGTATGGAGCACTATCTTGTCATTATCCCAGATTTCAACACCTAGGTGTTCCCAGGAGGTCATTGGAGAGGTTTGTCAGGGTGAGAATGGAGTGATAGATACATGCAATGCTGCCCCCAACTTTAACAGGTCTATCAAGTCTTATAATGTCATATTCAGGAGGGATTAAGATGTCCAAAATTGGAGAGGAGGTGTATTTAAGCCAGGTTTCAGTTAAGATCAGGAGGTCCAGTTCTTGCTTGAGGATGAGGTTGCTAATATCCGCTGCATGATTAACCGCTGACCTGAAGTAAAGAAATAGTGATTTGATGTGCAAATTAATTGCTACTGCTTCTGGGTGTGATATGGGGACAGGTAAGAAATTATCCTTGTTCATAGTTCTGAGGTTAACACTGGATTGCCTAAACGGGTTGGAAAGAATAGTTTGGATATTTACTGGTGAGGGTAATGAGACATTGCGAGAGCCGTTGTAAGATAGAAGAAGTAAGAGAATGTCATCATCAGACAGATGGTTAGAATACCTAAGGAGCCTGGAATGGTGATTAAGATGGGGCTGTGTTTTCCAGAGTGGACTAAGCGGGTTTTCAGAAAATGAAGTTTTCCTCCTGCAGTGTTTATCTGTTGCGGGAGGGGTGGGTTGATTAGTCCCAAGGGTCGGATTGAGCTTCCAAAGCTTCTCCATCTTTATAGAGGAAGTGTAATAAAGTGTAATAGATTCTGCAGGCCATCTTTAACTAGTTGGATATCATGCTTGAGGTCTGCCAGCTTATCCACAATGGACCCCTCGGAGTGTTGGAAGGAAAAGTGGATTCCTCATAGGTGAGGAGGTAAGTAGTGGGGGAGGGGACAGGATGTTGTGGGTTAGAGGATGGTGTACTTCAGATGAGAGTGGGTGAGGGGTAGTGAGAGTAGACCACTTTGCTTCCTTTTTAAGTCTCTTGAGTTGAGGGGTATTGGACACAGTGGGCAGGGGAGGGTGGTGGATGAGCATGGCCTCCGTTGGAGAGGAGAAGTAGAGGAATGGTAGGTAGTAGAGCTGAGGTACCCAAGACTATTGTTGTTGGAAGCTTAAGGGGAGTGAACATTGTGTTTCAGACAAATGGGTGAAGAGGGGGAAGGTAGATCTCCCAATTTGGTATTCCAGCAGACTTGAGTTGGAATATCAGGCCTAGGTTTGTTGGCCTTGTATTCACCGTAGGTGCAAAGGGACTGGTCAGAGGGAGTGAGGGAGAGGCGGAGGAGGTGGTAAAGGTGGAGGATGATGCATGAGGTTTCGAAGCTGAGGGGAGAATTTGATTAGGTAGGGGAGCTGGAACTGTATTAACCAATGTATTTTTAATCCTCGCAAAGATTCTGCCAAACTGTTCAAGATTTCGGTCTGTTGCTTGTGTAAGGATTTTTCCATTGTTGGAAAGGGATATCGCAAGATCAGCATTGAAGTCTGGTGAGGATATCATTGGGACATGTATTTTAAGTGGCATTTAAGGGTTGCACCATCTCCTCGAAGGCAATATTCAGTAAGAAGGGCCTTCTGCAATAACTAGAGACGGTGGAACATGAAAAAAAATAAAAGCTCAACAAAACTTGGGCTATCTCTACAGGAAACTAGAACAGACATTTAGACTTCTTTGAATGAATCTCAGTTCTCCCTACCTGAACTCGCAGAAATGAATGAAACATTTTGAGAAAGTTTCAGGATTCAAAATTAATAAAGATAAGTCAGAACTCCTAAATATATCAATCCCCAAAGAGAGCGAAGAACAGTTAAAAACCCCAAACCCTATAAAATGGGCAAAATCATCCATAAAATACTTAGAATAGAATTGGGACAGGGCTAACTGGATATTTCTCCAAGGTCTCAAAGCCTATATTATAGCAGACTTGGCTAAGTGGAAAGGCCAGTTTATCTCCTGGCTAGGGAGCATTAACAGTGTGAAAATAAACACCCTCCCTTGGCTACTATATCTTTTCCAGATATTGCCTATGATGATCCCACGAGTAGACCTGGAAAACCTACAAAAGCAAGTGATAAAATTCACTTTTGGTGGGTGATTGAGCATAACATGAAAGGTCTGCTTAAAAAAGGGAAAGAGTTTGTGTGGACTGAGGAACGTAAAAAAGTATTTATAAGACTGACGGGAGATTTAGAGGGTGCTGACAATTTGCAGTGTTTTGGTCTAGCTTAACAATTTTACATAACTGGTACTAGAGTAGTAACCAGAAGTTTCTTCTGCCACAAGACAGGTGAATTGACCAATTCCCATTGGAAATCTCAAACTGTACTGAAGAAATGAGGCGGCTAAGCTTTTTGGGCCCAAGAAGCTACTCTATGGAATAAACTTCCTTTCTTAATACAGAAAAGGCTCATAAAATTCCCTAAGAAGCTTAAAATCTGGCTTATTGGCAGCTGTCCTTGATTGAGTGTTGATCCCGTTAATTAACTGTCTTGGTTATCAATAGCGCCTGAAGACGCTCTAGGGCATTGGCTGTTTGGACCTAGGGTTGGATTACTTCCTTTGAAACATCAATGTGGCCCTTTTGCACCTGCATTTTGCAGTAACAGACTTGTTTCTGGAAACAACATGTAAACTGGCATTTGCTAATTAATATGAAGCTGGCTACCATGGAGCCATAGCACACTGATTGGAACACTGTTTCCAAATTGATTGCACCCGAATGTTTGGTGCTAACCTTAAATTTGAATGGACATATAGATTTGGACCATCTGTACCTGGATCCCTGCAGCATATCCAGTGTCCACCTTTTACTCACAAGGAGCTCTGCAGCCCAATCACAAGGAGCTCTGCAGCCCAATCACAAGGAGCTCTGCAGCCCAACGCAGAGGAAGGTGTGATCAGGGGCACAGCTCTTGGCTGTATACCTTTGAAGGCTAAGGACTTAAATACTTTGCTTCTTCTTTAGTGACTGAGCAGGACAGAGCTCGACTGCCCTGTGGTTAGAGGGCCTGTCATGCTATGCCTCAGCCCAGAGTGCGAGTTTGACATTAAAGAATCTTTTCATGAGCTTAACCCTTTTGCTGCTTCTGTCGGCCAATGACTGTCGCGAGCACTACTTCTGTAGAGCTGTGCACGTCCGTTGGCCGACGCGGCCCCGCCCACTCAATCAAAGCGCCGCACCACAGCAGAATTGCTGCCGCAGTTAAGTGGTTAAAGAGCTTAAGCTTGCTGAAACTGAGAGACTACAGCAGGAGCCCTTCTCGACCTACATCTCGCTTGCAAGTGTAGTCAATCCATGTGCTTTCACCTCCACGCCTGCATCAGGAGATACTTCTTGAGCGCATGATGTCCATGTGAGCCTGTGTCCTTCTTCAAACAATGCTTGTGCAGAGGCTGGTGGTGATCTTCAAAACTGGAGGGGTATTGTGGGGACCAAGAGACAAACCCAGAGGGGGGAAAGGGGGGGGGGGGCAAAAAGATAATTAATTAAAAAAATTATATGTACTTACCAGTGCCATGTTTTCTTCATTCTTCTGGCATCAGCATGAGCCAGGGCACCTCATTGAACCTTAGGCAACCCCCTTTTGCAAATCCTGGTGCTGCTGTCATGAGAGCAAAAACAACAGGTGATGGACCGAATGTGGATCAATGTCACACACTCACCCCAGTCCAAAGATCTGGGACCAAATCCATCGTTTCTTTGCACTCCACACCACCCTGGGTTAGACAATGGCGATATGCAAATCAGCTCTGACCCTGTGCCCCATGGGAACAGTCCAGTCCGAACTACAAAAGCCATGTCCTGATTTGCATATCGCCATTGTCTAACCCAGGGTGGTGTGGAGTGCAAAAAAACGATGGATTTAGGCCCGGATCTTTTGACTGGGGGAGTGTGTGACATTGATCCACATTCAGTCCATCACTTGTTGTTTTTGCAATTGCCGCCCTAAGTGCGCTGGGGATGCCCAGACGTGGGTCCCAGGCACTCCACACCACTGGAGTCAAGCTAGCCGGGCTGATGAGAGGTGTTACCTCGAAACCGGTCCGGTCCTCGGATGCTTGATTCCGTTCTGGGAAGGACATGGCTTTTGTAGTTCGGACTGGACTGTTCCCATGGGGCAACAGGGTCAGAGCTGATTTGCATATCGCCATTGTCTAACCCAGGGTGGTGTGGAGTGCAAAAAAACGATGGATTTAGGCCCGGATCTTTTGACTGGGGGAGTGTGTGACATTGATCCACATTCAGTCCATCACTTGTTGTTTTTGCTGTCATGAGAGCAGCACAAGGATTGGCTGCAGCGGGCTGCTTTGATGCTACAGCAGGCACAGGAGACCTGTCTGAGACAGCTAGGTGGAGAGCGTTACATTGCGCATGTCGGGCTGGCGGTCGCAAGACAGCCGGCCAAAGTGACTTGCACAGTGTAAACTGGTGGAGTGAGCACCAGTCAGCAGCAATGCCCCGTCCCCAAACACTGATATAGCTGTGAGAAGTGAAAAATAAAACAGTAATTCATTTTATTACTGTTTTATTTTTCACTTTTGGTGCACTAGCAGCAGGGAGGCGACGCTCCTCTGCCATAATAGGGGGGCCGCCGCTATGCTTGTGTGAAATTATGTGCCAGACCACATTTTTGTTTGCACCGTCTTAATCTGCGACAAATGTCCATGTGAGCTCGTCTAGACGCCAGTATGTCATGGTTGTGCCCTCTGTTCTTCTAAAACCATTGTCCCGACACAGTCTCATCCTGTGCCCTGTGTTCTTCAACTGTTGGCCATTTCAGCCTTTGTTTATGACAGTACCCTATTGTTCAATACTGTATTTTTCTGCAACCAAGTGTCTGTACAAGCCTCTGTGAACTTACCCCTGAAGAACTTTACCACATTAACTGAGCGACCAGCCCGGCATGCAGATTTGTGTACCAGCCACACTACCTTGCCTCTTCCCACCTTGCCCCAACTTATGGATGCGGTTTCTTCCCGCTACTGGCAGATTACGAACTGTGCAGCTGTTGCAGAAACCATTAGAGCTAAGCGGAGCCGTCAAGCCAGTGGTCTGAAAAGGCTGAATGTACCAGAACAACAAAGACTGGATCAGCTACTGAACTGTGCTGGTGAGGACAATCCAAGCCAGAACTGTGCTTTGCATTTAACAGATATGTCTTTGCAAGTGTATCTATGCTTATTTGTGTAGACCTGGGAACCATGCAGATAATATTGAGTAAAGAAATATGCATTCAGTGTAATGGCTGTGCCTTGTAACTCATTAAAGTTGCTGAGCTTTTTACCTGTATAATCATTAGTTCTATGTTTTTTCCCAAAAGGAACAGTGCTTGGATCGTTTATTTATTGTGTGATGCTTCCAAGAGTAGGCCTTGGCTATTAGACTTCCCTGCCCCTTAAATGTGAAATCGTGAAGAGGAGGTGTTTGTCAATATAGTAGATCCACAATAGTACCTTGTTCCTTTGTATCCAAGGACAGCTGCAATATTTGTCACAGGCACTGCCAAACAACCCCCAAGTCATACAGGCCATGGTAAACTGGGTTTAAATGAGGGGAATGAGGCATTACCAATGCCCTTTCTGAAGACCTACACCCATGGACACGGCAACAAAGGAGCCACTCTAAAAATGATGGCCCCTCCAACACCATGCCCGGCAGCGTCTTTCTGTCAGGGAAAGTCTTGTCAATGATGGTTCCCACTGTCAGAAAAAGTCATGCAATGTCCTCCAGTCGCTTAGGAAGGTTCCAGGTGTGGGGGACATTGGTACTGTAATTCCAGAAGATGAGTCCCCGCCTTGAGGGTCTATTTTCAATGATCTCAGAAATGCCAACCATTCTGCTGTGCAGTTAGGGCATGGTGAAATTTGCAGCCACTCTTTTTGCCACCACGGTCAGTGAAGTTGCTTCCAGAGACCATGTATTACATAACAAAGGGACCCCTTTTATCGGACCTGGGTTTTCAGATAGTTTTGTAAGAGACAATGGTTCATACAAGGCCACTCGGTCCTGGTAGAGATAGAAATTTTTAGAGAAGCGAATCAATCAGTAATCATGTGGCATGAGGAACTTTTTTAGAAAACATGTATAGGACGGGACACAGGAACATTGTAAGGCAGTTCATTATTTAACAAAATTTAATATATCATTACAAGCGAATTATAGATCCAGTGCTCACAATATAGTGAAAAGGAACGTGCTGTGGTGAAAGAAGGAAAATGTAAAAGAATACATCGCATTGACAACAAGAGCCAAAACTCCTTACAAAATTAGATACAAGAACATGGTTTCAATGTGTGTGATAGTGAAGAACCGGGTTTTAGAACCCAGCGACGCCAGGGGCCCGCCCGAAGTCTTCGGATTCACCTGTCTTAGAATACAGAGACACAGGATACTTCTCGGTGACGTCAAAGATCAAATGTATTGGCTGCAACCAGGAACAGAAGTCTACGAAGTACGACACAAGTAGGTTCGCTAGAGACTGCTCAATTTTCGTATTGCGAGACATTGTCTTTTATACTAAAAATCACATTCCTGACAAACACCCATTATTTACGAATTGTCCAATCATAGTTAACATTGCAAAAGGTATCGCATAACGACAACCCCACTTTTCAGTTGTCCAGCCCACCATCAATTACACGGGAAAGCCCAACATTCTTGCTCGGACAGGCCGGACAAACCCATAATAAAAGACCACAACCCAAACCATAAATAGGTCATAAAAGAAGGAACAGAAACAGATGTGAAGCAAGATAAAGGGGTGTGTGCGTGTACAATAAACTCAACAATGTCCTGCTCTTTGATCTCTATCTCGATCAGCTACCGGACAAGGAACTGGCTTAGCAAGGTTAGCTTCAGGCAACGTGGTCAGTTCGCTCAGATCATCTAGAAGTCAGCTAAAGGTGTACGTATCCAAAGACTCATTCGGCCGTAGTCATCGGCCTATGTGAGGGCAACCACAAAATGGCTGCTGTGCACAAAATGGAACCCGAGGGTTCAGAACGAGATCCCTAAATACGTAGTGAATCCATCGATCGAACATGACGAAAACACTCGTACTTGCCACACTCGCCATTTACGGTTCGCTACTATCAAATTCGTAACGAAACCATGACCTTTATGAAACGGGTTCAGAATTCACGGAACCTCAGAACCTCCTTTTGCCCTTACATAGGCAATAACCTAAACTCACGTCAATCTGAATCCAGGTCTATATTCATCAGATCATCAAGATGTTACTGGAGCATCATCCTATTACTTAGTAACTCTCTCTGGACAGGTCTCCTTGCACACGAAGTAGCACAAAGGCCACATATAGCAGGAGCACACTGTACACAAAGACAGAACAGGAAAAGAATAGCTAAAACCATCCCAATGATCATCAGAATCTTCCATCCCCAAGTGGATAACAATCCCCAAAACCATCCCATTAACGACCAATCTCCTTCGTCCACATGTATAGACTCGGAGATCTTATTTAGCTTGGAAATGGTCTGGTACACTGTTGGAGCATTGTCTGGAATGAAAACGCAGCAGCTCGATTGAATCAATTTACATACCCCTCCTCTATCTGCAAGTATAACGTCTAACGCAACTCGATTCTGCAACGTCATAAGACTATCCGATTGGAGCTCAGCAGTCAAATTACTATGGGCACCGGCAGTCTCAACTATGGTGGACTCAACCACTCTCGTCAATTGCCGTATGTTCCTACTGTTGACCATAGGTCCCCAAAACGGCAGGAAACCCTTCAGAAAATCTTCTAATTCTTGTCCTGCAGTATCTTCCTTACTGAAGACACCTCTAACTACTCTTGTTCTGTGGTAATCTGCCGCAGCAGTATACGTAGGGGGCAACAAAAACGAAACATAACATGTTCCCGAAAAATCAGGGGGCAACCATGTGTATGCTCTATCGTGACAAACAAAATATGTACCCTTAGCTGCTAAAAACGATGGGGAAGTCTGGGACGCAAAAACATACGTCTCAGTGCAAAACACTCTTCCCTAACTGAGCTCTCGGATTCTTGCCATTACCTTGCAGACAAAAATGACCACGCTGGGGTACGATCCAAATCGGAGATCTTTTCGCTCGCTGGTTTTCACTCAGACTAACACCATATCCAGTCACGTTCCATCTAATATATGCTAGTGTCTCATCTTTCGGAATAGTCTCATAGGAATTAATTCCTCTAATCATATCTACTATTCCCTTCACTAGAGCACTATTCCTCGGATTGTCTTTCACAGAACGCAGGGGGTAAACTTCACGGGCATAAATGAACATCGTTCTATACGCCCACACAGAACCATTATAGCTGAATGGCAGGACCAGGTAAGGAATACCCTTATCAGTAGTATGAGGCATAAGACCACACACCCAGCAATTAGTGGTGTTCACTACTAACTGATGCTGATGCAGAAGTTGAACAAAGGAGTTATTAACAAATTCCAGTCTTCTAATGGACTCATGTTCAGGCAAAGGATGAAAAGAATTCGAAGAAATAGTAGGAAAAGGCATAGGTTGTGTGGTGGGTGTAAACGTCACTTGAAAAGAGAAAATAACATATCCCACCAAAAACATTGTCATGCTAAATAGCATTAAAAAACACGTTATCAAAAAACATTTGCTACTCATTAGTCTACATAGTTTCGTCTTAAAGTTCATTTCTTCAACAGCTCTCTCAATCTGAAAAAACTCCATCCTCCAACTGTGCTGTTCGCAGCAGTTGGTTCTCTTCTGCTCAGGTGTACCTCTGAATGTCCCAGGGAACGCCCTAGAACAAACCAGAACTGTCGACCTTGTGTCTACCAGCTGTACACTCTAAGTCTTTATACCGCGACCCTACAGCTGAACCCGGATGGCGGTTCGAAAAACAAAAATAGATCAAAATAGTTTCTCAGATGAGAGAGCGTAGTTTCAAAAGCAAAAAGGAATTACTTTATAGTCCATCGACTCTCGGTCGTAAATTATAGCGGCCTTTACCAGGCAATGTCTGATCACGAAACAACAACTCAGGCTCAGTAGTGTTCAGTCGGACAGATGGAGACACAGCTTCTTGCAAAATGTCGTCGTTCTCACGCTCAGAGCTTGTCCCAATCAAACGTGCATCGCTGAACGGAGGGAACTTTGGCACAGTCTCAGTCTCTGAATAACCAACACCCTCCTGGACCCACTGGTTGTACGGCAGAGGCAAAGAAACCCTCTTACAATGTACGCCGTGGATCCAGTTCTTTTTTCCGTGAACTCTCACTGCGGTACGCATCGCCAACAGGACCTGAAAGGGTCCAGTCCAGCGAGGCTGATCGTTCTTTGTCCGCTGAAAGTTCCGCACTAGTATCCACGAGCCAGGATCGATGGCGTGTCCTGGATCTTCAGATGCTTGTGGCAATGTATCGTGAACCTGTTGGTATAAGACACGCAATTTATCCGTCAAATCGTACAAATAATCAATCAGCATAGGATGTTCAATCTTGTTAAACTTTGTCGGCCTCGGCATTCCCCATATGTTTGCTGGGCGACCAAAAACAATCTCGTAACGACTAAGTCCCACTCGAGAATGTACTGTCGTTCTGGTCGACAAAAGTGCCAATGGCAAAGCATCGGGCCATTGGAGACCAGAGCTCGCCTGAATCTTGGCTAGTTTCAGCTTTAAGATGCCATAGTAGCATTCGACTAAACCAGCTGATTGGGGGTGATTTGCAGCGTGGAATTTCTGCCTGATGCCTAAACCTTCACATACTTTCTTCATGACTTGACCCGCAAATTCACTCCCATTATCACTCCACACCATCCTTGGCAAACCTAATCTGGGGGAAAATTCCTTAAGTAGGGCTTTAGCTGTGGACAAGGCAGTATTATCTTTTAGGGGGTATGCTTCTACCCATCTCGAAAAGGCACAAACGACCACAAGGACATATTTCAGATTATTACATCTCTCCATATGGATAAAATCTAATTGCAACACCTCAAACGGATACGTCGGAGGCGCAAAGTGACTAGTTGGAGTTCCCTTGCCAGGATTATACATCAGACAAACCATACAATTCTTGACCAGATTCTCCGCCACTTAGGAATTCCAGCATTCTGCCATACTGGAGCCAACAACTTACAAATCCCTTTCGCACTAATGTGAGCCATTCCATGCGCCATTGTAACCATTGCAAGCACATACGCATCAGGTAACAACCATCGCTGATACTCTGACAACTCAATCCAACAACCAGTCGAATCCAATTTTCCCGTACTCTCTCTCCATCCATTCAATTCTTTCTCCGTAGCTTCAGCCTGAATTGACTTCACACTCTCTATCGTATCTTCACACATTCCTCTATCCGGAACCCATCTTGCTGGACCCGCAACATACATTCGACTCATCACATCTTTCGCCACATCTTTCGCAACTTCATCCGCAAACGCATTACCACGACCAACGTCATCGGTAACCTTCTTATGTGCACCTCATTTCATGATCGCAACTTGCATCGGTAACGTAAGTGACTCAAGAAGTTCATTCACCAACTGACCATGCTGAATTTTCGTACCATGAGACGTGAGGAACCCACGTTCCTTCCACAAGCGAACAAAACTATGGGCCACACCAAACGCTTACTGGTTATCGGTATACACGGTCACTCTCTTTCCTTTCATCAACACACATGCTCTTGTCAGTGCAATCAACTCTGCTGCTTGAGCTGAATTGTGTGGGATACGTGCAGCTTCAACAATCGTATGCAAAGTCGTAACCGCATATGCTGCAGTCGTATCACCATTCGGAAGCTTGAAACATGAACCATCTACCCATAAGGTACCATCACACTTTGCAAGAGGAGTATCTTTCAGATCGATTCTACCCTTCGTTTCTTCCTCTGTCCTAAGAATGCAATCATGCTGTTCCTGAACATCTGTCTCTAAAGAAATCGGCAACAATGTAGCTGGATTCAACGTGTTGCATCGCTTTATATGCACATGACTCGCCAAAAGTGTTAACTCGTAACCTGACAATCGAGCACTAGTCAAGTGCTGTGTCTTGGTCCAAATTTAACAAGGTATCCACTGCATGTGGAACCATCACAATCAACATTATCCATCACCAAACCAGCGGACTGTCGAATAGAAACAGCTGCTGCCGCTGTAGCTCTCAAACAACTCGGCAACGCTCCAGCTACCGGATCCAAAGTCGACGAGAAATACGCACATGGACGTTGTTTATCGCCGAACTGCTGTGTCAGGACTGACAATGCACATCCCTCTCTCTCGTGAACATAGAGTGTAAAAGGCTTACTGTAGTCGGGAGTACCCAACACAGGAGCCGAACACAACGCATCAAGCAATTCAGAAAAACTCTTATGGCATTCGTCAGTCCAAGGAAGAGGATTCGGAGTATCCTTAAGAGTAAGTGCTAACAAAGGTTTTGCAAGAAGCGAAAAATTTAGAATCCATTGCCTACAGTACGAAGTAATACCCAAGAAAGCACACACTTCTCTCTGTGTAGTTGGCACATTCATTTTAGCAATCGCTTGAATTCGTTCAGGGGTCAATCTTCTTCCCTCCTTCGATAAGAGATGACCTAAGTAGGACACTTCTTGTCGACAATACTGCAACTTCGAAAGTGACAATTTATGATGAAGATCAGACAAATGTCACAACAAAGAAAGAGTAGCTTCTTTACAAATCTCCTCATTATCAGCAGCGACTAATAAATTGTCGACATACTGAATAAGAGCAGCACCATCGGGTAAGACAATCGTATCAAGCTGTGTTTTCAAAGCCTGACTATAGATGGATGGACTTTCACAATAGCCTTGAGGAGCGCGCTTAAACCGGAAACTTCAGCCTCCTAAAGAGAAGCCAAAAATATCTCTACTCTCCTCGGCAATCTGGATACTGAAGAGAGCATTCTTCAGATCAATCACCGAAAACCAGGTAGCAGAAGCAGGAATCATAGTCAGTAAAGCAGTAATATCTGGAACGACCGGAAACTGTGGCACGACAATTTTGTTCACTTCTCGAAGATCGATCACAAACCTATACACAGGCGGCTGAGAAGAATCAGTACGTTTCAGGACCGGCAAAACCGGACTATTGCACACATTACCTCTCGTTTCCTCAATCACACCTTTCTCAATCAGATCATAAATGATCGCTAAAAGCGCTCTTTCATCATCACTAGAAATCCGATATTGCGGAATACGTGGCAATCTAGCATTTGCTTTCAGCGTCACAACATATGGTGGAATCTCCAAAAGACCCACATCATTAGGACCAGTAGCCCAAAGAGTATCAGGGAGAGAACGCAATTCCAATGGAAGCCGATCTTTAGACAAATACATCGGAGAGATCACTCTCTTACCCAATGTAAGCTGTACTCCCGAAGGTGAACAATGTAATGTTGCATGCAATCTCTTCAACAAATCCAAACCCAACAGATTCTCACCACAACCTGTCTTCAGAATGAGGGGTGCTTCCAATTCACAAGGTCCAACAGAAAGAGACAAAGGACTAGAAACTGGATTACGAACTGGGACGCCAGAAAAACCTACCGAAACATTCGTCAAGCCAGACAAAGGTGCGCCAGGGAGTTTAGAGTGCATGATAGAACTCTTCGCAGCACCAGTATCCAACAGAAAAGGCTCTTACACACCTGATGTAATCACTTCAACATAAGGTCCACTCTGATCTACTGGAACTGAAACAACTCCCTCTCTTTGTCTATGGCTGTCCTAGCAATCATTACCGCCAACATTCCAACTCTCAACATAGTAATCATCAGCATAATACTGAGTCAATCTACCAGACGCAACATTCTGCTGATCAAAGCAATTCATCGTATTCTGTGGAGGAAAGGAACGTGCATTCTGGGGGAACACACCACGTCCTCTACCTCTAGGAGCTTGTTGAACACCTCGACCTCTCACACCAGAAGCACCATTCGTACGCTACAACAGAACCGGACAACTACTCTTAACACCTTGGGTGCTAAGGGTTTTCCCGCTTTGTGCTGCTCATAAGGCTTTCCCATTGTTCATGACAAGGTCAGCTCGTCACAAGCACAGCTCAACCGTGCCTCATGACGAGCTGACCTTGTCATGAGCATGGAAGGGGTTAAAATGCCCTTCTTCTTTACAATACGCACACTGATTAGGGCCTACAAGAATACGCTGTTGAGAAGGCTTGGACCTTTGCGAACCTCTCTGAAACTGCTGAGGTTGCTGATATTCACGCTGATTATTACGAGACGGATACGCTTGTTGCAAAAAAAACTTTGTCTTTAAATCTTTAGTCTTGCTGTCTGCTTTATCTTTCTCATCCTTATCCCTATTCTCTTAATATTGTGCAGTAGCCAATATCTGCGCCGACGAAGAAACAGCCCATGAAATCTCGGAATCCTTCAACTTAGTACACAACTCGGGAAGCAAGTTATGCACAAACATATCCACGTACAACCGTTGGCCACCTTCCGTACTCATGTCTTGACCACTATGGTCGATAAACGTCTCTTCAAACCTAGTGAAGAAATCAGACACACTTTCATCTTATATATATAATATAATTAATGATCCTACCGGGGAGTTCTGCAACTAAAGCTTCAGGTTTAGCGCCTCCCCTTGAAGAACATCTGCAGCAGTAATATTAGCCCATGTATCACCTAACTCTTGCGCATGATCCACATGACGAATCATTCCCCACAAGGGTTGAGTCAAACATCGCCGGCCGGGCTTTCTTCTTAAATAGTTTAACTTCCAGATTATCTAACATCTCAGTGTCATAGCTACCATATTGGGGCCATTTCAGAACACCGTCTTTCCTTGTGTATCGGACCCATACTTCATTATACGTAATAGGGCCCACACCATGTTTACAATAGAGCTCATAAGTTGGAGTTCCAACCGGAGGTATCGGCACGAGTCCTCCAATCGGGAATCCCTGTTACAACTACAACAAAATATCTTTCCAAGTCTGCTAAGACCAGGCATCTTCGCTCACTAATCTAGCTTCAAACTTCAAGGGATTACCAAACTCGATAGTCTCGCAAATATACGAGTCCCTCAGCTTTGGCACTTGCAAGTTCCAAATCAAAGATCCTGAAGGATACCCAAAAACTAAGGACTGGGAGCGCTCCACTTATACTTAACTGAAGTATCGATCACGTCACCAGAAGACTCGTCTATCGTCTCGCTCTACAAATCGTCTCAAAGGGTCCAAGACAGGGCGACAGTCAGGGCAGCAGTCCTTCGTAGCCGTCGGAAAGCGGGGAAGCCTTGCAGCAAAAACCTTCAGTCCACGTTCGACATGCCGGGGTCGATGAAGTGGGGGCCGTCCTCCAGAATTTCCTCACGAAGCTCCTCACGATCTTCAGGCTTGGACCAGTACCACTGAAGTCGCCCCACGTTGGGCGCCAACTGAAGAACCGGGTTTTAGAACGCAGAGGCGCCAGGGGCACGCCCGACGTCTTCGGATTCACCTGTCTTAGAATACAGAGACACAGGATACTTCTTGGTGACGTCAAAGATCAAATTTATTGTCTGCAACCAGGAACAGAAGTCTACGAAGTACGACACAAGTAGGTTCGCTAGAGACTGCTCAATTTTCGTATTGCGAGACATCGTCTTTTATACTAAAAATCACATCCCTGACAAACACCCATTATTTACGAATTGTCCAATCATAGGTAACATTGCAAAAGGTATTGCATAACGACAAACCCACTTTTCATTTGTCCAGCCCACCATCAATTACACAGGAAAGCCCAACTTTCTTCCTCGGACAGGCCGGACAAACCCATAATAAAAGACCACAACCCAAACCATAAATAGGTCATAAAAGAAGGAACAGAAACAGATGTGAAGCAAGATAAAGGGGTGTGTGCGTGTACAATAAACTCAACAATGTCCTGCTCTTTGATCTCTATCTCGATCAGCTACTGGACAAGGAACTGGCTTAGCAAGGTTAGCTTCAGGCAACGGGGTCAGTTTGCTCCGGTCATCTAGAAGTCAGCTAAAGGTGTACGTGTCCAAAGACTCATTCGGCCGTAGTCATCGGCCTATGTGAGGGCAACCACAAAATGGCTGCCGTGCACAAAATGGAACCCGAGGGTTCAGAACGAGATCCCTAAATACGTAGTGAATCCATCGATCGAACATGACGAAAACACTCATACTTGCCGCACTCGCTATTTACGGTTCGCTACTATCAAATTCGTAACGAAACCATGACCTTTATGAAACGGGTTCAGAATTCACGGAACCTCAATAAGAAGTTGTGCCTGAAACCAGTGTGCGTGTTGTGTATCTATAGCATGCATGGGACGGTGCCACTTCTGGTCTCCATTAGTACGGTCCTCGAACATCGCAGCACACCCGCTGCCACAGATCTCCACTTGGATTTAATTACCCCGGACGTCAGCTGTTCAACCCAAAGGCGTGTTGCTGTACTTTTGGCTCCATTTTCCATAAATTTGACATACGCAACATTTACGCTGTCTGTTAAGCCCCCACAGTTGGTTCTACCATTGGTCTACACTGTAGACGCGATACATTGGTTAGAAATACTTATTTCCCTTCGCCAGCCAGGACGGAAGTAAAACCTGGCAGAGAGATTTCCGGTTGCTTTCCTATTGCCATAAGCCCTGTAGAAGTATTGGGGTACTTCCCCAGACGAAACATGTGTTGGCTGGGTAACCGTTCAGGATTAAAAGAAGAACAAACAATGCTCCGGATTGTTTGTCATCATTTAATGCATTTCTGTTACGTCGTATTTCTATTCTGATACAGAGAAATTAATCTGCAGATACTGTCTGATGTGTGCACAAGCTCGCTGTGATTTGTATGACCATCCTTGCAAAATGAATTCAAGAAATTAAGGAGATTAGTTGTAAAGGGGTCGACGGCGTTTCTATCTCAACAATTTGAGATCTTCATCAGGATGGAATTGTGAGCATGTGATATTGAGCAGCCCCGACCTATTTACAAACCCAAGGGCGTTGAGTAAGGTGGCTATTAAAGCCATAAAATTTCAGTTCCTAAATAGGTCTATGTTAATGAGGGAACAAGGGGAGCTGGTCAAACCTTCAGTCAGGAGCTTTGTAATATTGAGTACAGGAAGAGGAATTCAGCCGTACCTAACGTATATAAACAAACCATTCCACTTGTTTGTATTGACAAGATTTAAGTACAACATGCTTCCATGGCTACTTTCTTTTCCAAAAGGTTTCTTGAAGGAGGGGGTTCTTGGTCCCTGCCCCTGTGACAATTTTTCGGAGCAGAATATCTTACAAAAGATTTTCTTCTGCAATTTTTATGTTTCAATACGCAAAAAATCATATTGCCATTGTTAAAGGGCTGTAACTTTGATATACTTGCAATGTCTGAGGTCCCCGTTGGTATGTTTGGAGTGGCTAGTTATATCACGGAGGCATTTAGACGAAGAAATAAGATGCAGTGATCGTGATATGAATTTTCTACCTCTGTATATGTAGTGACTTTATGAATTATTGATATGAAATCTTATTATTAGGGAATTTTATAAAGCATACTCATTGGGTGACAATCAATCTTTTTAACTATTTATTTGAATTCCAAGCATTATTTTTGTAAGGGCTAAGCTAATCTAAATGGTATTTTGCATTGATTATAAAACATGTACATTTGTATATTGTTAATCAAATTCATCCTTTGTATGTAGTGAATTTTAACCTTATGAATTCTGTGTTGCACTGTGCTTTGATGGTTTTAAAAATGTTTACCCTAATAAAGCTTGTTTTGACTGACTGAATGACCCTACAGTAGTGAATCAAATCTTGGGTCTAGAGATCAGAGCAGCACCATAATAAATCATAAATAAACCAACTGCTTTACCTGTGTCCCATCCTATAAATACTTCTAGAGACCAGGCAAACAACTTTCCCAAGTCAGCCATGGCAGGAGTGGCAGAGGCAGTGCCTCGGCCATACAGTGAGACTTGCCACTGGTCTCTCACTGAGCTTCTTAGTCTTTTGGCAAGTAATACTTATCTTGTTCTTGGGAGGCGCGTGCGGCAGCGCTCAAGATGGCCGCCGCCTATTGGAGCTCCGTGTCTCGTCGGAACGCCGATACAGTCATGCGGCTTCCAAGACACAATTTAACTTGGAAACAGGCAGTCTTCAACTGCAACTGCAGAGCATGCCCTGCACTGTTCAACAACGTTTCTGTGCCCTGTGAGGCACCTTTTCTGTTTTTTTGCCGAACTGAAGGATGGACCTTTACTGCAGCCACCATTTTGGATTCTAGCATTTTCCTTTCCTCAGAAGTGAGTTATATCTGGGGCATTTCTCTTACTTCCCATCTCTCTCCACATGTATTGAATTTATCTTCTTACAGTTTGGCACTGAGAGACTGGGGAAGTTATCTGTGGAACATTTTCCATCTTTTTTCTATGGGCAGAAGTTAAAATCTATTATTCTCAATTTCTTTTTTTTTTAAACATAGTGTATTAATTTTTATAAACATTCTCATAGGACATGGATATCGTGATATTCTTACAGCAGCGTTTATACAGCCTTAATACAGAATGGGTGCAGAGTTGCATTTTAACATAGACGTGCTATAGTCTGTGAATTTAAACAGTTGCACATGTTACAGATCTACATACAATACGTCCCAATAGTCATAGCACAGCTAATCATAAACCGCCACCAGTTTTACTGGAACATACCCGCTCCCTTCCCCCAGTGTTCTAATGTTTGTAGCTAATTTAAAGCGTGTCACCACCCCATGTTCCTGGTCTAGATGTAATAATTCATGTCGATGTTGTGCTCCCGTCCGGGTAACTACCACACGTGTCCGTGCTAGTCACAACAGTATTGTAGTTTATTGTGTGCTTGCGGTGCTAGGTGCATGGTCTGTAGTTATACCCTTGAGTGCCTCTAGCATTGTCTCCCATTCCATGGATATTTGCTTTTTAGGGAGGCCGCGTGCCTCTTCACGATGGAGAGCTGCACTTTCAGCACCTCCCCATCATAGCATTTCACTGTGCCATGTTTATATAGCAGGTGGCCTCCTCGATTTCCACGTCATAGTGATGGATCTTTTTGCCAATATAATTGCCAAGTCTAGAAAGTGGAGTTGGACCTTGTGGGAGGACGATCGCTTACAAAGACCTAGTAAACATTACAAAATCGAATCTTCGATATCCATACCTGTGACCGAGTGTGCATGTTGGCATACCGCTAGTCAGAATTCCCCCAGGTGTGGACATGCCCACAGCATGTGGACTAAATCTGCTTCTTCCATTTGACATCTAGGGCATTGTTGCAGTGTGTGGGGATACATCTTCTGTAAGTGGTGCGGTGTGAGATAAGCCCTGTGTAGTATCATACACTGTATGAATGTAAATTTGGCATTTCTAGACACTTTTTAGGATATTCTAGTATGGACGCCAATTCCCTGTCTGTTATAACACGTCCAACATGCACCACCCACTTAGCCTTCAGGGCATCCAGACGTGTCACCGCGTGGGCACGGATCCCTACGTACAACCATTAAATGAGGTGGGTACCTCGTCCCATATAATACAATACTTTGACTAGTTTGTGTGTTTGGGACTCTTCCCTTTGAGGGGCCAATGTTTTTTCACATAATGTAAGATCGACGCATGAAGCATGTATAGGTGACTCAGTACCCCATTTTCCCGAACAAAGTTATGATCGTCCATTAATATTCCGGCATTGAAAAAGGCTGGATCCTGTCTACACCTTCATTCGACCATGCCCGGAGCCTGTGTGAACTAAGTCTACCAGTGTGAAGTGGGATGCCCAACAGTGGGATATTGTCTGCATAAGGAGGGGAAGTGGCTGTGTATTGTAGTGCTCTCTTCCAACAGTGTAGTGCTATTCGCAAGAGGGGCGGTGTGTCCAGTGGAATCCCAGCCTTTGGTAAAAGTAGAGTGTGAAGTGCCCCTTGCTTGATGCGGGCCGCTGTGTAGCCTATCTCTTGCAGGTTGCGGCCTGCGGTCCAGTATGATAGCCACTGAGTTTGGCATGCATAGTAATATGCTCAGAGGTCATGCACACCTAGGCCCCCCACTCGTGTTCCCAGTTGTAACTTTTTAAGGTTTATCCGTCTTCAACCAGGTCCCCAGATTAATTCTAAGAGTGCAGCAACTAGTGTTTCAAAACGTGGGGGAGGAATTATGATCGGTAAATTAGTAAAATATAGGAGTCGAGGGAGGACCACCATTTCGGATATCGCTACTCAACCCATCGTTGCGAGTGGAAGCGAGGTCAAGAATGCTACACTGGAGCGCAGCCCTCGTTATTATTCTCAATTACAAGTCATCAATTGACCTGGAAACTGGCAGGTATCACGAGCGGAGCATGCCCTGCTTTGTTTGGCAATTTATTTTTGCCTCTTGAGGATACTTATCTTACTTTCTGAAGTCCTGAAAGCTAAGCCTGTGCTCCAGCTGCCATTTTATGTTCCAGGACTTTGTTCTCCCCGGAAGGAAAATCTTTGTGGTACGCTCTTCATACTCCTCATCTCTCTCCTCATTACTTGGACATATCTTGTCTACACTTGACATTGTGAGGTTGGGGAAGGCAATATATTTTTTCTGTTGGCTGTATCCTTTTTCTTCTCTGCATTTTTCACAAGTTTTTCAATGTTTTCTTTGGGCAGAAGTAAAAACCTACTGCACTCAAAAGTAAAATTGCTAAGATCTCTACGACTAACTCCTCGCTACTGCTCCTCCCATGAACAGTTTGCTCTCAGCAGTAGAGATGGTTCAATCTTCTTCCTCTTGGTCAGTACCTCTGCCCTTGTCAACCTCTAAGGCGCAGACAATGCCTACAGCTACCAAACGCCTTAAACAAGACCCACCTTCTCCTCCTAAATCTCTGGCTCCTGTATCATTAGATACTATTTTGGAGGAGGTACGTGCGCTACACCCATTCACTGAGGAGACTAATAATCAATTGCAAATGATGGATAACAAGTGGTCATCCAAGGAATCTAGGCTCTCCTTGGTGGAACAACATGTCAGTGATGCTCAGGATGCTTCTGTTAAAATAGCGACATTGGAAAAAGTAATTTCACTGCTTAAAAAGTCAGCAGAAGACCTTGAAAATAGAAATAGATGGAACAATCTTCGTTTGTATGGTCTTCTGGAGGGCCTTGAAGGGAATGACCCGTCGCCTTATTCACTTCCTTCTTTTCCCAAGCTTCTAGATCTTCCTCCTTCAACTAATTTGAACATTCAGTGTGCTCATCGATTAGGCCCACGTCTCTCTTCAACGTTGACTTCATCAAAACCTTGTGGAGTGATCCTCCTTTTCCTGCAGTTTACAGACCTCATCCAAGTACTAAACGCAACTAAGTCCAAAAAGCGTCTCATTTGATCTGGTGCTAACTTGTTTATCTCTCAAGATGTTACTAATGCAACAGCTAAATGACAGAAGGACTTCCTCAAACTATGACCTGCACTACTGGCCCTTGGTGCACGATATGGGCTCTTTCATCCTTGTCTCTTTAAAGTTACTTTTCCGAACAACACGTCCACCTTTGAAGATCCTTCAGACCTGAGGACATTTATTAATTTCCACTCTACTTCCTCAATAGAGGTTCCTGGTCCTTCTACTGCTACTTGACTGTTACGCTAGATTCTGCTATCTGCTTTACTAATGTTTGCTTCCTTTACAGGTTGTCCGCTAATTTATAATTGTTCTCACCTGTTTCCTTTGTCAAGTCTTTTGTAGACCTTTTGGAATCTAGTTGCTCGTTTCCCCTTTATCGTCTTGGCGTCCCGGCGTGATGCCTTCTCCCTTGTCTGTTGTGCTGTCTTCATTTGTTGTCGCCACTTCCTATTGATGTCCTCATCCCCCCATAAACGGTACGTATTACAGTCGTCTTTTTGACATGTCCTGTCCTCCCTGGTTATCTTTCTTCCTCTTTCTTTTTCTCCTCTTTTCTTTCCTTCTCGTTTCTCCCCCAGTATATGCTCCAGGCTATTCTTCATCTCACATTTATTTCTATTTCTTTTTTCCCACTATTGACAGTCATAGTATCTTTCATAAATTGTCTTTATATTTATCCTACTCCACTTTTTGGCTTTGCCTTCTGCTCTTTCTATACTCCTTCATCACTGTCAATTTCATTGCTTTCTATTTTTGGTCTTGTTCTTGCACTCAGAATCTACTTTACAACCTTCTTTTTTCTTTCTATTACTTTGCATTATTATTGTGTGATTTTATATTTATTTCCTTTTATTTACATTCAGAGTTATTTCATGGAATGTAAAAGGTTTTATTAATCCCATTAAGAGGCCAAGGATATTATCTCAACTTGCTACATATAATCCTGACTTAGTCTTATTTCAACAGACTCATTTGACAGAGTTAGAATCTCTGAAACTTAAAAAGCAGTGGGTGGGTTTGGTCTTAGTATCCCCTACGAACACGTAGAAAAATGGGGTAATTATTCTTGTTCATAATCGTTTGAAATGTTCTGTTCTTTCAAAGGAAACTGTTTCAGATGGTAGATGATTATTAGTTAAGTTGCTTATTAATAATATTTCTCTTACAGTTTTTAATACTTACGGTCCAACCCAACCGGACTCTTCTTTTTGGCCTAATATCACAAAAAAAGTGCATTCAACATGAAGATTACTTTTTTATTTTAGGAGGTCACTGCAACCAAGTTATGTACCCTTTCATTGATCGACAATCCCAGGTCCGTTTCATTCCCCACAAGCCCCATAAACAATTCCATGATACAGTATCTCACACTCATCACGTAAATGCATGGAGACTCTGCAACCCTGACAACTCAGACTTTTCTTTTTTCTCTCCTCCACGTGGCACTCTGTCATGATTAAACTATATCTTTCTCTCTTCTGCCTTAACACATACCCTTATTTCCTCCTCAATTGAACCCATTGTCATTTCTGATCATGCTTCGGTTGTTTCTGATTTTGACTTGGTGCCCTCACATCCCAAATCTTCTAGGTGGAGGTTTAATAATTCCCTTTTGCCGGATCCATTTTTCTCTTCTTTTTCATTGCCTTTACAGAAGATTTTTTCTCTCTGAATTCCTCTTCTGATATCTCTCCTTCACTGCTTTGGGATACTTTTAAGGCTACAGCCCATGACTTTATCATCGATTTTGTATACAAGAAAAAGAAACATTTTCTTAATCAGCAACACATTTTGCTAGCTAATTTTTAAACGCCTGGAACATCTTTTTTACACATCCTCTTCTACTTGCTCCATACAGGAGCTTATTCGTGCTAAACTTGACTTTAATAAAACAACTACTGATAACACGTCTTCTGTTTTACTCCGAATGAGCGCTTGGTATTATGGTGGACCTAATAAAGTTGGCAAACTCCTGCAGAATTATCTTAAATACCGAAAAGAATGTGTTCTGATAGACTCTATGTATTCATCAGATGGGAAAACCCTTTTCAAAGACCAAACCATTTTAAATAAATTCATGGAGTTCTACAAACTTTTATATACCCCAGAATCCGCTCCACTTCCCTCTTCTATTGACTCCTATCTCAATCATGTTCCACCTTCACATCATATAGACCTTGACTTTAGCTCTCTAGAGTCTGATCTTTCTATCCACGAAATATCTTAATCCCGAAATCTTCTTAAGGAAAATAAAACCCCTGGACCTGATGTGTTTACAGTAGAATTTTTTTCTCTCATCTTTTTTCCCCCAAACTTTTACAACTCTTTCAATTTTTCCACACCAATGGTATGCTACAATCTGCTTAATCCATAAAGATGGCCGCAATCCCAAACAGTATAAAAATTATCACCCTATATCCCTTGTAAACGTAGATTATAAAATCTTTGCCAAACTGCTCTCGATACGTCTTGAGCCTCTTTTGGCGAATCGAATTGGTTTGGAGCAGTGTGGTTTTGTTAAAGGTAGGTTAACATCTGATAACTCTCGCTTATTTTTTAACGTTTTAAATAAGGCCTCTTCTCTTTTCTATCCTCTTGCTGCAGTCTCTATCGGCACAGATAAGGCTTTTGATAGAGTTAATTGGTCCTTCTTATTTAAAGGTCTCCACTGGCATGGTTTTGGTCCTAAATTCATTTCTTTTATATCTTTAGTCTATTCAGCCCCTAAAGCATCTGCAGAAGTCAATGGTCTTGTTTCTCATCCATATATCATCATTTGGTCACTATTTTTCCTCTACAATATTTTTTCCCTTTTTGGTAATTATATTTCTTATGCTCGTTTATTTGTCTGCCTCTTGCATCGCATAGGATAAGATAAGTTATGATACGTTTAATAGTTTATAAGCTTATTATATTGCATTATTATAAGAATGTTATAATATAATCTCATGATCTTCAACTATAGAATTGTATTATATACTTCTCCTCCCCCCCTCTTCTTTCCTTTATTATTGCTAAAAATTAAAACAGCTTTCTATTTTGCTTATTGTCTGTTTGTATATCTATTATACTATTCATATTATGGTTTTTCATGACCTTTTCGTATGTAATTGTTATTCACTTAATAACGCTTTTTAAACACCAAAAATACTTAACTAGCTCTCATTAAGACTTGTCTGCGACTCTCTCTGAGTTCTGTCTAGGATAACTGCATCATCAGTGTATTGTAGCGCATTCCTTTCATGGGTCATAATAACTGGGATGTGCAACCACTGTGTGCGCTAAATTGTTACAAACACATGACATAGCACAGGTGCCATATTACATTCCTGTTTAGCCCATTAGTTGACCTGGTCCACACTAGAATAGATCTTATTCTCAGTTTTACCCATATTTCAGTATACAAAATGGAATATTTAGCAAAAAAATGTATGATCCATACCCAGTGATCGTAGTGTACCCCACTTCTTAGTCAAAAGTAGCACGAAGGGCCTGCTTCTTTGAAAAGTAAACAGTAGTGAAGCACAGCTCATTCTCCTATGCAATTAAGCATCAGCGTAGATATAACATTCCCTTTGTGTTCAATACAGCAATTAACCTGAAGCTAGCTGCCAACAAATGTTTGCCACTTCTTAAGCAACCCCTTTTCCGTGATGCTAGTCACAATTTGCCCCAGATCATTGAAGTTACATCACACAAGTTTACCAGCTTAGGCCACAGATTACACAGACACATAAAGATGAGCAGGCAATGCTGTTTATCTAGTGGTACAAGCGGCAGCAGTCCAGGGTTTGGGAGCCACCGTTCTCAAAAAGGCAACACTCTATGAATGCGTAGCTATTGGTTAATAAGGGGAGAGACGGTGAAACGGTGCAGGGTCAGTCGTCAGGCGAGGGAAGCAAGATGTGTGGGCCCTTCATTTTTCGACCTTACCCTCAAAGGTCCCTGCCCCCTTGTAGTTGCCCACATAGCCGGTGTTTTGTGTAGTATTCTCGCGTCCAGCGATGCCGAGACCCTTCCCGCTCTCGTCAAAGCGCTCCTTGTGCATTCCGGTGTACTTGCTTGTATCGGTGAGGCGGTCCACACCCCCCACATTTTGGGCTTTCTGGATAAAAAGACAGGGCAAGAGATAATGGGCCAGTTACACATTGCAAATTCATTGGCCAGTAACCAGATTGTGCATAACAAATTTGCCAGTAGAAAAGTTAGGACAAAATGTCAAGTACATACATTCAATTTCAAATTGGTCAGAAAATAATTAGCCAATTACAAACTTGTCAACTACAAATCCACCTATAATAGAGAAATTGTTGAGGCTGGACAGCTCCAGGTGCCTCGGCAGTCCTGGTTCCTTTGTAATTAAAAACTGACCTGTCCTTTGTCTCTTTGGGTGCAGGGTGTTTTCTAGGTTACTTTGGACATGCACTCACCGTGACACCAGCATTGACTGGTTCCTTGCCCTCTACCAGCCTGACTGTTTCTGAAAGAGCATCGTCAGCTGACTTCCCCTTGAAACGCTTGACAGAGAGTTCCTTCAAAGCCTGCTGGAACTCGGCGAAGTTTATGGTTTTTGCTGCCTTGGCCCTGAGAAGGAAACATCCCTTGGTTAAACTGTGACTCGTGTTCAAGTGCAGAAACCATGAGTGGCTTGTGTTAAAATCACAATATTAACTGCAAACCTAAGGCATCGATAAGCAAATAAAAAATGATCATTCTTAATCAACAAATACATTGTTGAGTTCTGCAACATAATCTGCATTTTTATCTTTAAAGAAAAGCCAAATTTCTCCTGTGTGGCCCTCAGGATAATGGAAACGAGACCCTGCCTAATTGCTAACATGGCGTCTTTATCAAAGACTTTGGCGGATTCTAATGTACATGCATCTGCAGTAACCACTTTTATTGCCGGTCCATCACTATTACCCTCTTTCACTGGGTGTTCATAAACAGGCGCTGCAGGATTTTATATCATTTCTTTATCATCCATTTGGATCTGTTGAATCCACGCCAATGAAAATGTATATACCCCTTGGACATAATTGCTAAAATAGATTCACAGTAATATTTGATTAAGTGCTGAGCCATAGTTTTTGAAGGACCTCTTGTCTAATATTTGACTGATTCAAATATTTATGCAAATTATATTTAAAACATCTTTCATTATGCATTTATAAAGTCATTGGGAGACTCATTAGGAAGGCCCTGAGCCTGCACTCGGTAGTTCTGCATCCCCAGAGTGAATGTTACCAGGGGTCTCATTACCTACAGGGATATGGTGTTAGCAGGTATTCTGAATGGGGCCCTGAGGCTATAGATAAGCATTGGGTGAATCAGGAACTGCCTGCATGAATCTTCTACCCATTCCCAATGCATCTCTGCTGTATTCCCTGGAGTAAAAAGGTCGGAGGAAAACGAGGCCATTCGGTCGTGTTTCCCCGAACCTCATGATTTCCAGTGGGGCAGGTTACAAGGTTAACAGGCCCATAAAAAAATCTGAGAAATTTGTAACAGGACAATAAGATCTCTAACCTAGATGTTAAACTGACTCCTCTTTGATATTTAAGCAGTTTGTAACTATAAATCTATATGTTCTATAAGACTACCTTCAAATGCTATTTCAAATTTTCTGCCACTAAAATGTCTTCTCACTTAATAGATTTCATTTTCTCTTCACACACTTTTAAATTTACTGCATCTGATCTCATGTAGGTTGAGCTATTAAACATGAAATAAAAATTCCGCTGTTTTTATGGGATGAGCCTTTTTTCGGAGTAGGCCACGTTATAATGCATGCATTTAGAACGCATGCCATTATAACACGGTCATTAAAAGGACCGTGTTGTTACATCGCATAGCATTTTAACGCAAGTCATTACAATGACTTGCTGTAAGGGGGCGCTGAATGTTGGAATAGTATAATTTACTATTCCAACTCCAGTCTGTGCAACAGTAGGTAAGGTGTTGGATTTAAAATCCAACACTTTCTGCCCCTTATAGCAAGTCGTGTTAACGGCTTGTGTTGTAATGGCATGCGATGTAACAATGGGGTTGTTATAATGAGCGCGTTGTAATGGCATGCATTGTTTCGCTTGCAGGATAAATGATGTTTCTCATTTTTTAGTAATGCAAAAAAATTGCTGTGATATCCGGGCCAAGAACAGCACAGAGGGCGGATTCCATTACGCCAAAGTTTCCTTTTCAGAAGGATTGCAGAATCAGAACATAAGTTTCAGGAGTCAATAAACCTATGAGAATTAATAGAATTAGCTTTTGGTCTGGAGACCACTTATGTGCTCGATATGGAATATTATAAAGTTGATTTGTACAGAAATATTAGATCCTACAACAATATGAGCCACGAGCAATTTTGTGAATTGCAAAACTCATTGTCGTGCCGTTGGATATTGGAAAATTCATCATATCTTTTATTCCCAATTCTTTAGATATGTCCCATGTTATAAATATGTGTAATATATTATCTCAAAGTTTGTGCTCCCAATGTAGTGTCATATATTTCGTAGCTATCCAAACACGCATTCCCATTAATAAAATCTGCTTCTTCTTTGTAAAGTGTTTGATCATAGTGAATTGCTCAGCTTTTAAGTTTCCATTAAAAAGCAAATCTCTGCAGCCCAACCCAGGTGTTTGTTTTAGCACGTTGTAAAGTTCATATAAAGATTTTACACACATCTAAATGCCTATGTGTCACGTAATCACATTTACTTGTATAACGAAATGGACCTTATGTTTTTTTTCTGACACCATAACATTATAATTCATATGGTTTGCCACTGAGGGCTCGTTTTCGGTTTTTACTTTAGTAAATTCCACTAGCTTTATCCAAGTTTTTCCCAACTTCTGAAAAGTACCACACAAGTTTACAAAATAATTGCGTCTGCTTTAGAGCAGTTTATTAAAAAAAAGTAGTCTGTGTAGGCCACATAATTGTAGTTTATGTAAGATAGATCAGCTGGGATAATATCTTTGTTGCAGGGATCTTGATGTAATCCAAAGGTCACAACTTACAATTCCAATAAAGCATATCAGTAAGTGATACCTCTGCTTCATATAGGTGCATGTAGCTGGCTGGTGGATTCTTTTAGAGCAATACACATTGTCTAAATGTGTGAGATGCAGATTTCAACTGATAGAGTTGCCCATCAATGATAAAACAAAGGTACTCATGCGATTTCAGATGTATTGAGGCACAGAAATCAGCATTATGTAGTTTTCTAGAAGAACATCTGAGTAACCATTCCCAATCCGTGTTTCATTAAGTACTTACTTAGCATTCATAGATGTTGGATTGGAGGGCAGCTGCTCATTTTCTTCTGCATGAGGAACAACCAGGAATAGAAACCTTCACTTCCTTAAGGTTATGTTATATGTTCTAATATACCACTTCATCACCAATATTAACTCTTCATACCGTTTCCTCATGGACCTTTTCTCTTGAACTTCCAGCTCCTTTTCAGCAAGATTTCACTGAACAACTCACCATACGGGCAAAGTCGTCCAGAAAGCCTTCTACAATTATTTTAAATAATAACCATTTAATTCAATATGATGCAATAAAATGTAATGATTAAAAATGCTTACTAATAAAGACAAGTGTCAGTGAGTGAAGGTTTGAGTAAGGGCGACTTAATTTTATTAAATGCTTTTAATTATTTAAAATAATGTAATTTCATTTGAAGACAAATTAATTAAAACATGTTTACAACATTTTAAGGCCAAGAAAAATTTAGGGTCAGCAACAAAGAATAGGAAAATAAGAAGGTAGGTATTATCATTAAAAAAATGAATATAATTATATGTAGTAATAGGGTTAGATTTCAATTTATCATTAAGGATAACAATAATTAACAACACATGTATGGCAAGTGTGGCAAAGACAAAGTATTAAGAATGAGGAAATGGTTAAATAAGATGTACCCATACCATGATACAGGGATGGCACCCAGGGAAAAAAGAGTAGGCAGGAGAGGAAAAAGCATGTGATGAATGGGATGTTTCTTTTCTGTCATCCCTTTCAATATCTAATGTCTAATAATGTTGGTACAATGATGCTTTGCTATGAATTCCAATTTTGGTAAGGACAATTCCTTTGGAGCAGGGAAAGAAATCTAGCCATCTCAGTGCAAGTTTCTGTAGTTTGGAAGGCCTCCTTCACATGTCTGTCAAATAAGGCATGCTCAAGGGCCTAGTAAAGATTCCTTCCTGAGGTAGGAAATGCCGTGCGGCCAACGACATTGTCTTAGAAGTCCCTATTGACCAGTTGGTGAAAACCTATGGTAACTATAGAGTAGGGTCTTCAGAACGAGTGGCCCGAGGAGGAAATGACAATTACCACATATTTTTTAAATCTGATACCATGGACTTTGGAATGTAACAGGTATGATAAGTAACTCTTATTAAAAGGATTGCTCTATAAAATAGTGCATATCGTGGATTTTGGAACTTTTGATACAATTGCCATATATTTTTCATTTAGGTGTCCCCCTTTTGCACTATATATGTTCATTTATTTAGGTGTACCTATTTAAATATAAATGCACAATTGCCAATATCATTAAAATATATGTTTCAGTACAATGTGATAGTTCACTTTCCTTGAATATATTGTTTAGTGTATGTTATAGCATAGCCTGAAACTCTGATTTTCTAGTTATTAATTGAATAAGTCAAATAAGTTTCATAGAATCTGATATCTTAATTTCTCAGTTATTACTGCTAACAGTAAATATTTCACAGAACGTAAGTAAGCAAAAGGCTAGAGGGGCTTCTATCTTTATTCTCTATTTTAAAAACATACAACAATGTTCAAGGCAGTGTATGTAAGCTGCACTGAAACACTTATCTAGAAAGAAACTTTGACCCATGGAATGCCAATCTTTAGCTGTAACACCCTGTTGTTTGTTGCATGTTACAAAAAAGGCAGATTGAGTCTTCTAACAGGTTTATATACCTGCATGAGGACACACACAGCGGTGGCACAGAAATAGAAACAAGAGTTGTTTCCCTACTGAACACTGCTGCTGCTGTTATAAATAGGAATACAGGTGCAAGAAAGGCCATTTAGGCAACTCACGGTAGGTTCCTTTGGTGCTATGATAATTTTACTGAGCCTGAGGGAAGGAAGGGGCCCAAGATGCCAATGTAGAGAAAACCTAAATTACCATCATAATGTCGCAGTATTTTCTATTCTTCTGCCCATTGACAAATATTGGTGCTACTATCTTATATTTTCAGAGTAACTGCTATTCATATTGTGTGCATTAGATAGGATGGAGGGTTTAGGGTCCACTAAATACTCCTGCGAGTCTCACATTGATGAGTGTTATCTAATATGTATCTTACTCGTGTAATTTTCAGTGTGTTGCAGGAGGTTGGAGTGCACCAGCTTCTCTAAATCATGTTTGGACATTAACTGAGTCTTTGGTACCAGAGGGTCTACAGAACCTTTTCTTGGGCAGTGTTCTGGAAACAGATTCCAGAAAACGTATAACTTTCTGTACCAAAATCCTTATGTTCAACTACTTACTGGACACTTTCCCCTGGCAACAATTAGCAGCTTTCATCTGTGAAATGTAACTGGGAAAAACTGAGGGGGTTGTAGTAATCACCCAAAACTCCTGGGCAAACAGGATTTTGAGGAGGGATAGGGAAAGAACGGGCCACTCGTAATCAGGGTCTAAGAAGCACTCTTGAAGCATTAAATACAAATAAACCCCAAGTAAGGAGAGTGACATAATTATTTTTAAGATGATGACTTTTCAGTATAGAATGGTTTATGAATGCTAACTATAGGATTTCTGATCTTTTAGGTTTGAGTGTTACATAATGGCAAGAATCAGGAAAAAGAAATGGCACGTTACCTTGATTTAGTCAACTGAAATCTAGGTGAAGTGCACTGAATTAAATTTAAATTTAAATTTTGTATACTTGTAAATGGCCTAAATACTGTGATCAATTTGGATTGTATTACTGGCAGGGCTACTTGAATTATGCGGCAGGGTAGGGGCAAATTATGCTGGAGGATTGGGTAAATATGAGGCAAGAAAAGGCAAATTATGCTGTGTAATGTGGCACATTTGTGATAGCATTGCTTCATTATTTTTACACTTATTAACACTTTCTTGGCATCTGGGTATCTTATTAGTACCAGTTTAACACCCAAATATAGAAATAAACAACAGAAAGATGACCAGTCAACCTTTGCAAAGGACCTTCCACTGTGAGGCAACAGGATCTCTGAATTTTTGGTAACTTTTGAACCATTTGAACTAGAAACGAAATTTCGTTTTGTTAAAATCTGCAGATTATGCAGCAGGCAGATTATGTGCCAAATGCGGCAAATCTATAATTATGCAAAAAGACAACGGCCGCACAATCGCATTATTAAATTGGCCCTGATGGCTGAATATCGCACCAGCAATATTGTGGTACAAGAATATTGAGAACAGAATTCAGAGGGACAGAATATCAAAAGGTATGTGTTTATAGGGAAGTATAGATTTACTATTCCTAACTCCAAATCTAAGTAGCTTGAAGATATATGTACCACATAGATACATATATGTGGAGCTAGGTATGGAAAAATGTAGACTTACTTACCTATCAATATTTTATATTCAATATTTTCAATATTGTGTCCCAACAATACTATTCATGGGCCAGACTCTAACTTGGATGGGTGAAAATGTACATGAGTAGAAAACAGACACTGAAACATTTTGATGACTGGATCAATGGTCCCTCTTTAAGAGGATCACCCGTTTACCCATGCATTCTTATATAAAATGTGTGTTGAGTGACATGTTCAGGATGCAGGCAACAATGCACTGTGCCTAGGTTACCAATGACAATTTTCTTTGCCCCACATATGAGAGGTATTGCATTGGTCTTTGCATTTGAAAGTGCCCTCTGCCATTGTGTAATGGGAAAGTTAGTCAGAAGTAGAACACCACCCAAGTTTGTGATCAGATCTCCCATAGACAAGGAATGAGAACAAGTTATAAACCTTTGTACTGGGAGTGAAAAAATCCCAGTAATGCAAATGTTTCTAAAGAGATCAGATAATAAACAAATATTGATATCTGATCTTGTACAGATTAGTGCATTGAAGGATTTCATTTCAAGACTAGAGGGTACCATTATGCATAAGTCTTTTATTTGCTACACCACAACAGCCTTAAAAAGTAAGCACCAGCAACACTCAATATTCTAGAATCAGAAAAAATAGCTAGCCCATCTAAAACTAATGAGAATCTTTCCTGTTTTCTGCTCCCTAACTGCTAAGTATTCTATTTGCTTCTATTGGGGTTCAGGTTATACTTGTAAGTTTGATTATTCATATTTTATTCATATTTGAGTACTATGTCCCAAACAAGGTTTGGTTTGGGGGTAATTCCGAAATATAGGAGTTTTTGTTTTATCACTGTATTTATTTCACTTTGTCAAGGTAAGTATTTGAGAAGGAAAAAAGAAAAACCTTTTTTAGGTTAAGAGATTCTTTAAGTTCAGATTCACTGTGTACTGATGCAATTAATGTATATGTTTTGTTCTGAGTGATTAGGCAGGCACAGGCTGCAATAGCTGTGTCTTGCGTTGGGCTCAATCTCTATTTGGAAGCAGCCTTGGATTTTGCCTGGTTGCTGCTGGAGCCATTTATTTATTTAACACAGGATGAACAGAGACTGAGGAGGATATTTACCAAAAAGTCCCACAATGCAGCGCAGCCCCCCCTCCCGCCCCCCAGGCTGCCCTGCATTGTCCAACAGGGAGGGAGCAGGAGGGCGCCATATCTTTAGAGATATGGCTCTCTCCTCCCCTTTCCTTTGTGCCGGCGCTGATTATAGCTGCCGTGCGCCAAGCACAAACCTTAGCACCATAGCGCAAGGGTGTGTGCATTAGTCTGGCATAGGTTTTGTACAGGAAGGGCATCCTTGCTATACAAAATATGATGCCCAAACACAATGCAAAGTTTTCCCACTTTGTATGCATGCTGCACAGTGCAGCACGCATGCATAGTCAAAAAAGCAGGGAGAAATGAACGCATTTCTCTTGTTAGCACCTCCTTTGAAGAGGCGTTAACTTTTGGCGCAATACTGTGTCCATAAATCTTTGTATATATGATTTTGCGTCAAAAGGCATAGGTCGTTGCATGGGAACGTCCATGTTCCACCCATGCCATGGCCCCTCGGTGCTAAGTAACGTAAAGCAGTGATTCGTGGTGCTTTGCGCTACTTTGAGGGTGCTTTCCATAGCAAAAAAAACCATTTTCCGCTGGTTAGTGTCACTTTTGTGACACTAACCCAGCGCAAAATGTTGGTAAATCTCCCCCTGAGTGTGTGCATTCTGATATCTCTGATCCGATATGGAGCGGCCATATTGGACTGGGCAGAGCCCATTGAAAGAGTACAGTTTGTTGGCACACAGGCACGCAGTTTTGACTGAGGTAGCAACAAAGTCCTGCATCAGTCCATTACACAAGGTCATTTGAAAAGGAAGCAAAAGGGTCATGGGGTGGAATGCTATCGGTCAGTTATTGATGATAAGGCCTGCTCACATTTTGATTTAGATCCAGATA
Organism: Lissotriton vulgaris; assembly: GCF_964263255.1. Taxonomy (NCBI): domain Eukaryota; kingdom Metazoa; phylum Chordata; class Amphibia; order Caudata; family Salamandridae; genus Lissotriton; species Lissotriton vulgaris. The sequence goes on from NC_141693.1 coordinate 1,227,348,610, forward strand.
TGAACACTTTTCTCTTTAAACTTGTTTGTGATCCTAGGAAAGTATTAGAGGTGGCACAACAGCAGTATCAAGACAAACATGTTAGATATGGGTGAGGAGGCTCATACTACGGGTGTGAACATTTATGTTCAGCTTCAGAGAGGTTGGAGCCAGTGTGCCATCTACTTCCTCAGAAAAGCAAATTGCATCACTAACTGCTGAGAGATAAAAGGTGGTGTTGATGAGGATAACCCCTTACATGGGGAACTTTGCTAAAAGAGAATCTTCAGAAAACGCAAGAGGGTTATTATTTGGTGATGGTTTAGTGAAAGGAGTAGGGGCATTTGTATCACCGTTTACTGCTCTGGATAAAGCACAATGTTCACTGAGTAGGTTTTTCATTGGAAGCATTTGTTTTGGTGGGGCTGGAGCAAGGGAACCTTTCTCTGGAAGTCTCCTTTCAAGATCACACTATCAATTGATAAATACTGGAGTGGGTTTGAATGCTAGTCACTGTTTGTTAACTTTTTCCTCTTTTTTGTGTACATATTTCTGGAACGTATTGTCAAATCTTTTTCATTATCAATATATTGCACTTCGCACATCGCACTTTAAAAGAATATCTTCTCTTAGAATTTGAATCTGTATCTGCACTAGTATGATCTACTCTCTGGCTGCCTATTTTTGGATAATGTATTTTGCACTTTTTCAATTCTGATGCGAAAATTGACATGTAATGTTTACCTATCTTTTATGAACTCTCAATAAAAAAAATGTAATAAGAAAAAAAAGATCACACTATCAATTGTTTGGCAGAGGAGCCTTCCGGGAGTTCCAATCAGCCAGGTTTTTTTCCAGAGGCGAAGGACTGGATGAGGCAAACCCCAGCAATCTGGGGAATCCCAAGGTAAGTATGAGCACTACTAATTTCAAGGTAAGTATGAGGACTACTTCCCTTTCTCTACAAATAGTAAGAAGGTGGATACAGTAAAGGCAATTCTGAGCCTTCCTGTATGGAAAGTAAAGATGATAAAGGCAGCGGTGAAGAGTGTTTTAAACACAGATGTGGTTTCCTTGAGAACACTGGCACAAGTGACTTTTTTCACCATTGACTCAGGCAGTGATTACAGTTGTCTACATTACAGGGCTTTGGCTTTCCAGCATTTAAAGCTATGAATTGTGGAAAGGTCTATGGTACGGAGAGAAGCTTTCTTGACAGATGAGGTGATGGAGGAGCTGGTTGGTGGTTGGAGTACTTGGAGGTCTGGAATGGCAATCTTTGAGGAGTCACCAGATTGTTTATTAGAGTTGGATGCAAGTTTGCATGGTTGGAGAGATTGTTTGGGCTCCCAAGAAACTGGAGGGAGATGGAGTCTGGAGGAGAAAGAGTTGCATGTCAATTGTTTAGGGATGGAAGTTGGTTTGTTTCCCTGAAGAGTTTCAAGAAAACACTGGCCAGATGTAGTGTTCTATTACAGATAAACAATGTGTCAGATCTGCAGTAAATAATTCGATTGGGAGGCAGCAGATCCTGGAATTTGTCATAGTTAGCAAAGGATTTATAGTAATTTTGTTTAGAACACAGAATTGTTTTGAGAGCGGGGGTGTCTGCCATGGCAGAGCAATTGTGTAGCAGAATGGCATTCCCGCTATTTAATAGATTACAGCAATTGGAGTCTCAATTGAACAATTGTTTGCCAGTTGCATGGGATTTGGGGACCTTTGGAAGTGGATCTTTTTGCGTCACGTTTGATAAATCAGTTGAAGGAATATTTTGGAAGCCGAGGCAGTAGACAGCTTTTCTGCAGTATTGGAGGGAGATCAAAGGTTATGCCTTCAAACATTTTGCCTTATTTCAAAGTGTTCTTCTGATGGTTTAGAGGATGAAGTGTCAGACAGTGTTAGTTTCTCCATTTTGGGCAGCCCAGCCATGGTTTCGAGAAGTTATGGAGTTAACAGTGGAGGAGCTGTGGGGGAGTATTCTTCAGTGACCAGCAGGGTCTTGAGCCTTTTTGCTTGGAGGTTATCAGGAGAGAAGAAGATTTTAAAGGCCTTTTGAATGAAGCTTCAGAACTTCTGAGAGAGTCCTGGGCTCCTGAAACAAGGAAGAGGTATAGAGGGGCATGGAAAGCCTGGACGGAAAGCCTGGGTGCTTTGGTGCACAAAGAGCCATGGAAGGCCTGGGTACGTTGGTGCATAGAAAGGGCATTGGATCCCTTGGAAGCTTCTGCTGTGGATTTGCATTTTTTTTGTCTGCTCAGTATAGTAAAGGCTTGAGCTCCAGAATAATGAGTTACTTTAGGTTGCTGGTGGTAGATGGTAACAGAGTGGTTGAGGGTAGATCTCTTGGTGTTGCGTGTTTATCTAGGTTCCTGATCGATACTATGACCTTATGCCCCTATTCGGCTATAAATCCATTTATTCCCTATATTGGCATAACCGTTCAAGTGCGATTTTCTGAAAAGTCATCTCTGGCCTCACACGAACAGAGCCACATTCCAGCATAGTTCTCTCTGCCACTTCCTTTGCGACCAATTAGTGCAATGACAGAGCAGTAGTCACTATCTGATATTCCTAGATAACACTCCGAGTTCTTCAACAAGATAAAAACTCAGCAAACCTGGAAATCCCCGCTTGCTATGTTTTGATTAGTAATGGAACTCTAATGAGCAACTGGTAACTATCACTTCCTAGTGACATCTTTAATTGACGTCTTATGTCCAGCAAACTTGCGTCAAACCCGGCACCTGTCAGGTATAAATATTACCAACGTTGCCTTAAGCAATGCGAGCTACTGTTGCTGATGCCAGCTGCCTGCAAGACCCCGTGTTGGTAAATCTAGCACTCTGTCGCTGCAGCCTGCTGTCCCTGTGGTGATGAAGCTGCTGATACCATTATCGCTGCTAAAGCGCGAACTATGGTGCAGTACGCTTAAGGAGCTGAACAGCCGTCCTCTGCGAAGACATCCAGCAGATTCCAGCTGCCCGCGGACGCTGTCCCCCCTCCTTCCTCGACGCGCTGAAGAGACCCGCTGCCTTTCTCCTGCAGAGAAATCCAGCTCCGGCGTTTCCGGTCTACCCTCGCGGGTGACTGGGATATCGAGAGAGACCCCTGAAGGAGATACCAATCCTCCATCATTCTATTCAGAGGTATGGTGTTGACTAAACCCTTAGACGAGAATTCTTGAAACAAACCTTGGCAAAACCAACTTAACTTAAAGCTACTTACTGGATATATGACGGTACAACGCGTACCGTCACAACGCATACCTTTACAACGCGGCCGTGACAACGCAAGTCGTTACCACGACTTGCGTTTGGGGGGCGCGGATTTCGAATAGTTTAATTTACTATTCTAACACCAGTCCCCGTGGACCCTAGGGAAGGTGTTAGGATAGTAAATTAACTATTTTTAGACCTTAAGCGCCCTCCAGCGCAAGTCGTGGTAACGACTTGCGTTGTCACAGCCGCGGTGTAAAGGTACCGCGTTGTGAAAACATCGTTGTAAACGATGTTTACCCTACTTACTTACTCCCCTTTCACGTGTTAGGCTTAGGTCAGGCACACTGGGGTAGGCTTAGTTAGAAGCACCAGTTGAGTATGTTAGCCTAATGTATATATGACTGTATATATGTTTTATTACTTTTAAACCATTGTATGGCTAAGAAACCATATCAATGCTTTTACAGTTCTATTTCGCAATCCTTATCTTACTGTACGTACTTTTTATAATAACAATTATTGCAATTGTGGCAATACATTTCTCTTGTACGAGAAGAAAGACTGTTCAATAAATGTTAACCCTTTATTGACAAACGCCCGTCTCTCTATTCTCTACATCTCGTGAAAGTAAACTGCACTAGACTGACTGAGTGAAATACATGTCTATTGTTTCACACGACCCTAGGGATTGACTCTTGATCTGAGGAGCAAAGTTGTCATGTTGCACGGTTGTTGGAAAGCTGAATCCCTTCTTGTCTGTGCCAAGGAAGCTTATCACTTCCTATGCAGAGAAGAAAGTTTCCAGTGACCTCTGAGCTAGTTGGTAACACAACCCAATTAAGTTTAGCATAGTCAGTGGAGGCCTGGAATATCCGCAGTTCCACGTCGATACTACTGTTTATGTTATTCCAATGCGCAGGGCCTAGTGGGAAACTAGGAACTACACTACATGGCGCCCAACGTTTGGTAAGGCGATAAACTAACGCGAGACAGTTAGAGTAACTCAGTCGTGCATATTTCACACCCCTTTCTCCCGTAAATACTCCAATAGACGTCTGGAGTGGGTGAAAGGTTAAAATCCGCCCGAACTCAGTAGGAAGAGATTCCTATGTAAAGCTCTGGTTTATTCAACGTTGAAGGATACAGTGTTCCAAAATATTGTGCACCTAATCTTTGTCTCCTTGGAGACCTACTCTGCAAACCTCGCATTTTTACAATGCCAGAAAACGGAACCTCTGGGGCCGCAGCAGATGCGACTCAGCAAGGTCCCGAATACACAGACCCGGATGCTATTATCATCCCGGTCCACTTAAGAAGATCTATAACTTTAAAACTTATAGAAAACGGACTGACACCTCAAGGTGGTACAGTAATTTTCGTGATAGAGGCTCACGAGTATCGGCAGACAGAGGTATTCTATTCATGGATAAACTTTCCAGCGGTAAACGCTAGAACAAAAGAGTTTCACTATTACAAAATAGAGAAACCTCCGGAAGAGTACGCTCCTTTCGAGGAGATTGAAATTCCACTTAAATTTCAAGAGCACCTGCTCTGGTTTAATGGCGCCCTAAAACATACTGATCACATTACCAGGCTCGGTCCACTAGGTAGACCAGGAGCAACGTGGCCGGTTCTAGCCAGCTACACACCACATCCTGACATTGCAAAAATGTCGAAGGAAGATCTCTTAGTTAACATAGGAGAATTAACAAAAGCTTATAGAGAGTTAGTAAAATTATTTATTAAAAATAATTTAAATACTCCTAAAAAGAGCTGGGATGGAAATAAACAATCCACTCCCAAGGAAAAAGTTTTCCAGTCCAGAGGAAGGTCTCCTCGACGGAGGGAAAGAACTCCGACTCGAGAACGCCAGTCTCCCCAGAGGGAGCCCTCTGAGAAAAGATATAACCTTAGAAATAGGGATAATCTAAAACAAGCATTGGAAATGCAATAGGTCTCGCAGCATTAGAGTTAGTGCTTTTAGAATTGTTTATGGGTTTTTTTGTAAATCTTTAGCATTTTTGTTTCCTGTAGCCAATGCTAAAGAATTTTTTAAAAAAAAGCCATAAACATTTCTAAAAGCTCTAACTCAAATGCTCCAAGACCTATTGCACTGTGTGAGGGTGAGGGGTTGAGGGTGAGTGAGGGTGAGTGAGGGTGAGGGTGGGTGAGGGTGAGTGAGGGGTTGAGGGTGAGTGAGGGTGAGGGGTTGAGGGTGAGTGAGGGTGAGGGGTTGAGGGTGAGTGAGGGTGAGGCGTTGAGGGTGAGTGAGGGTGAGGGGTTGAGGGTGAGTGAGGGTGAGGGGTTGAGGGTGAGTGAGAGTGAGGGGTTGAGGGTGAGTGAGGGTGAGTGAGGGTGAGTGAGAGTGAGGGTGAGTGAGGGTGAGGGGTTGAGGGTGAGTGAGGGTGGGTGAGGGTGAGTGAGGGTGAGGGTGGGTGAGGGTGAGTGAGGGTGAGGGGTTGAGGGTGAGTGAGGGTGAGGGATTGAGGGTGAGTGAGGGTGAGGGGTTGAGGGTGAGTGAGGGTGAGGGATTGAGGGTGAGTGAGGGTGAGGGATTGAGGGTGAGTGAGGGTGAGGGGTTGAGGGTGAGTGAGGGTGAGGGGTTGAGGGTGAGTGAGGGTGAGTGAGGGTGAGTGAGGGTGAGGTGTTGAGGGTGAGTGAGTGAGGGTGAGTGAGGGTGAGGGGTTGAGGGTGAGTGAGTGAGGGTGAGTGAGTGAGGGTGAGTGAGGGTGAGTGAGGGTGAGGGGTTGAGGGTGAGGGGTTGAGGGTGAGGGGTTGAGGGTGAGTGAGGGTGAGTGAGGGTGAGTGAGGGTGAGTGAGGGTGGGTGAGGGTGGGTGAGGGTGGGTGAGGGTGGGTGAGGGTGAGTGAGGGTGAGGGGTTGAGGGTGAGTGAGGTTGAGGGTGGTTGAGTGAGGATGAGTGAGGGTGAGTGAGGGGTTGAGGGTGAGGGGTTGAGGGTGAGTGAGTGAGGGTGAGGGGTTGAGGGTGTTTTTCCAATTGTTTTTATTTTGTATATTAACTTACAATGCCGGTTGCGTATTTTGGTTGCACTCCTTGAAGTTTGTTATAAAGTATTTAAGTGGCATAGTAACATTACAGCTGCCGTGATTTGAGTGCTTAAGTTCAGTGGTGGTTTATATTTGTCTCCTTAACAAATAACAAGAACATACATGGCGTAACCGAAAGGCTTGTGGTTTAAAACAAGCAATGTGCTGTCCTTGGCACAGGCGCAAACGTTCACCACTTGCATGCATGCTGGGCATGCATTAGTGAGGTTAACCAATTGATATGTCCATTCCCCGTCACAGACTGGTTTCAGTAACCCTGCCTCCGCCAGGTATCACACCCCACTGTTCTATGTTGGCATCTAAGGCAGGAGACACTCCTGCTAATATCCTGAGTAAAATCTTTTGGTGTTCCTGAAAGTACATGAGAAGGCTATGTCGCCTCGAGACTTTAAACTGTAAGGGGTGTGTTTGGCCTTCTTAAGGGCTTGTCAGAGTGAATGGTGTGAATAATGATGAGCAGCTCCCTAGATAAACAATCTTTTTTTAAATGGATTTTAAGTGCGTGGCCTATAGACATCTTCACGCTTTGAACTCAATCTTGTGAAGATGCTTGTGCAAAGTTCCTGAAATAATTTAGTGTATGTAGTAGTGGATTGAGAGAGGTAAAACTGGAAGTCCTTCATGATGGAGGTCCTGCACATCCAGACAGCAGACGCCAACAGCAGATAACTTTATAGTATTACCCCTGGATGCGGAATGCCAAGGCCCAGAAGCCCCAGCGAAGCAGATGCGGAGCTCAATACACAGGTGAGCACTGCCCGGCCGCCCCTCACCTATCTGACACACAGCCGACACACTCTCACTGTCACACAGTTGCCACTTACCTGATATATACATGCTGGCAGGACCAGCCGAACTCCTTACATGGGAAAGACCAGTTGCAAGAAGCGGGGGAGCTGCGGGTGTGGGGGGATGCGCTGCACCCCCTCCCTTCGTCACCCCGTGATTAGCACCGCAGTGTAAAGGAGCCGTGTGATTATCGCAGCTGATATCGATACGTGCGGAATGGCGGCCGGAGCCGGGCGCGCTAGTAAATGAAAGCGAAGACGCACATCCCATTGAAGCTTTTTGTAAGCCACTAAACCGTGACTGTTACGTGGTGAATGCATTATCAGCCGCTGTGATAGGCTTGTTCGCGCCTGCAAAGGATGAAGAGAGATTCGGTGTCGTATCTCCGGCTTTGTCCATATCTCACTCTCTGGGGTGAATTGGGAGTTAATGACGGCTCTTTTATCATTTTTAATTTCATGCATATTATAATAATTCCCCGGCTGAGCTGGTCTTCCAGACTGAGAGGGGCTAATTAATAGCAAACTGCGAGATGGCAGCCGAGGACGGAGCGTTTGAGATTGTTAAGCGAGGGATGGGTTGTAGGAGGCAGAGGCACATGGGCGGGCGGCGGGAGGGGGACGGAAAGAAATTACAGGAAGGGGCAAAAAGGGAGAGGGAGAAATAGAGAAAAAATGACAGAGTAAAAGTATACAAGTGAGAGCAAACTAAACAGAGAGAGGGTGGGATTGGAAAAAGGAATGAGTGAGAAGAGAAAGACGGAGGGAAGAGAGGGGAGGGGGGAGGAGAAATGCGACACGGCGGGAAGGGGAGGTGGCGGAGCGGGTCAAATAAACAAACAAGCCGGAGGGAAGAGAGGGGAGGGGGGAGGAGAAATGCGAGACGGCGGGAAGGGGAGGGGGCGGAGCGGGTAAACAAAGACGGACGTGCACGCGCTTTTAAGCTCAATGCGCATGCGCATTGAGCTTAAAAGTCACGGGCACTGCAAGGAATCGCCACGATTCCTTGCAGTGTAGATAAAGAGTGGATAAGTCCCAATACTCTCGCCTTGCTCGATGCGCATGCGCATCGACAGGCGAGACCTAAAAACCTGATAGATATCAAAGTATTGATACACGTCCCTCTCGATCTTTTCCACAGAATTCGGAAAGAAGAGGACGGTCAGACCCAGGAGAGCACACCAAGTCCAAAGACAAGGAACCTGCTCAGAGTAAAAAATCTCAATTTCAGAAAAAGAAGGTAGCTAGTATTAGAGTAATCAACCATGCCGAGAATACTGAGGACACAGTTGAAAAACGGGGAGTGGGCATTGACAATGTTGGACAGTGCAGCAGAAATCAGTATAGCGCGCAAGATCTTGATGAGTCATCTGGAGACAGCGGACACGAATGAATTCATTCAGGTTGAAACTGCCGACGCCAGACTTAGCGAGCCCCATAAAATATACGAAATAACATTGCGTATAGAGGGTGATAAGACTAGGAAAATTAAGGGTCTATTTTGGGATAAACTCTCAAAAGGCTATGATATTCTGTTAGCTGAAAAAGATTGGCCCCCAGAGTTTGTCAGGGAGTGCCCTCGTGGCGAAGAAGTAATTATGCCTGCCTTCTCGAATCACATTCCGATTCACAAAAAATATACATATGCAAGGAAATGGGCAGTAGCCCAGGCACCTGCATTATATAAAAATAATGTAGGATGGGATGAGGACTCACCGCCTCACAAAATCCAATTAAAAAGTGAACCAACTGCCCAACGGCAGTATCCCATAAAGCAAGAAGCTAAAAAACAGGTCAGGGAGATCTTAGATCAACTTGAATACCAGGGGGTGATTGAAACATGCACCTCTCAAATGAACAATCCTTTGTTTCCTGTCTCCAAGCCAGACAATTCATATCGTCTAGTTTTGGACTACAGACACCTTAATACATGTTGCAAAACTTTTGCAGTACAAAACTCGCATAGTGCAGCCCTAATGAATAACATAGTTAGGAAAAAATATAAAACGACATTAGACATTTCTAATGGTTTCTTTTGTCAAAACATTGCACCAGAAAGCAGATATTTGACCGCTTTCTCAGCATTTGGGTCACAGAAAAAATTCTGTCGACTCCCACAGGGGTTCAAGAACAGCCCAGGACTATTCTCAGCTAGGGTAACAGAGTTACTACAAATCTATGATGATGAAGGATTATCTTACGTAGATGATATTTATCTCACAGACAACGACTTGGATACCCACTTGAAAAGAGTGAACACCATCATACTTGGGTTCGCAGCAGAGGGTTACAAGTTCAACTTTAAAAAGTCCCGAATTGCCCATCTGACAGTACTATTTTTAGGGTACGAATTATCAAGTGAAGGGAAAAGCCTAGCGGACAACTTCTTAGAGAAGTGCGCTGTACTCCAAGCTCCAAAAACGCTGAAGAATTTACAATCCATACTAGGTTTTCTGAATTTCGGAAGAACTTACATACTAAATTACGCAGAGAGGGTTAAACCTCTCTACGAACTAATTAAACCTGATTTTAAACAAATCAATTGGACTCAAAAACACACAGAAATTTTGAGATCACTGCAAACAGACATGTTAGCAAAAACAAAATTAGATACACGTGACAACACGATCGATCTTGTAATCCGAGTCATCCCAGGAAGATGCGGATTCACATACCTAACCTCTAATGAGGGAGAAAAGGTACCTATTTCTATTAAATCTCACTTGTACACACAAGCAGAAAAAACATTCAGTCACACAGAAAGAACTGTGAAAGCAGTGCAAATCGCATTAGCAAATGAACGAGAACTAGCACACGGAAAACGGATTAATATCCTTACAGCGGAATCCGCCTTCGAGGCGCTATTCAGCCCAGTAAACTTGCCTACAGTGTCACTGGATCCGAAATGGATACAGTGTTTAGATTCTCTAGGAGCGGAAGATGTGAAATACTATTTCGCCCCGCAATTCGAAGAACTGAATGATTTAGAATATGAAAAAGAATATCCTCTGCCAATCGAAATTCTGCCTCTCCTACAATACGCCTGTATAATCTATACAGATAGCTTTGTACAGCATTTCAACGTAGAGAGAAAATCCTACGATGCAGCATGTGCGATCATTAAAGGTCGTTGGCTGTGCGGTAAATTCAGACCGAAAGTAACAAAAACTGAATCTGTAAGAAACTGTTCGGTTCAAAGAACTGAAATCAGATCTTTAAAGATGGCGCTCGAAAATGCAGAACGTGAATTCCCGACACTTATAGTGTGCGATTCTCATTTTTGCGTCAATTCTTACAACAATAAACTGCAGAGTTGGATCGAAAACGACTACAAAGATGACACAGGTGCCACAATAAAGCATAAATTGCTCTGGAACGAGGTAGCTCTTTTACACAAAGAACTACAAAAGACTCACGTGATTCACGCACAGAGTCTTCAACGTGATGGCGTTCACGTTGCAGGGAATTCATTGGCTAATACAGCCAAAGCGGAAGCAACTAAACCGGCTTCCGTAGCCACAAAAAAGCGTACAGATAAATACATAGACGGGGAAACCATGCTGGCAGTAAAAACGACCGTAAAAGGCGACTGTGCAGCACTACCCGTAAACTATCCACTCAATTATGCATACATAATCGATGCAAACTCCGTTCCTTTTGCTCGAATCCCTGGAGTGGGGGACAGAGTAATTCCAAACAGGAACAGGAGGGGCTTCCTCTTACTGGAAGCACACATGGGGTTGGGTCTGAGACACCAAACAATCAAAGCCTCTCTGAAAAAATTACAATCAGAGTACTGGTGGCCAGGAATGAGTATAGATATTTAATGTTTTGCTCAAAATTGTGAAAACTGCAACCAAGATCGCAGAAATGAACAGGCCAGTGTAGTTTCAGGATCCCTTCTAGACAGCATAAGGCGGTCTATCTGCGCAATCAAAGAAGAGAAGCGCGTCCCAGTGTACACCATTAAGACGAAAAGCACTTAAAAAATGAGGCCTCCAGCGCTCGGCTGACGCTAGAACGGTTATAAAAGATTTGCGAGTCTTTATCGGCACATACGCAATTACCACGTTCCATTCTGACCAGGGTCCTGCTTTCAGCTCTCGAGCCTATAAGGAGGCCATGGCTAGCATGGGAATTGGGTTGCGGTATTCTTGTCCGTCATACCCCGGAAGGGAATAGTGTGGTAGAAAGAAAAAACCGTGACATAAAGCAATCTATAACAGCGAAGGTATTAGGTTCAGGCGCTGGGTGGGTCAAACATTTAATAAGTGTCCAGACTAGTCTTAACAATATGCCAAGAAATTCTCTAAAAGGTTTCAGCCCATACGAACTATTGTTCGAAATTAGAATGCGAGTTCAGGACCTCGATAGTCAGATGTCAGTGGTACAAGAAGAAACAACGCACTTTGATGTAAAAGATCGTTTGGCTGTTTTACAGGAACTGAATGAAACAAGAAAATCATTAAGCAACATAAAGTTAAAGCAACAGCCAAGTACCACTGACGAGGCACCACCCGCAACAGCCCCAGCAAGGCCTGTCTGGATTCCAAAGATTGGGGATCTAGTCAGAGAAAAGATCGCGGTTAAGAAGGAATTTGGGCCTTCTTACAGAAAGCCAGTACCTGTCTTAGCAGTCACCGGAACAAGATCAGTTGTGCTACCGCCCCTTGCTGGTAAAAAGGAGAACAGAGTCGTGTCTATCGATCTGGTAAAACCACAAGCATGTGGCCTATAATCAACAGTAGGCCCAGTGGACTCCCAAGAAACAACAGAATACCCAAACTTGCAACAATCCAAGAGGTTCAAACTGAAAGACTAATCACATTCGATCAGCCTGCAGTGCACAATGAAGGACTATGCAATAATGCCATGGAACTCGTGCCTCTTGAAACACAGATTGAAACAGTTCGTCAAGAAACAACACCAGTCTACAATGATGTGGCATCAGAAAGTGCTACCGTAAGACAGATTGAAAGAACAATCCCATCAATTGACAGAACTGCCTCTGGTTATTTCATCAACTTCGACAACTTCTCTGAAGATTTAAACGACCCCGAAGTGATGCCAGAAACAAAAAAGTATTCTAAAGAAAATACAACAGGACTCCTTCAACAATTCAAAGAACTATATCTGGATTCACCGTTGATTGAGCATTGGATTATCTCAGGGGTATTCATACTCCTACTATGCCTAATTTTAGTTTTAATTTTAGGGAAGTTTATTACAATTGAATGGACACAGCAAGTCAGAACATCAACCTAGTCCTGAAACCACACAGATCATCCCACGTGAAGAAAAGAGAACTGTCAACAGTAAATGTCACAGCAATTCCAATACCTGGTGGGGTAGTATGGGAGAAAACAGACTATGAGATCTATGGTCCGGTCGAAATCCTGAAGTATCCTCATCAACTAAAGGTTTCCTTAAGTGACTTTGTGACACCTAGTACATTCTCTGATGATTGGGACTTTAACAGTATTAATGACATGATGTCTGATTTAGTAATGTCAGCTAGATTCACAGATCATGATTATTTACAAGGTTCATCTAGTTATGAGCAGTTATTCTGTTACACCCACTATGGGGATCATTACTTGCATAAATCTGCACAGCCTAGAAATGTTTTTATGTATAATCAATGGGAACATTGTTCTACACCACCTAAAAGCAGTTCTAAAGCATTTTTTGAGAAATTCAAATACTTCTCAGGGTTTAACACCAGTGATGCAGAAACGTTTTATTACAAACTGTTAGATAAAACAGGAATGAAAACAATGCTGACAAATTCTAAATTGATATATTCAGAAGCATTTTATGACAAAATGATGACATTTGGTTTTGATTATTGGAAAAATAATATTGAAACGAAAACAATTTGGGGTACAAAAGATTGGCAGGTGCAAGGCATTGAAGCACTATTTAGAACGTGCATGATACCAGAACAAATGTTATTTTTAAATGACACAATACACCAAACATCTTGTCTTGGCCTAGCTAAGATCAAAGACCTAAAAACACCGTCTATACCGAAGCCAATACCAGAAAATGCAACCGCTGATATTGAGTTAGACGTGTCACACATTTTACATTTCAACAGAACAAATGCTGATTGGAAAAAGTGGTTAATCTGGCCTACAGACACAAATAGCTGTCAAGATAGATTCCTGAATAAAACACAGGGGTTAAAAATGACCAGGTTAGACTCGAGATATTCCCAGAGACAACATCCAGGGATTATAACAACATACAGTGTAGGGAAACTCTGCCTTGAATGGTTAAAAACATCCACACTGGCTGAAATTAAGCAACACTTGTCTTTACTAAAAGATGGTGCTGATTTGCGCGATTTCATTCTTGGACCACGCAAACAGCGTCAAAAGCGTTTCATAGCGACCAGTATCTATGCTGCTTACAACGAGGCTTGGAAAGTAAAGCAAATTGAAACTGCTGAAAAAATACGAGAAATTGATCGTAATAATTTGGAGAAATCACTTTCTGTGGTAGACAATGGGTTAATGACTCTGTCTTCCAGAATATATTCGTTGGACAATATTGTATCCTCTGCCTTTGATGTGATAGACAGAGATTTGCTAATGTTACAACATGGCCAGGCTCAATTACGCTCTATTATAGAATTAGGCTGGACGCTGCAAAATCTTCGTTCAGGCTATGTGCCTTGGCGTTTAATCAACACGACGTCATTATTTTCCAGTTTTAACCTTACTGATAAACAGATCAGTTTGGCACAGAAAGGAGCAGACTATACAATTCTGAGCATCGAAAAACTCGAGAGATTACCATTGACAATGTCAGAGAGTCCTGTCATTGAATGGATAATACACGGAATTATCACAATTCCGATAACAACTTTCCGATTTAAAAAGTGCCTTGAGTACATACCTGCTGGCCAGTATGAACAATTGGGTAAAGGATATGTAAAATCCGAATGGAAATTACCATACACTCATTCTTGCTATAGTGACAGTGACAAAAATGTATTTCTTAGTGGTGAAAATTGTAAACATTCACTAAGCGGTATACTTTTGTGTCAGGGTATTAATTTACACGGAGCATGTGATGGAAATTCAAACAACCTGTCATGCCACCAGCTAGTCACACCTGCAACTCAGATAGAGCCCTTCTTTATGCAACTTTCGAACGGGAGTTACATTCTTAGAACGGATCACAGATGTTGTGGCCTCGTGCCAGGGAAAAGTTATCTAGTAGAAGTAACATCCATGGTCAAATGCTGTATGCAAGCATTGTTTCCGAGTGGGCCTGCAGACATAGTGACTCCCATCTGGCCTCGTCTGAATCTCTATTCTATACGAATTGATACATTAAGCAAAATGAAATCTGTACTTTTACAGACAACAGTGCCTATAACATCATCTAAAGAGACGTATGATCTTCTAGTTGCAAGGACAGCTACTGAAGTTCATGACCTTTTATCAACAAATTGCCCCGTGCATTTCGTAGAAATGTTCAGCCAACTCCTTAACATGTCTAGTGCAACAAGCATCCCAGGCATATTTAAGACAGTCTTTACGGGACTGCTAACACCCTTCCATGCAATTTTGGGAATCTTTCCTAATTTTGTGCACTCCATTTTTGGCGGCATACCATTATTTTTGGGACTCGTCGCAGGAATTCTATTTTTGACCCTCCTGCTTCGTTATGGCAAACCTCGGCTCAGACATAGCTCCCATGGGAATGGAAGAAACAATCCTAGCAATGCGCTACCGGGACAGGATAACTAACGTCCTTGGATTGGCCAGGCTGAGAGATCTAAACATGACCTGGTTCCTTTCATTCAGACCGATATGGCAAAATTGCATTTTACCTGTGCTACGGTGTATGCTTTGCGGCGATGAATGCGTGTTGGACATCTGTCTTTCACTTCCATCAGCAGTACCAATGGACGTCGATACTTTGCTCAGTCCAATAACGGCTCACGCATTGTGTTGTCCCCAGCGGCTACCAATCCTGATGACGGCATTCGTGGAGACTCCTGTGCTACAACCAAGTGGTAACAGTGGAGCGAGTGACAAAAGCAACATCATCCAGGTACAACGTTCTGTGAGCATTGCTGGTCCTGCCTTCGATGACAGCAATCATTCTCACACCTGCCAAGTTACAGCGCTATCTAATTTGGTTGAACTATCACCTGAATTTGTAGACCAATTCTTTGAGAGCCTGTCTGATACGATGTTCTCACCCGTACAGAAACAATAACTTTTAGAAGCTTTCCGACACACAGCGTTCCCATGAACTCTGAATTCGGCCTTCAGTTTTGATCAACAAAAACTGCCAAGAGCTTTGGAAATCTATTTTCTTTGAATTGGACAATTTTTTTTAATATTGACCCTTTTTTGGCACGAACAATTCTTTGCTTAACGTAAAAACTATTCTTAGAGAACAGAAGCTTCACACTTCTATTTCTAAACACATCTAGAGACATAACAATATTACACCAGCCTCTAGCACACATGTTATTACAATGCATTTTTATGTGATGATTTATCTCGCCTTTCTTCTGTCAGAGATACTTCATGTGTAATTCCTTTTGCATAATCGTTCATTGATTTCATATGCAATAATTTTTTGAATGATTACTATACTTTAAAAAACGTACAGTACCTAAATTCATGTATTACAAGTACGCCTATTTCGAATGCATTTATGTATTTTGGGGTGGGCAATGTTACACATGCATCTAATTGCTTTAGTTTTAGTAATTTTGATGGACATTAACCCGTGGAGTGGGTGTTGCGTGTTTATCTAGGTTCCTGATCGATACTATGACCTTATGCCCCTATTCGGCTATAAATCCATTTATTCCCTATATTGGCATAACCGTTCAAGTGCGATTTTCTGAAAAGTCATCTCTGGCCTCACACGAACAGAGCCACATTCCAGCATAGTTCTCTCTGCCACTTCCTTTGCGACCAATTAGTGCAATGACAGAGCAGTAGTCACTATCTGATATTCCTAGATAACACTCCGAGTTCTTCAACAAGATAAAAACTCAGCAAACCTGGAAATCCCCGCTTGCTATGTTTTGATTAGTAATGGAACTCTAATGAGCAACTGATAACTATCACTTCCTAGTGACATCTTTAATTGACGTCTTATGTCCAGCAAACTTGCGTCAAACCCGGCACCTGTCAGGTATACATATTACCAACGTTGCCTTAAGCAATGCGAGCTACTGTTGCTGATGCCAGCTGCCTGCAAGACCCCGTGTTGGTAAATCTAGCACTCTGTCGCTGCAGCCTGCTGTCCCTGTGGTGGTGAAGCTGCTGATACCATTATCGCTGCTAAAGCGCGAACTATGGTGCAGTACGCTTAAGGAGCTGAACAGCCGTCCTCTGCGAAGACATCCAGCAGATTCCAGCTGCCCGCGGACGCTGTCCCCCCTCCTTCCTCGACGCGCTGAAGAGACCCACTGCCTTTCTCCTGCAGAGAAATCCAGCTCCGGCGTTTCCGGTCTACCCTCGCGGGTGACTGGGATATCGAGAGAGACCCCTGAAGGAGATACCAATCCTCCATCATTCTATTCAGAGGTATGGTGTTGACTAAACCCTTAGACGAGAATTCTTGAAACAAACCTTGGCAAAACCAACTTAACTTAAAGCTACTTACTTACTCCCCTTTCACGTGTTAGGCTTAGGTCAGGCACACTGGGGTAGGCTTAGTTAGAAGCACCAGTTGAGTATGTTAGCCTAATGTATATATGACTGTATATATGTTTTATTACTTTTAAACCATTGTATGGCTAAGAAACCCTATCAATGCTTTTACAGTTCTATTTCGCAATCCTTATCTTACTGTACGTACTTTTTATAATAACAATTATTGCAATTGTGGCAATACATTTCTCTTGTACGAGAAGAAAGACTGTTCAATAAATGTTAACCCTTTATTGACAAACGCCCGTCTCTCTATTCTCTACATCTCGTGAAAGTAAACTGCACTAGACTGACTGAGTGAAATACATGTCTATTGTTTCACACGACCCTAGAGATTGACTCTTGATCTGAGGAGCAAAGTTGTCATGTTGCACGGTTGTTGGAAAGCTGAATCCCTTCTTGTCTGTGCCAAGGAAGCTGATCACTTCCTATGCAGAGAAGAAAGTTTCCAGTGACCTCTGAGCTAGTTGGTAACACAACCCAATTAAGTTTAGCATAGTCAGTGGAGGCCTGGAATATCCGCAGTTCCACGTCGATACTACTGTTTATGTTATTCCAATGTGCAGGGCCTAGTGGGAAACTAGGAACTACACTACATTGGTAAGGATGTTTTAGTTGCCTTGTAATGAAATAAATTAGGCTAAGTCTCATAAGCATCATTATAGTATCTTGCCAGGTGTTAATAGTTTTTTCTGTGGAGAATGGCCATGGAATAATTATTTAATGTCAGTTATCATGTAAGTTAGATACTTTATTATGCTTATTTTTGATTATGAGAGCAGGGGAAGGGATATTAGAGCGCTTAAATTGAGTAATAGATTTTACAATCCTGAGGGAGTGCTTTTTCATGTGACTCAAAGAACTAGGACTATGACAATTCCAGAATTGTATTCTAGCTTTATAATCATCCAGTGGTGAGAAGTATGGTGGTATTGTCTGATGTGAGGCCATATGGTTTGGCAAATATAGCAAGATGGGTGAAGATGGTTATGCGCTTGGTTGGAGTAGATCTGTTTAGTGCTCATTCAGTGAGGGGTGCAATGGCAAGTGAAGTGTTAAAGTCTGTTTGGCAGGTGCAGGAGGTCTAACAGTGGTGGGTTTGCGAGGTTTAACCTCATACCTTTGGAGCATGTTTCCAGTGTGGCTGTGAAAGGTTTTAAAAATGCATAACGCTAGCCTCCAATCTTGACATAAAATGTAGATTCTCCACAAGAGTGTGAATGAGCGACAATCTTGATTTCATTGAGTACATGGAAGCTAGCATTATCCCTCCCTACATGCTCAGTGGCTTTGGTCGCCAAGTTTTGTTAATTTAATTGCATTAACATCAGGTTTTCAATCATTTTGGCATGCTCAGGAAGCTGTACTTTTACAAATTCATACAAATATGTTTCGCAGATGCTCAGTGATTCCAATAATTTGGTATGAAACAGGAGTTTAGGAGCTTGACGTTAGAGAAGAAACAAGACACTTTATTGCAGAGGAAGACAGGAAGTCTCGGAGCAGAAGAAACAGGAAGGAATCTGATGTCATCCAATTTACATGGACTAGCTAATGGTTGCAATTCTAGAATATTGAGATTAGCTGGTGTTTACTTCTAAGCTTCAGCATAATTCTAGCCTCTATGTCTTTAATAAAATCTAGATTCTCTGTTCATGTAGAGAATCTGCATTTCCCTGCCCTCAAAACGAGTAGAAATCCTGAGTCACAGAAGCTGTCAAGTGGAGGGAACTCAAAGCATCAGCATCTTACTGGCTCAAATTTGGGTCGTATAATGAGGTGGAAAGGTGGCGCATAGGGCAACATTAAAAGTGAGGGCTTTTTACCACTGCTGACAATGTAGAATCATTCAAGTAATTGAGCCTAGTAAAGTACCGATACTGGAGAACTCGGGCTACCTAAAATGTCTCTTTCTCAAGCAGCCAGATGGAGCCAGTGGAAATCTCTGAGCATAATTATTATTCTGTACTCTTTTAAAGTCCTTTGATGAGGAAAGCTGCACATACACAAAACTTTGACAGGTGGGCTTATGGAATGCCTTTAATTATAGCGTTAACTACATCGAGGGAGGACACCACTAGGGCTTGAATTGCCATTCTGAATACTGCTTCCAACAGGAATGAAAATACTCTGCAAAGCAGGGAAAATTGATGATGTGTGGTCTAGATATTGTTATGTGATGTCTGTGGTTACACTGGTGCTACTGTCAGTATGAAAACCAGGGCAGTTGACACTATTGGCTTAGGGGCAAGGTAGTTCATCTTCACCTAGTTCAACGATCATTGAGCCAGGTGTTGTTTGCCATCTGGGGATCTTATTTGGACCAGTTGGCTCTTTTCTGTAGATATTATTTAAACTACTGTAGCATGGAAGCCCAATTTCATCACTAGAACATTCAGTTATAATAATAATAATACTGCCATTTGTAGAGCGCGAACAGATACCTCCGAAGAGGTGTCCCTGTAGGTTGTGGTGAGCAGCTGTGTCAAACGCTGATGGGAAGTTGACTACACTGAGAAAGCAGGCGTTTCAGTTATCGGAGTTCATCTTTGGTGCTTGCTGGTAATGGTTAAAAACAAGATTGGGGCAAGTACAGAGGGTGTGTAAAACATTGAGTGAAATGTTTTTCTTGCCCTGAAACACCTGGTCTTTCTCAGTCACTCACATTCCTGAACAACTGACAGTTCTGAGGTTCCGTGATTCTGAACCTGTTCAATAAAGGTTGTAGTATCGAGGCAATTTTGGTATCAGCGGACCGCAAATGATGAGTGCGGCATGTACGAGTGTTTTCGTCATGATCGATCGATGGATACACTACGTATTCAGGGATTTCGTTCGAACCTACGGGTTCCATTTTGTGTACGGCAGCCATTTTGTGGTTGCCCTCACATAGACCGATGACTACGGCCGAACGAGTCCTTGGGACACGTACACCTTTAGTTGACTTCTGAGTGACCTGAACGAACTGTCTCCCTTGCCCGAGGCTGACCTTGTTGAGCCAGTTCCGTGTTAGGCAGCTGGTCAGATAGAGATCAAAGGGCAGGACATTACTGAGTTTATGGTACATGCACACACCCTTCTATCTTGCTTCTCATCAGTTTCTGTTCCTTCCTTTATGGCCTATTTATGGTTTGGGTTGAGGTCCTTTTATTATGGGTTTGTCCGGCCTGTCCGAGCAGGAATGTTGGATTTTGCCTTGTCACTTCTGGTGGGCTGGACAACGGAAAGTGGGCTTGTCGTTATGCGATACTTTTTAAATGTCACTGTGTGATTGGATAGTTTGTAAGTAATTGATGCTAGTCAGGAATGTGATTTTTGGCATAAAAGACGATGTCTCACTTTACTAAAGTGTGCAGTCTCTAGCGAACCACCCGTGTTGTGCTTGGTAGACCTCTGTTCCTGGTTGCAGCCAATAAACTTGGTCTTTGACGTCACCGAGAAGTGTCCCGTGTCTCTGTATGCCAAGACAGGTGAACTCGAACACTTCGGGCGTTTCCCCTGGCGCCGCTGCGTTCTAAAACCCGGTTCTTCAGTTCTCTCAAGACACCCAGGAGTCTGTTTCTTACACTTAATAATTTGGCATCAGACACACAAGCTGCAGCTCAAAGACATCAAGCAACAGTTTAGATGCGTGAGCTGCCAAGCTGGCGAAAGTCCTGACATTTAGCTCCAAACCTGCTTGTGAGTGGCTTGCCAGCTTGCAACCAGATTGCACCACAAAATGTTAAATTTAGACAGAGTAGAACATGCCCTACCTATGTCTTAACATAAATACTACAGAGGGAACTAAGCTGGCAAGTCCCTTCCAAGCAGGCTGAGAGCCAAATTAGCCAACTTCAGAATTCGACAAATTAGCAATGAAAGCGGACTCCTGTACGGGACAACGCAGAGAAGCTTCTGGACAGCATACATCTTATTGTACTTGTTGGACCCGGCCCTTTTGGCAGGTTCACCCCGAGACCTTTTGCTTTTTCCTAGCCTGTTTCTGGAACCTGGTGGTGGTGATTTTAGTGGTGTGCACTTTTTCACTGTGGTACAGTGTAAAGTGCTTGAGCTCTCTGTGTATGTGTGGTGAGTGACCTGCCCTCCCATAAGAATGAATGGGGAATATGTATGCCCATGGTAGTTCCTGATGTGTGGGGAGTGCAGGGTCGAGTTTGATATGTACGAACTCGTGAGATTGAATGCTGCGTAATGATATATGCGGCATGACTGTGTCTAGTGTAGAAGGGCCACTTTTAGAAGTTGGCATATTTGTGTAATTTGTGTCTGGCGTGTGATTGGCTGGTGAGCCTGGTCCAGGAGTGCCTGGGCCTGCTTGTGGATTGACTGTCTGGTTTGAGGGTGACAGGAGCTGGAATGCCCCAGGAGGTTGTCTGAGTCAGCCCGTGGATGAGAGGCTGCATCTGCTGCCAGGGAAGTGGGAGGAGATGGCACCTGGGAGTGACTAGGGCTGTGCCTGCCTGACCACAATGCTGGCTCCACCTCCCGCTGGGCGACTGTCACCTCTGTCCCAGACACTGAAGAGAGTTCGCTAAAACCAGTTCTAGCTGGTTCTCACACTGCCTGCACAAAGACTTCAAAGACTTTTTTCTGTATAAGAAGGGGCTGTATCCCCTTCCAATGTGTTCTTGTTTTCAACTTGAATCTGCCAGGGGCGTGCTGCTGCTTGGGCCCAGGGGAATCCCGGGGCCCTGCCCAGCCCCATGGTGCCTGGAGGACTTCTGGGGGACCCCCCTGCCTGTCCTGGAAGGATGGGGGACTTTGCTTTACCCTGGATGGACTGCTGATGTCCTGGACTGCTGAGGTCCTGGACCCCTGAAGGACTTTGCTGGACTTTGGATGTCTTGGGAACGCTTTAGTTGTGCTCTAGCGCCTGGGAGCGCTTGATTTGCTATTATAGCGCTTGGGAACGCTTTACTTTTAACTTTCTGGCAGAGCGCTGTGGTTATCCCGTGTGGGAAGTGCTCCTGCCCTTTGTGTGGCCTCGAGTGCTTCGTGGGCACTTTATTTTTATTATCACGGGTATTCTCCCGTTCAGGGGCCCCTTTGCGAGTGCCTACCTTGCTACTGCAAGTTAATGGGATTTCGAGGGTGCCCACCCCTCATGTGGCACCAGGAGGATCACCGCCGCAGCCGAACCGTTTTTCATAATGTCCGCCACGTCAGCGGCCCGCCTGGTTGTGGGCGGGGCCCGCGGGACGGAAGCAGGAAGAGGAATGCGGGCGGAAGGAGAAGCGGGCGGAAGGAATATGGCGCCTGCCTGTGCGGGGCTCCCATGCGAAGGGAGAGCCCTGCAGGCGCCAGCGGTGATGTCCAAGAGCGCTCCGAGGTTTGGGCGCTCTTCCGCTGCACGGCCAGGATCCCCGGTGGACTGGAGAGGATCCCGGCGCCCGTCCTGCATCAGAAGGAGCGCGGTGAGTGTCGGGCCAGGGGGGAAGCTCCGTGCGGTGCCGGTTTGAGGCACTTGAGTCAGGGCGGCCCCGGATGGCAGTGGGTCACCCCACCGCATCCTTGTTTGGCCCACGAGGGCCCCGGGGGCATTGTTGTTGGTTTCCGAGCCCTGAAGGGCTCCGTGGCATTTCTCAGAGCCCCGAGGCTCCCACAAGGGGCATAATTCTTTTCAGAGCCCCGTGGCTCCCACGATGGCCAGTAAATGTTGAGTCCCCGTGTGAGGGGCTCCATCGTCGTGAGGCGGCATATGTGGGTTATTACAGCCACAAAGCTCCAAGGGGGCCATATTTGTTTTAAGGAGCCTGCGAGGCTCAAGGGCATGTTGCCTTAAGGAGCTAGATGGTTCCCTCGCCCCCATTATGTCCCAGAGCCTGTGTGGCTCCAACGTTGGGCATGTGTTATGCCAGAGCCTGTGTGGCTCCAACGTGTGTAGAGTGTTTTCAGAGCCTGTGTGGCTCCAGCAGTGGGTGCAGTTTGCACCTAAGGGTCAGTGAGGACCCTGTCGCAGTTTTGAAGTTTGTCTCCAGCTGCCCAGCAATTAGTGGGCAGCTGCACCGTTTAGGCGCAAGATGGAGAGTGAGTCCCTGAGAGGGACAGAGATGGCACAGAGGTGCCCGGCCAGTCACAGCTGCGCAGCACTTAGTGCCAGCTGCAGCGTTTAGGCCCTTGTGAGTGTTCTCAGGTGCCCAGCAAGTAGTGGGCACCTGCCACGTTTAGGCTTTTACTTTTGACTGGCGCTGCCTGGCAGCGCGCCCTGACATTCTGGACACAGGGCGTCTTAGCCCCAACAAGGCCAGTTGGCCTAGGGACTGCCACAGGTAGTGGCTTGTGTAAGTTTTGTGCAATTGTATGGTTATTGCACCTCTGAATGTGTTTTCTTGCATCATGTGTTATTCCTGCACCTCTGAATGTTTTTAGGCATCATGTGATTTTTGCGCTATTGTATTGTTCTGGCACCTCTGAATGTTTTTAGGCATCATGTGTCTTCCTTTTCCCTGCGCTGCACCTCTGAATGTTTTAGGCATCATGTGTCTTCTTGCGCTGCACCTCTGAATGTATTTTATTGCATCATGTGCTTTGTTCTGAACACCGCTGAATGTGTAGGTTTATGCATCATGTGTTTCCCTTGTCTTACACCTCTAAATGTTTTTATGCATCATGTGTTTTTCCTTTACTACTCCTCTGAATGTGTTTCATGCATCATGGGTAATGTGTTCTTGTTTATACCCCTAAATGTATTTTATTCTTAGGTGGTTGTTCTTTTAGTACAGGTGGTCCTAGTGAGGTCCTGGTTCCTGTTACCAGTGGTTACTGGTTGTGTGCTATAGTTGCTAATTTGTGCTACTATGATTTTTATTCTTTATTATTTTTTTATTCTAAAAGTGCTATTTCTGATTCTGACAGTGGCCCATGTGGCCCTGTCTTGTACATAATCCCTTGTGAATATTGCCAGTGCCAGTTGGCACCATGTATTTTGTGTGATTCTATCTGATGTGTTTTTACAATACAAAAGTTATTTTATAATAACCTTGTGTGGAGTTCCTTTTGTGGTGTGCCTAGTATGTTGTTGCTGTTGTGTGCTGGCGCAAATGCTTTACACATTGCCTCCGAGTTTAGCCTTACTGCTCGTGCCAAGCTACCAGGGGGTGAGCAGGGGTTATCTTGGCGTGTGACTCCCTTGCCCTGACTAGAATGGTGGGTTCTGCCTGGCTTTGGCGTCAGCCTTAGCCTACCAGAAATAGCCAATTCTAACAGTACTCATCTCAATAGGGGTAAAAGAATATTTATTGATTTATTTATAAAGTTTTATATAGCGCAAACTTGATCCCTAAAGATATCAGAGCGCTTTACAATTTGAAGGAAAGGCAGGTAACAGTACAGTCAAATGGGGAATCTACATAGTCATTGAATCAAAGAGGGCTCACATAACAGGCCGTTTACAATCTTGGGGTCAGCAAAGAATGGGCTAGTCGCACATTGTGAATTAAACCTGCCAGGGGAAGAGGGGTTGATCAATCTCTGATTTAGTCAACTACAATCAGGAGGCTCAACTGTGGTAGAATCATGTCAAGCCGAAAAAAAAGTAATGGTATTTTGTGGTTCATACTACAACTAATTGCCCATGTTAACAGTTCTATGGCTTCCAAATGCTCATGCCCAACTGAGGTATATTTTTCCATGATCACGCATTTGAATATAATAACATGAAATAAAGTGAGCATGAATAAGGAACATGCTCCACCTGTCTCGGTTTTCCTTAATAGCAACAGCACAAAAAGCAAAAAAGGCTTTGAGACATGGAAAAAATAGTGACATATTATTTTGGAGACCTCGTTAAAGATTGAAAAGCATTGAGCACATGAAGTTAGATTACTAATATGGATTTGAAACATAATACAGTCATTCCCAGATCAAGCTAACTACTGAGCAAATTTCAGACATCTAAAAGCTTCTAGTGATTGTGGGTAAAATTACATTTCAAAGGGGATGTCGCGATTATGGGTACACATAGAGCAGACATCCCTCACCTTTCATGGTTTTGAATGTCACGTATGAGTCAGGAACTACATGTCCCACAAAGCTTAGGGGCATATCACTGGAAGACAGGAAAAAGCAAACTCCTATTTAAGCCCCGCCTCCTAGAGTAACGGTGCTTGACAAACTGCCTGCTGAGCCTGTTCCTTGGACCTGTCTACCGTTTCTAGCGGTTCTCCGTTTTGTGCTACCGAAAAGAAGTTGCAGCCGTAGGAATACTACAGAGGGTTGTGACCGCGCTGCATGAAGCGCGGCCGTGACTCATTTCAGTTCTCTTGTTTCTTTCTGAATCGCCGAAGCACCGCTGGGTCAGACGGGTGCTCGCGTCTCTGTTCCGGAGCCGAACAGGAGAACGCTGTATTAACGGCGCTGCTTTGAAGCGTGGCCGGGACTCCCTTCAGTCTATTCCTTCCTTCCTGAATCCCCGAAGCACCTCCGGGCAGGCGGGTGCTAAGTCTCGGTTTAGGACCCGAACCGGAGAACTTGATTGTGTTTTCGTTTTCATTTCTTTCCGGGCATAAGAGGCGCTCTGGAATCCAGGAGTATACGCCGTCCCCCTTCTTGTGGTTTGAGTTCGCTCAGGAGTGAAGCGTCCAGCATGAGAGTCGGAGACTGCGCATAAAGGCGCTCTCCTCTCATTTTACGCTTCTGTCATCCCACCATAACTCCTCACAGAACCATCCAACTCCACAGGTAACTGGGTACCCCCAGAGAGTCGGAGACTGCGAATCAAGGCGCTCTCCTCTCTAGGTGCCCTAAAAACTTTCTTATGTTACTGTGATTGGAGAAGTCATTGACCATCACTAATTATAATTATTGACTGTAGGGTATGAGTGTTTCTCAAGTGCATACCAGCAGAATCCTCTGGAGATATATCCTGGTTTTGTTTCCTGTAAGTGTGATAGGCGTTGTGTTCCTTCTGCTTACCTGTATGATGTGTGATTGAGGTACTTCTCATTCTGTTCTTGCTTTCTCATACATACAGAGTTCCCAGAGGGTGCTCAAAAGAAGGTAACCAAATCCTGGGACGAATAGGATTCCTTTGTTATTTTATCCCATTCCCCTTTTCCCTTGAATACTTCTCTACCCATCGTGTGGTGATAACATTGTGGTGAGATTAGTGTTTGGGGGACGTTGGGAACTACTCTTCACGGCATCGTTCCTGCTGGCCGTACCTAAGGTTAGTGGTGTATTATTCTTGGCGCTGCTGACACCACTGACAGAAACCCTGACTGGGGATCCCGGCCTGTGGAGTGACAACATGAGGTGAGACACATAAGTAGAGACTGGGTGGCTCACTATATCCCTCCCCTTCTTTATAAAGTTCTAAACGGTCAGACTTCAGGGGACTATATATGACACATAAAGTTCTGCAACTTTTGGCTGGGGGCAGGGGTTGGCCGAAGACCATACTTCTGGCTTTTGCAGATGTTTCTGGGTTCCTGTCCTGCCTGATAGACTCCTGGAATGTGTTCAGTCGGGGCTCAGACTGGACAGTGGTAATTTTCTGGGGAGTACTCTCCATCCGGTGATGCTGCCTGCCAGTTCTCTGCCGCCCCAGTAGCCACTGGTGGAAAAACGTTGTATGTTCCGTTTGGCTATTCATCCTCTTCTTTCTTGTCTTTTGGGATATGTGCCACATTTTTTGAACCACAAGATATTTCTTGTGACTGTGCGGTGGCCTCTCTGGGCCATCGATCTATGTTACTGTCCATGTCTCCGGGTTGATACCGGGTCCTGAATTTCCACCAAGGGTATCTGTATTTGATGATTACTGCTGATCCTGTTTGCAGTGATGGGTTTGGTGCCCTCCAGCGGATGCTGGCTTTCCAATTTGTGATTGTTTACCTGGCTTGAGAAGCCTCAAAATCAATGTCTGCAGGCTGCCATTCAGGATTGACTGGGATGCTGTTTTAAGCAGATTTCCGGATTAGCAGGAGAGCCGGGCACAGTTGGTCGTGCTGTGTGGGTTCTGTCTGTAAGCATTGAAAAGTTTGTGTAGACATGCCTCCGCATCCTTGCCATGATCCACTCCAATCTGGAGAGCTCGGTTGAGCATTCTCATGAACCTCTCCACCTCCACGTTGTCTTGAAGCCGTTGGGGGGCTGATCTTTCTGTGTTGGATTATCTGCCCATTGTCTGACTTCTCTTCATCCGGAAGGCCTAGCATTGCAAAGGTTTTGTCCTGTACCATTTTGATGTGTGGGAATGCCATGGACATCACCACTTCAGGGAATTTTGTGTGGGAATCCATCAGTACTACAGTTGAATGCCCA
Organism: Lissotriton vulgaris; assembly: GCF_964263255.1. NCBI lineage: Eukaryota > Metazoa > Chordata > Amphibia > Caudata > Salamandridae > Lissotriton > Lissotriton vulgaris. The sequence continues at coordinate 1,227,375,627 of NC_141693.1, forward strand.
TCTGGGAAACTACTGAAATCTATAATGATTTTGGACCAGGGTTACCGACTCGGTCTTGTATTAGCAAAAGTGCAGGTATTGGGTCCCCACTTGTAATTGTGTACCATCTCATACATGAGTGTTGATGCCCAGGAACCACACTTTACTCCGCAGTCTTGCCTTCATTTTAGCTGTTCCTTGATGCACTTGGTGTGCTAGATCAATTATTCGGTTCCATAAGCGTTTTGATACTACAATTAGTTGACCCCTCGGCAGGTGACTGCCCGGGCTTTCACTTAGCTCATGTCTGGTTTACCATAGTTGCTGTCCCACTGTTGGGTCCTCTGATGTGACAGACCTGGATCCATCGAGAAAACGTTGCCACTCTCTCTGAGCTAGTGCAGCTTTGGCTTGCATCAGGTTCACGTAGTTTTGAATCGCGTCGCTGAGTTCTTCAAGGGTCAACGCCTTGAGGCATGCACTTTGTACTACCATGCTGATGAATACTCTGTTCTTTCTTCCTCTGCGATGGTTGATCCATGTTCAGGAGGTATCGGATGGCTTGATAGGTAGTCATGAGGATTGTTTGTTCCAGGGCTGTAAGCTATTTGAAACGTGTAGGCCTGTAGTTGCACTGCCCACCTCTCAATTCTCGGGGGAGCTTGACAAGCCGTTCCATTGAAGAGTGGAAGGAGGGGTTTATGGTCTGTGAGACATTTATACTCCTGCCCACAAAGGTACAGGTGGAAGTGTTGGCAGGCCCACCTGATGGCAAGGGCTTCCTTCTCTATCTGAGCATAGCTCATTTCCATGTCCGATAGTGCTCGACTGGCATAGGGTATGGGTACCCACTCCTTGTTATTGATTTCCTGCATGAGCACAGCACCCAACCGCACCGGGTTGGCATCAACAGTTAACTCTGTCTTTCTTTGGGGGTGGAAGTATGCCATGGTGACTTTCTCTAGAAGGGCACTCTGGATTGCCTTGAATGCTTTGTAAGCCTCCAGGCTCCATTTCCATAGGACAGCAGATGTTGTGACGAGCCACAACATAGCCCAAATTGGGTATGAACCTCCCGCAGTATGTAGCCATGCTGAGGAAACTGCAGACTTCAGTTAGACTACATGGTACTGGTGCATTCTGGATTGCCATGGCTTTCTTGGAATTCAAACTGAGGTCTTCTTGGTAGAAGATGTATCAGTTGAAGTCAACTGATTTTCGATAGAATGAGGATTTGCTTTTATGGAGCATCTAACCACTGTCTATAGGCATTGCAGAGTGTTCCTACGGTGAGTGTGATGCTCTTCCAGGCTGTGTGAGTAGATAGAATGTCCTCACTCAGGTTGATGACTCAGAGCAGCCCTGATAGTGTCTCTTTAATACCTCTGCCGCTGAGGAGACACCGAAACTCAGTCTCTTGTAGCGTATGAGCCCAACATGTGTGGAGAACGTCGTTATGTAACGACTTTCTGGGGCTAGCTCCAACTGATTTTATCTTGAGTTGAGGTCTAATTTTGAAAACTATTTGGCTCCAGTAAAGTCCGCCACTATATCCTCCATCAGTGGTGTGATATGGCGATCTTGACTAATTGCGTGGTTGGGGAGTCTCATGTCGATGTAGAGCTGTATGGTGCCAGGTTGCTTCGGTGGATGTATTTTTCCTTTTTCTTTCTTCTCACTCTCTACCAACAGATTTATGACTTACTGGAACCGCTTATGGTGGGGCAGCATGATGGCAGGCAGTAGGTCTCCTGCCCCAGTTCTCCCGGGTCCAGATCTTCCCCACTTGGTAAAGGGCCAAGAGCCATAGTGCTCCGCCCATCCACGTATCTGTACATCTTCCAGGCCACAGGCTCCAGACCATGCGGAGCAGTCTTGATGCCAGCAGAGGAGTCGCACAATCCAGGGCAGGCCAGAGGTGAGGCGGGGGAGTTGTGGGTCGTACACTCTTGCTGGGACAAAGGGGCAAGCAAAGCAGCAATTTCTTGGTGCCCTGGCTTCAGCTGAAGAGGTGACAGCTAATACAGCAGTGGATGTAGAATTGCTGCTTGTCCTTGTGCGCTGCACACAGCCGACCCACTTCTCGTTGCCAGGGTAAAGTGGTACCAGGGCCCTGCCAGTGAGGCCTGGCACATCACAGCTCAGTGACACAAGAATGGATGTACACTTGCCTTGAACTAGAGAAACAGCTGGCTGTGCCTTTCAACCGATGATCAGCACCTTCTTCTAGGGGACTCCTTCAGTAAACATCAGAAGTGAGGGTTTACGATCAGTGTCAAAAGAATTCCTACCCAAGTGTAAAAACGTTCTGCCGACACTACGTACCTCAACCGAGATCTAAACAGATAAAGACCCATAATTACATGGGAGAAACTTCACGTGATATCTTGAGTACCTGAGTAGCCCACTGGAAAGCAACACTTGAATTACCCAAATCTAATGGGCAAATCGAATGATTCATGAGCCCCCTGGAAAGGTCTACTGAAATAGAAAAAGAAAACAGAGAAAGGGAAATATATAACACGTTCTAAGAAAATACTGCAATTCACTTCTAACAACACTACTACACTACATCTACTAACAACACTAATAATTCGATGCTTATGGGCAAGCAGGTAGCACACTTCAGTGAAACTTGAGATGTCAATAAAACCAAAATGACCAACTGAGCACAAACAGGTGATCTACGGCCAGAGACGTCCAGGAAGGAGGCTGTCCTTATAAGTGACAGTCACGCAGGGAGCAAGTTCAGCATATTCTCCGAACCACAATCCGTGAGAGGGAATTCCAAAACAGGCACCATGATTTGTACTCAACGAGAGGAAAGCACAATTCACGGAATGTCGTTTACTTTAATCACATGGCTGAAGCAACCGAGTATCAAAATATGACATTCTACAACAACCTCTGAACAAATAATGACACCAGTGTCCCTAAATTCAGCACTAGCACATATACCTAACCAGCGAAGTGAAGGCTGCTCCCTGGACCTCACAATGTCTTAAGAATCACCTCCTAGAAAGCCAGACTTAGCGGGAAGGTTCAAACCCTGGGTTTCTAAATGAACACATCTTTTACAACCCCATCACATAAGTATAAAGACGTTGTGCCTTAGGAACATAAGACATCTACACTATCTGGAACCACCTTGCAAAAATTAAAACTTGTGGCTAATTCCTTGATTGTATATTTGAGAAGGAATGTTGTACTCAGAGAGGCAAACAGATGTGACACGGAGACAAGGGCACAAGTCCTAAAAAAAGAAGTGGGGGGATGCTCCAAGTTAGGCGGTGTCACCGGAAGTGACGTCACAAAATTATCCAGTCTCCGTCTGAAATGCGTGAATACATACAAGATACAAGTAGAGGTATAATACTGCAATAAGTGTCAGTCACATAAAACACAAGAACACACTATACACAGGACCCATTCCTCGGATTACACGGTTATGACAGACAAGGGCCGGGCTGTAGGCTCTACGTGCAACTGTCGGGGTCCCTGGAAGTGACATGCTCGGCGTGTAGACAGCACTGCTCATGGAAGCCTTGGCACCACTACTGTGCTCTGAGAAAGGCTGGCAAGGGGAAGGCGCGAGGTGGAAGGGGAGATTTAGTCTGAGCCTCGGGTGCATTTGAAAGGCTATCATTCTCGCGCAGTTGTAGACTCCGGTACCGACACCATCTTTTGGGCAAGGGGGATGGCGTCCACCAGGTAAAAACCCGCTAAAATAAGTGGGGGGATGCCGTCCACCCGCGTGGTACCCCGACTCGAGCCCTGACGGAGACTATCGCACCTTCTCCACTGTTGAGTGATCTCACATGTTGTGCGGTCACAGCAGACAATAAAAAGTAGCCTTGTTGCTGTTCCAGACCCACAAGCTGCATGTGTGTCAGTTATTCCTAAACTGGTGGAGCATCTGTGGTGTGAGACCCTGCAAATGAACAACCATGTCAATTCCCTAGACCTGGGCATCCCATGAGAGGAGATTAACGCATAGGTTCTGGTCAAATTCTCGATCAGGTTGTTTTGTCTTATTCATTGATCTGTGGGGATCATTTTAGTGTTTAAGGGGTGCTTAAATAATCACTCAGACCTGGTGGAATTAGGACTTCTTCCAGTGTACCAACAAAACCTTCCAGAATCATCAAAGCTAAGCGCTTGTGCAAGAACACCTCTAGATTAAAGATCACAGCAAGGAACACAAGTAGGAAGGTAAGTGGGAGCGTGCACTTGGCTATGTTGTTTTAAAGCATCTTTCTTAGGCCATTTCAACAAATGCATTGACTAATGGTGCATGGCTCTACGCTCAGTAAAAGAGCAGGTGAGGGACGGGTATACACGTAACACATCATCAGAAGCTGAAGCAGAGACTGCTCTGTGATTGTAACCTCAAACATGAGTAAAGTCATTCAACTGCGGAAACCACTTCGATCCATACCTACGGCAGAAGGGGCACCATACAAACTCCAATAATATAACCTCACATGAATAGCATGGCAAAGCAAAAAAATACTGGGGGTTAGCAAGTGTAAATACGAAAGTTATTTTCTATGCTGGTCCTGGTGATAATGGACATTAAACTGAGTTCTCCATGAACGTTCTCCAAATCAGAGGAATTTAAAATGCTCTACTTCGGTTCCCTTAGAAAGGGCACCTGCTCGATATTCAAATCTTTTAGATACAAAGCTTCTAGATCTAAGATGCAGCCCTTTCAGTGACCTCACTTCCGCACAGATCTGCAAAATGAGACACTCACTGGAGTACATAATACACAAAGTCCCACTCTGTGTTGGAAGCATCTATTACTCCTTGCCTCCTAGCAGTGTCCTCTGCATTGCGATGCTGGCTTCAGGGTTGAAATCCTTATATCTCGAGTCCTGTCGTTTACTCTACAAACCCGGCAGCTACTGCAGCGCGCGTTGATTCACTTAGCTGCAGACAATGTCTCCATTGTTGGTGGTGCCGTCATTCGCTGCGGATTTCAGGGCTTTGCCAAGTCACTTCTCTTTGTTCGATACAACATTCGTTTCTTTTAGTTTAAATCTATTGCAATTCATATTCTTCTCACAGGAATCGTGTGACAAAAGGTAGCCGTACTTCCTGAAGAAGGTTAAATGCTCAACAACACCACTTGTTTGAGGGGTGTATTAGGACAGCATATATGTAGGGTAGGAGTGAGAAAAATTTGAGCTATTTGCTTTCGTGTAAGTACACAAATGTTCATAAAAATTATGTGAAATGTAAAAGCAGCATTTAGCACTATATTTTAGTGTGAAATGTGTCCTCGCATCCAGTTTTGACGTGAAAAGGAATGTTGTGCTAAAAATAAAAAATAAAAGTGCATTTTGTACAAAAAAACACAAGTGACGCAAACTGTCATTTGTGTTTTGGTCCTTTGTGTTTGTTCCTTGTTCCTGTGCCACAATTGTACACCATGTGACATAATGGCATTATTTGGGAAATTTCATGTAAAAAGCGTAGTGCGCCATTCCTGAAATAATACAAGAGTACGCTGGTGCAATTACTTTTTGCCTGGGCCTAATGGAGCGTGATGCAGTGTTGTGGCTAAGATTGTGATGTTAAAACTTGAAATTGCCTTTAATTCTATGTGCTTCTAACTGTTAGCATGTGTAATATGAAATTGTAAAATACAACGGTATTATGCTTTGGGAAATACAAACAAGTGATGGGTGGAATACTTGAATTAAGCTCAGCCACCGATTATTACCCTGGGACGCATTCCAGTGCATTGTGATTGTTCGCTGGGCCATTCCAGGCAGGCACCAACATTAGGCAAATCGGCCTTGGTCCTCCTTCAACAGAAGCAGCGGCAGCCGCAACATAAATACAAATAAAGTGGTGGGGGCGCGCAGAGTGCGCGTGAGGGGGATCGAAGGGTGGAGGGGGTTTAATAATAATAAAATGTTAAACTTATCTACATTCCAGCTGCCTCCTGCGTCGCGCCTCCGTGCTGGTTCTTCCTGGTCCCAGCAGACACTGGGACCACGTCACAGACTCCCTGTCCAATCCCTGCGCTGCTCCCATGCTGAAAGCAGCTCGCTGTTTGGCCTGAGCGGGCTGGAAAGATGCTCCGTCCCGCTCCGGTCGTCTCTGAGGTTTCTCCAGCCCGACTGTTCAATGCAGCCGGGTTAGAGAAACCTAAGTGCGCATGTATGTTTTGGTCTGAGCCGGCCAGCCAAACACACATGCTCACTTAGAGAGTGCACATACCACTGCTCTACCCTCTCACGTCCCAGTCCTGCCCCCCTGCACACCCTGGCTGAGCCAGCTGCTTAAAAATAAAACGACAAGGTAAAATCAGGGTTTTTTTTAGCTGCTGGCTCTGACCAGTCGGGAGACGCTCCTCCGCCACTGCAGAAGAGGCGCCCCTGAATAGAAGAGTCCAGCCGAATTGACCGGCGATAACCCCATGAACAGGAGTTAAAGCACACCCTGGTCGGTGTTACTGGACCTGATTCGTGAGGTGCACTTGATTCCTATGGCATAGTGCGAACCGGATCCAGGTTACATGCCCCGGTCACCTCCTGAATTCTATAATCTGATCTCAAATGAACTCAGTGCCCCCTACACACACACACACCCCTTCAACCCCGATACTGTCTTACCAACAACACTTCAGGTGCTCATCTGTGCACCAAAACTCAGTCTGCATTATATCTAATCCCAGTAATAAAAGTCATTTCTTATCCGTTAAGGAGGAATGCAGTAGGCATTTGATGGACACCTGGTGCACATCTGTCCAGAGCTAGGAGGGCCTGCTCACTTGTACTTTTAGAGTTTTGATGTGGCAGCATCCATTTTATCTTAAGGGCTCAAGACGTTTATAAAATGGATACAGCACAGTGGGTAGGTAAGACCCAATGGTGCAAAGAGGGAGGAGATGTGGTCTAATGGACAGATCTGCCACCCTTGGAACTGACGAACGAGGTTCGAGTTGCAGCACTTAATCAACAGCCTGTGATTCTCAACAAATCATTTAATCCACCTGTGCCTATAATAATAATAATAATAATGATCTGATTTTGTGTAATATTATCTGGGGCTCGTGTAAAGCGTCCAGTGACCTCAGGCCAAGTTCGAAGCTATATCAAACTGCAAAAATAAAGTACCTCATGCATGTGGAATACCCTCGTGAGGAACATGCCAAGAATGGCGTCTTAGATTTTGGCCCGCTATGGTGAGAAGTGAGGGTTTACTTTTAAAGGGCGTTGTGGTAGAATACTCAAATACAGTTAACGCTAGAATGGAAGGCAAAATATGCAGCATCCAGGTCCTGCTATAAAGAGGATAAAATGTATAGCTAGGCCCAGAAGCAGAGTAAAGCTGCTTTCCTTGATATACAGTAAAGTTTCATTTGCATAATCAAGCTCTCCCAGATATGTAGGGCAACCCTAAATGCATCAACGGGTGCAAGGCTAGAGTGCAAAAAGTGGGGTTATGAAGATGCGCGTCATAACTGTGGGCCAATCAGAAAGTCCTGTGCAGGTTGTTTGCAGAAGTCTGCTTTTGCAAGTTGGCTATTCCAAGCGGCTGCGTGAGCTCTAGTGCACATGACTAGAGCTCTCTACCTCCAGCCGTGGAGTAGGCAGGAAGACTGCAGTTGGTAGCAGGCTCTGAGCCTGTCTGATACTCGAGACCAATGTCCTACATGGTAGTGGACACACCGCTTGCCGATTTAACGTCACAAAAGGGGGAGAGGTGTGGAGACCATATGGATAAGACACAACCTTTGTGGTCAGCAGACAGCTTCAGCAGAAGCACCTAGGGGACAAGGCGTGATTCTCAGCCCCCTAAACAACATGCCAATCTCAGTAGAGTGGGAAGACCATCTCGGACAAGCAGCACTGCAGGAACAGGTCATCACAGATTATCCTGTGGTTACCATAGGGCCACCCTTGCCCTTCTGGAAATAGACACAAAGATGTTTTTGTGTTCCCCAAAACGAGCCGACTTTTGTTGGGTCAGGAAAGTCCAAGCAATAAATAATGATGCCTTTAAATTCTATACTTGCAACATTTGCTGCACCGAAAAGAGAGAGTTCAAATGTCAGTCCTTGTCTTCTGAAAAATGGCTGTGTATGTTTTTAACATGTGGATTCAGAGAAATAAAAGTAAAGTAAACTACGTGACAATCTTGCTGGTGTAGACAGAGCCTGAAAGAAAAGGATGAAGATGGCATTTATTTCTAAGGCACAACAACATGTAAATACGTTGAAATGAGCTGTACACATTCAGCAGTTTGGAAAGCAAAAATGAAGCACTTTAATACGATCAAGCAAATCAAAATACTTACTTGGTGATGCACAAATGATAAATATTCACTGAAACACGATTTCCACACATTATTATTTGTGCACTATATAGTAATAGAAGTAAAACTGTATGTCTGTGCAAATTTAGTGGCCATTTCAATGAAAAATGGGCTCTTTATAATATATCAGTACACAGAACAGTTTGCTGGCCCTCCCACTTATTTCGTCTCGCTTACAGCTTATGAGACAACAAACAAAAGTCCACGTCACTTTGTTTGTATGGGTAATTTTATTTAACCCTTTTACTCATAATTTTTGTTGAAATTTATCAATTTCATGGGCAAGAAGAACACTTTATGTACACTTACACAAAATACAAAAACATTTATACATATTTACACCTACAAAACAAATATCACATATACAATGTATCAACCAATAATCAACAAACTTCTCATGTGAATGGTGTATATCAACTCTGTGTAGAAAAATAATTGATTTTTGAGAGATAATCAAACCACTGTTAAACCCAGAAGGTTTTCAAGAAATGTCTACGGCAGTAATCAGAAGACAATTCACAATTAATTCCAACAACAAATGGCTGAACCCAAAGAGGGCAATTATTCGGGATATCTATCTGCCGTTTTGCCGACGCGTTTCGAATCTGTAATTGATTACAGATTCTCCTCAGGGCTCTCTCAATGTTATGAATCTGCACAAAAATAAAATGAAACGAAGTTTGTTTTAAAAGTTTGCGACTTGTTTTGACAAAAGACCCCCTACTCTTGCTACACTCAACCGAGTTAATTACCTTTATGTAGGATGCGGTGGGCTCTCGTGGTTCAGTTGGACACGAGGGGCTGTACGCCACAGACAGTCAATGGAATAGAAGTTTAATTCTGTAAAACAGTAATTCACAGACTTACAAAGCCATCTAAAGCGGAACCGAGTGATTGCTACAGACCAAAAGCGGCACGCTCATACCTCAATGGAGTCTGGCGTTGATCGCTACATCAAGTCATCAATCTGCTCGTTCTACCTATTTCATGTGACCTGTGAAGAATAAGGGTCGAGCTCACCTGTGAAGAATAAGGGTCGAGCTTTATAATATATGGCAGTGTGCTACCGCACGATCCTTTAGTTACATTCGAAAATCGGACCCGCCTAATGTCTACTAAAGCTAGCAAAGGTTTGTCATTCTAAAAATTGGGTTGCGGTTCTAAAAGGTTTGGAAAGCACTGCTCTGTAGGGTTGACCGAGTGCGTCACTCTTGATGGTGGCCTTCTGGAGTGAGGCTGGGCATCAGCACCAATCCCAGTGTTAGCAGCAATCCACGCTTCAGGCGTTGTCCTCACGGCAGCTGGGCCTTGGTTCTTCAATCTGATCAGGCAGATTTTAAACAAGCAGTGTAGCCTACATCACCACCTCCAGTTCATAGCAGCACACTCTTTGCAGGCATTCCCTCAAGCCTGGTCCTGAATTTTGGGATGCAGACTGTTGTTTTAGATCTGACCAAAACATTAATGCTATTAGCTGTCTCGCCAACCATATGTAATCCAAAGAAATCATAGAGAGTCTTTAAGTCAGCCCTGTTCATAAATTGATTTTTTTAACTCTCATTGACAATTGTGTTCTTGCCACTGCAGCATACAGTATAAGGTAGCCATTGGCTTATTTGCACTGTGAGTGCTGGCGTTTTACCTGATCACACGAGCACATTCGACTTATTGCAAGGGCCGGTCATTCGATACCGTACAATACAATATAAAATACCTTACTTTACAAAATGTTTCCTTTTTCCATGCGTTCCCTTTCCATGTTTTTGTCAACCTTGTGTGTTTAAGAAGGAAGAGAAGATTGACTGTTTATCTGAAATGTTTTAAAGTGATATAACTGTGCTTGGATTCTGACTAATGCTTGCTGTATAGTGTAATGCATCTCGACCCGCAATAAAAACTATACAGAAAAAAACCTTGTGTGTTTAAACTATGTATTGAGGAAACATAAATGAACGACCATTGGTTCAATTTATTTGCAAAAATTGGAATCATATAATCACAGACACGTAGGACAACACGTTTGTCTGACAAGGTGGGCGTTCCTCAATGAGTAGCAAGGAAGTGGACGAGGAGGTCATCCTATTTTCCTATAGTGTGAAGAAAAACTAAACGGGGGTTTGGACTTCTTCCAACCACATTTGCATTTTTCAAGCACTTTTTTGAGCTTTATATTTTTTACTGCTAGCATCGGGACCACACATTTAGGAGACACTGTTTTTTCCTTCATTTTCTTTTTGTGGCATGTGCTTCGAATCGAAAGTGAAAACAATGAACCAACTCATTTTCCGTGGTGCTATCATTCACTGTCAGAAAGGGGAAGACTTTTAGTGACAGGTGTGGAAGAGTATGATGAGTATGTGTTTTCTAGTCATAATGGGGCAAAATGAGTATTAGTCCAAATACATGGGATAGTACTATAGTGAAAGTGAATGGAGAAGGTTGTGTTGGTCTTCACACTGAGAGCATGACCATTACAGAGGAACAGCAGAAAGGAAAGTTCTAGAAGACACTAGGATATACATTTTTACTTTCTGACATAAATCCAAAAGTTCGCAGTGGTGAATCTACAGATATTTTTGAATATCATAGTTTACCTTCAAATTTTTTTTTTAAAACACACCGAATGTATATGTGGTCAAGAGATCCTCCTGTTTTATACTGGATGGCCCAATGCAATTTAGCAAATAATAGCAAGAAGCAACTATGGTTGAGCGTGAGAGTGAAAACACAGATCAGGTGATGTAAATTAAATGTATCAAAGTGCTCAGTACTAAAATAGTCTTCGATCTGGTTGGCGCCACTGGTGGTGGTGAGATAAGACAAAGGCAGGGGCATGCTCTGTGTTGCCCTTCTTGTTTTAAATAACAATATTCAAATAGACAGATTTCTGCTACCAAAAGCTGTATAGTGGTTAACAATGATTAAGGGAGGGTACATGGTTTTCTATTGATGTATCATCCACCTGCCATCAGATTCCTTTACATCCTGAAAGCAAACAACATACAGGATTCATTCCATCCAGTTTTGGCATCCACCACTGCTGTGCTCCAGAAGTTAATGTGAATATTATTTAACTGGAAAAGAAGTGTTAACTTTTTTCAGGATAACATTTTATTTATGGGTGCAAAAAGGGAGAAAACAACATAGGATAAGAAAATGTCTTGAATACGTTAGAAGGGAAAGGCTTGACAGTGGAATTTTCGAAATGTAATTTGTTGACAGCAAGTTGGTGTATTTGGGTATGAAACCTTTAGAAATAGAAAAGGCCTAGGAGGATACTAATTTAGACACAGTCTAAAGAGTATTTGAGATCATTTCTAGGTAAGTCTCACTTATATTCTAAATATGGTTTTAAAACTTGTAGCCAAATTATACCCTATGAGGAATCTACTTAAAGGAAAGGCTACATTTGATCAGTCTGAGGAATGTCAAGTAGCATTTTATCTAGGTAAGAATCCAATTTGTAGACCTCCTCCACTTCAATGATTTGACCCGCAGGCAAAAAACATTGGAAAGTTTTGTGTTGTCTTACTGAAATTTATGACATGGAAAGGAAGATGTTATTGCATTTGCACTAGCGAAAGACAAATCCTCTGTATAAATGCAAACCTTTAGCATGTAGGCGGAAAATGGGCTACTTCTGCCAGTTTGTGCATGGTACAAAGTTCATTTTAAGATGGGAGCCAAAAGCAGGACATGGCCACGCCATCGACATGGATAGTTGCAACACAGTGAAGCTCTGACGCTGATGGACGTTAGCGGAGCAAGCCCAAGCACAAAATGGTTGCCTTCTGAAGGATGCCTGCTTAATCTGGCAAATATCCATGGTTAGTGGCGGCGGTGGGGCGAGCACGATGCAGCACTGTCTCTGGATGATGCACAGATCCCTCTGATGCCATTGGTGGCTTAATTCCAGCAGATGGGCCCAAGCTAAGACTTTGGCCATGTTGCAGACCTGATGAGGAGCGTTATCCCGAAACCGGTCCCAGGATGCTTGCTTCCGGTCCAGGGAGGACTTGGCCTGGCAGTTTGTGCTGGACTGTTCCCATGAGGCACAAGGTCAAGACTGATTTGCACATGGCTGGTACCAAACTGAGGTGTCGCGGTGAGCTAAAGAATGATTTTTTTTTTTTTTTAAATATATTTTTATTGCAGGAATTAGTAAATCGTTACAAAATCGACCAGCATTATATCACAAGCAATATCAGCGAAATACAACCCTCTGTCCCCGCACCGTAAGTTCCGTGCACAGCCATCCGGCCCACAACCCTGGGGTCGGGTGGCGAAATTCAATGGGGGCTCAGAGGGATGTCAGAGCTGGTCCGGATGATCCACTGTCCGTCATCTGCTTTTCCAAACAAGCCTATAAACCCAAAAGAAAAAACCCCCACCCTCAAAATACTACTAACCAAAGTAAACCCCACCCAACCCCGCCATCAGCGCCTGGGAACAACCGCAACAGGATCTGCTATGGGACCCACGGGGAAAGCAACAGGACTAATAGTGCAAATGTTTATCGGGACTCGGGCGAGTCGCTTCTTCACCTTCAGAGTCGCTGGGGGCGCAATAATCCCTGAGGGCCTGCACTAACATTTCCCACTCCAACGCTGCCTCCTGCGCCTTCTCATTACGCTGCCTCCAAGCCAGTTGGTATCTCAGTGTGCTCTCCCCCGCCGCCCACTTCAAGAGCTCGCTGTGCCATCGGCTTCCTGTCGGACCAACTCGTGCCTTCCAGTTCCTGGTCACCTCTCGCTTAGCAAGGAGGAGCCCTAGGTCTATAAATTTGCTGGAAATTTTATTCTTGGGGGTATGAGGGAACCAGTGTAGGAGTCCCACCGCCGCATCAAATGATAAGGATCTCCCCGTCACCTCCTCCAGGGTCTTCCCCACTTCCACCCAGTAGGATGATAATCCCGGGCAGGCCCATAACATGTGGAGGAGGTCCGCCTCCTGAGCTGGGCACCTAGGGCAATCCGCCGAATTCGTGGCAAAATATCGTTTAATTTTCACTGGGGTCAGATATGCTCTATGGAGAACGTAATAGTGGACCAGCTGAAAACGGGCGTGGCGTGTGCCCTTCCAGGCTCGCCGCACCAACTGGGACCAGGTCGTCTCCGGGATCTCCCTGCTAATGTCCTCCTCCCAGCGGTTTCTCAAAGTAGTGAGAGGAGCCAACCCTTCGTTGATCAATCTACCGTAAAGGCAAGTGACCGCCTTCACCGTGCCCGCAGACATCATCACGTATTGGCATACCGGAGATAAGGCGGGTTCCTCCTGCCCGCTCTTCCAGTGTGCCTGGATCGCTCGGACAATGGCCGAGTGCAACAGGAAGTCACCACGGGGGATCTCGAAGCGGTCAATAAGATCCTGGAAGGGCAAGAGCGCCCCGTCCTCATACAGATCCCCAACTAGCTGTAAGCCGGCGTCCTCCCAGGCCGCCAATCGTGACCAATCGCCTCCATGGGGGAGGGCCGTCAGCATCCCCAAAGGTATTTCGGGCGCATACGGTGTTCTCAGATGGCCTCGGGCGTGAGCCCGATTCCAACATAGGCGGACGGTCCGCTCCTCCAGCGACAAATCCCGCAGGGCCAAACGTTGTCGCAGCGCTATGAAGGAGAGAACATGCCTGGCCATGCCCGTCCCCCTTCTGTCTTCCGGGCCCCGGAATTCGCGGGCGATCTCCTGGGTGAAGGTCTGGAGCTGCGCCGCCAGATAATACTTTTCAAAGTCCGGCACCGCAAGCCCCCCCTCATCTTTCGGCCTCATCAGGGTCTTGAGGGCCACCCGACGGCGGCCCGAGCCCCAGAGGAATCCGACCATCATAGATCGTAATAGTCGAAACGTGGCCGGTGGGACCCAGATCGGTAGTGTCCGGAAATAATATAATAGCCGGGGAAGCGCCACCATTTTAAGCAGAGCGATCCGTCCCGCCACCGAGAGCGGCAGCGTGGCCCAGAAGTCCATGCAGCCTCGAAGTGCTCGAGTGCTGCGGGCAATGTTCCCATCCAGGAGGTCGGATGGGTCGTGATAGACGAATACCCCCAGGTACTTAAAGCAGTCGGGTTCCCATCTAATCTCCCTACTTAAAGTAGGGGCGGTGGCACCCTTACGAACCGGGAAAAGACAGGTCTTGGACCAATTCACCCGGAGGCCCGAAACCTCCCCAAACTCCGTGAGCGCCGTCGCCGCTCCCTGTAAAGCGTCGAGCGGGTCCTCCAGGAAGAGCAACAGGTCGTCTGCATACAGCGAAACGTAGTGCGGGCCCGAAGGCGTCCACAGGCCCATATAGTGGGCTCCCGATCGAAGATGCAGCGCGAGTGGTTCCACCGCCAGCGCAAAGAGAAGTGGGGACAACGAACACCCCTGCCTCGTGCCTCGTTCTACCGGATATTGTGAGGAAATCAGTGGTCCCGCCCGGACCCTGGCCGATGCAGAGGCATAGAGAACCGCGGTCCATCTGATGAAGCCCTCACCGAGGCCGAATCTCCGCAGCACCGTGCAAAGGTAGTCCCACTCCAGGCTATCAAAAGCCTTCTCTAGGTCCACCGATAAGACAACCGGGGACGGGGCATCCACAAACGGTTCCCCTAGCAAACGGAACAACCTGCGAATGTTCATAGTCGTGTTACGCCTTGGGATAAAACCTGCTTGGTCCTCATGCACCAGGGAACTCATGTGTCCCAGCAGCCTCGAGGCCAAGATACTGCTCAGTATTTTATAGTCCACCGTCAGCATCGATAAGGGACGGTAAGACCCCGGGTCGGACGAGTCCCTCCCTGGTTTGAGGAGAGGAACCACCAACGCCTCACACATCGAGCTCGGGAGCCGCCCCAGCCTCTTCGCCTCTCTGTAGACCACCAATAACCTAGGGGCTAGGAGGTCAGCATAAGCTGCATAAAACTCCACGGGCAGGCCGTCCAGGCCCGGGGTCTTATTTCTCGCCATCCGTTTAATGGCACCGCGGATCTCCCCCAATTCTATGTCGGACCCCAGGGCTTTCGCCACTTCTTGCTCCACTGTTCGGAGCTCCAGTGGGCGTAGATAATTATCGAGCCGGTCAGGGTCTCGGGCGGAGCGACTGCGGTACAAACGTTCATAATAATGCCGGAAGCAGCTGAGAATCTCCGGTTGAGTGTATACCTCGGTTCCGTCTGCCTTACGCATACTTGTCGTCAATGAGGACTGACGCGTAGGGTTGGCCAGCCATGCCAGCAACGCGCTCGATCTGTCCCCCTCCGCGATGGACCGGACCGTATAGGCCTTGTAGTCAAAACAGCGAAGCCGTTCGACCTCCGCCGCCACCTTCTCCCTCGCCTCCGCCGTGTGTACCTGTAATTCCGGGCGCCCGGGGCGGCGAATTTCCAGCTCGCGGAGTTTCCGGTCCGCTGCATCTAGGTCAGCTAGGATAACTCGCCTCATGCCCACCTTTTTAGAAATGCAGTAACCCCTCACCACTACCTTAAAAGCGTCCCATTCTAACGCTCTTGTACTCGCGGTGCCGCCGTTAGACGCAAAATATTCCGATACCTTATCCCCCAGGTCCGCCCTGAAAACACTGTCCTCAAGAATCTCGGGTCGTAACTTCCAGGTGGGTACCGCCGGCGCTCCGGGGATCCAGCGAAGGTCCAGCAGGAGGGGGTTATGGTCTGAAATGGTTCTGGACAAGTACTCAGATCGGACCGCTGCTGAAACCAGTTCGGGCGAGCCAAGAAATCCATCCAGTCTGACATGCAACTCATGGAGGCTCGAGAAGTATGAATAGTCCCTAGATGTGGGGTGGTGCGCCCTCCAGATATCCGTCAGACCCCAGTGGGTCTGCCAATCCTTACGACCCTTAGCCGTGCGACGAACCGGAGAATCGGGAAGGGGTGGATGCGAGCGGTCAGCGTCTACGTCCACTACTGAGTTGAAATCTCCCCCGAGCAAAAGGGGCCCGGAGAAGAAGTGGGCCAACGAGCCCGATAACCTGGAAAGGAAGGCAGTCTGGTCTATATTAGGAGCGTACACACAGCAAACGTTCAAGTCCCTCCCTCCTAAAGTGCCCGAAATGGCCACGTAACGCCCCTCTGGATCTATCTCACGCTGTGGAGCTGAGGTCAGCCGGTGGCAGTGGCTGTCCTTATTCCGCTGACGCTGTGTGTACATAGCTTGCACTGCAGCGCTGAATTAATAGCGTTTTTTTAATGTTGGCGTTTGAAGCTAATTTTAAAGTTTGAGTGTATTGCTGTGTAATTTTTAAATACTGTGCCTCACCTGCTGGCTGATCTAGGGGTACTGTGATTGACTAACTCCCGCCCCGGTCCGCCGCGTCCATCTTGGGCGTTTGTTGCGGAGGGTGGAGGAGGAGCCCAACACTTCCGGGCTCAGGGCTCTAAGATCTGCACTCTAGTCGCCCCTACCCCTCCCTTAAATGTGTAGAGGACCGCGTCCGCGCAGCGGACGCGTGCAGCGGGCGCGCCGGAAGCGAGCCGAAGTCGAGCCAAAGTCCAGCCCGTCTGCGCCCGTCCGCGACAGGACGGGGCGCGGGGCTAAGGACTCTGGCTGCTTATCACCCCCTAGGATACGATATGAGAGTAGGGAGCTGTTAGCTCTCCGTCCCGAGGTTGTCCCCAATTGTATGCACACCTCGGAAGCGCTATCCTTACGGGACTGCCCGTGGTGTTCTTTCAAGCCCTCCATTTCTGCTAGGAAGGTGCCGGGCAACAGGCAGGTTAAGGCGGGGTTGGTCAACTGTCGCTCGCTCAGTAAGCATAGCACTCAAATTTATCATCTACTTGAGGACGAGGACTATGACATTATGTTCTTTACTGAGACGTGGCTAGGGGGCTCATCTGATCCTGATATCATAGAGTCCATGCCCCCCGGATTTTCCTTGGCCAGATTGGATAGAAAGGAAGGCAGGGGGGGGGGATTGCTATCGCCACCAGACTGCCTCTCCAATGCTCCTTAGCACCCCTTACCATTAATCACTCTGAAGCTGGTGCTTTTACTATTAACTTAGGACCCCAAACCTCTCTCTCAGGCATCCTTGTATATAGACCACCTGGTAGGATGTTTGATTTTAGCTCCAGCCTCACGGAGGTCACTGCTCACCAAGCTATTAGGAAAAAGAGTTTCTTTGTGCTTGGTGACATGAATGCTCATTTCAACGATCCACTGGATATGGAAGCGAAGGATATTTGCTCCAATCTCCGCTCCCTACAGCTTGATCTTATCAATCAGGACCCTACGCATAGATTAGGGAACCTTTTAGACCCCATTTTTGGTTACCGTTCTGGGGTACAACCTCTCACTCCGATCCCGGTCCCCTGGTCTGATCACTTTGTGATTCCGTTCCTGATTCAGATTGCAGAGGCGGAGTCTAGGAGAGATTCTGAGCAGAGGTATCAGCGACGGAAATGGAAAGGCTTTTCGCAGTCTACCTTCAGTGAACTAATTACAGTAGGTGGTCCATTAGGAGGAGTTGACTGTGAAGTGGCCCATCATGAGCTACATAATCGCATCTTAGGTGCACTTGATAAAACGGCCCCCATGCGTAATGAGAGAAGCACGAAGAATGTGAGGAAAACTACCCCTTGGTACACTCCGGAACTTCAACTTGCGAAATCTGCCTGCAAGAAGCTGGAACGAGAGTGGCGAGTCAGCTTCTGCCCGGGGATTAAAACAGACTATAAGAAAATGCAAAAAGAGTACTATAAGGCTATAAGGGTCTCCAAAGCCACACACTATAAAAATCGCATTGCGGAGGCTGAAAATTCCTCGAAGGAACTTTTTAAAATTTTCAAAGAGATATCTGTAATCTCGAACAATAGTGTGCCTTCCGCTGATTCAGTGGAAACCTGCAACAACATTGCTCAATACTTTGCAGGTAAAATTACGGACATCTATGCCAATTTTACGGGTAATCTGACTAATGGCCCTGATTTCGGCAGTAGTAGGGAGGTGGGTTTATTAGATTCAGAATTACCCAGCTTTCAGGTCCCTGCTGCGAAAACACTAGTCACTGTATGCAAGAAGGTTAAATCAGGCTCCCCCCGTGATCCGGCCCCCCCCAAAATACTCAATGCCAGTCTGGATGTGCTAGAGCCTCTGTTCAGACATGTTATTCAACTGTCTTTCTCCTCGGCCACCCTTCCAGGAGACTGGAAGAAAGCCATAGTTTTGCCGATAAAAAAGAAATCTAATGTAAGCCAGGATATACTGGAAAATCTCCGTCCTTTACCTTACTTGGCGAAAGTGACGGAAAAACTGGTAAACACTCAGCTTATGGAGTACTTAGAGTCAAACAATATGTTTCATAGCTCTCAGTCCGGCTTTCGAAAAAACTATTCCACTGAGACTGCCCTGCTGAGAGCAACCGAAACTTTACGGATCGGAGCTGATGAGGGTAACACTATGGCACTTATCATGCTAGACCTCAGCGCCGCATTTGACACTGTGGCACATTCCACCCTGCTACAGTGTCTGAGCAGCGCTGGGGTTACCAAGGCAGCATGGGGATGGCTCAAGGACTTTCTCTCTGACCGTAGTTTCCAGGTTCAGAGAGGTATGTTCCTCTCCAACAGCGTTGCCTTAGAACAGGGGGTGCCTCAGGGCTCTGCCCTGGGTCCCACCCTGTTCAACCTGTATATGGCTCCATTGGCAGCTGTAGTTCAGTCATACGGCATAGATTTAGTATCTTATGCCGATGACACGCAGCTGCTCATCTCCCTGTCACAGTCACCCAAGTTAGCAGCAGCCAATTTTAAAACCTGCATGCAGGAGCTTGCTGGCTGGATGAATCAACACTGCCTGAAGCTCAATGGGGCTAAAACGGAGGTGCTAGTGATAGGGGGAGATGGGGCGAGCTGGACTCAGGAATGGTGGCCGCCTTGCCTTGGCTCTCTGCCCATCCCGTGCAGTGAGGCCAAGAACTTGGGGGTCTGGGTTGATCCTAAACTCTCTTTTGAGAGTCATGTTGACAAATTGGTGGGGAAATGCTTTGGGGTTATGAAGACCCTAAACCGCACTCTGGACCTACTGCCACTTGAGGCCAGACGCATTATGATCCAAGCTCTGGTCACTTCTCGTGTTGACTACGCGAATGTGTTGTTATTAGGAACTACGGAGAAGAACCTGAGAAGACTGCAAGTGCTGCAAAATACGGCGGCCCGTTTAGTCCTCAGACTCCCCAAAAGAACAGCATCCAAGCCTACTTTGGCTGCCCTTCACTGGCTTCCTATAAAGAAAAGAATCCTCTTTAAAGCCCTCCTCTTTTGTTATAGGATAACTTCTGCAAAAGCGCCAGGGTATTTGAAGGACTTGGCTATCCCCTATCTACCCCAAAGAGCACTTCGCTCTGTGGGTATGGGTCTCCTTACAGTTCCTCGTGTAAGAAGGGCCAGGATGGGAGGCCGCTCCTTTCGGGTGCTGGCAGCCACCCAGTGGAACAACCTTCCAGCTGTGATCAGACTAGCCAAAACTGAAACTATGTTCCGGAAACTTTTAAAAACACATCTGTTTGCCCTCTAGGGATGGATGCCTCTGCCCTCTTGACTCTCGCTCCACAGCGCGGGGATACGCCGTGATGGCGTCACCAGGCGCTTTAGAAACCCCTTTATTTATTTATTTATTTATTTATCACTGTTTTCGTGACCTGGAAGGGGACCCCAGCTCTAACCCATATTAGCGCCCCTCTGGCATACGCGGAGTACGATGTGTAAAAGACCTGCCCCCTCCATCTACGCTGTAGCGCCGCCCCTTCCGCCCTGTTCAGATGAGTTTCCTGCAGCAGCGCCATTTGCACTCCCCTACGCACTAAATAAGCGTGGACTTTGTGGCGCCTGGACATAGTATGAAGCCCCCTCACGTTCCAAGTGACACATTTCAAATTAGCAACATCAGCCATTGTCCCATATTGTTCTCGCACAGTCTCCCCATCCGGGTCCCCACAAAAAAAGGACATCATTCATCCCAGCACTGACGGCGGCCATTTTCCCCAACCAAAACCAAACAACCCAAGAACGAACCAGACCCCAACCCACCCTCCCCAGAACAGGACCCAAACAGCACCATCCAGATCCCATCCAAACCTTGCCCTCCAACAACCCAATAACCCCTACTAATCCTGTGGTCGCCACCGTAGGAAGGCCTTAAGGGCCAGGTGCGGGCCGGGCGGAGGCAGTGGGCCCTCGACGCTCAGGCTACCAGGACTAAAACAAGCCCAAAACATTGCCGAAGACCCTCGGGGCAAAAACAGGGGCACCCCACCCTCCCCGCCCTCGTTGTCAGCATCAATTGACGGCAACCGCCTCCCCCCTGCCGGGCCCCCTCCCAAAATGAGGTAGCTCACCCCGTTACCCCTGTCCATCCAGAAGGTCTTCCACCGATTTCGGTGTGATCACCCTGTATGGGCGCTATCAGTCACTGAGTCCTCGCAGTCCGATGGTGCCCCCTCGTCACCCGGGTCTGCTTCCTCCTCAATGGCATCGTCTCGTGCGCCAGACAACTCAGATAACACCTCCAGCACTCCCCTCCGCTCCGTCGATGTCTCTGCAGTTGAGGGCCCCCCCGAGCGGCCGCGGCGATTCCTAATCCTCCTGGATCGCCGTCTCTGTTCCGGCTCCTCCGCCTGTTGGGATGAGGAGCCGAAGCCATCTTTCCCTGCTCTGTAAAGCTCGAGCCAGGCACAGACATCCTCCGGGGTGTCGAAGAATTGAGTCTTGTCATCGACAATGATGCGGAGCCTTGCAGGATAGAGGAGCGAGTACTGGATGCCCTCGCTCCTGAGCTCGCGCTTGACCGCCAGGAAGGAGAACCGCCTGCGTTGAGTTTCGTAGGTGTAATCCGGGAAGATGTTCACCTGACTGTTCGCCACTTTGAATGGACCATTATGTCTGGCGGCATTGAGGATTAAGTCTCTGTCCCGAAAGTGCAATAACCGCGCCACCACTGGTCTCGGGGCACGTCCCTGCTGCGGTGGCCGCGCCGGGACTCTGTGGGCGCGCTCCAAGGTGTAGAAGGAGGATAGCCCCTCCGGGGCCACCGTGTCACGGAGCCAGGCCTCCAAGTATGCCACCATGTTGCCCTCCTCGATCTTTTCCGGAAGGCCCACCACACGGATGTTGTTCCTCCTGTTGCGGCCTTCCGCATCCTCCGCTCTCTGCTCTAGGGTCGCAATCCGGGATAAGGCATCCTTCATAGTCGCAGCCAAGGTTCGCTGCGCCGGCTCCAAGGTTTTCACCGAGCCCTCCACTTCCTTGACCCGGTCCGAAAGTTTGCCGTGGTCCGCTCTAAGGAGACCTAGGCTCGTCGCCACCTGGGCAATGTCCTGTTGGAGGGCCGATCGCGTGGTCACTATCGCCTCCAGGACGCGGTCGAACTGCTGTTGCATCGATGCACCACCAGAACTCTTTGGGTCCCCATGTTCCTCTTTGTCCTGGGTCTCCGAGTCTGAGGCGGTTGGGGTAGTCCCCTTGGCTCCTCTAGGTTTCCCCATGTCGCCGGGGGCACTCCGTGATGGTCCAGGAGCAGGCGTCTCCGGGTGCAGATGCCGACCACGACCCTCCCGGTTACTGGACCTCAAATCGAGTATCGGAGACCTCCTTCTCCAGGGCCTGTGGGAACTTCTCCGCTTCGGCTCGCGCCACCACCACGGCGTCCGAGGGCACCGATGAGGGGGCGGAGACAACCGCCGCCAGGTCGGGCAGGCCCGCACAGCCGCTAAAGTCCCGGGGTGAGGGTCACCAACTCCACCGGACGATTTGTGGCGCCAGAGTGTCGCGCCTCCCATGGAAGTGGACTGGCCAGGAAAATGTAGCTAGGTGCGGTGTCGTGAGTGGGGCCACCGCCTGGTTCACCAGACGTCCGCTCACGGGATCCACTATAACGTGGGCATCCGCCCAATCACCCAACCGAGTGCATTCTCGTTGTAGAAAGTCCGATCTGACCGATATCTAGTGCACAGATCAGCAGGGGATGGCAAAGCCGGGGGCGAGACGCTGCCGGCGACGCTCCTCCAATTCAATGGATCCGGCCAGGGGGACAATGAAGTCCGGGCGCCATGTTGGGTCGCACTCCGCAACTCCGCAAACTTCGGTTTTACGCCGGATCACCACTCGTCCGAGCCACGCCAAGGGCCCTGGCAGGTCTTCGTCGGTCCGTTCAGCAGAATGCGGGGTCTGGGGTGCCCCGCAGCCTCCGATTTACAGGATAATCACGGGCTCAATCCCGGAGCCGAGCTCTCAGGCGACCATCGCCATCGGCGCCCAAGCCACGCCCCCTGAGCTAAAGAACGATGATGGACTCAACCCAGATCTGTGACTGGGGGGGGAGTGTCTGAAAAGTTTCAGCACTCCGTCCATCATCTCCTTGTGTTTGCTTTGTTTGCCCTAAGTTGGCAGGGTATGCCCCAACCTGGGTCCCTTGCTCACTTTGCCACTGGATTCAAGCTAGACTGGCTGATGAGGGGTGTTACCCCGAAACCGGTCCCAGGATGCTTGTTTTTGATCGAGGGAGGACCTGGCTTGGCAGTTCGGGCTGGACTGTTCCCATGAGGCACAGGGTCAAGCCTGAATTGCTTATGGCTTGGTCCAAACTGGGGTGGCAAAGTGAGCTAAAGAACGATGATGGATTCAATCCAGATCTTTGACTGGGGGTGAGTGTCTGAAAAGTTTAAGCTCTCCATCCATCATCTTGTGTTTGCGGCCTGGTTTTTAACACAGCAATTGCTGAAAGCCGTTGAGAGGACTACTCCGCATGTTGCCGCTTGCCGTGTCTTGAGTTGCGGTCCCTTTGAGACAGATGGGGGCTGCCGAGGAGGACTGAGGACGTTAGGCTGCTCAGGCAGTGAGTGTTACAGGTAATTTCCTGCAGCTTGTAAGATCATGGGGTAGTGGCAAGAAGCTTGTGGGGGCCATCTTGAGCCGGTGTACTGGACTGCACAGACACCGGTCAAGCCCTTAGAAGCCTGAGCAATCCTTGGCCTGCTGGACTTTGTGGCCCACCCCCTACCATGGCCGGGGGCCACATGTACTCCATAGACTGATACCTATACCATCCTCCCCTCGATCGATCCTGCCGCAGGTCTGCTCAGGGCCCCTCCAAGGTGAGGTGGGGCCTGTTGCACTTATTTTTTCCTGATGTTGGATGTCTCCCCCGGGCGGTCTGCGGCTCACGGGGGACGATCCCTCCTGGAAGGGTGCATATGCTCCAAAAACGTGAGGTGCCTTGGGGAGCATCTTTGGGTTGCTGTACTTGTGTCAACAGGGCACACTCGCTGTAGTGAGGTTCGCTGGGGGAGTGGTCCTCTTTCATAGTGCTGACGGCCCCTGTTCGGCAGTGGTTCGGGCTGAAGTACTCGGGTGTACCATTCTTGGGCATTGAATCCGGCGGGCCATCGCCTGTCTGCTCATGCCCCCTGTGGTGGCATGCCCGGCGTGATGCAGGACTCTGAGGTGATGGCCCTGCGGCCGATAGAAGATATTGCCCTGCTGCCTTGGGTGGCAGGTCCCGATCCCTCTAGATTAAATAATCAGTGCACTGCCATGGATCAGACCATTTAGATTGCACTTCGCTCCTAACATCCTAAATGCGAACTTAATTGTACCCACAGCAGTGGTTCTCCAGGCTGGGAAGTTGTCCACCCGGAAGCTGGCATGATTATCTCGCCTTTTTCCCCCCTGTCTTATATGCATATTACTGCCCTGCCCCAGGGTTCACAGTGTGACAGCCACTACTATAGGGAAGGCTGAAAATTTACAGTCCAGGCTGCCATTTGAGTTGTGCAAGACGACGAGCAGCATGGAGCCTTCGCAGGAGGAGCCCACGTAGGGCTCTTAGACTGGGGTAAACATGGCCCCAGAGTCAGATATCCACTTCATGTTTTTGAACCTTAAGCAAAGCCTGCACACCATAGATTCTAAAATTGACATGCTGGCAGACCGTTTTGACCATTTTAAAGAAAAGGTTGATTGACTCGAGGAGTGACTGGACCAACTTGAACATCGTACCTCTGAAGTGGAAGACTTGCACTCCTCAACGAGGGAACTCCTGCTCCAGATGAAGAAAGTTCTTAAAGTCATTCGGAATAAAAATAAAGATTTAGAGATGCGGTCCCGGTGCAAAAATCTGCAAATCTGAGTGTACCAGAATCGACCGGCATGGGCCTCATGGAAGACTTTGTAGAAAACCTGTTACATACACTCTTTTTTTTTTTTTAACAAATTTTATTTGTCAAGTTGCACATATATTGCAGGGCTCCGCACCACAGAGACAACTGCTCAATTTAACTATACAGTTAAAATGACTTTGACTTTTGCACTTAAATTACAAACACATATTAACACCTCCCCCCACCCCCAGCCCTCTGATCGCGCCAGTTAGAGATACAGCGTGAAGGGCAAGCCCCTCCGAGCTCTCCCGCAACATGCCCCCCCAGTCTAAAAATAAGCGTATGTATTATCCCGATAAATGGACCTCTATCACCGGTGGCGGGTCCAACAACAGACCCCTATGATTCGCCCACCGTTTCCAAATCTTGTTGCGTTTGCACGGGCACCCCCTCTGTTACATACACTCTTAGGAGAAGTACTGTCCCCCATGCTACTGTTGAGAGGGTGCACAGAGCGTTGGGACCGCAACCTCTACTGGTGCTCCCGCAAAGCCAATTATAGCTAGGCTCCTGAATTATGGGGACAGGGACACTACACTACGCCTTCCTACAGAACGCTGTCCGCTTCAGTTCCAGGGTGGCAAGATTGCCTTTTTTCTGGACTTCACTGTGGCCGTTCAGTCAATCCAACGGGACTTTCTTCCGGTGGAACGATCACTTCAAAAAACGAAAGGGAATTACTCTTTGATATATCCTGCTAAACTTTGCATACAACACCTGGGCAAAACACACATTTTCACAAACCCAAAGGCGGCTGTCAAATTTACCCGGGGGACTGCCGGCAGCTGGGAAACCCCCTCCACCCTCATCAAAGGACTTGGGCCAACAACAATGATTGAATGCATTGAATCTCCCTGGTACTGAAAGATGAAAACTTTGCTACCGCCTGTGCCCAGGTTACTTCCCTCAGTAACCTGCCTGCCACATGGTTGTTGAATCTTACATCCCTTTACCCAAGGGCAGGAAAACATAGCTGTTACCTCAAGGTAGATGCGCTCCCCTATGGCTGAACTAACTCTTTCTTCTGACCACCCAGCACTCCCAGTGCTGGGAGAGTGATGGTCTCCTCGCTCGCCCTTCCCTGGGATGAGTTTCTTTAAGATGTGACAGACTGTAAATTGGGGATTGTTGGGTGGGTGAGGTGGTCAAAGTTAGTCCGACTAGGGGGCCAAAGTGAGAGGTGGGTATTGGGGCACTGTTTTGACACTGTTCTGTGTTTGCTTGATTTCCTTCCTGTTTTGCCAGTCAACATCACATTCTTTTCCGCTCTACATAGCTAGCACCTGCCCGTAAGGGTTTGTTGATTGCACTTTCTCTGTTCCCTGATGGCTTTCTCTAAAAGTTTGACTGGGAATATTAGGGGCATGAATGACAGACGTAAGGCATGGCAAGTCTTTTCCTATTTGCAGTGACACAAAATCGATGTATGCTTCTTTCAGGAACTCCACCTGATGAACTAAAATCTGATACGCATGAGGGAGCATTGGCTGGGCAAGAAGCATGCGGCCTGCTACTCAAATTAAGCTACGAGTGTGGCCATAGTCCTTTGGAGAGGCTTACAATGGTTCACAAGCTCCTCGCTTTGAGACCCATAGGGCTGATGCGTTATACTGGCTTGGATCTTACAAGGCCACCTGCTGATACTTGTATCGGTATGCGATCCCAACACAGACAACCCTTCATTCTTCGCTGAGGTCTGGAGACTGGTGGGGACTATGGGACCTGGAGTAGTATTGTGGGGCAGGGACTTTAATGTACTACGAGATGCCACAGCTGACAGATCAAGTACAACTCGCCGCCCGCACCTACAGTCCATTGCACAGCTCCATGCAATCCGAGCCGATAATAGCTTGACTGACATTTGGCACGCTCATAATTTACACAGCAAGACAGGAACTTGCATTTTTGGCTTGTCGCCAGGGATGTAGTTTCTTGAACCCTTGATGTTTAACATCTTGCTTGGACGTTGTCCAATTATGCCCCTGTGCTCTTGGAGATACATTCCACCTGACGCTGTCTCGCACGCTTGTTCTTGAAGGCTTCCTGCCTTGGCCTTACAGGGCCAGGTGTTCCATCATGAGGTCTGGGAAGTAATTGTGGAATATTTCACCCTGAATGCACAGTTGGTGGACTCACACTTCTACCCTCTGGGAGGCCTTCAAAGTGGTCATTTGCGGGGTCTGCATTGCCAAACAGGCTGGGATGTTAAAGATGATCCGGGTGAGTCTGTCCCGTCTGGAATCAGATATTCAGGCCAAAGAACTCCAATATTTTGACACTGGTAAGTCGGGCCTACTCGCTTCCATTTGAAGTAAACTTGCGGAGTATCAGGGGGAGGTGCTTTGGGAGAACCATTATCTGGGAAGACAGGGTCGGGCCAAAAGTTACGGTGAGGTGAAGAGGGCAGGCAAGACCTTGTCTGGTTTATTGCAAAGACCCATGGTGAGTGACTATGTAGTTGACGTATTGGAGGGCCAACAAAACATACAGGTGAGTAACCAGGATGTCCACTTCACTATGGTTGATTTCTGTGCTAATTTGTACTCCACCCCACTCCCCATGCCCCTCCCCAATGCTATCCTCCCGCTGACTAGGCCTCCTACTTGGACTCAGTGCAGCTGGTCTAGTTAGAGGAAGGCCACTGCCTCTTTTTGAATTAGCACTTCACGGTAGAGGAGATACCTCGGGTTATTGCACGATTGCCCGGAGACAAGGCCCCTTGACTTGATGGCCTCATGGCAGCCTTTTAGGAGGAGTTTGGGGCCGTGTTTGCCTCCCATCTCATTGATATGTATGAGGAATCTGTGCAAACTGGTGTACTCCGTCCTTCCCTACAAGAGGCCCTTATCGTAACCACTCTAAAACCCCACAAAGACCCTAAACGGTGTGAATATTACAGACCACTTTCTATGATAAATATTGACAATAAGATCCTGGCAAAACGTATTGCCTTGTGATTCCAGCCTCTCCTTGCTCACATGATCCATCCAGATCAATCAGGATTTGTCCCTGGGCAGGATGTATGATGTTAGCACGCACACTTTTACCACGCATACCATTACCACGCATTTTTTACAACGCAATACCTTTACAACGCATAGTGCTTTGGGTGCTGGATAGTGAATAGTTTAATTTACTATTCCAACACCAGTCCCCGTGGACACTAGGGAAGGTTATTGGATAGTAAATTAACCTATTCACTATCCATTCCCTATTTCAGATCGCCCCAAAGCGCTATGCGTTGTAATGGCATGCGTTGTAAAAGATGCGTGGTAATGGTAGTGCGTTGTAAAAAATGCGTGCTAAAGGTTGTATACCCCCTGGGCAGTCCAGGGCCCACAACCGCCACACCTTTTTTGTCATCCTTCACATACTAACCCTGAACCTACAGGTTACTGCTGCATTCCTAAAGTCTCCAAGGCCATTGACTCGCTTGAATAGCCCTATCTTTTTTATCTTCTTGAGCGCCTTGGTTGTGGGTCGTAAGTTCATTCATCTAATCCGCCTGCTTTACACCTTGACTGTTGCATGCCTACCAATCACTGGCACAATCTCACCTCCCTTCCCAGTCCCTTGGGGCACACACAAGGGGTATCCGCTGTCCCCCATCTTCTTCGCTATGGAGAAGTTTATCCAATTTGGGGGCATAGCAGGCATCACCATCAACTGGGCGAAGTCCATATTATTCCTACTCACTAATACCATGCAACTTTTCGTTACTAACTTTCCCCTAACATGGGCAACTGACTCAGTTCAGTACTTGGTGATCTGGCTTAACCAGAACACGGAGGAGCTGTGGCGAAATAATTACGGCAGACTGATGTCATGGCTTGAGGACTGGGTGCCTATATCGTTAAAACGTCCACTGTCCTTGACTGGTAGACTGGCAAAAGCTAAAATGGTGTTCCTCCCCAAGTTCATCTTTTTATTAATTTGCCTCTTCCTCTTATGGCCTCTACCTTCGCCTGCAGTATTGGTCTCATTTAGTTTTATTAGCCTGGGCTGATGAACAACCTTGCGTGTCTTGGAAATTTCTTTCGCTTCCCTTTGAG
Source organism: Lissotriton vulgaris (assembly GCF_964263255.1). Lineage (NCBI taxonomy): Eukaryota > Metazoa > Chordata > Amphibia > Caudata > Salamandridae > Lissotriton > Lissotriton vulgaris. The sequence goes on from NC_141693.1 coordinate 1,227,404,139, forward strand.
AAAGGCAACCTGGGTGCACCGGATATGGACTTCTATTTTCTCAGCAAGCAAGCACACTTAGTGCATTTCTGGTTGCACCCTATTCATATTCAGCCCCACATGGCCCAAGTCAGACCACCTGGCTCTGTGCCCACTACAGATCGTGCTTTATTCCCTCCCCCCGCCCCTCAGATCACGGCGACAGTTGGATACAGTGGCTTGCACGAAGTGGCCGTGGAATATAAGAGCACACCTGCTCCACCCTGAACCCCCCCATCCGTTCCCATCCTGGGACTTTCATTGGTACCTGCTACCTTGGAGGCTGGAGAGTGAGAGCGTCTCTGCCGACTAAAGCTTACCTCCTTTGGAATGGTATATCCCGACAACACCTTAGTCACTTATCAGCACATTTTCTGGAATGTTTCGGTTCCCCTTGTGGATGCCATGACTTATCACCAGCTTAGATCAAATATGTGCAACCTTCACGTAACCTGCCCGCTAGCTTCTCCTACGTTTACGGTACTTGAGGAAATTCTCACTAACCACTCACCGCGAAGACTGATCACAAGCATTTACACTGGCATGCAGCACACAGCTCCACGGAGGATTGCCCACGCTCGACAGCTTTGGTCACATGATCTCAATGTAGAAATCAGAGAGGAACAGTGGTCGTTCTGTTGTACTCAATCCAGGGGCCTCCCTCTGCACCACAGGTTGAGATTGATTCACTTCATGTTCTTACGACGAATTTATCACACATATGCACAACAACAGAGAATGGGGCTAGTGGAGGACCCGTACTATTTGAGTTGCATTGCACTGCATGCAGGATTCCTGCATTTGGCATTGAAATGTCCTGAGATCCATGACTTCTGGGTGATGGTGTTTAGGGACATCACTAGCATTGATGGACATGCCCTGGATTGCACGCCCCTCATTGCCCTATTGGGCTACATCAAAGTGATTCCCCAGGATGCCCATCGGCTAACGGCAATGCTACTACTGCTAGCCAAGCGTAGGCTGGTGATGCATTGGGACAGGTGAAGAGTGCCCACGAGGAACGCTTAGCTACATGATGCGGCTCTCTACCAAGAGATGCTGGACTTGTACTGGGAGTTGATGCCAGTCTGCTCCCGCCCCAAGGACAGTTGGGCCCCCCTGAAAAACCATCTTGTGTCGCTTGGCGACTCAACTGAGGATACACCATGCCACGGCAGCCCTATACAGTCTGCATACATGTGCATGTCTCTCTCACATAGCGACGTCTTGCCCATGTGACCCATCATGCCTGACAGATGCCTTAACCAACTGCCTTGACTAGATGTGCTCAATCCAGATTTAGTCGTCTAGCAAGAGTTGGATTGCTCTGAGTGGCAATGCAATTGGTTTCTCATTCAATTGTCTTCCCCCTTCCATCCTTCCTTATTCCCCTCCCTCTTTACTCCCTTCTGCCCTTTCCACCCCCACCCCTCCTCCCCTGTCTCATATTGTATTTTCTGTATAAAAGTGTCAATGGACAGATTATGTAATACACAGGCTGAAATGCAATCTGTATTGGTGTTTTGTACGTTAAGAAAACTCCATAAATAAAAGTGTTTTTTTAAAAAGCTGTGACGATGATTGCCCCAAACGATCAGACCAAGCACTCTATCCGGGTCCCTGCTGCGAAACCACACACATCGACTTTCCCCGGTGGCAGGGCCACCTTTGCTGTGCAGCTGTGAGCCTGCTGGTGGCAGATTAAACGAGAGGAGGGCTCTGCGGCCTGAGACAGTCTTCGAAGGCCCTGGAGCAATAGGGGCAGCAGGCGAGCTTGAGGACAGGGTCCCTGAGCCCTGCCTAACGCTGGCCTGAGGCAGCGCTCATCCCCCCTACATGAGCTCGCCAGCCTGTGGGGCAGAGTGTGGCCCACATACCTCTTGTGACCCTCGCTGATGCTGCCCGCTGGGGGGGAGGGCTCATGGGCCGGTTGTGGGATGGGCTGCCAGGTAACACTGCTGCTTGCCTGCCATTGGCATAGATGGACATCGCTACGGAGGACGTGGAGGTGAGAGCGGTGACTATCAGGGCCAGCCACTTGGAACCAGGTCCAAAATCCTGCAGAGCGCTGGTGAGGTGAAGGGGAGCCGGGAGCTCGAAGCCGAGTGCAGTCCTCCAAGGCACATGGCCAACACTGCATACACCGAGGGCCCTGGCTTGCTGACTAATGACCTATAAATTTAGGGAATGCCACCCGATACATCCCCTGCTTGTGAGACATCTGTTGATTGCTGAGGGCAGCAGTGAGGCCCGCTTCTGCTGACGGTGCTGCCTGACTCTGCTGTGGGCCCATACCAACTTTGAGATGTGCCTTCCCACTGACTTATGGAGCCTCCACTGATGCGATTGGGGCAGCCCTACCTCTGCGGCTCCTGCTGCCGTTTAGGGCCCCCTAATGTGACCGCTTAGCTTGGGGTAGCTAGGGAGCTCCTCGCTTGATAGCCGTCTCCTCCTCATTCCTAGGCTGTGGTGAGAGGTGCGGAGGCCTTACCGACATTGGGTCCACACCTGCTACCTCGCTTCTATATAATATCCTAGCTGAGGTGTAGGCAACTGTAGTGTTTCCGGTGTGTGTCCGCAATGTGGCTCCTTCGTGCTGCGGGATACGTTCGGTGTGCCTGGGGACATTAGACTTAGGCGCCTCTTGGCCTTGGACTACCTCTCTTTTACTTTATGCCTCCTGGGGCCCCGCTGTGTGCCACCACTGTCATGGAGCGCAGGGACCCCCGCCAGAAGAAACTTATGTTCGACCAGCCCAGGGGCATGCAGCACTCACTGTTGGGCATGGAGGAGATCTTCTCCATGACCCCCCACCGGCGGAGATGGCTGATGGTACAGTCATTATGATGGCTGACCTGCGTGCCGGTTTAAAACACATCAATTCTCACTTCCACACACTTACCAGTCACCTGGATCAGATGGGGGAGAGCATTGACACTCACCCTACCCTCCTCGATGGTGCTGAACGCCGCATATCTGAGTTGGAAGATGATGCTGCTGACATCCAAAAATTTCTGGAGAAGTTCGATTGGCTCCTAGAGCAGATAGTGGCTAAAAACGAAGACCTGGAGGCACTCTCACTTTGCAACAATTTCCGCATAACAGGTGTGGAGGAATCTACTAACTTGGGTCGCCCGACGTCTTTGTCAAAAGTCTACTTATTGAACTTTTCGGCAGGCAAAAAATTACCGATCCATTTGTTGTGCAGCGTGCCCATAAGTCCTAAGGCCCGAGGCCCATCGTGTGTGCCCCACTTGGCCACCTATTGTCCGCTTAATAAATTATAGGGACAGAGACATGACATTGTGTTGCAATCCAGGAGGCGAGGTGGACGTTTCCTGATGTTAAGAACACTTCGCGGAAACAGGGTCCCAAGTACAGTATGCTATACCCGGAAGTTTGCAGATCGAGATCAACAGCCAGCACCGGATCTTCGCCACGCCTGCCAATGTCGTCTTATTCTGCAGGTGCCGTGATGGGGAGGGTGGTTCACCTCGGCATGCCACACCTGACCGTTCTCCTGGTGCTGCCACGCTAGATTCTGCTGAGGGCCCCCCTGCCTGATACCGACTGCCATGGACCCTCCATCTCTGCAGTACTGCCACATTCACTGACTTGGCCCCTATGCATCACACACCTGTGCGCCACTGGGACCTGGTGCCTGTATTCCTCAATTGGTTCGATGCACATTAACACGCATTGATCCATTACAGGGGTCACCAGCTATCGGGTGTTGCCATCCCACCGAGGTGTATACCATAATGTTTGATTTTTTGTTTTCCTTTTTGTCTATAATTCACCAGGTGTTTTTTGCTCAGGTGTGGGGGGAGGGGTAAAATGTTTTTTTGTGGAGTTCACTACTGTTTCATTGCTTCTAATCTGAGTTTTTGCATCATATCACATTTATTGCACAATTTTGCACACACTGCCCATGTCTTCCATTTTTCATGGGGACCCACCATAGAGGTAAACGGGGGCTCATATGGGCTCAATCTGACCTGTGTGTCCTGGAACATCCGGGGTCTTAACAACCCCAGGAAGGGTAAGCAGGTACTCTCATATTTGGCTAGGCACAATGTACAATTAGCATTCCTTCAGGAAACGCATCTATCGCCCAGAAGTGAATGTGCCTTTGCAAATACATGGGGGACATCGCTATTTTGCATACTACAGTTCATACTCTTATGTGGTCTGTATCCTAGTCCACAAGAGTGTCCCTTTCACCTGTCATTGTAATGTTATAGGCACAGAGGGGAGGTATTTGATTCTGACTGGCACGTAGCAAGTAACATAGTTCTATTGATTAACGTTTATGCAATCAACACAGACTCACCTGAGTTTTTACAGGACCTCTCTGTGGTGATGGGTAGAACTGACGCTGACCTTGTCCTGATAGATGGTGACCTTAATATGGCATATGACCCATCGTAGATTCCTCCGGGTCAGATACAATTGGCAAACCCTGCACCCATCATGTCCTGCAGGACATCATGGACATCTACCAGCTGACGGATGCATGGCGCACTTGCCACACTCATGACAGGGACTATACATTCTATTCAGTCTCACATAATGTTTGGACCCATATAGATTACTGCTTCATTTCCCGGGGGTACTACTGTGGTTGACTGACGTTTCACATCTGCCCCGTACCCCTTCCGACCATGCCTCCGTTAAGTTGCTATTTACAATCTTAAGCACCGTCGGGTAGACAACGGGGCTTCCTCAAAAATGCACTACACGATGTGGTCTTTTGCTCTGAGCTACAAGGTGCCATCAATGAATATTTTGTATTACGCCCCGGTTCTGTATCCAACCACGCTGTCCTCTGGGAGGCCGTCAAGGCTTATATATGTGGAATCTACATAGCCAAACATACTGGTATCCTCATATCCATCTGTTGGGAATTGGCCTAGGTGGAATGGGCACTGAAGACCCTCAAACTCCTGTACATCATACAGGCCGTGGTCCCTCTTCAGCCTGGACAACAAGATACATGCCTACCCCATCCAAGCATTTGTTCCGCATGGCTCCACCACGTTGAACCTTTGCATCATTTTTGCAGTATTGAATCATATCTCTCCATCTGTACCGGCAGTGGCTGGGCTTCTCGGTGCTAAAAAGGTGTTCAATCCCTTGAAGTGGCCATTCCTGAAGGCAACTCTGACCAAACTAGGGCTCCCTTGTGGTTATGCTCTTATACTCCAATCCAGAGGCCAGGCTTCTGGTGATTGGAACCTTTAAGAACTCATTATTGATCTCCACGGGGACTCGGCAAGGCAGCCCTCTATCACCCTTGTTTTTTATTATGGCCCTGGTCCTACTGGTTCGCCAGCTCCAACAGCACCATATGTACCAAGGGTTGTGGTTCCGTACTGGTCTTCTGCTTGTCTCAATGTATGTAGATGACATATTGTTGTTTGTTTGGGAACCCAATACCAATTTTGGCTCCTCATCCACAAATGTATTAGGTTTGGCAGCTTGTCCGGGCTTTCCATAAGCTTGGAAGTTTTTCCCCTTGCCAACTCTAAGGTGCCCTGTGTCCTGAACTATCCTCTTAAATAGTGCAATGACTCTCCCAAATATTTTGGCATTATCTTACATAGGCAGAGGGAGATGGTGATCTGCCTCAACTACAGCCCAGCTATTGACAGACTTACCATGCAGGTAAAATGGTTGATTACGTTGCTGCCGTCTATGGCTTGGCGCAACACCATAATTAAAATGGTTGTCCTCCTGAGGTTTCTGTATCTGTTCTTAAATATCCCAATATCTCTCACCAACAACTTCTTCTCTTCTTAGTGCAGTCTTCTAATTTGATTGGTTTGAGCAGGTCGCCCACCACAAATCCGCTGGGAAACTTTAACGCTGCCATATGGCGCAGAAGCCTCGGGTACTGGATCTTCACCTCTATTACTTAGTGGCACAGTGCCACTTCAGGAACTTTTGGTACCACTCTGATGTCCACCTTCCTTACCTCAGGCCGGAACGGGACCAGGCAGAGTGCAGCCCTCTAGCCTCAATTTTGCCCTTAGGCCTCCCCCATGATACTGAGAACATCCATGTGCTTGCTACCACTAGTTGGGCATTGTCGAGACTGCAAAGATACTTAGGAGCTGAAAAGCTGTATTACCCCACCATTCCACTCAAAAACCATCGATGGTTACTCAGGAATGGCTCATTCAGCACACGCTTGAGAGACACCACTTAGACACGCTAGGTGACCTTTTTCCTGATGGGCAGGTTTTTACACATGCTACTCTCACATAAACAGGGGAAGCCACACATATGGACTATTTCATCCTAAAACGACTTCAGGGCACATTGCAGGACTGGTTGCCTTCATACCAGAAGGCATCAGATGACTTTCCTCCCCTGACCTTTCAGATTAAATCGACTGATGGTTCACGGCTTGAGTCCTGCCTTTATCAATCCTGCCTAGCACTGTAGTCTGGGAGTATGGCGGGGGCGTGAGCGGCCTGGGAGCGTCATCTTGGTCAACCCAAAGCAGACAAAGTATGGAGATTCTGCTATACTCATACGAAGCTTGTGCCCATCAAGCACCGACAAATTACTGAATTATGCATTTTTACACCGTGCATACACAACCCCCCAGCGTTTAGCAAGAATAGACCCCTCCTGCTCCCACCAATGTCCGAAATGTGACGCCGCACATGCAGCCTTTGCACATCTCGCATGGAATTGCTCTTTCATCCAGGCATATTGGAATGGTCGCCCTTTCTGAAATGGTGGAATTCACTATTGACCCGCACCCTATGATGGCATTGCTGGGATATGTCAAACGTTTTCTGCTGAGCATTAGGTGTTTGATCGCTAGGACGTTAATGCTTGTCAAGCGCAAGATCACAATATACTGGGGTAGAAACAGAGTCCCCGTCAAGTCTGCCTGGTTAAAGGACCTGTGACAGAACCACTGAGGTCTATGCAATGTTGCAGCCTTCCACGTCCAGGTCTAAAGAAATTTTGCAGCCATTGAGTGACTATTTGTTAACACTGAAGGCCAGAACCACCACTGTAGGACCACCTACCTGCATATGGGAGTTGGCTCCAATCACCCCCCCCCCTCCCCCTCCCATGTCCTCTTTATTTGCTTTTCTGGAGATATTCGTCCCCTGTGTTATTAGTATTTCATTGTTATTGTACGCTGCATTGTCCCCCTGAGGTATCCCATACACCCCTCATCATGCCCATTCTTGAATTGTCAATGTTTTTGCCTGTTGTGTAAGTAATTTATTGTGCTTAATGAGTGGAAAGTATGCTATTGACGACATTGCCATGTTTGTTTCTTGAACTCCATAAATAAAGTCTTAAAAAACCAAGAAAGTGGTATCACAAGTCTTTGAAAAACCATCTTCCATGTGGACTGTTGCATGCTCCATCAAGACTAGCGACATTATCTACGAGGATTCAAGATTACACTTACTAGGTTGTGTGTGGGGCCAGTGTAAAAAACACAGGCTGATTTTTTAATGGAGGCTGTCAATTGCCTTGGGGGGAAATAAAGAACATGGTGGAGTGATTGTAGGGTTGCATTGGTGAATGATGGTGTGGAGCAAGCCATTCAGAAGAAAGAGTAGTTGTCTAAGCACTGCAAGGATGCCACCAATCAGAAGGTAAGAAGACAAGTGAATCATGTGTGTCTGAGAAGAAATGCTTGGCTACTGGTGAAAGACGTTTTTGGGAAGTTAAAGATGATTTAATATGTGCTAGGTACTTTTTTTGTTAAGAGGGGAGACAATGAACCGTGAACAAGATTTGAGCTCAAAAATTGTTAAAATGATGAAGGTCACGTGTGTATCGTTAGCAACAAAAGAAGAGTTCATTAATGGTTTGCTGTTCTGGCTCGGTAATGATAGGGCAATAGGAACATTGAGAGGTTTGTGAAAAGTTGTGTGAAATGCAAATGTGTAGACAATACCTGCCAAACACCTCACCAATACACCCAACTGCATGCCAAAGGATGCAAAGGAACAACTGGCTGTCGATATTATGGGAGCGATGTCCACTGGTGATGAAGTTAGAAAATCTACTATTGTGTGTTTTCTGGAATGTTGTCAAGGTAGCCTGGGTTAGAGGTGGAGATGAAAGTAAATACGGACAAGTCTAAGAGCTCCTTGGGGAAAGTATTTTTAAGGGAACCACAAAGAAGGGTAGTAGTGTTCCCTAAAAGGGAAATACCGCACATCAAAGTAATCCAATATTGTACAGATTCTTAGTCAAATGGTGTGAATAGTGAAGAATTGGTGTAAGTACAGCGGGGTGCTTGGCTAACTTATAACACCCACCACCCAAGAGTGCTATGAGCACGTCGAAATCAACATGCACCAAAATGTCAGAAATATAAGCTAATACAGCACACTCCTCATCAGTTGAATAAAGTCCCAGACAGTAAGCAAAATAATGGACAAGTGTCAATCACGATTCCATAAATCAATCCCAATACTCCTTTAATTCCAAGGGGATCCAATAATGCACTGGAAACTTCACAGGACTTCCGTAGACATTATTTCAAAATCAAATATGAAGAAAAAAACCTGTAGCAGTGAAAATGATTGTTAAAGAGGACAACAGAGGAAATTAAGACAACTGTGATTGTGTGGTTTGGCAAAAAGTGAGGTAATGGGTCTAAGTCCTTTTTGAATTAGTAATGGGAAGGGTTCCATGTTCTAAGATCCATCCATGACCAATGCAGCGATCTAAAATTGGCAAACGATGCCGATTTAGTTCAAAGGGGGGCACGAGAAGGCCCTAAAAGTATTCAACTGTAACATGATAAAGTTAGGTCATATTAAAAGTGGGCAGTGGGTACAGTGAAGTGAAAGTGTCCAAGGCTGGATCAAGATTTTCCAAATCTAAATAGGTGTTGATAATGTCGTCCAATTCTGCACTGTTGAGTGATGGTAAGGTCTGGAATCTCATCCACCTTGCATTTCGTGAGAATGATGGAGGGATGGAAGAGATCTGGTGGAGATGTCTTCTTAGGCAGGGAGTTTGAGTTGGATGAGGGGGTTAGTGGCAAGGAGCTGCTCAAGGACAAAGAAGGTGATGAGGAGAGTAGCTGTGATGGGTTTATTAGTGATGAGTCCATGGAGAGGAAGGGGAGCGGGAGGGTGGATCGCTGACCGGAAAAGAGAGGGTAATTTGTGATGAGGTTGATGGTGATAGCATAAAGATGGATGCAAAGAAGTTACAATTAAGAAAAAGAAGCATTAAAAGACATGTTAAATTGAATGATTATTATTTAGAGCAAACGCAGCAACTTACAAGCTGTTTCTCATGTGCACTGAATATATCATTATATTTAGTCGTACATTTTTCATTGGATGGGAAATGAATGTGTGCATTGTTAACCTTTAGTGTAGATATTGTTCTACCTTTAGTATATGAATGCCGTTGTAGAATGTCTCTATATAATGTTAGTCTGTGAATTGGTGGGTTTGGGCGGAGTTGGTCCCAGGCCGAGTGTATATACCAGGGCTGCAGCATCAAGCTGCTTCCTTTACTTCTGCTGCACGTTTCCCTGGAAGTCAGACCCCTGTAGATATCCAAGTCCATGGCGGTGCATGTGCACCCTTCTGGGTTTCTCATTTGACATGCACAGTGACTATGCATCCGCAATTAACTCCTATAAACGGGATGACTATATCTGTGCTGGTTCTCGTACAGTGCCCTCCCCACTCCTCACCTGAAATACCACTGGGCACTGCCCATCACTTTGTCTTTGTTGAAGATGAGGTTCCTGCCCATCTCTCTCCCGCACACCCTCTGCACCTGCCCATGCCCAGCAAACCCCCCTGTTACACACATACTTACTTGACTTTGCTGAATACGATGTCCACGTCAGTGCTGGTAATGTCTTTCCCATTTAGGACGCCCGTGTCTTTGCAGAGCTTCGAGAAGTTCTTCCCGGTCATGTCATTTCCGGTCGCAGCCGTGTTGCCATGCATGGCAAATTTACGGAAGGCGGCCTCCAACTCAGCCGACATGGTTATTACTGGGGAGAACACAGAACATTCATGGAGCCAGAATACAGATCACAGAGCAACAATCTAGCCCTACTGCCCTCAAACATCTCCCAGTCTCACGTGCTGCACACTCCCTACCAAGACCTAGATCGAATTTATCGCAGAGTCTGACATCCCAATCACTCCAGGTCATGCAAATCATTCAGGGATGTTTCTGTCAGGGCTCTATATGGGCACTCTGTGCTGGGTCACACGCTCGGGGGCAAGCTGGGGGGGTCCTCGTCAGGACGCCACTCTTTCTGAGTTGGCTTCATATGTTTTGTGGGCAGAGAAGAGATTCATGTCTTAAATTCGCCTCTGAATGTTTCTTTTGTTACCATAATCTCATATTTCCAGATTGCCCACAAAGGTTGTTTCTGTTGCAGGTCTCACATCTCGTGTGTGTTGTGGTTTTAATATAGCTGTAGTATGGTAGCCATTGGGGGGTCGGACATGAAGAATCAGGTTCTAGTGGCTGTAGTAGTCCTCTTCTGTAGATGTTTCTGTGGGGTTTTGTCTACACTCTCCTGGTTACTTCTGTGGGGTTTTTCATATGTGCCATGCTTCCCTGTTAGTTCAGTTTGGTCACGTTATACTCCTAGACGGTCCCGTGTTGGGTTTGTTTCTGCCTCACATTTATAGTGCCTGGGTTGGATTGAGGGTGATTTTCAACACTAGATGCTGGACTAGCAATAATACTTGTACTCACTATATTTCCCCTCTTGTTTAATTGCAGCGTCTTACATCTCCTGTGTGCATCCTAATGTTTGGTTTGGTGGGGTGGGCTGCTACCTTAAGGTTTTGCCATATAAAGGGGTGGATTTCTGTGTTTTGAACGATCTCTTCTAAAAGAGTCTGTTCCCCGCCTTCAACCCTCACTGGTGTGGTCCAGAGAAATGCTGGTATGGTCAGCGTATCGCGATGCCTCGCCTCTCCTTCATTCTCTCAACACTTTGCCATTTATCCTAGTCATTTCCCACATGACACTCCCCTTTTGGATAGGGTAGGCTGCAGATGCCTTTGCTCACCTTGGTGTTATTCTTTGGTGCTGGGGTCCTATCCTTGAGAGGGTCATATTCCAGTGTCTGCCTGGTCCCGTACTTTGCCTCTGTACCCTAGAGATGGCAGCAGCTGCTCTGACAAGGCCCAGCTGTGTTGGCAACTCCCATACCCCACCTCTGTGACGTCATGCCACTTCCTTTGTGACCTCACATCTTCCCTCACACCTCCAACTCCTCTGGCCCTTGGTTTCCATGGAGGGCTCTGGCTTGGTGATGTGTTGGGGAAGTTTTCTGACGCTTCAGAAGCAGAGGCTCCATTATATTAAGTGACATAAAGCAGTTTGATTTAGTGAAGGAAAGTGGGCCTCTTTGAGCAGAAACCAATGCTGCCTCTCCGGGCCTTGGTGCCGTGCTTCCTAGTGCGAGACCGCAGGGTTAGTCTTACTGTTGTGTTTTGAGGCGGCTTTTATTACATTCTCTATGGCATGAAACTCACACAAGAGTTTCTAGAACACACTATTACAGGAGGGCTGGCCTTCCAAAAGTGGGGAACGAGGTACACAGCTAGGAGCAGGGAGAGGTGGACAGACATGGGACAGGAGACACACAGTCTAGGGACTTCGTTCCAAAAAAGACCAACAGAGTGAGTGGGAGACAGCGCTGTACAACGTGTTGTGTGGGTTAAACGGTCTTTGCATCACAACAACCGCGGCCAATTATGCTTCAGATGAGGATTCAGAGAGGAAAGCTTTACCACCTCTTAATGCCCATGACAGACACGCTCTTCATCTGAGAGAACTGCCTGAAACGTTATTAAGAGGGTCAAAGAAAAAAAAACATGCACACAACACTAGGATACAGCGAGTAACGCCCCTGATATTCACTAGAAAGGGGGAAGTGACATCACGGTTGGTGTGAAATAAGAAAGATCACTGTCGCTTGTATGTGAAGTTTATCTGCATCTATACCAGGCCCGGTTCTAGCGGGTGGGCCGGGTGGGCCAGGCCCACCCAAACAGGAGCCTTGGCCCTCACAGTGAGGGCTTGAAGGCAGGCGCGCAAGGGCATTGGGCTGTCTGTGTGTGCATGTGTGTGCGCGCCCAGGCTGAGACCGCTTCCTGGGCGCGCGCGCACTCAGACTGTTTTGAGATGATCGCAGCCGCACCCGAGTACTTCACAGGTCTTTAAAAGACCATTGATATGTTAAAGAGGCTTTGTTTATTTTTTCACCCCTTCATCTCCACAAGGCGAAAGGCGACAAATCCTTTCTTTGACAATGGTCACCTTTGCCTACTGTTCTGCTGTGTAGAGGTGCAGCAGGAGAAAAGAAGTTTGTTTATTCCTATTCACCTTACCTAACCCCTGCATCGACTTATCACAACAGTCTGTGACACAAAGTTTGTTTTAAGGAGTAGGTAAAAGAATGTGTTACTATTTCTTTTCCTTTTTTAAATCTGCACAGGTCCAGCAGGACACATACTTTGTGGCACAGTAACTAAACTTTATTAGATGCCTTCATATTTTTTACAGTGGTTATTTTTTTAGCTGTTTGCTTTTATGTTTTTTACTGTAATGATTTTAATTACTTGTACAGTTAAAAACATAAAGTCAAAGTGTGTGCTTCGTTTGAACAGTTTGCATCATTATCATGGCTGATGCAGGACAACAACAAGACAATACAAAATGCCTAGATAACCCTGGTGATTAATGTTCCTGCTAGAGAGCAATCATTTGTCTGTTTGTAGTTTTAAAATGCAGATGAACTGTATTTTTTGTGAAAGCTCAGTGGGTTACTGCCTTTTTCACAGAGATCCTTGTGTTACTTGCGGTCAGAAGTCACAATCCTAACATAGGACAGTGACCAATAAACTGACACCAAAGAGCTGCATACAAACATGAATGGTAGAGTTAGAACTTTGATTTTTTTGTTTTGTGATATAGTTAGAAGTTACTCAGTCTTTCATTATTCTAATGTTGCTAAAGTGAGTATTTTTGGGCAGATATACATTTTCATCAGTAAAGCTGACCCCCATGGAATACTCTTTAAATCCTAAGGTTGTGTTTCCCCAGACCAAACCCAATCAAAATATACTGCCCACCAGTATGGATGACATGTGATTCCTACACCTTGTAATCCTCAATGGCTTATATGGCATTCCCTGCAGACTGATTTACATACCTGCATGATTGATTGTCGCTGTATAACGTGTGTGTGATGTAAAGTACTGTGACACCCTACACTGATATGAGTAGCGCTATACAACAAATGAAATGCATATGAGGGAGGGGCTACGGAGAGATGAGTGGCACTGGAGGAGGGTTGTAGTGAAGGAGTCTGAGGAGGAGGTCATGAGGGGGAGGGGCTACGGAGAGATGAGGGGCACCGGAGGAGGGTTGTAGTGAAGGAGTCTGAGGAGGAGGTCATGAGGGGGAGGGGCTACGGAGAGATGAGGGGCACCAGAGGAGGGTGGTAGGGAAGGAGTCTGAGGAGGAGGTCATGAGGGGGAGGGGCTACGGAGAGATGAGGGGCACTGGAGGAGGGTGGTAGTGAAGGAGTCTGAGGAGAAGGTCATGAGGGGGAGAGGCTACGGAGAGATGAGGGGCACTGGAGGAGGGTGGTAGTGAAGGAGTCTGAGGAGAAGGTCATGATGGGAAGGGCTACGGAGAGATGAGGGGCACTGGAGGAGGGTGGTAGTGAAGGAGTCTGAGGAGAAGGTCATGATGGGAAGGGCTACGGAGAGATGAGGGGCACTGGAGTAGAGTGGTAGTGAAGGAGTCTGAGGAGAAGGTCATGATGGGAAGGGCTACGGAGAGATGAGGGGCACTGGAGGAGGGTGGTAGTGAAGGAGTCTGAGGAGAAGGTCATGATGGGAAGGGCTACGGAGAGATGAGGGGCACTGGAGGAGGGTGGTAGTGAAGGAGTCTGAGGAGAAGGTCATGAGGGGAAGGGCTACAGAGAGATGAGGGGCACTGGAGGAGGGTGGTAGTGAAGGAGTCTGAGGAGAAGGTCATGATGGGAAGGGCTACGGAGAGATGAGGGGCACTGGAGTAGAGTGGCAGTGTAGGGGTTTGAGAAGGAGGTCAATGGGGGGCTATGGAGAGATGAGGGGTGCTGGTGGAGGGTGGCAGTGAGGGAATCCGAGGAGGAGGTAGTGGGAGGGGCTATGGAGCAATGAGGTGCACTGTTGGAGGGTGACAGCGAGGGAATCCGAGGAAGAGGTCATGGGGTGGAGGGAGAGCTAGGGAGAGATGAGGGACACTGGTGGAGGGTGGTAGTGAGGGAGTCTGAGCAGGAGATGATGAGGGTGAGGGCCTACAGAGAGATGAGGGGCACTGGTGGAGGGTGGCAGTGAGGGAATCAGAGGAGGAGGTCGTGAGGGGGAGGGGCTATGGGGAGATGAGGGGCACCAGAGGAGGGTGGTAGGGAAGGAGTCTGAGGAGGAGGTCATGAGGGGGAGGGGCTACGGAGAGATGAGGGGCACTGGAGGAGGGTGGTAGTGAAGGAGTCTGAGGAGAAGGTCATGAGGGGGAGGGGCTACGGAGAGATGAGGGGCACTGGAGGAGGGTGGTAGTGAAGGAGTCTGAGGAGAAGGTCATGAGGGGGAGAGGCTACGGAGAGATGAGGGGCACTGGAGGAGGGTGGTAGCGAAGGAGTCTGAGGAGAAGGTCATGATGGGAAGGGCTACGGAGAGATGAGGGGCACTGGAGGAGGGTGGTAGTGAAGGAGTCTGAGGAGAAGGTCATGAGGGGGAGAGGCTACGGAGAGATGAGGGGCACTGGAGGAGGGTGGTAGCGAAGGAGTCTGAGGAGAAGGTCATGAGGGGAAGGGCTACAGAGAGATGAGGGGCACTGGAGGAGGGTGGTAGTGAAGGAGTCTGAGGAGAAGGTCATGATGGGAAGGGCTACGGAGAGATGAGGGGCACTGGAGTAGAGTGGCAGTGTAGGGGTTTGAGAAGGAGGTCAATGGGGGGCTATGGAGAGATGAGGGGTGCTGGTGGAGGGTGGCAGTGAGGGAATCCGAGGAGGAGGTAGTGGGAGGGGCTATGGAGCAATGAGGTGCACTGTTGGAGGGTGACAGCGAGGGAATCCGAGGAAGAGGTCATGGGGTGGAGGGAGAGCTAGGGAGAGATGAGGGACACTGGTGGAGGGTGGTAGTGAGGGAGTCTGAGCAGGAGATAATGAGGGTGAGGGC
Organism: Lissotriton vulgaris; assembly: GCF_964263255.1. Classification (NCBI taxonomy): domain Eukaryota; kingdom Metazoa; phylum Chordata; class Amphibia; order Caudata; family Salamandridae; genus Lissotriton; species Lissotriton vulgaris. Next base: position 1,227,419,374 of record NC_141693.1, read on the forward strand.
CTACAGAGAGATGAGGGGCACTGGTGGAGGGTGGCAGTGAGGGAATCAGAGGAGGAGGTCGTGAGGGGGAGGGGCTATGGGGAGATGAGGGGCACTTGTGGCAGTGAGGGAATCCGAGGAGAAGGTCATGAGGGGGAGGGGCTATGGGGAGATATGGGGCACTTGTGGCGTGTGGCAGTGAGGGAATCCGAGGAGGAGGTCATGAGGGGCAGGGGCTATGGGGAGATGAGAGGCACTTGTGGCGTGTGGCAGTGAGGGGATCAGAGGAGGAGGTCAATATGGGGGGCCATGGAGGGATGAGGGGTACTGTTGGAAGGTGGTAGTAAAGTATTTACGGAGAAAGAGGTAATTGGTGTGGCGCCAAAAAAGACTTTTGCATCAGCGCTAAAGCCGACCCTGTCCTGCCCTTTCTGTTTTTGTTTATTTAATTAGCAGTCGGGTCATAAGGGCGACTGTGGAAAATACTTTAACCTGTTTGCTAATTATATTTACTGCTATATTCAATGTTTTAAGTTTGAAGGTGATTTTACTAGTGTTTTTACAAGGAAAAATGAAAGTGGAGCAGGATGGTGCCTGATATGGGGCTGGGGCCCAAGGTTAGCTGAGAGATAAGGTGCACTGGAGAGGAGTAGTGGATAATCAAGCCTGTAAGGGAGTGTGTTGCAGAGTTCCGGGTCAGGTGGAGGTAGTACTGAAGAGGGATTCTCCTTGAAGGCTCGCACAGAGGGACCCCGAGAAGTGTCACTTGCCTGATACTCCCACCTCAGAAACCTCCTCTTCCAATCAAAGGAACATTACATGGAAAAACACTTTTTGAGAGTGATAATATTTAGAAAGAGATTTGGAAAAGAGTGCGTTTTACTGGGCCTTGTAAGACTAAGAAGTGATAAAGGAGGGCCGTGAAGCAGGCCTGCCCAGACATATATGCGACAAATCGAGCCCCCAGTGGCCATGGGCGTCCGCAGGGTGGGCAAGGAGGAGCGCTTGCCCCCCCTGGAGCGACCCTCCTTGCCCCCCCTGCGGACGCCCATGAAAACCTTGACTACAAGACGGGGTTCTAACTCTCTTTCCTCTCCTTTCTTTTATTTGCTTCCCTGTGAAATGGATCCAAAAAAGAAAGACGCTTTTGCTGGAAATGTCATATTTTTCTGACATTTTAATTCCAAAGTGCAGTGCAGCATTGGGAATAAAAGGCTAAAAATATATAAATAACTAAATAAAGTAAGGCAGAGTGGTAGCAAACTGGCCAAACTGATTTTATTCACACTGAAACACATTAGCACCACTTTTACAGAGTTTGCCAGTGTAGCGCTATTTTTGTTTTCTTGTCTTTGTTTTCCCTGGACTTGGAACTAGTGCACCAATCCTGGAGGTACTGCTATGTGTGGATTGGAAAACAAAATGTGTGCTGCAGCTCTGCGTCCAGGTATGTGGTCTTTTTACCATACTGCTTACGTTTTGTAAGGATATAAGCAATGGTCATTGAAATGGGTCCATTCAGGGCCCTGTAGTCGTGTCATTAACTTTTCAGGAAAAAGCACTCACTGATTTCTGAAAAGTGAGTACAAAGGCATTAAGGTATCCATGTTGTTCCTGCTTACATTTCCTATGGTTTGCTAAATTTTGCATTCTCTATAAGTGTTTGCTTTTTCCAGGATGTTGTTACTTTTTTTTTTGTAGGCCGCATATTGCTATTGTCTAGTGCGTAATTTAAATTGAGCCGCGTCCAGGTGTTTATAGCGGCAACAATTGGGTTGTAGTTGAAGACAGTGGGAGTTTTTCTCAGTGGGGCAGTACGGTGTTCAGTGGGAGAGAGGATGTGGCACTATGGTCAGAGCTTCTTAATTTGGAACTGGGAACCAGGTTTAGCCTTAATAACCAGTCCACCAGACCACTCTCCTGCAAGAGCACAATCACATGCTAGACCTTAGAAGGCTTCGCAACACCTTAGAAGTCCTTGTGTCTTCGCACCAGCAGGTGGACCCTAGCATGACAAGTGTAGGTTAACCTTCAAGGCTTGTCCACCACAATCCATACTGAAGTTCAACTCCAGTCTTGTGGGCAAGCCTATGAAGCAGCACACCCTAGAGCATCAGTGATCCTGGCACTGAGGTCACAGGACCCTTGAGAAGGGCCAGCTCTAGGGCGGTGCAACCAGTGTGACCGCACCGGGTGCTGACTTTAGGTGGAGGCATCATGTTTGCAAGTGTATTATGGTTTTAAAAACGCTTGCTGCCTCCTTCCTGGCCTCCAGCAATTTTCGGCAACAATAAAAATGTCATTATGACTCTGGTGATTAATGTTCTTCCTAGAGAGAGATCAGAATTTTGTCTAGTGGAAGTTTTGACTCATGGAAAGGTAGCTCAGAGGGTTAATGTACCGGCTGCAAAAAACATGCGCCATGCAGATCACAAAGTGCACATAATGTAAATAGGTCAGTGGGCTACTGCTTTTGTCAGAGAGATCCTTTTGTTACTTGCAGTTTATAAGTTAAAATCCTAACTTAGAACAGTGAGCTATTAACTGTCATCTAAGAGCTGCATACAAACTGCATACAAACTGCAAGGTATAAATTAAAGCGTTATGTTCCTCCCCCCCCCTGCCCCCCACCCTCCCAGTCTTTGATTATCCTAATGTCCCAAATAGTATTCTTTTGGACAGAAATTAATTCTGATTATTAACGAGAACCCCCAACCATGGTATTACGTTTTACATTCCGGACCAATCACTATAAAACTATACGGGCTACTAGTATGGCTGTCATGTGACTCCGACACCTTGTAGTCCTTAGTCTTATGTAACATTTTCTATACAGTGATTTACACACATATTGATTGTCTCTGTGTAATGTGTGTGATGTAAAGTGCTCTGACACCCTAGAATGGTATGAGTGACGCTGTAAATCAAATTAAATGTATCTGAGAGAGAGTGGTCATGGAAACTTGGGTGGCACAGTTAAAAAGGGTGGTAGTGAGGGAATCCATGGCAGAGTTGGTCATTGGGGTGCACTAACAAACATTAATGCACAGGACACCACCAGTGCTATGGCTGGCCCTGCCCTTGAGGCAAGTCTGACTCACCCAGAGGTACCTCCATTGGCCTTGTTTCAGCAGTAGTAGCTGCAACTCACCAGGGATTGGCAATGCAGGATTTGCACGCACACCAAACTAAGTTCGCAAACTTACAGTCACCCGGCTTCATTCACAAGCACTTTTAACATGTGCTGCCTGCTGTGGGGCCACTGGAATTAATTATGCAGCAGAGGATGACAACATTATGCCGTAGTGTTGACTAAATTATGCATTAAAAGAAAGGCTGCAGCGTAATGCAGTATATTTTCAGATATTTAATTATTTTGACGTGTGTACACATGCTAACAGTCTCTGGAAAGATTTTGCCTTATTAGTACCAGTGTAACATACAAACGCAGCAGTGAGAAAGGTGATCCGTCAACCTTTACAATAGGCCATTCACTCTGCAGCAACACAAGTCACATTTTATATTAACTTTTGATTTGTTTGAGCTACAAACAATTTATTAGTTTAAATGGTCAGATCATGCAGCAGATCTTACATAATGAGGCACAGATGGCAGAGCCATAATTTTAGAGAAAACATTTGCAAACTAGGATATTTTGCAATTCATGTTTGAACTGCTGTTGTGGAAAAAGGGAGAAGTGCGGATGACAGAAACTCCATGGCTCGAAGACAAATGGCCTGTGTTTCCACATTTTATCGTATTTGGTACATTCTGTGATAAGAAGCATATCCCACTGTGTGAATATATTTTAATGTCAATAACTCATTATAACCTTAAATAATCATGTGTATCCATTGGTTGATTACACGGGGTAGTGAAATGCCAAACAAAAACTAAAAATTGGGATGTCTGCGCATTCTGGCCACACCTCTGGCTCCACCCACAGATCCAATCCATGGGGTATTCCCGCCCTTTGATTCTCCGCCCACTGTTCCCCTACTTTTTTTTCCCCACTTTGACCACTGTGTAAGACTTAGCATCCCTGGACCTGTGATGTGTCGCCGCTGCGGGCGCCGCATGTGCCACACATTTACAGTGCCCGGCTTCTGCATAAGGGAGCTGGCCATTATTGTATCCCTAAACGTGGGCACGTTGTCAGTTTGACATTGACTACACGTAGAGGGACTCTAAGTTTCTTTTAAAAAATATAGCTAACATTGGGACCTATACATTTTATTTTGTATAAATGAATTGAATGTGTGTAAAATTTAGCAATGCCCGGGGAATTCTAGTAAAGGGAGCACCCATTGGCGAATCACTAGCGTGTGTGATTGATGCATTATTTATTACTAACTTTGATGTTGTGCTTTAACTTTGGATACAAGTTTCATGAATTCTAGCACCAAGAAGCCAATATTGGTAAATATGTGAGCTACAAATAATACCTAACATACACTGTGCATACAGTATATTTAATCTGGTGCTTTAATTATAGGCTGTTTTAAAGTATTCTGATAAAAATTGAATCGTGCTGAAGACAGCCTTGATTGGTGTTGGATCGAGGACCCGGAAGTCTGCACACCTAGCAGACAGAGATAAAGCACCTTGTCAGAATTTTTTGCGTTTTCCCTACAGGTGGTGTTTTTTGGCCTGTGGCAGGGTCAGTCACATGTCCTGGATTCCTGGCATTTAATTGAGTCTATCCCAGTTCTGCGCCCCAGTGTTTCTTGTGCCCCACCTGGCACACATCATGTCGGAGGATGGTGATGACGTTAACATTTTGCCACCCCCCCTGGAAAAATGTCTGCGGACGCACATGGCAGTGGCCCACCCAAATGCACCCTTGGCCCACCCGTATAAAAATTCCTGGAGCTAGGTTTTATCTATACTCAGCTTCTGCTCTCTCGTGTCCTGACACAGACAGCCTTGGACATACAGGAGCCATCACGAAGGCAGCCGTTAATTATTTGATACAAAAACCTCGACTAACTTCCCCCGGGCCTCGAATATGGACACCTCATATTCTGTAACACATACAGCTGCTGACTCTCTAAGATCAACATCTACTGTCTGTCTAACACAGACGACCTCTCACAGACGTGACTCTCTAATGCACTCGCCGACTCATCTATGATGTTCTTTTAGTTGGGGAGAAGAGTCTGCAGTATTAAAGAGTCAGGGGCCACTTAGGTGATAGATAAGTTCTTTACTCAGCGTCAGGCCCTGGTTACAGCCACAGCATCCTTAGCACCTGTCAGGGCGTCATCCTCTCGCCAACTCTAAAATGGCTGCCAGGCTGGCCGCAGCACGTCACAGGCCAGCAACCTTCCACGCGTCACCGCGTTCTCTCAGCAGACACACTCAGCATTCCACAGCAACAACCTTTGAATCCCTCATAGAGACTGCCCTAGGCTCTCCATAAAGAGCGCCGTCAACTGTCTCGAACAGACTGAGTCAGGCTCGGGCCTGTGTGACTAAAGGAAGTGAGGTAATCCGTCTGGCAAGGATCGCCATTGTCTTTGGAAACACTGCAAACAGACTTTAATGTGAGCTCACCGAACCACCAATGACGTCGTTCTTAGGCTTGGAATTCAGGGGGTAGCAAAGGCAAGCAATGATGATTAACTCTAGAGGGTCGTGTAGATGAAAGACTTAGTCCATTCACCGCACGCTTTACTCATAATAAATAGAATATCCAGGCAGTGTTACTCTTTTGAGTAAAATATATGTCTATGCATATTATTTTATTATTACATTTATTATGAAGATAATGTTCTGAATATTTTAATAAATTCTATTTCACATTCCGTATTCTCCAAATATATTTCCTGTTACTTAGTAACTCTTCTATTCTCTCCAGGAACACACTCTTTCAAGAATGCAGGTACAATGGAAATATTATTTAGTTTAGGTTTTTTAAGGTGTTACATAGAACACAGATTGTCATTTTATGATAATGTGGAGCAGTGACGTCATTATAGCCAACACAGCATCTCAGGAGAGTCGGTGCCACCAGCACAGTCCAGCACCGGATTCCGTTTTTGTTTCTTCAGTCCCTGTGGCTTGTGCAGCCCAAGGGTCTGCACTGCTGAGCACGGGTGGATGCAGACGGTTCAATGGGCACCAGCCCAGGAAGGAGCAGCAGTGGCAGTTTGAAGACAGGTGGGAAAGTGGGCAGTGAGCAGCGACAAGGCAGAGGCCTGCAACTCTAAGAGGCGAAATAATCTTTAGCAGCAAAGGTGGATGGGTGGGCATAGCCCCAACCGGAAGTTAGGTTGCAGAAGAACAGAAGGTGCAATGGTAAGGTGCTAGCGGACATAGGAACCACATTTACACAATAGTTTCCCCAAGAGTGTTGGGAACTCAGGTCTGACATTGAAGATGATCACAGGGCTGCGCCATGATGAGGAGTCTGGCACAGTGGCACTAAGTGTGTAAATATTTATCAAGGACCCCCTGAGTGCATGGAAATAGAGTTCCTAGACCTGGGAAAAGCAAATAATTTGATATGTATCAATCTAGGCAACAGAACGTAATAAGTGGTCGAAATGAACTGAGCTAAAACATTGTTTTTTTGTAAAAAGGGAGGGTTCAATTTTATTCACAAATTTTTAAAACACATTGAAATGATAATACACATTCACAAATTATAATTAACGTATGTGACTTAATAGATTGAGAATACACAACAACACTGTTAAAAAAGGGGGCAAATGATCCAACAAATAAAGGTTACATAAAATAAACACAATTATTAAGAGAGAAAAATGTGGCTAAATTAATCTCTACGCGCGTTTCGGCGAACCAGCGCCTTCTTCTGGAGCAGCCACGATAGTATTTTAAAGACACGAAATGTATTAATGCTAATTGATGTCGCAATCTGGATTATCTGTACAATGAGTTTCTTTTCTTTGTTTATGTGATGAAGATATTCTATTTTAGTTGAGATTCGCAGATGGATATTCCATAGTCACTGATGTAATTAGTTGGTCTTGATTGTTGATTTTAAATTTCTATATTTCCTTAATTAAGGAGTAGGATTTCGGTTAGACCCGCCGGCCGGAGTTAAAAGTAATGGCCACAATAATGCGTATTTATGTGAAACCGAGAAGATATAATCCTCCTGATGTGGGGATAATTAATGGCGATGATTGCCTTTTTACTTGTGCTCAAAAGCGGTCGATTTCAGATGGTTTAAAATAACTCTCTGTCCAATTGATATCAACAGGGCTCCAAAATTCCGGCGGCGGGACACGGGGGTTCTATGCTCCTTCCACGAACGATGGCACTAAGGTCACACAAGGATACTGGTTTGTCAGGCACTAAGGATTCACTGAGTGCAATGCTGATGGGCTTTTGGGCATATCGCCAATATCGGCAAACCCCCCAGCAACACTGATAAATGCAGTGGCGGCTGTTCCCAGGAGGAAGTAGTGGGCGGGGGATACAAAAAAAATCACTTACCAACCAGCCGGATGCCGCCTCTCCTGCGTCCTCTTCTTTCTGTGGAAGCAGGAAGCACCCAGGCTCCCTTAAGCCAATCATAATGCTGCAATGGGGCATTGTGATTAGTCTGAGTGCTGTGTTTTGGCACTCAGACAGGGACTCCACAGCCAGGTGAAAACATGGAAAATGCGCATGACTGTTTGCCAGCCCAAGAGGACCAGCAAGACCGTCATGCGCACTTACAGTGCCACCACTCTCCCCCTGCCCCGCCCATCCCAGCGCCAGCCTGCAAAACTGCCTCAGCACTGAAAAAAAATGCTAATACCATTGCATTATTATCTTTTTGTTTTTCCTTTTTTGCAGTGCTGAAAAGCACTACGTGACCCACAATGATGAAATCATTCAGACTACACACATTGTTATGTGGAAATAATTTTGCTGCAGGTTTATTTACAAAATGAAATATGACAAATGGTGGGTTGATGTACGGGTGATCCAGGGGCAGGCAGAGTGGAGTACCTACAGCCGGGGTCGGTAGTGGGAGTACCTGCCGGGAGGTGATGTGGGAAGGGGGAGGGGCAGGGTGGGGGGTAGTAAACTATGGATGATGGAGGTGTACAGGTAAGTAAACATATAAATAAATAACGAATTTCATTGCGCGCACTGCATCGCATTTGGGGATGCAGTGCACGCAACAAAATTCGTTTTATTTATTTATATGTTTACTTACCTGTAAAAATCCGTAAACCATAGTTTACTACCCCCCACCCTGCCCCTCCCCTCCCCATGTCACCGCCTGGCAGGGACTCCCACTACCGCCCGCGGCTGAGTACCTAAGCTGCCCTCCCGCCTGATGAGCCAATTGGCACCGGGAGCCTCTCCATTCAATGCTTCAATTGCAGTTTTGGAGATTTCCTCCCTTACAGACCATGGACCACCCTCCAGAAGTAGAACTCATACCGTTTGGAGGGTGGAGTGTCACCAGGCATGCCCCCAGTTTCTAAGGCTTGCACCCACCAGAGGGGGTAAAGGGGAGCCATCACTTGCATCCTGGGGTCCAGCTGCAAAGACTGCCGGGTTTTTGGCATAGCGCACCCCAGCTGTGCTCTCTGAAATGGTACCCTTGCATACCAAATTACCTGTAGATCGCCCTGTAACTCCGCCTGTAACACAAATAAACAAGCATGGTCAGCAGGAAAATCACTCCGCTGGCCCACTGGGTATGGGATAGGGCAGGTGGCAGTGTGTCCAGTGGTGGTGAAGGGGGCAGCACATGGATGGGACAGGTATAAATACCTTGTTGCCTACCCCCCTGCGCTGGAGGTGATGCAGGGAGCACGCCAAATGCACCAGCAGCGCCCCTGGAGGGTCGGTCCAGGGGAGTGGACTGTGTGGGAAGTATGCCTGAATGTGGCACTATGGGGCTGCCCTATTAGAATGGCGCCCTGCGTGCGCCCCGGGCAGCCGCAATCACAAAATACAAGGGCATCAGGTTGCATCCAGCAAATCTCACAGTGTAGAGGCAGAGGTGAAACACATGGGCACTCTTCATGTCAGTGCCACTCACAGGGTACATGCAGGTTAGGCTGAGCAGCCAGAGCAGGTTCTGGTCTCAGCTCTCCAACCAGTCCTCACTGCCTGGTGCTGTAACACATCTGGCCTCTAGATGCAGTGTCTGCACGAAGGACAGTCCTCCACATTTTGCTCCTGCTGCTGAAGTAGACAGTGGCTTCCTTAGACTAGTGTTATAGTTAGGCCTTCCACCTACGTCTACACAGATGTGGAGCGCTCAGTAAAAGGTAAAGGCTGGACATGATACCGTCTTCAGATTATACCCAGTCTTGGGCTAGTTGGCCCAAATCCAACTTTCCACTCTGATTTAAAGTCCACACCAACCTTAACCACATGGCTGCTAGGCGTTTTCCCGTCCTGTGCTGCAAATTGTTGTTTTACTTTATTTCATGACGAGCTGGCCTTGTCATCAGCGCACGGCAGGTAAGCGCCATGACGAGCCCAGCTCGTCATTAGCCTCGAAGGGGTTAAGAGGTGAAAAAATCCAGACAAAATGTATTTTTTTCAGGTGTGCCGCAGGCCCCATGATAATTAGCCAGGGAGGAGTTGTCACACTCAGGCTGTGTACAGGCTTTCAGAACACTCTCTGGCCAATCAGGAGGGGTTGTTGGTGTCTCCCTTCACTGGCGGGAGAGAGCACAGGATGCAGGGCTAAGGAGGTAATCAAATCATGTGTGCAGGCTGAGCCATGCCTTTAGCCCCTTCAGGGAAGGGGTGGGGGAGTCAAGGGAGACACACAGGGGGTGTGTAGGGAGGAGAGGGAGACAGCAGCACTGACTGCCAACTAAACGCTCTGAGTGGTCTTCAACCTCAAGTTCTCCCTGCCACCTCCCTAGCACCCCAGTGCTCTCATGCACACGAGTGCGAACAGTGGGGACCGCGGAGCCCATTCTTTACCAACTACATAGATGTAATCAAGAGACCCCAAGGGCTGCCTCCCTGCTGGGTCTCAGGCCCAAAGGACTGTATCCCACCACTAGCAACAGCTGGCATCGACCACTGCTAGCGCCATGGCCTGCTGTTGGGGGTGGTGGCGACCTGTGTCAAAGTCAGTGCTCCTTTCATGGGAACCCGCATATATCCAACACAGTGGGACTCAGCTATGGTCTTCTGCATTAGGAAACAATGACACCGTGAGGAGCAGGCCCTCACGGGGAGACCGCGCCAGGGACTACCATCCTCACAGGTACTCACTCTCTATACCGCCTTCATCTCCCTAGCGCCGAGAGCCTCCAGCTTTCGTTTAAGGGCGGACATTGACCTCCTAATGCAGACATGACCTTCCAATACAGAGAGCCTCGGATTCTATAACACCTGCAGGCAGGCGCGCAACACCCATTGGACTAACCGGGCTTCAGCCACCACCACCCCAAACCCCCCCCCCCCCCCCCCCCACCCCCCCGTCGTGTGTGGCAGGCCGGGATGGGACAGATCCCGGGCACACACAGAGCCGCACCCGAACGTTTCACAGGTCTTTAAAGTACCATTTGAATGCTAATTAGGCCTTGCTGTTGTTTCAACCCTTGTTGGAGCCCTGCAGCTCCACTCTGCCTACTGATTAAAGGTTCAGCTCCCCACGAAATTTTTTCTTATGCAATCCCCCCCCCCCCCCCTCCCCCCCGAAATTTGGCTCTAGTTGCGCCTCTCCCTGCAGGCCTTGTGACTTGCTAACGCCGCCCCAGTCTCTCCACCAGCAGCCTTGGACCCTAACACAGAGTGCCTCGAATTCACTAAGAAGGCAGCCGTCTACTCTCCAGCAGAGACGGCCTCTGGCTTATTATTGCAAACTGCCTCTTACTCCCTAATACAGGGCGTCTGATCCCTCACAAGGGCACCATCCGACTCCCCAAAAAAGGGAAAGCATCGTTTAGTAGTGCACGCAAGAAGCGAACACTCGCAGAGGCCAGTTCAGAGAGTCCGTGACTCCTTAATACGGGCAGCTATTGATTGATTGATGCCCGCAGCATTTCACCTCCACATGCCGACACCTCTGGATTCCGACTGTAAACAGCATCGGCTCAGAAGCATTAGGCATGAACTCCCAGCAAGGCATTCATCACAGTGGTGCTGGGACACTTTTTAGGGTGGGGTGCTGGCCAGAGACAACAGTTACTAGGGTGGGGTTGCTAGCCAGAGACAACAGTTATTAGGGTGGGGTTGCTGGCCAGAGACAACAGTTATTAGGGTGGGGTTGCTGGCCAGAGACAACAGTTATTAGGGTGGGGTTGCTGGCCAGAGACAACAGTTACTAGGGTGGGGTTGCTGGCCAGCGAAATCCCCTGATTCAAATGTCTTGACTGATATATATTTTGAGTTAAGTGTAATTTACTTTGGAAAGCAACCATATCTTTATTTACTTATGTGATAGAAAATCTCTGGAATACTGTAGACTACTTTCACTAGCACCCCAGTATAAGGGCCACTGGTTACAATTATACCCTTTATGCACTAAGAGGAAGGAGTAGTAAACGCAGCCTTTATTTTAAAAAAATGAGCACACTGTCAAAGGAAGTTGCTCTTCGTGAAACAGTTTGTCCTTAAAGACACAGTAAATGCTTCCAAGCCAAATAAGTAAAGGCCTCTGCTTTATTTCCCCATCGGAAGCCCTTAAGGGGTCTACGGGGGTGCTGCAGCACCCCCCGCACTCCTAATTCCAGCGCAACTGATGTATTTAATCCATGGTTCCTCAATGTCTTTTTAGCGAGCAATTAAAGAAAGCCCAGTAGAGCGTGCACAGTATACATTTCAATTACAACCATGTTAGAATAAAATTATATTTATCTTCCCCATGCTCTATTTTATTGTATCGTTGATCCTTATCGATAAAGATAACTTTAAAAAAGAATCTTACCGGTGCAGTTATTAGGAGAACAAATGCTTCTGCGAGAGTAGATGTCAGCCCAAGTGATGCACAATACGGCTGGTTATAGGGCGTGAGCGAGAGAGCATCAGGGGAGGAGCTGCCGCAGTCAGACAGTCAGACAGTCAGACAGTGTTTTCACAAAAGGGTGGTGGCTCCATCCGAAAAATAGACCAGCTGCATTGCGCCTCTCGGACACCAGGGGTCGCTGGCCTTTCGGCCAGATACTAAGCAAATTGCCCGATACGAACTGCATTAGAGGTCAAACAGACAAACAGGCTACTGTAAACAAAGGCCCAGCGTCACCATGAGTCAGTGGAGCGGTGCAGGAATAGGTGTATATGGACACGCCTTCCCACACCAGGCTGCCGGACTGCAGAGTCTGACTTGCGATGCCTCCAGACTACCGACTGGAATTTTAATGCTCATGTAAAGCTCTCTGCTACCCCTGGGTCTTGCAGCGCTATATAAAACGTTTCAAATACATAAATAAAAGAGTGAACTACAGAAATCGTGAGGCTCCCAAGTCCAACAGCTCCTGTCTCAATAAAATAGCAGCTGCTGACTAACCAAACAAGCAAACTGCAGTCAGTGATTGTTTGTAAACAAACTAAAACACATAGGTGCAGGGTCGCAATGGTCGCTGCTGAGTGCTGGAAATGCCTAATGAACAGGCTGTTCCGTTTTTATTCCACACCTGCTATTTTTTCCTCATCGCCATTCACATCCCTCTTTCTCCTTTTTTGGGTTTCGACTACCAGACAGCTGTCCCTATTGTGGGAATTGGAATTTACAGTCAGTGACGTAGCAAGGTCAGGTGGTACCCGGTGCGGAAAATATCTTGTCAACCCCGCTTGACAAAATGACAAAAAAAATTGCCATTTTGTCACCCCCCTCAGTGATGACAGCCAGGGCGGCTCGCACCCCCTTCCTACGCCACTGTTTACAGTGGGTTTACAGTCTGCCCACTGCTTGCCATTTCTTGGATTTATTGTCACTCTCGTTTACTTGCTTCTTATTTTTTGTCTTGCATTGGCTTGTTTTTCTTTTCTTATCTTTGACCCGCCCCTCGCCACCCTTGCACATGCAACTCCTGCAAGTTTGACGGCACAAAAACCAATTCCTCACCCACTAACACCAAACATAGATCTGACGCCAACCACCTAAAATGCATCCTACTCAACACCCGATCGGTCCACAGCCACGCCATCGACCTTTGGAATCTACTAGACACCATCTCTCCAGATGTCGCCTTCCTAACAGAAACTTGGATGAACGCCTCTTCAGCCCCAGACATCACCATAGCCATCCCGGAAGGCTACAAGATTATCCGAAAAGATCGCACCATCCAAACAGGAGGAGGCATCGCCATCGTCCATAAGAACTCCATCCGCATCTCAACCAGCTCGGACGTCAACCTCTCTAGCGCCGAACACCTTCACTTCCAGATCCACACCGACCCCAAGACCACACTCAGAGGCACCCTCCTCTACAGGCCACCAGGACCCCGTGCACAATTCACTGAAGACATCACTGATTTTATCACCCAACACGCCCTCTCCTCCGAGGACTACATCCTATTGGGAGACCTCAATTTTCACCTGGAAAAGAGCAACGACAACAACACCACCACCCTTCTGGACAATTTCGCCAACCTCGGACTCAACCAACTTGTTAATACACCCACACACCACGCAGGACACACTCTCGACCCTATCTTCACCTCCAGCAAACATATCTCCTTCAGTCACACCACAGTTCTCCAATGGATGGACCACAGCTGCGTTCACTTCGTTTACAATAAGACCACAACCCACAACCATCCTCAACCTACCCTGCGAAGAAACTGGAACAAAATCACCATCGACCAGATCTCCACATCGCTTCTTCAAAACCCCCCTGCCTACTCATCGAACCCCAACCAAGCAGCCATTAACCTCACTCAATGGCTAAGCAACACTGCCGACAACCTAGCACCTTTGAAAAAATGTCAAATCAAGCTAAGCAGCAAAAACGCCCCCTGGTTCAACGAGGATCTTAAGAAATCCAAGAAACTCTGTCGCTCCCTTGAGAAGAACTGGAAAAAAGACCCAAACACCAACACCAGGGACGCCTTCAAAAACGCCACCCGCATACACCACCAATTGATCCGGACTGCCAAGAAAACCGCTTTCAAAGACCGACTAGACAAAAACGCCCACAACAGCAAGGAATTATTCAACATCGTCAAAGAGTTTACCAACCCCACTGCCAACTCCAACGACATCACCCCCTCTCAAACCCTTTGCGACTCACTAGCTTCGTTCTTCCATGACAAAATCGCAGACATCCACAACAGCTTCGACAACCAACCCGAAGACCAACCCACCCAACCCTCTGCCGTACCTTCACCCCCCTTGAACATCCTTAATGACTGGAACCCAATCTCCACGGAGGACACCATCCGCCTGATGAACTCCATCCACTCAGGATCGCCCACAGACCCATGCCCTCACCACATCTTCAGCAAAGCAGACTCCATCATAGCACCACACCTCCGAGACGTCATCAACTGCTCCCTCAACTCCGGCACCTTCCCAGAAAGCTGGAAACACGCCGAACTCAGCGCCCTTCTGAAAAAGCCCACAGCTGACCCCACCGAACTTAAAAACTACCGCCCCATCTCGCTCCTTCCATTCCCGGCCAAAGTCATCGAGAAAGCTGTCAACAACCAGCTCGCCGCCTTCCTCGAAGCCAACAAATCCCTCGACTCCTCACAGTCCGGCTTCCGAGCCAAACACAGTACTGAGACCGCACTCATCGCAGCAACAGACGACATCCGAACTCTACTGGACAATGGAGACACAGTCGCCCTTATCCTCCTCGACCTCTCCGCAGCCTTCGACACAGTCTGTCATAACACCCTGTTACAACGACTCAGAAACATCGGAATCCAAGGAAAAGCACTGGAATGGATCACCTCATTCCTTACCGGAAGAACTCAGAGAGTTCGCCTCCCACCATTCAAGTCAGAGGCCACTGAAGTCATCTGCGGCGTGCCACAAGGATCTTCACTCAGCCCCACCCTCTTCAACGTATACATGAGCCCCCTCGCGGCCATCGCACGCCAACACAACCTCAACATCATCGCCTACGCTGATGACACTCAACTGATCCTCTCACTCACCAAAGACCCAACCTACATGAAGGAATGAAAAAGGTAGCCGACTGGATGAAGCATAGCCGTCTGAAACTGAATTCAGACAAAACAGAAGTCCTTATCTTAGGTACCTCCCCCTCCGCCTGGGACGACACTTGGTGGCCAGAGGCCCTTGGAAAAGCACCCATCCCGACGGATCACGCACGGAATCTAGGCGTCATCCTGGATTCCTCACTCTCGATGACCAGACAAGTCAACGCCGTCTCTTCATCTTGCTTCAACACTCTTCGCATGCTCAAAAAAACATTTCGCTGGATCCCCAACGAAACTAGAAAAACGGTCACCCACGCACTGGTTACAAGCCGCCTGGACTACGGAAACACCCTCTACGCCGGTACCACCGCAAAACTTCAGAAAAAACTCCAACGCATCCAGAACGCATCAGCCAGACTCATTTTAGACATCCCGCGTAAAGAACACATTTCTGGTCACCTGAAAAACCTCCACTGGCTCCCCGTCAATAAGAGGATAACTTTCCGCCTCCTCACCCACGCACACAAAGCTCTTTACGAACTTGGACCCGAATGCCTCAATACACGTCTTTCCTTCTACATCCCCCCCGCCAGCTGCGCTCTTCCAACCAAGCCCTCGCTGCTGGTTCCCGCGTCAACAAAACCACCATGGGAGGAAGATCATTCTCCTACCTAGCGGCCAAAACCTGGAACTCACTTCCCATGCACCTTCGCCTCACTCAAAACCACCTAGCATTCAGAAAGCAACTTAAAACCTGGATATTCGAGAAGTAATTCCCCACCCCTCTTCAAGCGCCTTGAGACCCTCTGGGTATGTAGCGCGCTATATAAATTTATTGACTTGACTTGAGTACCCCCTGTTTACCATTCTTCCGATTGACTGATTAGTTTACTTCTACTCTTCACATCTATGTAACTACTTTATTATTGAAGAAGGCCTCACATCACACACTCTGGGTTGTGGGCACCCATGTGGGAGGTGGGTGTAGGGGGTGCCTAAAAGACATGTGCAAGGGGTTAGGTGCTTGGGGGGAGGGGTGTTCGGAGCCTGAAGGGAGTTGGGCACAGGGCTAGCAGGGGATCAGGCCCTGTGATCAACCCCATGCTGAGCATGGCCAAAGGCTTGTGTAGCAGACATTTGGGTGCCCGCGGGGCTGCCCATGGGTTGGTGGGTGCAGGGCCTGACCAGAGGCCATCCCACACAGCCAACCTTCCGCTTTGCATAACCGAAGGCTGTACACAGTGGTCACATTGTCCGCAGGTTCCCGAGAGTGTTGGGCATATGCTCAACTTAAAATAGGACTAGAAAAACTAAATTTTACTGAAAAAATACAAGGGTTGAAATGACTTATAGTTAGATGTTGAAATGGGATAACAGCAAATATTAAAAAAATTAAAAACCACTGAAATTCACTGGTTAAAGTTTAGGGAACTAACTATAACTTGCGCCCCATCATACACTGCTTAAGACTTCCCATTTTACAATCTCTCATGACATGTACGATTACAATATTGATGACATCACTGTAGACATCCCAAATTACATCATTGATATCATGCAATATTTGTGACAGTGTACTATAGGCTTTGTGGACATGAAGTAATTCAACAAAAAACACCTGTGCTGAATTTTCTATCAAACAAGTGATAATGGGCATAATGTAAATCCGGGTCAGTGTTTTTTTTTATAGGTATGTTGGCGCCACTAGGGAAAATCCACACATACATTCAATTCATTACCTAGTATAATTCTATGGTGCTGTAGGGTAGAGGGAACCATTTATCCCCCTATAACATGGCCTGGGCCAACAACAAAAAGCAAACACAATCCCCAGCACACATTTGGAATGAATAATAAATATTTGTTAGAGCACACAACATTTTCAATCTTTTTATATTCCGCTTTTCTTTATTCTTTTCTTTTTCTGTAACTTTGTTGGATTCTTAGCCAGCCAACACGTGTTTCGTCGCTAAAGGTGAAGTTGCCCCGCGACTTCTTCACGGCTAAGTAAACAGATAAAGCCAATGTAACACCATACAGATCTCTGGTGTAGAACAGACAAGTGAAAATACTTCACTGTGACTTTTTTCAGACATCCAATCACAAATTGGAACTTGTTCCAAATATATGCTTAACGTGGAAACCAAGGCCTTACCCTCATGTAAAGTAAGTCATAGTACTCATGAATTAAAACACATTTCACAAAAAAGACGGATGTAAACACGTCTTATAATCAGATTAGTTATTTATTTGCTGGTTTGTATAGCGCTTGAATCGACTCCTAGTGGAGTATCTCTGCGCTTTTGGAGCCGGTTGAAACAGAGGTGTGAAAGAATAGAGACTAGATCTCATTTCTGAACAGTACAGTTTTCAGGTGTCTCCTGAATGTGAGATGTTCTTTACACTGTCTCAGAGACAGAGGGAGTTTGTTCCATAATGTGGGTCCTGTGATTGATAGTGCTTTGCTCCCATGTCTGGCTTTTTTAGCACGGGGGACCACTAAAAGAAGATTGTTGCTGGACCTGAGCGATCGAGTTAGTATATAGGGAACAAATTTGTTTTCGAGGTAGGCGGGCCCTTGTCCATTTAGACATTTATGAATCAGACAACATATTTTAAATGTAGTTCTCTGCCGGACTGAGAGCCAGTGCAGTTGCTCAAGGAGGGGCTTAGATGCAGTTCTCGGGGGGACATTGAGGACAAGACGAGCTGTCGTGTTCTGAATGACCTGAAGCTTGGCCAACACGCCTTCGTTGGCAGAAAGCAACAGGCCATTACAATAGTCAATCCGACTTAAAACCAATGCCTGAACAAGAGTTCTCCTAAAGGAGTCAGGTAGTAGAGGGAAAACTTTTCGTAACAGGTTAATGGTATGGAAGCATATTCCTGAAATATAGTTAATATGTTGTTTGAGTGACAAATCTTGATCCAATCGGATCCCTAAATTCTTCACGACCTGTTTGGGTTTGGGAACTGCTCCCAGGTCGTGCGGCCACCAATCTGGGGTCCATAGCATTTTAGCTTCTCCAAACAGCATTACCTCAGTTTTACTGACGTTGCACTGAAGGCAATTGGAGGACATCCAATGTGCCACTGCCTTCATGCCTGATGAGAAAGAGCTTCTTACATCAGCGGAGAGAGTCTTGAAAGGGAAGAGGAGCTGCGTATCATCAGCATATGGTACTGGGATGAAACCATACATGCGCATCACTCTTGCCAGGGGTGCCACATAGATGTTAAAAAGGGTTGGGCTTAAGCAGGAGCCCTGTGGCACCCCTTTTGAAATCTCTACCTCCGCTGAACGATACGCATCCATGGTGACTCTCTGGGTGCGATCGGATAAGAAGCTCTTTAACCAGTCAAGGGCTTTGTTCTTGATGCCAGCGTTCGACAACCGATCGGTCAAGATGGTGTGTGACACGGTGTCGAACGCTGCCGACAGATCTAATAGAACCAGGTTCACTGAAAAGCCCTTGTCCTGTTATTCATCATGGACTTTCTCAAGTACTTCTAGTCACACCCTGAAGCTGTTCGTTCACCACTGTAAATATAATGTGAAGCATGCATATCAAATCTATCCGTAAAGGAGATATGGAGGTGCACCATGCACACTCTGAGAGTGCAATACACATTAGCCAGTTCCCATGTTCATGCATCAACAAATAACCAAAAATACCTTAATCATCAGGTAATTAAACCTAAGGGTAAACAACGCAAAAACAACAATCATCAAACTCCATGTCCTCCCAGATCATTATCAGTCACTATCAGATCACTATCAGTCTCAACGTAAAGACTACAAGGTTAAAACAAAAAAGCACCTACTTCTCATATGGTGATAATTCCATCCCACATGATATCAAAGTCAAGGTATAAAAAATCCCAATCCGAATCTTACTGCTGCATTAAATTAAACCTAAAATCACAAAATTGAACAAAATATTTGAAGACCTCAGCGGGTTTGCTGTACTTAATTGTAGGCGTAGAAAAACACACTGCCTTCCGAGTCACGTGACAGTAGCACGTCCGGGAAGAGACACCGTGGTCAGATTGGTATTACGAGGAGAAGAAAGTCCCACATTGAAAGGGGACGTTATTTCAAAGGGAACTATCCATTCAAGATTTATCACCTGGATAGTACACTAGGTGGAGAGCATTCGGGCAAAGCTCATCCTCCCGGTTTTCCAGTTGAAACTACCAATACCGGTGGAATTGAATACTATGCACTCGACTGCCCTAGTCCTGATGAGGCCAACAATTAGTGTGGCTGAAACGCGTCGACAGACAATTTGAGACACCATATAAAATAAAAATAATATGGAATAAATCAGGAGTACCATAAATAAAGAGGTTTGAATTTACAAAACCTCTAGGTAACTCCAAGATGGTGATCTATCTTTGAAGGGAATGCTCAATGTAAAATATTTGTGAGCATCCCTATTGATAATAAGGGCCAAAAGAGCAAGAAAGAAGAAATATATATGTTTTGTTATGTATTTTTAATTGTAAATATGTGTATATATATATATGTTGTTGTAATGTATTTGTTTATATATATTTTGAAAAAAAAGATGATTTTCTTCATGGAACGTATGGAATAAATACAGTACAAAGAAGCTTGAATCAGGAACATTTGTACACATATTGTTTCTCCGTTGACTACAGATAATTGAATTGTATGGAAGTTGTCTAGAGATTCATTTCTCCAGGAAGAGTTAACTTAGGTATCACTTATTCTTACTGTTTAGCGCAGTTATCCATCCCAAGGCAGTGTTATTTTGTAAATTGTACTTAATCTTATAATCACTCCACCATAAAAATAGAGTATATAAAAGAATGTAACGTTGAGACCTTACCAGCACACTTGTGCAGTAAAGTCCCGTCTGACATTTCAGTTCATATTTCACTATACTAAGACAAGCCATCAGTTCACAGTGCTGCCAGGAATTCAGCAAACTCCAGGTCCAATCCTATCAAGTAAAAAGAGCAAAAAGAGGGAATGTATCCCTGGGTGTTCTAACCTCTCACCACCTCCTACCACAGCACTCAAAAAACCTCCTAACTTGCATCTCCTGCTTACTAAAAATGGGGCAACAAAGTCTATCCCTGTGAGGCTTCCGCGGTTTAGAAGTGCCCTTTGTTTGTCTGGTGCCGAAATCCCATGAATTCTAGCTTGAAAGTGAAATCGTATTTAAGTATCATACCCCACTAACATATCCACTTCAAACATTAAGAATATCTCGTTATATCATTAAGCACAACCCGTCCTTACCGGGTTAGCAAAAGTTGGCCATTTGTGTAGCTCCAAAGGCAGTGTCCTCGTGTATGAGAGGCGCTGAAATCTCCAACTGGAAGTTAAGTACCTCCCGCAACCAGCATCAATAAAAATAGTAATGGGACCTGAATACATGTCCTCCTCACTTAGGGCGCCATCTTATAACATGCTGCTCTCCACGTGAGCATCCACGAGTACGAGACTCTTTAGGAGCTTCAGCTGGAAGTAAGTACCTCCCGCAACTGGCATCAATAGAAATAGAAATACACCACGCGTCTGAGCAGACACATTTTTTCAAACTCTGCACTCCAAGCGGAACGCAGAGTTGACAAAAATCTGTGAACTCCGCTGGTGGAGTGGAGTTCACCGCCCACCCTTAGTCATGCGGGATGTAATATGTGAGGCCATAACCAGTGCATGACGGGAGCACACGTTCTAGTTAGTTTATTAAACTATAAATGGTACATTTGTGTGTTTTTTATTTTTAAAATGTTAGTCATTACCTCATTTCAACACCTAGCTATACCATCACTGTTTTTCCATTAAGTGAATATGTATATATTACCTACTGGCAATTACCATTAGGTAGTTGTAGTTAGGATGGAGATTCCATAGGAAGAGCATTTTTTCATTTGCCAATAACTTTGGTGTTGTTTGACGAATCCTCAGAAAATTTTCAAAACTAGTTTACCACTCACTTCAGCTGCTGTCTTTGAAAGTTTTGTGGTGATCCATCAAGCAGGGACCAAGAAAAAGTGGGAGTTCCGAAACTCATGTTCCCATGTTAATTTCCGTAGGAACTTTAGACACAGCTACAGCCTGAACTGCTGAACGGAATTACACCAAATATGGCAGAAAGGTTGCTGTTGGTCCAAAAAGCAACCTTTTTGTAAATTGGTGGAAATCCGTTCTGTAGTTGTAGACTGAGTTAAAGAAATTTCCAATGTTATATATAGTTGCGCGGAGGATCCACAATCCCTTCCGATCTCGTGCTGAGATTTGATTGGCTGCCAACACTTCAAACCAGGAAGAGTTGGAAGCCACCTTGGGACTTGGCTTGAGACGAGCCTTGAGAGGGTCCCTCTGGAGAATTGCGCTGTATCAGCAGATCCCACTGCAAAGTTTTAAAAAACAGAAACTCAGACTCCCACGCTTTGTTAATAATCTGCCACTGGGTGTGCCAGGTTCCGGGGGATTTGCATAATAAAGGAGGGGGGAGCACTGGCCCAACCTCCTGGGACTTATTAATACCCCAGGGACCACCACCTCCCCAGTGCATATTTATTTGAAAATGGTGGGCCTCTTGGACCTCCCTGGGCCCCGGGGACCACCACCTCCCTGGGTCACATGCAAAATTAAAAATGGGGGGTGTCTTGGACATCCATGCCCCAGGGACCACCATCTCCCAGGGCCTGGAGCAATTTGTATTGGGGAGGCCTCAGGGACCCAGTGGCGTAACAAAGGCCCCTGCAGCCCCCACAGTGCTGGGGGGCCCCCAAGCTCCAGGGGGCACCCTCAGCACAGTCCCAGGCATGGGAGCTCCTCCCCTGAGTCCAGAGGGGGACCCTCTATGTACTTTGCAGGGGGCCCCCCAAGTCTTGTTACGCCACTGCAGGGACCACCACCGTCACAGGGCCATATTCTTTTATTACATTTGGGAGGGGGGCTGCATGGCACCCCTCAAGGGCTATTCTCTGCCCCGGGGACCACCATCTCCCAGTGAACGGGTAAAAAGTGCCTTCAAGGGATTTATTTAGAATACTCTGTTCTAGTGCTTTTGATATATATTTTTAACTGCAAGAATTATTGATAAACTCGCCAGAGAGATATTATTCAAATGTCTTTTATCTAAGAAATAGGTTTGTTCCTTGTGAGGACACAAGAACCAATGAACCAATCACAAAACAATAAATATTCAAAACACGGGTATATATAGAAAAAAGTTTTATCTTTTTAAATTTATCAAAGGTAATACACAGTTATACAAACAATGTAACAAGGGGAAAATAAATACAATTGTATAATCCTTCAATGTCACTATTGTAAACACTTCTTCTCATTGTACATTATTTTCCAGAAGAGAGTGTGAGTGTCGATTTTTCGGTCTCTATGCATTTGTCCATGAGACCATCTTCAGGACTATCATAAATTTAACAGTTGACCCCTAGTAAAACATGAAATAAATAATATTTACCATGCATGAATTTAAACTATACATTCTATTATTTACCCCAAATAATTGATACACCCATGCAAAAAAATGATCATTTCTTAATTCACAAAATTTCACATCAATGAAGGTAAGAATATCTCAAGATGCATATATTATGTAACAACCTTAGAACTCATAAAGAGATGTCTGTCCACAAGAGCACAGACATTGATTCTAATGTGTCTGATTTGATCAAAACCATGATTTTCATAGATCTTTTGTAATTAGGCACTATAGTTTAATCTAGAACCAAACATCATGGTATTGCATAAAAAGTATTTTGAGATTTATTTCTACATGAAACAAAGAGAATATATTATTAAAAGTCATCTTATCTTATAATTCATCAACTACAAATTCAAACAGCCACATCGTATATTTCTAACATCTTTTATAAAAGAGTTATGTTGTGGAGCCAGAGCAATGTTGAATACACATATCTCACTACCATCTTAAAATGCCTTGCCATTATTTCGGATTACTTAGAAAACCTATTTCTTGATTCTCCATGAATATACAGATAGCAATCCTCAAGAAGTTTCATTATAAGAGTGATAAGTAACCATCCTTACTGGTCTGGTATTATAGACTGCCTAAATAGTTACATGAGAACTTCTCATATTAGCCTGTTTACACATGCCCCTAGTTGTATTGTCCATGTTACTCATTAAAATATGGACCTATACTTTCTGTTATAGCAAATGTGACTTAATCAAAAAGGAAACAAATACCGAAATGGTGTTTCCAAAGATTCAAGAATTATAGAATACAATTGATACATATATGTCTAATCGATTGTTGTTCTGTAACTCTATTAATAAAAGGCCAATACATCAGGTTGAGTTTATTTATCTTTGTCCATATGTGTATTAATCATTTAATCTCCTTACCTACTTTGTTTAAAGTTAATATTCGTCAAAAGATACAGGTAAGTGAACTCAGGTGCTTTTTGGACAGTGTAAATAAAGTTCAAGTCCCCTGCGACTTCTCAATTGAAGGAGTTTATTAAGTCAATATTAAATTTAAGTTAATATGGAACCAGGCATTAAATATAAATGGCCCTATCTTTTCTAAGTCATACCTGTTAAGTTTTGTAGCGCAGCGAAAATTCGGCAGTCTGCAGTCGGATTAGTAACAACCCGACTGCCAGTTTGAGCTCACATTTATACTTTGTTTGGAGCTCAAAAGAGGACTAGCCTCATGCATCTCCTTAGTCATGAATCTCACTGTGGCAGCCATCTTGAACACCCTTTTTACTTTTGATATAATACTGTTTATATATAGAGTGTCTATTCCTATTAAGTTATGGAGCAATTTGGCGTGAATTATATCCTCCACTTTTATACTTGACGATAGAAATAATTTTAAACTACTAATAGTATATGTTACTTGTGTATAGTATTAATATGTCTTATTTTTCTCATCTTATATTGTGATTCAAAGGTGAGTTATACAATGATTTAAGCCATTAAAAAACACATTAAATATGCACATACTGAAATAATTCAAAATAATCATATAGTGTTAACATCTACATTTCAAATTGAATACATTAAAAAATTTATTGTGAATAAATTATATGTTTAAATTGATCCTTGCAATGTACATCATTTATATCGCTATGGATACTCAACGTTTTTGATACAAATGCATATTTTCGAAAGAAAATAATCTTACAAATGTACAGCCGCTTATTTATATATCCATGATCCGTCAATTTAAAAATTACTAAATTGTTTATATATAAATCACAACTATGATTATGAGTTTTATTCTACACAAAACTTAGCTTGTGATTTTAATCAATCAAACAATCAATCAATGCATTTATAGAGCGCGCTACTCACCCGGGAGGGTCTCAAGGCGCGGGGGGGGGGTAAGTTACTGCTCGAACAGCCAGGTCTTGAGCTGCTTCCTGAAGGAGAGATGGTCCTGGGTTCGCCGAAGGTGGGGGGGGGGGAGGGAGTTCCAGGTCTTGGCCGCCAGGTAGGAGAAGGATCTTCCTCCGGCGGTGGCTCTGCGGATGCGCGGTACGGTGGCGAGGGCGTGGCTGGTTGATCGAAGCTGGCGGGCGGGCGTGTAGAAGGTCACGCGGTCGTTGAGGTACTTGGGGCCCAGGTCGTGAAGAGCCTTGTGTGCGTGGGTCAGGAGTCTGAACGTGATTCTCTTGCTGACGGGGAGCCAGTGCAGGTCTCTCAGGTGTCCGTGATGTGGCTGTGTCAGGGGATGTTCAGGATGAGTCGTGCGGAGGCGTTCTGGATGCGCTGGAATCTTTTTTTAAGTTTGGCTGGGGTTCCGGCATAGAGGGTGTTCTCGTAGTCCAGTCGGCTGGTGACGAGTGCCTGGGTGACGGTCTTCCTGGTTTCGGTCGGGATCCGTCTGAAGATCTTGCGGAGCATGCACAGGGTGTTGAAGCACGAGGATGAGATGGCGTTAACTTGTCTGGTCATCGATAGGGAGGAGTCCAGGATGAAGCCCAGGTTGCGTGCGTGGTCCGTTGGTTTGGGAGCGGTGCCCAGGGCCGGGGGCCACCAGGAGTCGTCCCAGGCGGAGGGTGATGATCCCAGGATGAGGACTTCCGTCTTGTCTGAGTTCAGTTTAAGGCGGCTGCTCCTCATCCAGTCTGCGACGTTTTTCATCCCTTCGTGTAGGTTGGCCTTGGCGGTGGTGGGGTCGTTGGTGAGGGAGAGGATCAGCTGGGTGTCGTCGGCGTAGGAGATGATGTTGAGGTTGTGTTGGCGTGCGATGGCTGCGAGGGGGCTCATGTAGACGTTGAAGAGGGTTGGACTGAGTGAAGATCCTTGAGGAACGCCGCAGATGACTTTGGTGGCCTCGGATCTGAACGGGGGGAGGCGGACCCTCTGGGTTCTTCCGGCGAGGAACGAGATGATCCATTCCAGTGCTTTCTCTCGGATTCCGATGTTGCTGAGGCGCTTCACTAGGGTGCGGTGGCAGACAGTGTCGAACGCCGCAGAGAGGTCCAGGAGGATGAGGGCCGATGTTTCCCCATTATCGATCGGGGTTCTGATGTCGTCGGAGGCTGCGATTAGGGCGGTCTCGGTGCTGTGGTTGGCCCGAAACCCGGACTGTGAGGGGTCGAGGGAACCATTCGTCTCGAGGAAGGCGGCCAGCTGTCTGTTGACGGTCTTCTCGATGACTTTGGCCGGAAAGGGAAGGAGCGAGGTGGGGCGGTAGTTCTTGAGGTCGGTTTTTAAGAATGTACAGCTTTTCAATCATTAGATCAAACAAAATTACACAATGTTAAACATTCAAATAGATGTCATATTTTCGTGACTTCTCTTAATAGTCTAATGTCTTTTCATCAACTTTGCTGACACCAAAATCTATTAACAGATAATCCTTTTAAGAATAGCTGTTATCTAAACTGACCTATAGTACATAATGAATTATCAGTTTGTTGCATCTCTCATCGTTATTTATCCCCAAAAGGAAATAAAGTACCGATTGTACCAAAGGTGTTTTATTTATTTTAGACTGATGTTATCTCCCGTAATCATACATAAGGACCTCAATTCTCTTTATCTAATGGCATATGTGTGAGCCCACATAATTTATAGCATAAAACATTTCTGACACATATTTAACTTAAGACATGCTAACACATGTTATTCCGAAGCGGAGTTGAGGCCTCTATTAACCGGGTCAGTGCGGCAGATCCATCTACCTTCTTTTGTTGAAAATGTTTGCTCTGGAGGGGGCGTGGTTAGCAGCCGAACATGGCGGCCGCATAGAAACGGAGCTCCGAGAGTGAGGCGCCTCCAAACCAACAATCCGTACACTGATCCGAACTATCGATACCTCAGGAGGCAGTCCCTGTGATTCGGGATCGAGCGGCGCTGATCGGCGCGATTCCAGTAAAAATTGGAGCCCGGGCAGCGAAGAACAGGAGTATTCTCCGGCGCAGGCCTGCACGAAGACGCTAAGCCCCGACCTGGAGTGACAACCCAAGGCGGAGCGGAAGTGAAGGCGATCTGGCGGCGAGGGACCGGCAGTCGGCCTTGCAATTTGCGGCGAAGCCTGAATGGCGGCGGCGCCGTTGCGGAACACTTGCAATGCGGAGGCGGCGGCTGGGACACGTACCACTGAGGGAAGATCCAGCGAGGAGCAGACACGAGTGAAGTGACCCAGGCCCGGAGCGTTGCTGCTGGAACATATCGCCAGTTAGCTGTGAGTGTCTGGATCCCTGGCGGGCGCCCATACCCCCCCCACCCCCACCGGAGAGTAGAACGGCGCCGAGGGGCCACACACACTGCCCGGCCCCTTGTTGCAAGCGCAAAACACGGCGCACACGAGAGGGGCAGTTAGTGAGCCTGAGGAGAGGAAGAAGCGAGGCAAACCCCACGCCTCGCTATTCGGGGTGAGTCGGGGTGCTCGAGCGGGCTGCAGGAGGACATTGTGGATACAGGCCTGGACCCAGGAGAGCGGGAGGCGGTGCGGCGGCTACTGACCACTCCCAAGCTAGTACATTTCCCATTCGGGCATCATTGTGGACAGACCGGTGCGGGAGTCCCTGTCGCGGCATCACCGCGATTCCCTGGAGCGGGCTGCCGCGGCGCTGCTCTCCGTGAGGCTATACGCAGAGAGCCACGAGCCTGACCGGCTGCAGAAAGACCGCGAGTCGGCGCAATGACGGGCAAAGGCTCGAGAAACAACGCGACACAGGGGAGATTGGACAAGTTCACCTACGATAAACGCAACCCGCCTCAAACTGAAACACGCACGCACACAGGAAAATCGCCAGAAGGGGATGGGACTAAAAAGATCACGCTGGAAGACATTATGAAAGCATTGTCCCAGGTACAGGCCACAGTAGGGTCGATCTCCACAGACGTGGCCCTGCTACGTGCGGACCTCCATAAAATGACTGATCGAATGAAAGAGGTAGAGATAGTCACAAAATCACTGGTTACAGATGTGTCAGAACTACAATCCGCAGTGGAACGCATGGAGGTAGACAACAAACTCCTTAAAGAGAAGCTGGACGACCAGGAAGGGCGCTCAAGAAGAAATAACATTCGAATTCTTGGGGTTCCAGAGACAGAGGGCACCCGAGCAACGGATCTCTACGTGGAGGAACTAATTAAAACAAGACTACAGCCCAAAGGATTGTCAAACTTCTTCTCAGTGGAAAGGGCGCATAGAGTTCCCGGCGGAAAACCTAAACCAGGCGTACCCCCCAGACCGATATTGGCCAGACCGTTCAATTTCAGGGACAGGGACGCTATCCTACAGGCGGCGAGGGTCTCACCACCTATCAAAGTCCAGAACTCCACAATCGCCTTCTTCCCGGACTATACGGCCGAAGTTTCCCGTCGTAGGAGGACGTTCTTAGAAGTCAAGAAAGTACTGAGATCGAAGGATATGCCATACTCGATGCTATTCCCGGCCAGGCGACAAGTTGGACCACTCCGCCGCAAGAACAAGAACCACCGGAACAGACAAGAAGAGGTCCAAGTCGGACCCCATGCTACGGGGGGGGGGGACACTCTGGAACACTTATCAGGGCCTGTGACGCGAGAAGATGACCACGGATCGGGATCATGAACACCTGGTGCTGCACTACTAGCAGCACTTCAGCGCTAAAGATCGTGCTGTCTGACGGAACCGAACTAGGGGAGCCGATGAGGTTAAACGGGTCCGCCTCCTCCACGGGACCTTTCGCCCCCAACAAGCAAGTACAATGGTTTTGGGAATGGGTAAGCACTCTGCTAAGTTGGGGAGGCGGGCGGTTCAATGTCCGTTAAGCAGGGAGGCAGGGAGGGGGGTTTAGGGGGGAGTTAGTTTTTGTTCTCCAAGTTCAGAACATATTAATGGCACACGACGGCGACCACACCAGACATACACAACTACGAGGTAGACCCAGGGTACCAGAAGGACAGTCACCCTTATACAGATTTAGACACCTCTACAATGGCACACAACCCACTCCTTACCAACAATGACAGAGTGGTGCAGATAATACCAGTGGGCCCTCTAGGCTTGATGTCCTGGAATGTAAGAGGTCTGGGAGACAAAATCAAGAGGGAATTAGTACTACAGGCTATAAAAAGGCAGGGACAGGCACTGGCCTTGTTGCAGGAAACGCATCTCACAGGGAAGGTGTGCCAGGCGCTAGATAGAAGAGGATACAGAATGGCAGCGCATTCCGAATTCACGTCAGGCTCTAGAGGAACAGGCATTCTAGTAAAGAAATCCTCCCCATTATTATGCACAAGCAGGTGGATAGACAGGGCTGCTTTGCGGCGATACAGGGACAGTGGGAGGGTAGACTATTAAATGTGGTGTCCGTCTACATCCCTCCGACACTCCACTCGGTCACGCTGTCAGCATTGGGGGAATTCCTCCTGGAACTGCCTGCAGAGGATATTGTTATAGGGGGAGACTTTAACACGATTGTAGACGCAACGGTTGATCCTTTCCCGGCCCGATCCCACCCGCCCAGACCCTCCCGTTTCCAAGGCTTTCTTGAGGCACTGGGACTGGTGGATGTATGGAGACACATGCATCCCACTACAAATCAATACACATATTATTCCACGGTTCACAAAAGCCTATCACGCATAGACTATTTCTTGTCATTAGGTGATGGACTACACCACATCAATAAAATAGAAATTCAACCCAGGGGGATTTCTGATCCTTCCCTGATTACTTTAACCCTATCCACCCAAGAGAAATCGCGCCAGAGAATATTTCCCATCTATGCAAATTATCTCAAAATCCCTACGATCAAAAAAGAACAAAAAAAACGACTAAACACTATTTTGCCGAAAACACGACATCAGTCACCTCTCCGTCCATACTTTGGGAAGCGTACAAAACAGTTCTTAGAGGACAGGCAATAACATCAATCACTGGCTACAAACGAACACGGCAGCAGGAATTGTCGGAACTAGAACTAGCGTTACACGCAGCAAATGCAGCTCACACAGCAGACCCCACACCCGACACCGCACACACCCTGCAAATGCACCAACAGCGATACCGAGATCATCTGACACAACAGACAATAGAAAACAGCGCAACCACCAAACATAGAATTTATGAAATGGGGGACAAGGCAGGGAAAATGCTGGCCTGGTTGGACAAAAAAGGGGGAAGTACACATGTAATACAACAAATGTATAATAAGAACGGAATAGCTCAGACACGTCCTGAGGAGATAGTTCACATACTGGCGGACCAATTCCAAATGGTCTACACCCCAGATAGAATTGTAACAGAGGAAGAGGCACGAGACTCCCTCAGACACACTGAGATCCCAACACTGACATCAGAAACAGTTGACGAGCTGGAGGCGGACATCTCTGTTGATGAAATACACCGGGCCATACATGCTGTGCAATCCGGGAAGGCTCTGGGACACAATGGGATCCCTATAGAATGGTATAAAATTATGTCCGACACGATTAGCGGGCCCCTGTTAGCGATGTACCTCGAATGTTTATCCACAGCCGAACTCCCACCAGACCAGCGGACTGCGACGATAGTGGCAATTCCGAAACCCGGCAAGCCGCCGGCGGAATGCACCTCCTACCGCCCAATATCCCTCCTAAATGCATAAGCAAAATTCTTGGCAAAACTTCTGGCACACAGACTGATATCCCACCTCCCGAATCTGATCCACCCTGACCAATCTGGCTTCATGCCTCACAGAAACACTGCACTTAATCTCAGGCGGGTCCACGGAGTATTGGCACGGGCCACGCTATTGTCGTCGCCAGCGGTGATACTTTCGCTAGACGCGAAGATGGCGTTCGACATGGTAGAATGGCAATACTTATTTGCAGTTCTGTCACGAATGGGGTTTGGCCCAAAATTCATAGCATGAATAGACTCCTGTACACTAACCCAATCGCTCAAGTCGCAGAAAATGGGCACATTTCTCACACGATACAACTGGCTAGAGGAACACGTCAAGGTTGTCCATTGTCGCCTTTACTGTTTACGATTGTACTAGAACCCTTGGCAACACTGATTAGATCGACACCATTGCTGAAAGGCATTAGTTGGTGAGAGGGATGGGAAGACCGTCTCCCATTATACGCAGATGACATGCTAGTATACCTAACCGAACCGGAACAAAGTGTACCGGCACTACTGACAATATGTGACATACACGGGAAGATCTCAGGGTACACAATAAACTGGGCAAAGTCAGTGTTGTTTATCATACGAGGCCCTACTCCCTCACTTCACGATGATTGCCCCCTCAGACTTGTAGACAACTCCTTCAAATACTTAGGCATCCACATTACGAGGAGCCCCTCCGACTTCTTTGATAAAAACCTAAAACCGCCACTGGAACGTCTGCGACATGATGTAAAACATTGGGCAACACTACCCCTGACTCTCCTAGGCAGAGCAGCCCTATATAAAATGATGGCCCTGTCGAGATTCATATATGCCCTTGACAACACCCCATACCCGGTGCCGCCGAGATACTTCCTTAGTACGAAACAATGGTCCTTGACAAGGAAGAATTAGCAATTTACAATAATTATAGGCCACAATAAGCACTATAATGAACAGGAAGTCCAGCCGGACTCCAGAATTTATTCAATACTTAAATAGAACAAAATAAACCAGAACAACAAATAGAGCAGTGGGACACAGTCCTGTATCCACAGTACTAGACATACAATACAAAGTACAGAGATACTTCCGGCAGGTAACGGCACTGGTGTCTAATCTGCTATGGAACAATCGTCTGGCACGAATAGCACACACCAAGATGAACAGAAGTTGGTATGAGGGGGGGATGGCGCTGCCGAATATACAAACGTACTACTGGGCGGCACACCTTAAGACCATTAATCAATGGCTACACACTCCCCAGGACGACCCAGCATACAAAGCAGATAGGGAACAGATGAACCTCGGACAATATGCTTGCGATGCTCTATGACAGAAGACTGGCAGCAAAACTAGTAGGACCCACAAAACACATGACCACACTATGGCACAAGGCTCAAGCGAAATTGGGTTGGAGAGACAAAATCACTAAATTAACCCCATTGTGGGACACCAGGGTGTTCGGACATCTGAGACGCTGTAAGGGCTTTACACAGTGGGACAACATCAGTATTTCTACGGTGGGTGATTTATGGGATAAGGGAACAGTGATTCCATACACCCAACTCCAGCAACAGTATGAGTTGGGAGCGACCGAGACCTATAGATACATACAAATTCGCCATGCGCTGCTGACGGCGATACCGACAGACACAGAAGTCCCGGAGGCCTCCCCGTTGGAGGACCGACTGCTCACAGACTACATGCAATGCAGCGCCACTTCCCTCACGTATCGGCAACTTATAAGCAACCTACCAGACCCTACACTAAAACTAAGAGAAACATGGGTGGAAGAATTAGGTGACATGGACAACTCGGAATGGAACGAGGCATTGGCGTCCCCGAAAGAGGTGGGTATCTCGGCCGGATTCCGCCTAGTGCAACTTAAAATCTTACACAGGGTATACTACACCAGAACTACACTTCATAGAATACATCGGGCACAGACCCCCTACTGTCTCTGCCGCTGTGGGGAAGAGGACACATTTCTACACACTATAACTGACTATTGGAGACAGATCATGCGAACTATCTCACAGACGTTGGAGATATCCTTAGTACCCGAGCCGCGCAAATGTCTGCTGAATATATGGGACCCCAACGACCTGTCCAGACATGGGCTGACATGGGCCACTGTTGGAATAATAGTAGCAAAGAGAGATATCGCACAGAAATGTGGGGCAGCAGAAACCCCCACATTAGCACAATGGTGTAGAAATATCGACATGGTAATGATTACTGAGCGCGCAGTATACGCAGCCAGGGCTAGTCCACGTAGGTGGAATAAGATATGGACCCCGTGGAACGTGTACAGGGGAGAGATCTGTGACCCTCTGCCGGAGGATGAAACTATAGACTCAGACTATGAAGACGATGATGATGTCTAGGGGGGGATGGGAGATCGCTTTGGACAGCGAAGATAAATTAAGGGGTGCCTGCATAAGTGTCTGGAAACACTGGGTCTGCGCTACCTACATAACCAAAATGTTGTTTTGATCACGCTGCTGTGGCTGCCTAAAGAAGTGCCTACCATATATGTATATTTTTAAAATAGTTAATGTAAACGGTTATCAAGTTCTAGGACTAAAACATATAAAACCTTAGACCTGTGACTTATCCGAGACACGCATTGGCTGAACGGTACACATCTTATCAAACCACGCCGCCGGGCCCCAGGGTTGTCGGCTGAAAGGCTGTGTTATTTTGAAAATTGTTTGACAGAAATTATCCGTACGTGGCCAGCCCTGAAGGTTGTAGGCTATATGATGTGTATTTACATATCTGTGTATTAAAGGTCTTTAAAAAAAATGTTTGCTCTGCATTGTTTTGTCTCCTTGTGGGATTCACTACTTCAATTACCCACCAACGCATATATTTTTCTGAATGTCCGGTTCTTCGGTTCTTCGGTAATGGTCTACCAGTGGGACATTATCTACACCACACCTAATACGTGACTGATGTTGAAGGATGCGCTTTTTCACGGCCTGTATTGTTTTACCAATATAATGTAACCTACATGGGCATTGGATACAATAAATGATATTAGATGTGTTACAATTGGAGAACATCTTTAATGTGATCAAAATATCATTAATCGGGGGGGGCGTGGCCAAGATGGCGGGGTGAGCGGACGCTTCCTCCCGTAGCTCCTCCGGCCCAGCTCAGCCCGAGCCCCGATTCCTGCGCTTCTCTCCCCCCGCGGCTGCACTGCGGGTGAGAGAACTGTGCCGGAGTTCGTGGGGCACATTTTGGGACCACTTTGACTTCTGTGGCCCCGGGGGAAGTCCCCGGAAAGTTTATTCGAAGACCGCTCCGAGGAGTGGAGCCCGGGTTGCCCCGAGGTGAAGAGCCGGGAGGCGGAGCGTATTGCGGCGCTGTCCGCGCGCCTCGGCTGGGCCGAGTGCTGAAAAGCTGAAAGCCGGAGATCCCGGGGGAGCGGACTAGACGGACTCCGCGGAGTGTGGTGGCTTCCTGGCCGGTGCCCTGGTGGCAAGCACCATTGCTGGGCGACGAACCCCAGCCCTGCGCCGGCGATCTTCCCCCTACTCTGAGTTTCGAGGAGTGCTGACTTGCGAACTCCGCGCCTGGAGGCACTGGATGGCGGAGTTCGAGCAGTGCCCGAGCCGGGCAATCAACTGGTGGTGAAGGGAGACATCGATTTCGCACTTTCCGGACCCGTTGCCGTTTGAGGGTTACCCACGGACTTGCTGGCCCGGGCTGCCTTCTTGGGTTCCACCCTCCCGCCATCTTGTCTTTGTGTAGCTGAGCCCAGTGGCCCTTGCCCGCGCCCTTCTCACAAGGGAGCCTCGGCTCGTCCTGGTACCGACTCATCTGCTGCCCCCCCCCTGGGAGTACGAGGCTGGAGGCCTACACTTTGGACGTTGCTGCCTGCCCTGCAGGCCCGGGGGTCGTCTTGCCCAGGCCCGGGCCGCCATTTTGTCGCCTGTGACGCACTACCCTTGTCCCCGACGAGGGCCTCACATCTGGTGCCCGCGAGCGGTGGCGCTCGCCTACAGCAACTGACCCTGGGCTTCACCGGGGGCCAAGATGGCTGGGAGACGTGGCGCGGCACGAGGAGATCGCACTTTGCCGGAAATGCTCGGCAGGTCCCAGCAACTACGCGACAGGGCGCAGCCGTCCCCGGGGGCCTCCCGGGCATCAACAGACGCAACCGTGGGCGAGCCACCAGTCACGAGGTCCTTCATGGAGGACTTATTCAGCTCCCTCAAGGAGGAATTTCAAACTCTTAAGACCGAAGTGGCTGGAGAGGTCCGGGAGGTGCGCAGGGAAGTCGAAGGCCTGGGTGAGCGGGTCGATACTGTGGAGACGGCGGCCCAACGTCGCGATGAAGAGATAACTCATCTCCAGCAGGACGTCCTCCGCCTTTGGGAGCAATGTGTCGAGCTCCAGGCCCACTCGGAGGACCTCGAGAACAGGTCCAGGCGGAATAACATCCGGGTGCGAGGGGTTCCATCCGCGGATGAAGGTGCGGACCTAGTGGCCTATCTGCAGGACCTGTTCCGCGACATCTTGGAGGAAGGAGCGGATTTCCCGATCCGCATTGACAGAGCACACAGGGTGGGCCGCCAGCGCCAGTCATCGGCGCCCCCGCCTGATATCCTGGCATTCCTGCCGGATTTCCCCCTAAAAGAGCGCATCATGACGGAGGCCCGCAGGAAGCAACCGCTGACCTTCCGAGAAAGACCTGTGGCGCTCTATCAGGACCTGTCCGCCATCACACTGCAGAAGCGCAGGTCTTTCCGCATCGCTACGGACTTTCTGCGAGAGCATGAGACAGCCTATTCCTGGGGTCACCCCTTCCGTCTTATCTTTCGATGGAATGGGGTGCTGCATCAGCTGCGCTCTTTACAAGATGTCTGTGGAGTACTGGGCCTTACTGCTACGGAGGAGGAAGGGGCTACACCCGCATGGCGGCGCCCCGAACGGCGGGGCCGACGGAGATCGAGGAGACGCCAATCGTCAGCGACGGCGAGTCGTCCAGACTCGCCCACCATCAGAGCAGACATGGAGGAGGCCCTGAGGACTGCGGCCAGGAACTTGCCTGAATCTACTGGTGTGGCCCTAACGGCCTAACTTTTCTCCGGGGGGAGAGACTCTTAGCTTTAACGATGCTGAGCTGGGGCTGGGGGCTGGGGGGGCGAGGGGGGAGGCGTGTGGCTGGACGTCCACTTGACTGTTTTCTGCAGACTCGCCCACCTGGGCTAGACTGAGACTATGGGGTGTTGTTTCCTGTTTTTTGTTTTGGTTGGTTGCTATGGGATGGTTCTGGGGGGGTTTACCTGTTGGTTTGGTGTGGGGGGGGTCCCGTCCGAAGCTGTCCGACCATGTGCGATGCTGCCTCTGGCCTTCCCTGCGCCCCTGCCTCGCACGCCCCCTCCGCTGATCCCTCGCTCGCTGCATAGCGCGTTGTTTCCCTGGAGGCGATGCCGCCCCTGAAAGTAGTGACCCTTAATGTTAAGGACTGAATAACCCCGTGAAGCGTAGGGCGATCCTTTCCCTGTTGGAGGGGTCGCAGGCGGATATCTGCCTCCTGCAGGAAACCCATTTACTTTCCAAAGATTGCCATAGGTTGCGCTCTGCCAAGTTCCCCACGCAACTCTTTTCCTCTGCTGCGACTAAGACTGCTGGGGTGGCCATTCTTCTAGCCAGCTCCTTCAGGGGGGAGGTGTTGCATAAACATGCTGAGCAGAAGGGGAGGCTTCTAGTGTATCGCATGCGTTTGGGAGGTGTTACCTTTACGGTTGGTTCGGTATACAGCCCAAATGACCACCAGGATCGCTTCCTGGAATCAGTGTTGGTGGACGTTACTGCCTCGCCCGATCGCCATATCATCTTGGGGGGAGACCTGAATATGGTCTTCGACTCCACCCTGGATAGGTCTGCCCAGCGCTTTCCGCAGACAGGGGAGCTTTCTAGGGCGGTACAGGACCAGCTTGCGGAAATGGACCTGCATGACCTCTGGCGCGCCATGCACCCCACCGATAGGGACTACTCCTATTTCTCCCACGCGCACCGCACGTATTCACGGTTGGATTACCTCTTGGTGAGCGGACCGCTTTGTTCGGCCGCCACAGCGGCAGACATCGGGGTCTTGTCCCTGTCCGACCACGCACCGGTTTCCGGGATCTTTGCTTGGCCGGCGCCCCCCCCCCTAGGGGGATGTGGCGGCTTCGGGACACGCTTCTCCATAGGAAATCGGTTGTGAAGCGAGTGGAGGAGGTCATCCAGGACTACCTAACCCACAATAACAACTCTGCCACGTCCCTGGCAACGCAGTGGGCGGCTTTGAAAGCGGTCGTCAGGGGGGAGTTTATCTCCATTTCCTCGGCGGAAAACAGGGAACGCCAACGCAAGAGGGAGGAACTGACAGCGCAGGTTAGGGAGCTTGAGCAGGTTCACCGCCGAACAGGGGCTCCTCGTGTCTGGAAGCAGCTGAAGGCGGCACGGAAACTCCTCTCTGCGTTGGATCTAGATCGGGCGGAGTATGCCGCGCTGCGCCTGAAGCATGCCTTTTACACCGGCGGAGACAGGTGCGGTAAGCTCCTGGCCCATAGGCTCAGGGCTGCGCAGCAACGCAATGTGGTGAAGGAGCTGGTGGGAGTGGATGGGATCCCGGTTTCCGGTGACGCG
Source organism: Lissotriton vulgaris (assembly GCF_964263255.1). Classification (NCBI taxonomy): domain Eukaryota; kingdom Metazoa; phylum Chordata; class Amphibia; order Caudata; family Salamandridae; genus Lissotriton; species Lissotriton vulgaris. The sequence goes on from NC_141693.1 coordinate 1,227,456,137, forward strand.
GAGGTGGCAGATACCTTTCGTTCCTTTTACGAGGCGCTGTACGCTGCAGAGCCTTCCCCACCGGGAGAGGCTGAGGCCTATTTGGAATCCGTGACCCTCCGGGCCCTGGACCCCTCCCAGGCGGACCACCTAGAGAGGGACATTCACGTGGAGGAGGTCATCTCAGCGATTGCACGGCTAAAGCATGGTAAAGCCCCGGGCCCGGATGGCTATACGGCCTTGTTTTACAAGACCTTCTGTCCCACTGTCGCGCCTCTACTGGCTCGCTTGTTCAACTCCTTCTCCGAGCCGGGAGCCATCCCACCGGACCTTCTCTCAGCGACTGTGTCGGTTATCCCCAAGCCGGGGAAGGACCGGACCCTGTGCGGCTCGTACCGGCCCATCTCGCTCCTAAATGTGGACCTCAAGCTTTACACCGGAATCTTGGCGGCCAGATTGGGTCTACACTTACCAGGTTTGGTGGAGGCGGACCAGGCCGGTTTTGTACCCGGTAGGCAGACGGTTGACAACACAAAGAGGGTGACGCACGTGCTGGAAAAGGCCTCACGCGTCCCGGGGGAGCGGATGCTGCTATCGGTCGACGCGGAGAAGGCCTTTGATAGGGTTCATTGGCCATATCTCGAGCTGGTCCTTGGGAAACTGGGGATCGGCGAGAAGTTCCGCACTATGGTCTTTAACTGCTATAGGAGACCATCAGCGTCAGTGCGTGTCAATGGACACAGCTCCAACAGCTTTGCCATTGAGCGCGGCACGAGACAGGGTTGCCCCCTCTCGCCGCTCCTCTTTGCCCTTTATATGGAGCCGTTTGCACAGAGGATTCGCGATAACCCGGACGCTATTGGGGTGAAGATGGGGCAATACACGCACACTGTCAGCTTATACGCGGACGATGTCTTGCTGACCTTGGATGACCCCAAGCGGTCGCTCCCTGCCTGCGTCCAGGAACTGGACGCTTTTGCCCGTGTGGCGGGCTTTAAAATGAATATGACTAAGTCGGCTGCACTGGATGTGTCGCTCTCTGCCGACACCAGGCGGGACCTTCAGAGTCTCTTTCCTCTGCAGTGGTCCTCCTCCACGGTGCCTTACCTGGGAATTTTGCTTGCTCCCTCCCTGCCTGCCATGGTCGCAGCTAACTATTCCTCTCTGGGCAAAAAGATCAAAGAGGAACTCGGCCGATGGAACAAGGGCCTACTCTCGTGGTTGGGCCGTATCGTGGCGGTGAAGATGACGATACTGCCTCAGATCCTGTATCTTTTCCGCGCTCTGCCTCTCCAGCCCCTCGTGGGTTGGATACGGCAGACGCAGGCAGACATCTCCCGCTTTGTGTGGCAGGGCCGTAAACCTCGGATGAAGCGGGTCCTCTCCATGCTTGCCCCGGAGGCGGGGGGTCTCGGAGTCCCGGACCTCCGGAAGTACTTTCAGGCGGCGCAGCTCCGGTATTTGGTGGAGTGGAGCCGGTGGGAATCGGACAAACACTGGCTCTTTCAAGACCAGGCAGTTGCAGGCCGTACCCTCCAGGAGGTCCCGTTCCTGCGGCGCACTCACCGCCCGCCTAATCTCTACGCCTCTTTTATCACCCGGGTCCCGCTAAGAGTGTGGGACGCGGTGTGTGAGCTGCGTGAGCTCACCACTTTTCCATCGCCGTTCACTCCCATTGCTGGCAATCCGGACTTTACCCCGGGTCTGGAGCCGGGAGCCTTTTCCCACTGGGTGAGCGCGGGTTGCAGGGCGCTTTTCCAGATCTACGGGCCGGAGGGCGTGCTCCCCTTCCAGCAGCTCCGACAGGAGTTTGGCCTGACGGAGGGGGACAGACTGCGTTACATGCAAGTCCGCCACTGGGCTCTTCAACCCCCGGTGCGTGACGTCGCTGCCCGTTCGATTACGCCCTACGAGCGATGGTTGGTAACCCGGACCTCGGACGCCAAGCTCATCACTGATTTGTATAAGTTTCTCCAACCCCCGCCGTTTCATTACCATAACCCAGGGAGGGAGCGCTGGCACAGGGAACTGGGCAGGACCCTGAGTCACAAGGAGTGGGACAGGATTGCGTATCGGGCGAGGCACTCTGCGTACCACACTGGGCTGACGGAAACCTTCACTAAAGTGTCCACCTATTGGTACTACACCCCGGAACGGCTCTATGAGATGCGCAAAATCGGCGATAAAGGTTGCTGGCGCGGCTGCGGACAGGAGGGCACCCTCACGCACATTCTCTGGGAGTGCCCGGTGCTGTCGGCCTATTGGAAGGAAGTCTTAGATGAGGTGGATAGGCATTTTGAGATCGAGCTTCCGCGCTTCCCCGCGTATGTCTTGCTAGGCCTCCCCAATGACTTGATGTACCCGCTGAAGTCCCGCAGGGGCAGGCAGATTGCGATTGCGCTAGGCTCAGCCGTTCAGAACATACTGGTACTCTGGCGCACCCCTACTGCCCCCTCTATCACTGGTTGGCTGCATAGGCTCTGGCAGGTACTGGGCATGGAGAAGATGTCGCTAACGGTGGCTGGGAATGTTGACCAGTTTGAGGAGCTCTGGCACCCCTTTTTGGCACTGCTGTCCACGGAATTTCACGAGCTCACGTGTCCACGGTATTTGCGCCTCCTTAGGCTGACGCCGCCGGCAGCTGCGGCGGAGTGAATGTGCGGATCGGGGGCCGGGGGTTGGGGGCGGGAAGAGGGGTTATGTGCTTCTAATGCTGACTTTCGGACGGGGATGTTGGGGTATTGTTTTCTTTCTTTTCCTCCTTTGCTTTTCTTTCTTCTTCTTTTCTGGGGTCGGGGGGTTGGTGGAACGGTATGCTTCTCCTTTACTGTGTTGCGGGGTGCTATTCGGGCTTGGCCTTGCCCAGGGAGTGGGGGTCTACAGGGGGGTCGTTCACAATGCCTTATTGCCTTATGTCTTTGCTTTGTTACCCTCTGGGGCTTCCTGCCTCCCTGCTTTTCTTCTGACTCGCTGCAACGTTCCGCTTCTTGTACTGTATGTTTGCTTGACCTCCTGCTCCCCTCCCCGTGTTTTTGTGCCTTAATAAAATACTTTAAACCTAAAATATCATTAATCACACATGTTTTAACCGTTTGGGTGGTATTGCACGCCAAACACGTATTGCATCTGTGATGACCTATTAAAGGTGTCAGTTGTCACATGTTGTCTACTGTATTCTCTTTGTTCTCACTATATGCATGAACTAGGTGGTATTATAGGTTTGTACCTCTTTTAAAAGAGAACATGGGTTTTTGCTCAAGTCCTGAGACACCTTTTAGTAGACTCCAGTGCTTCGTGACATTCTTTTTAAGGGAATTGGTATGGGTGCCAAATGTTAATACACACACCAATTGTCCTTTGGGCAATCCTTAACAGTGGCAGGCACTATAAATTAGAAAGGAGAGGGGCGGCACAGCTCCCCATTCATGGAGCCATAGATGGCCCTGGGCACTACCAGCTATATCCCAGGGAGCCCACCCCCAGGACATAGCTGCTTTCTGTGGCTTTACAGGAACTTTAAAGCTCCCGCAAGCCACAGCAAACGCTCCGTTTCCAGCAAATGAGAACATTAAAGATGCTCTTGTTTGCTCGAAACGGAGCAGAGTTGCTTTCCCAAAGAGGGAGTTGCCTTTCCAACAGCTCCCTCTGTGTGAAATCACAGCCAGCTCCTGCAGGAGGTGGATAGCCAATAGGGAACACATGTCCTTGAGACCCCGCGGTCCCCTACAGAATAGAGGCTGGGTATAGGGCCCAGAACCAAAAACAGCCTGGCGAAGGGGGGCCGTTTCCTAATAAAACAATTTTTAAAAAAGCAGCCCAGCAAGTTGTTGGAGGCCCACCCCCTTTCACCACCACTCTGCAGATGAACCTCCTGGCGCACTACTAGTTGGGAGATGAAGTCCCCTTGCATGCTCAAGGTCTTTGAGGGCAAACAAGCCATCCTGTTACCTCCAGTAAGTCCCACACAGTGGGATTGCTGAGAGGTCATCGAAGGCCCGCCCCTTTTCTCCACCACTCTGCAAACGCACGTCCTGGTGTAGTACTGGTTGGGGGATGAAGCCCCTTTGCTGCTGAGGGTGCTTGGGGACCAGGATCCCCTTGTGTTACCTTCAGTATCTCCCACACAGCGGGATTGCTGAGAGGTTTACAGAGGCCCAACCCTTTTTCCACCACTCTGCAAACAAGACTTCTGACACACTACTGGTTGGGGGAGGAAGTCCCCTTGGCTCCTGAAGGTCCTTGTTACCTCCAGTAAGTCCCAGACAGCATGATTGGTGAAAGCTGGCTGGAGGCCCACCCCTCCCTGTCTCCACCAACACACTGTAAATGTGCCTCCTGGTGCTACTAGGGTGACCAAGCGTCCATAAATTTCCCAGACCGTCCATAATTTGGACATCACGTCCGTCGTCCATGAGGATCCCTTTTACGGACGCCTTTTGTCTGTAATTTTGGGACTTGCAGGGAGCAGAGCTGTTCCTCTGCGAGATGCCTCAGCTCCCTGATGGGTCCCCCTCGCACTCATCCTCAGAGCACAAGAGCAGCCCCATCCTGCCCATTGTCATTCTGTATGCTGGCTGATTGTCACAGACAGAATGACAATGGGCCAGTTTGAGCTGTTACAGCATGCAGTGGCTTCCTCCTGCCGCAGTCTAGAGCAGGGCATTCTGTTAGGGTTAGATGGAAGAAATGTACAAAACAAATGTACAAAAACGCCCATGCTGCTATGTGCCAGTTTATGAAAAGAAGATGATGAAAAAAGTTAAAAAGAAGAGGTTATAGTTCTTACACAGTCTCATCATTTCAGAGCTGAAGCATGTTTAATATTATATTCAATGAAGCCATAGTTGCTACTTTTTAATTTTATGCAACTAACATCCATTAACAAAGCCGATTGTCATGGCTTGTTGTAGGTCTAATGTTACTGGATGAAATGATAGAAACAGCGAAATACCAGTTGGGCGATACATTATGCTTAGAACATATTTTTAGCTTAGGAATTTTAAGCCACACCCTTAATTATATAAGACACGCCCCTTGGTGGGACCCCCTGTTTTTTCATTCCACTTAAAGCCCTGGAAACAACACCATGTCACAGTCACCTCACGTCCTGGCACGGTGCATCATGAATGACTCGTGACTTCCAAGTTTTCAGATTGCCTATGTGCAGGGGCATAGTGAACCCTTCCTCCACCCCACCCCTTGCTTTAGGAACTACTGCAAGGTTGAAGTTCTTTATGGGCCACTTCTGTCCGCCACTCAGTAGACAAAGGCCCAGCTCTTAACTAATGTGAAAAGATGGGATAGTGAATAAGTAAAGGAATGGGTAAATGGCTGTATGGATTAGTGAAAGGATGGATGAGTTATATGGTTAATGGATAGATTCACGAGTGGATGAGTAAATGGATGAGAGCGTGGATGGGTGGAGGGTGGATGGAAGGATGGGTGGCTAAGTGAAAGGTGAATGGAGAGAGAAAGGGAGGATGAATTGCTGGATGGATTAGTGAAAGTATGTATGAATGATTAGCAGAATGGAGGGGGAATGGGTGCCTGGATGAGTGAAAAGAAGAATGTAAAGATGGATGAGTGAAATAATGCATACATGAGTGAAAGCGGGGGTGGATAGCTGGAAGAAAGGACGGGTAGATGGATGAGTGAAAAGTTGTATGGGTGGACGGATGAGTGATTGGGTGGATGGATGAGTAAGTGAAAGGATGATTGGATGGGTGAAAGGGTAAATGGTTGGATGGATGGGTGAAAGAGTAGATGGATGAGTGAAAGGATGGATGGGTGGAAGAGGGAATGGATGAGTGATAGGATGGATTGGTTGAAAGGGTGGATGGTGAGTGAAAGGATGGATGGGTAGAAGAGTGGATGGATAAGTGAAAGTATAGATTGAGTAAATGGTTGGATGGATGAGTGAATGGATGGATGGATGAAGGGATGGATGAGTGAAATGATGGACGGAAGGATATATGATGGATAGGTTTGCAAATGGTTGAAAAGGTTTGGATTTGGATGGGCATACAGATGGATACTTGCCACGTGTCTCATAAAGACCACACCTCACGCGCAATAGGTGTGACTTGGCTTGGACGACATAGTTTGCCACTTGTGATATATACTTACACGTTTGGTTTGTATGTCTCTTCTTTTTTGTTTCCCCTGTTTTCTACAGAATCACTCACATTGGTACTACACCGGAATGGTAGCTTGACCCCCTCAGCCCACGTTCCTTGAGTGGCAGGCCCTTCTTGCATTAGATGCGACAAGGGAGCACCCATAGTTATAAACCCTTTGGTCCTGACGAATGTGACGTACCCTTCGGGGACATGAACGCAGAAACATGTTGACCACACTAAGGGGTCCATTAGGATGGCAGGTGGACTTAGTCCTCCCGTCATCCCTTATGTAATCGGGACCGCCCGCCATAAGGGTGGGGGTCCCGCGGGGGGAATTCGAATGCGGATGTCGGGCGGATTGCCCCCGCCAGGCTGGCGGGGGCAATCCGCCTGACATCCTAATGGGCACCTTAATACGGTGAAGGGAGAATAATGTCCCAGATCACCGTTCACCTATTTTAATACCATGCATTTGCTCCCTGAATAAACATTGTCTAGAGACAAATGTAATGGTTTTTAGATCACCTTCCACTTTCACACGGCTACCACTAAGCTTTAGAAGTGCATCCCTGTCTCCAGGTGTATGCCTGCCCTCTATCAAACGAAGTTTTTAGCGGGTGAGGACAGCCGATGATGAAGCATGACACCAGGCGGTGTGTGAGGCCAGTCCGAAACTTTTTATGAGATGTCCACACTGAACCTACATCTCAATTTAATTCTGTAGGAAATTGTAGGAATCCATGCTAGGGGCAGCCCATTTTTGTGTATTTATATCAGATTGGAGGCTGGCTAGCCCCTAGGCCCCGTGCCTCTAGTTCTCATCCACAGCAAGGTCTGAGGTTTGTGTGTGTGGCACACAGATGGAAAGACAGAATGAATGGTGAAAGACTGAATGATGGCTGAAAGAATTAATAGATGAATGTAAATTTGAAATTGTGGATATCATGGGTTTGATGGAAAGATGAATGGCTAGATCATGGGTACTCACAAACTTTCTGTCAGGGGCCAAAATTACAGTGTGGTTTGTGGTCGAGGGCCACACCAGTAGGGGTGGGGTCAGTGGGGGGCGTGGTCAGTGAGGGGGCGTGGCTAGATTTAAAAAAATCAAACCCGTTTTAAAACATTAGACAATGCAACAATGCTGTATTTCAAAAGCAGATGTAACTACAAAGAGCACATTTTGATAATACATTTTTATTAGCAGACAATTGCAAATTTAAGAGGCATTGCACAGCTTCATACACACTTTGACCCCAATTCCATCACAGCCTCTCTCTCTTTCAGTCAGTCTCTCTCTCTCTCTCTTTCTCTCTTTCAGTCAGTCTCTCTCTCTCAGTCAGTCTCTCTCTCTGCCAGTCTCTCTGTCAGTCAGTCTCTCTCTCTGTCAGTCTCTCTGTCAGTCAGTCTCTCTCTCTGTCAGTCTCTCTGTCAGTCAGTCTCTCTCTCTGTCAGTCGGTCAGTCTCTCTCTCTGTCAGTCTCTCTCTGTCAGTCAGTCAGTCTCTACTTCTGTCAGTCAGTCTCTCTCTCTCTCTTAGTCAGTCTCTCTCTATCTCAGTTAGTCTCTCTCAGTCAGTCAGTCTCCTAGTCAGTCAGGCTCTCTATGTCAATCAGTCAGTCTCTCTCAGTCAGCCAGCCAGTCTCTCTCTCTGTCAGTCTCTCTTTCAGTCAATCAGACTCTCTCAGTCAGTCAGTCTCTCTCTGTCAGTCAGTCTCTCTCTCTGTCAGTCTCTCTCTCTCAGTCTCTCTCTCTGTCAGTCTCTATGTCAGTCCCAAACTGTCTCAGTCAATCTCTCTCTCTCTGTCAGTCTCTCTCTCTGTCAGTCTCTCTCTCTATCAGTCTCTCTCTCTGTTAGCCTCTCTCTCTGTCTCTCTCTCTCTCAGTCAGTCTCTCTCTCTGTCAGTCGCTCTCTCTCTCAATCAGTCTCTCAGTCAGTCTCTCTCGCTACTACCTTTCCACTCTCTCCACTGTCTCTCTCTCCCCTGTCTCTCTCTCCACTCTCTCTCTCTCTCCACTTTCTCTCTCTCTATCTCCACTCTCTCTCCACTCTCTCTCTTTCCACTCGCTCTCTCTCCACTCTCTCTCTCTATCTCCACACTCTCTCTCTCCACTCTCTCTCTTTCCACTCTCCTCTCTCTCTCTCTCTCTCTCTCTCTCTCTCTCTCTGGGGGGCCATGGGTACATTACCTACATGGTCTGCGGCCATCAAGGAAGGCATGCCAGGCCGCTGGCAGCCCGCGGGTCGTACTATGTGTACCACGGGGCTAGATCCTTGGACAAGAGAGCTCTTCTGGGGAGGGCTGTGATGACTTACTTACTCTTGTTCCATAATAGCTTTAGTTCAAAGTGGGAGGTATTTACATTTTCTGGCTACTCTCTTGCCTTTGTGTTACTATTCTGTAATCGCTGTGTGCTTATGTGTGGGATCTATTCATCATGCATATGACATTTTGAGTTACACCCAACTGCTATTTGAATGTTACACTAGTAATTGTAAATGTTTGCTTGTTAGGGAGAGCCTTATAGTGCCATGAGCTTGGCTTGAGATGTATATTGTGTTTGTAGCAATAGGCAAGGCGTCAAAAATAAACTATGTAATAGTGTATCGACAGTGCCTTCTTTAAGAAAGCTGCAGGAAAAAGTACCTTTGTAATTTTCGTCAGCTAGTGCAACTCTCTGTGAAGCCCCCATAAGCAAAGCCAGATTCCATATTTTAAGTTTCACTTGCTGAAAAATACCCATAATGCGTTCCCTATAGTAGGTTCAACACAGCAATCCTCCCTTTAGTTCACCTATGCGTGCAACTTTACAACTCACAATGGCACTCTGATATGAGATGCCAAAAACAAAGTCTATCCGAGCAGATCTTCCTGACCACTTCTCTCTCTCTAAAAATGCCTGCTCAGGACCATGAGTTGTAAAAATAATATCAGATTGGACAACCCATTGCAGTAACCATATAAATAGATTATTAGCATATGAAATAGATTATTATCATATGAAATAACACCTGCACAGTTGCTCAAAGCTGCGCGAATATTGGAAAAAACATGAAGTGCGCTATTGTCTCAACCTAATATAAACTTATTTTGACTTGTACTTAAGTGGTTGTCTTTTTACTTATTTTTATACTATTGCACAACTTTCTCAATTTTGAACTTCTGTCCTGAATTTTTACACTTACTGACCTGAATTTGCACCCATGCCAGTAGGTCACTCTGTGCACTACTGGTAGGAGGATAAAGTCCTGTTGGATGCTGAGGGTCCTTGGGGGTGCCAAGAAGCCCTCATGTTACCTTCAGTAAGTCCCATACACCAGGGATTGCTAGGAGCTGATCAAGGGCCCGCCTCCTTTCTGCACCACTCTTCAAATGCGACTACTAGTTGAAAAACCATAGAAATTCACTTAAAATACCAAAGCTTAGAGGGACTTTATAGTTACGATATAGAATTTGAAAAACCTTAGACTTTCACTTAACAAATTAAAAGATTACAGGGACGTTATAGTTAGAAAAATATATTTTTTAAACTTAGAAATTGACTGAAAAAAACAAAGGTTTACAGAGACGTTATAGTTAGGCTCAGATCTCACTTATACAAAACCAGTGGTCTCCAAAAATGAGTGGCGGAGTCCTTCATCTCTACCAGCAGAAAACATCATCTTCAATATCTAGTTCCCTATTGGAGGTAGCCTCTTGCCCCGAATCCAACACATATAGCTAGGCACATTTGACTCTCTAAACATACAGTTACCAATATCCTTAAAAAGGGGGGGGGCTTTGATTTCCCAATATGAACAATATTGTGATTCTTTTGTAAATGAATTCTTGGATTCCTTAATTTTAATGCCTTGACGTGGTCCGCAAGTTGGTTTGGAAGGCCCATTTGTCCCTCCACTTGCTCCAGCAAAGCATTTAGAATCATCATGTGTACCAGAAGTGGGATTACAAACCATTAACCTGTGTGTGTGTGTGTGTGTGCCATGGAAAACAAGACACTGCAAGAGGGAGTAGGTGGCATCACTGAGACAATTTGTTGTCTTAGAACTGAGCACGCTTGAGGTGGCTGTCAGTAGAAGGTGTAACAAATAGATGTGGAACATTCTGTGTAATCCCAGTTAAACTGCAGGCGAAACATGCAAATGCCTTGACAGCTCAATGAGTAACACTCAGTCTCATGAGATGAATCAGGATACAATCGAGTCACCAGCAATCAAGAGCTACTAAGGCAACACAAGAGGCACTCAGAATGCTTTAAGGCACACAGGGCTGACACGCACCTCATGTAAAGGAATTTCCAGCCAGTGAGACCCAGCAAATAACCAACAATGACAGTAATTACCTCCATTGCCTTATATGAGAGTGCATGGGCCACAGATAAGACCATCATCAGGTGGGAAAGTAGATGCAACAGCGCTACGGATCGCTATACAGTTGTGCTAAATACCCTCCACTCTCATTTCACCACCTCTGTCAACCCTGGCAATTCCTACTCTGATAATTAACCCTAAAGGAAATTGAATTTTTGGGTGAAAATCATGCAACACTAAGAGAAATGGAAAGTCCCTAAACCATAGACAAAGTGGAAGGGGAGATAACAGCTTGGCTCATTCAAGGGGGCTGCTCTGTTAAATTGCAATGCCTTATCCTGAGGGACCTCTGAATAGCCAGCCCATTAACACTTCTGTACATGAGTCAGTTGGAATGAACTGCCAAGGCGATTGTGGCATTGAAAGACCAATTCCACTCCCCCCCCCCCCCCCCCGGACACCCCCATGCCAGCAAATGCAGATATTTGAATACAGCAACACCTCTTTAATGCCTTCATTGGGGGTATTCTCAAGTAATATACACTATAAGGAGGGTTGACCGAATTCAAACAAGGCATGGAGACTTTCTTAAGCAGCTAAATGGCTGAATGCTTCGAGCTGATACCATTCACCCTGAAGACATAAACAACTGAAATAGGTCATGTTAACGGAAAACAAAAAAACTACATAGTGGCATTGGGTACCAACAATGCAAGCTAATAATCTTGCATATTGACAACTCTATAAATCTTACGGTGCTGAGCCATGGTGTTTCACCTGTACAAAAGGTCGAAGAAGAGCTTCACGAGCTAGAAGCTGCTAATATCACCAAAAAGGAAATAGGCCCTCTCTTAGGGTTTCTCTGATCTCGGTGGCCCAAAACCAAAACAACCTCATACTGTCTGCCTCCACATAGATATGTCCCAAAAGAGCAGACAAGTAAAACTGGTACTTATTTAAACCATAGATTACTCAATGGCTCACACTTGTTTTCCAAACTAACCTTCAACTCTAGCTACCATCAGTACCAGGTATATCATAACATTCTCCACTTATGCGGCGTTGAGGAGCTAATAATTTTGGAACTTTGGCATCTCCACAGCAGTCAAAGTATTTCAAAACTACATGTATGAAGTTCTAACCAGACTAATTAATGTCAGTGATGGCATTCTGGTACATGCCACTTCGATTAGTGAGCTGTCATGATGAGCAGGACGCACATACCTTTGAGCTCTGGTCTTCAAGGAGACGCTTTTCTCTGAACCTCTTGAACATCTAATTTTTAGGAGCAGATACTAGGATGGCAGACCACACAGTGTGAGTGCTGCCTGGAAAGAGGCTTTGTATCTCTAATAGACGAACTACGCTAAACCCGAGTGAATACCAGCCGCGGCCCATGCAGGTAAAAGCGGTGGGGTGGTGGGGCCGGGTTGAGGGATTGGACAGACGACCACAAGGGAAAATTAAATAAATTATTAATTCCCCCTCATCGGCATCTGTCGAAATCCACCCCATACCCACACCCACCTCTTTTACCTGCATAGGCCGCGGCTGGTGAAGGCAAGAAGGGATATATGTCCTATGGAGTTACATGACTCTTACAGAATTTTCAAATGGTGGCAGTTATCTTGAATATTTAGAATATAATGTTGTTGATAATGTCCTTGATAGGCAATCGTAGTACACAGTTGTTGCAGCTGGGATAATTTGACATAAGTGTTGAAAATTAAGAATCTGTTATTTTTTTTAAATGAATGAAATATTTAACAGGAGTCAGAGAAATGTTCTGGCATAACACATGTAAAAGGAAATAACCTTTGCAGTTGAACATTGTTTCAGGAGTGATTAATTAAGGATTGTGAACTCTTACATTGCACTTTTTTTTTTTACAAGGAGTCATCCATTCAGTATTACAAACTCTAGATTGAATTTGTTTATTTATAGAAGAGGAGCCAATAGGAGCCTCGCCTTTCACAAATGTTATAACCTTTCTCGGATACATATGATTTTGAGGTATTCCTTTAGATGAGTATATGATTGTTGGTTTCAACGAATGGGGTTGCGCCAGGTAATGAAGTCCAGTAGGCTGTGAGAAGTGTCAAAAAAGTTCTTTATTTCAATCTCATAAATCAATTCAGTAATAAGCAAAGCTCAGCCAACGCGTTTCATTCCCTCAAAGGGAACTTCATCAGGGCTTAAATGGTAATTCTGATAGTATTCAAAAGTGCACGTCCGGTCAGAACTTTCGGAGTTTTGACCGAACGAGCACCTTTGTCGGTCTAATAATGCAGGCCTTAATATGCCTGTATGCACCTCGAGGATTTCCAGCGCAATATACTGGAAACTAACTTTCTGCACGAAGACTAGAGTCACGCTACATTATAGACTTAGACACCAAGACCCCCCAAGGCATGAATAGTGGAGAAGAATTGACAGCACACTTGGGAAAGTAACATACAGTAGAACTGAGAATAGGAATGTAAACTGGAACTATCTTTGTGGGCTATATGATCAATTGCTATTAATATGAAATGTATTTATTATTTTTTATTTATTTTTGTTGCTTAGTTTTTATTCTAGCCCATTGCCTCTCTTGGGTTGTCTTGATGAAAGTAGTAGAAATGTTGACAACTCTTTTGAGAATTACAATGAACTGTATTATGATTGTTGCAATTTGAAATGAATTAATTGGTCTAAGTTCGGAACAACATGCATAAGGATGGCTGGTTTGGTGCCGATACACGGCTTTATTGTTGTCATATAATACCGGCCCAGAGCGGCCAATTCGCCGATACACGGCCTTAAACTTAGTCTTGGAAATCTGGCGCTATACACTTCGAGCGCCTTCCATTGTTTAAATGTATATATATACAACAGTAAAATGGCTGCGCGATTTGCATGTAAAATGAAAGGTCCTAAGCCGTCAGCGATTTCAATGTATAGCTTGCGATGACGTGCTTATATACAGCCACCATACACACGCTATGTGTAAACACTGATGAAGGACTAGATGTCCGAAACGCGTCTGTTATTGTTGCCGGATTAAAAAACTTCTGACCTCTCACCACGGAGTGCTTCTACTTTTTTTTCGAAAATATAGCGAAGTTTGGAGCTTGGATTTGAACATGCGGTACCGGCGTGTTGGAGCACCAGCCCATGAGTGCCCTGGGTTTGTCTGGTACAACTGGAGCTTTGATATATATACACAAACCACCATTCCCGGCTGCTCCTGGTCTCAAAGTTACAGCGAGCCTGCGTGGGAGCCGGACACCCTTTAACATGCAGTACAACTTTCTTCCTCCACGAAGAAAATACGCAGGCTACTTCTGGATGCTTCAGTGTTCTTTTATTTAAGGCACAAAATCAGGTAGCTGCCTACCGACGCGTTTCGCCACTAAGGCTTGGTCACGGTCACCAAGCCTTAGTGGCGAAACGCGTCGGTAGGCAGCTACCTGATTTTGTGCCTTAAATAAAAGAACACTGAAGCATCCAGAAGTAGCCTGCGTATTTTCTTCGTGGAGGAAGAAAGTTGTACTGCATATATATATATATATATATATATATATATATATATATATATATATATATATATATATAAAGAGAGAGGGGAGAGAGAGAGAGAGAGAGAGAGAGAGAGAGAGAGAGAGCGGAACATGTTACTGCAGAGATATATGGGGCTGGGATTTGGATTTTGTGGACAAAAGTTCGAGAATCATTTTCTCAGCTCTCCATTATATCTACCCAAAGGAACCCCCCACCTCTTTTATCAGGAATTGGGAATTAAACCAATTTCGGACATCATTGCTCTTATGCCAATCCTCTATTGGCTCTGTTTGTATAAGCGCCAGCAAGCGGAGATGGATATCGAATGTCCCTGATAAAGGTGGTATCTGGAGACGGTGCAAACAGGGTGCAATGATGGACCCATGTATGCAACATCTTAAAGTTGCTTAATCTGGAATCTACCTATGAAGATCCTTCTACCATTAGATGGGACACCAGCATAAGTAAAGGAGTTGTATTGGCAGAAAATAAAAGAAGGCTCTCATTAGTAGTGTCAAGAGTGATTCTCTGACTTCTAGCTATGTTTCGCATGAAAACAACATTTGCATTGAAACGTATCTAGGTGAGATCCACTCAGAACCACAGCTGACTTTATCACATTTCGACTGGGCATCCTACCCCTGAAGGCGTATAGGCAAAGATCCCAATGACTGCTGCAAATGTGCAACGGGGACAAAGGATACTTTAATGCACTTTTTGCTGACATGCTCTTAAGGATTGCGATTCCCCGCTTGAGATGATTTGTACCTTTGTTTAAAATCCATAGTGTAACCAATATATACGAGGCTCTAGCTCTGTGTTATAGAACTAACCAGCCAAAAATGCATTATGCAGTTGCCCCTTACATCTGGACCACATGGATTAAATAGACAGATTTGTGTCAAAATGTTATTCTGAGCGTGTGCTCCTTAAATACAGCAATTTGAGTTGTTTCATTAGTTTTCTACCTTGCATATTGTCATCTAGATCAGTTTATTTAATCTTACTATTTTTGTCTGGTTTTTTTATGAATGGGCTTCTTGATTTTTAGCTCAAAGAGTATAGACATCTTGGCTTTTAAGCGAATTGTTGAAACTGGATCTAGTTGTTCTGTAATAGATTTGTTTTGTGAATTGATAATGAGCTGGTTAATAGTATTCTGTATTGTCGTGGTTCACTAACATTCTGTCTAGTGTTTTATTTGAGTGTACTGTGAAGGCTTTTGCTGAGAACAATAAATAAATAAATACATATTAAATTAAATTATTTGGATATCGGTTCCGACCCAGTGGAATAACCCCTGAGCCCAAGAAGTAATGTTGAAAGTGCCGCTGAAGCAAGAAACTCTTTGCCAGGGTCACTGCTGTTGAAGGAGCAACACAAATCCAACTAATCTCTCTCCCTCTCCCTTTCTATCTCTCACTGCTTCATGTAAGCAGCCTCTGACTCCCCTATGCATCACTGGCCATTCTCTCTTTGGCCTCTCTGTGTTGTGGTTGCTCCTCAGTCTCTCACTCTAATCCCCACACCACCCCGTCCCCCCGGTCTGTTTCCATGGCAGTTGGTTAATTAGAAATGCAGCTCATTAATATTCATACTGCTTTGCATTGTTCTGCATAAGAGTCTGCAATTATTCAATCAACCTCATTAATATTCAAATGGACGCCCACTGAGATGTTTCCATGGTATCCAGGGGAGGGTTGTATCGGAGGAAGTGGGTGACTTCTGCACCCCTGGGCCTGGGTAAGCAGTGCACATGGGATGTGGGGATAAGGCAGAAAGAGACGACGGACAAGGCAGAGTGGATGCGGGCACGGAAGGGAGCGTTTTGGGCCTTGATGCGTAAATGATTAAAAGGAGAGGAAGCGACAGGTTAGAGATCAGGGACACCGGTAGCACGAGCGCTAAAATGTGTGTGTGTGTGCGGTGGGGGGGGGGGCATGGTGGTAAGACTAGGAGGAAGATAAAGTAAGTTAGTTAGGTTAGAGGAGAACAGAGGCAAACGGGTGGTAAGAAAGTGGTGAGTTGGGCAGAGAAAACGAAAGACTAACACAAGGGGATGAGTCGTGAGAGGAGACACGAAGCCTGAAGGTGCAGTGAGACGAACAGAGGAAACGTGGAATAAATGGGAGAGAAAGAAAGAGACTGCGCACACTCGGCGTGGGTGGAGGAAGAAGAGACTGAATAATGGGATGAGCGGACAGAGAGGGAGAAAGAAGCGGGAGGAGAAATTGGAGGCAAAGGCGGGGTGGGAAAGGTGGGAGCCCAGCATGAGAGAGCGACGGAGAGTTTGAAGCAGGGCGCTTCAAAGACGCGGCAAGGGCCGCAGCTGGCACTTTTGGGAGAGGCGCGGGGGCCAAGGGCAGATTCTCCTTGAGCGCCTGTATTTTGCCTCAAGCTTAGGAGACTGTCTGTAGTCCAACCACACAGTGGCGCCAGATTCCCCTCTATACTGCCCCTATGCAAGAGAAGGGCGAGAGCTCCCCTGTGAGCGGGCAGGTGGGGTGGGGGAGGGTCAAATGTCACACTCGACAGCTCTAGTCAGTCACGACTTTCTAGCGGAGAGAGAACACTTCATCTGCAGAGATGTTTTGGGCGAATACTTACAATGTTGAACCGAAACAACAAATTCCTGAATGTAGTGGATTGCTGAGTAAAAACACGGCGGCGGCGCCTTTCAGTGTTGTATGTCCAAGCCTTGCTACGCGGGTGCAGGCCCCGTGCATTGGTTTGTTCCACGTTCATTTCTCCGGCCTGGGCCTCAGCTGAGCGTGTTAACAGCACAGCAGGGCTGGCTTCCCAGACTCCTCCGCAGATCGATGAACGAGAGAGGCTGCCCACGTGACAGCCCTGCAGATCGATGCTCTGCCCGTCCCCCGAGGACATGTTACAGCCATACCCCTGATTGGGAGGCAATTAGCCACCTGGGGCCTAGGAACCATCCTGTTCTTGTATTCGGTGGTCTGCCCCGTTTAGGATTACTGTAATCCAGATGGAACAAACTGAAATTCAGTGGAAAACGCAAAATTAGATATGGATGTAAAGCTTGAATTAACCCCAGCCGTTGTTAGCTCCAGGCATGTTCTAGTTCATCACTTATTTGCTCATTATGCCCTACAAAAGGACCTAACTTTACAGATCTTATTCTCGGCCATGCCAAAACTAAGGATTGTAGGGATGCACTGAAGAGTTTCCAAGTCCTGACTGACCACCTAGGGGTCCATTCAGGGTCATGCACAGGTTCTTACTTTCCTAGGCATTGAGCTAGACACAGTGGATGGCGTTTCCTGACTGCCGTTGGGCAAGGTGCGGGCTTTGATTCAGGACATCCAGACCACGCTGGCGAATGAAAAAGCATCCTTTGGTTTAATTCAGAGACTCTTGGGCAAAAATTTTTTGCAGCAAGGGTGATCCCAGCAGGCAGGGTTTTTGCTTGAAGCCTGGCAAGGGCCACGGCCAACATAAAAAAGTAACATCACCTGGTCAGGCTGAGTAAGGGTTTGAAAGAGGATCTCAAAATGTAGGCAGAATTCACTTGGTTGAAAAAGAAAATCACTGCCAACGTCATGGTCCTGAAACTGTTTCCCATAGTGGAAGCCCTTCTCTTATCGCCAGAGGCTTTATCATCTAAGAGGGTTCTTTTCTGTCAGATAGATAATATGGCAGTGGTACAGGCCATCAATGGGCAAATGATGAAGTGCCCCCTGGTACTTTGCCTACTTAGGGATTTAGTGAGGTCATGTCTGCACAACAATGTGGAGTTCCGGGTGAGATACACTCAAGGAGTCAAGAATGTGGCTGCTGCTACTTTCTCCTGTTTTCAGTGGCCCCGTTTCCGGGAGGCTTGACCGCGAGTGAGAGCAGATATGACCCAGCATACCATTGTCATCTACTCCACTGGAACAGCAATTAATGGAACTGCGCGAACTGTCCCTCGTGCCGGGGACCAGGAGGCGGTAGAAGTCCTGTGTCACCTTTTCTGCAATGTATTAGGGGTCCGGACACTCGAACACTAGAGCATAAGGTGCGGCTATTTATCCTGTGGGCCAAGGATCAGGGTAAGAGCCACTCGTGGATCACGATCCACTTAGCTGCAGTGAATTCTTCATGCCAAACTCATGGGGCAACAGTATCCGGCCCAGGCTTTTCCCATACGGGCTGCACTTAAGGGATGGGCTAGAGAGGAGATAAGGGTACCAGACTCCAGGTCACCAATTGAGTTCCACACGTTACAGGGTACACATGGCCACATATTCACCTTATGAGGCCAGCCTCTTTGCGGCAGCATTCAGCTTGGCATTTTTTGGGGCCTTCAGAATCAGCAAGCTTGTGGCTAGATCGAAGAAGGATGGGTCAGAGGATGTGTTAAGTAGGCAGGACGTCCGGTTACTAGGAGAATCCCTTAGGATACATGCGAGAAGATCCAAAACTGTGCAGGTTGGGCGAGGGAAAGTAATACTGTTATAGCCTTTGGGTGACAGAAGGTCCTGCCCGGTGGGGCTGGTCACTGACTACCTACCCATTCGCCCTAGCTCATAGGGGTACTTGTTAATGCATGCAGACCGTGTGCCCCTCACCAAATTCCAAGTGGACCGGGTTATGAGGTCTTGCCTGGAGTTATCGGAAAATTCCGCCCCTGAACATTCTGGTCATCCACCTCGGTGGCAAAAAACCTCACGGCCATGGTGAGAGGGGCACTATTAAGGGCAATGAAGGCAGCTATGGGTGAAATTAGCACATACATGGGACAATGTGAGTTATGGTGGGCGGAGATAATTCTGTGGAGGGTATGGTACGGGGCCAATTCGGGGGAGGCGATCAAACATTTCCAGAGAAGGGTAAACAGTGCCATGCGCAAGATCACGGAGCAGAGGGGCTTTGGCTTCATCAGACATGGGCTGATACATGCCAACATCAAAGGGTATTCTTAGTAGGACGGGGTGCACCTGTCGAAGGTGGGCATGGATTTGTTCTTATTGGATCTAGGCCAGGCTCTGGTAACGGCGGGTTGTAAGTGAAGTAAGCTGCCTGCCTTGGTGGGAGGGACCCTGCATGTGACGTTGGCCACATCCAGAGCTTTGGCAGAGTTACAGGGCAATCCTGAGGCAAAATGATACAGAAGGGTACCTTTTCAGAAGCACAACAGGGGTGTCTGTGCCAAACCTGAGGAGTCTTTATGGCACACCCTGGATGAAAATCGTCAGTGCCCCGCTAGTCCTTCGGGCGGTTGTATGCCTGAGCAACCAGGGGCTTTCCTTGCAATGCTTCGCCCTTAAAAAGGCGTGAGTAAGGTGGTGGACCGGTGGTTCACAGTAGTTAAGGGGTGTGAGAAGTTGGCCCGATATGCAGCGTTCGCTATTCTAGCGACCGCTATGTATCGTTCCAAACGACCCTTATGATGCTTGGTTGTAAGTCAACCTATAGACCAGCTATCCTAGTAGCGTGGATACGAGCAGTCTAAGGCTAAAGACTCGAGAGGGCGTGTTAAGCCAGCTGTTTACCACACATGTATCCCTTGAACACCCAGTGAAAGGACACCACACAAGTGTTATGAAAATAAACGGTATATTTATTTAAGAATCACAACAGCCCTGTACTCTTTATGAGGACAGGGTACTAAGCACAAACCAAATCTCTTAGGAAAATACTTCAAGTGCACAATTAAAACAAGTGTCCGAAGACACGGGAAGTTTAGTGGTCTCGGGCGGACCCGATAAGGCAAGTCGGAAGCGAGGGACTCAGGACCCTAGAGTAAGGAGGCTATGCAGGCACCGAAATGCCGAAGTTACCTAGCCACGAGGGCTGCGGCTGCACAAGTCTTACAGGCGTCGGGGGTCTTCGCTGACGAGCCAGGAGCCGGAAGAAAAGGAGTTGCTGGCCGGCGACCAGTGATGAATAGTTCGTAGAGATCCAAGCCTGGATCAGAGATCGATGATACCTGAAAGCAGAGGGGACCAAGTTCGTACTACTAGCCAGTAGTCAGAGGGTACCAGGAGGGCACCGGTTGGCCGTCACCTCGACCAGGTGAGTGGGCGACGCTAGGCTCTGCAGTCTCACGGACCAGGAGGCGTTGTCGGCGACCAGGATGGAGGTGCGAGCTGTCCCACGAAGGATGATGCTGTCGGCGTCGCTGGGCCCAGGATTGGGGCAACAAGCCTTGGCAGATCTCAGGGCCACGTGGTAGGCCTAAGATGGCGTCTTGAATGGACCAGGAGGGTCCGGGGTGCTCCTCTCGGAAAAGGGAGCAAGGGCCGATCTGGAGCAACCAGACCAGCAGAGTTGTTTGTCGGTCGTCGTCAAGGAAGGGCACAAGCCAGCGGCTAGTGACCGGACAACGTGCTGAGCAGCGAGCAGAAGGGCCCCACGCAGATCGTGGAGATGCTGGGAGACTGCACTTCGGTGCTGGAGCGGCTCAGGGTCGGGGCTTCTCGGACCCCAGAGCACTCACCAGAGAATTGCTTCGATGGTCGTGCTGGTTAAGAGCGTGCAGGTTCTGATGATGGCCGGTCCCTCGAGGTCTCGTCGCACCCACAGATCACAGCTGAGCTGATGACGTGGGTAGAGGTCAGAGGTGCCAGGGAAGCCGGTTCTCGTCGAGCTGGGCCGTCGGATTCCTTGAGGAAGGACTTACAGCAAACCGCAGAGTTCTTAGATGGTGCCCGCTGATGCAGGGTGACTACTCCTTAGTCACAAGGGAGAAATCTTGAGAAGAGTCTCGAATGTCCTTTCGTAGAAAGTAGTTCTTGATTCAAAGATGATCTAATTTGGAAGGGTCCCCGCTCCGGCCTTTATTCTAAAGAAAGGGGTGGGTACGTGACTAGGTCCTGCCCTAAGGGTGGGACCAGAAAGGGGGGTAGTTACACCCCTCTCCCCTGCCGGACTTTCCCCAGGCCAGGGCTGGTGCCCCTGGAACTGGTTCTAACTGGCAGATGCGTAGTGAGCACCGGGGTGCCACTCCGCAGTCACCTTCTCGCAAAAGCCCTACCTACCCAGAATACACAAACCCTGTCTGGGACGGTGCGAACACCGCCCTCGACAGGAAACCCTTTGTCCAAGCTCTCCTCGCTGGAAGGACTCCCATCAGCAGGAGGTCAGACTCGTGTCTGTGGTGGCAGCATCCATTTTGTGGAGCTGAGGCTTTAGTTAACTTTAACCGGGGTTCACAGTTACGTACATGTCGTGTCCCTCTAGAAGGGCGGAATGCTAACCTCGTCGCCAGAATTGGTGAGGGGGCAGCATCCCGATTCGTATGACACCTTACTCGACATGCCTTGATAACGCGACACCGAAGTTACCGATGTGGTACGCGTTATCATGGAACAGCCATTGGGTCTTGATTCCGCAAGCTGCAACCGGGCTCGGCTCGGGCCAGAACCTAGTTCACACGAGCCCACGCACTCTGCCTTCAGGATTGTCAAGGCCTGCCATAGGAGTGACTGATAGGAACTCGGGTGTCCGTTGTATGGTTAGATATAGAGCTACTATACCTAAAGCAAAGGGTGATTACACGACTTTGCCCCAGCTGTCATGCAGCCAGTTGTGTCAGATTTAGGAGGCCAGCCAGGGGTGGCATAATACATGCTGCAGCCCCTGGCGGCCCTGGGTACACCTATGCCCTGCGTTACGGGGTCTGATAAGGTGGCCCAGTACCAATTGGTAAATGCACCTAGGGTACATATCGTAATTTAGAAAGAGAACAGCCAGGCTGTGGGTCTGATTGGCAGGCCCACAGCCAGAGAAAGTCGTAAACCAGTGAAACAAAAGCAAAAAATCTGGGTGATCATAGGATTGCAGACCCTACTCTCCTACAAGGGGGATAATCTCCGCATAACTGGTAGCAATGCATGATGTGGCCACGGTGCATTTTGGCTCTTCAGGTGGGCAGGGCAGTTTAGGTCAGTCACCGCAGCCTGCCCTTGGATGGCCCGAAGGTTAACCCACTACGTTGGCAAACTTATGTATGGAATAAACCTGCAGCAAACTGTTTCCAATAAAATTGTTTTGCATGATTTTTTGTTTGAGATGCATGCCATGTTCATCAGGGGTGGGAAGGGTTGCCTATACCGGCACTATGAGGCTGCCCGCGGCACACGCAGTGTGCCATCTCAAAAGGGCGGCCACCTTAGTGCCACATTAGGCACACCACCACCTATTGGTGCGGACCACGGGAGGAGTCCCCAAGCCCGGCGCTCGGGCCGCATCACTTCCGGCACGCAGAGGGTAGGTGTGAGGTATTTATACCTGCTCCCCCCAATCAGGCCACCCTCTTTGCTCTTGTCAAGCCATCTCCCTCCATACCGCTTACCCAGCATGTTGGCTGGTGAGCATGGCTCGGTACGGACTGGTTAATGTATTTGTTTGTGTTGCAGGCAGAGTTAGATGGCGATCCGGAGGTGAAATGGTACGTTAGGGTACCTCTTCAGGAGCACAATAGGGGTGTCTGTGCTAAACCCCAGGAGTCTTTACAGCAGGACCCTGGATGAAAATCGCCTGCACCCAGGTAGTCCTTCGGGCGATTGTAAACCTGAGCAATCAGTGGCTTGCCTAGCAATGCTCCACCCCTAAAAAGGTATGAGCAAAGTGGTGGACCAGTGATTCACAGTAGGTAACGGGGATAATCCCCACATAACTGGTAGCACCGAATGGGTTGGCCACAGTGCATTTTGGCTCTTCAGGCGGGCAGGGCAGTTTAGATCAGTCACTGCCGTCTGCCCTTGGATTGTCCGGAAGTTAACCCACTACGCTGGCAAACTTGTGTATGGAATAAACCTGCAGCAAACTGTTTACAACAAAATTGTTTTGCGTGATTATTTATTTGCCATGCATGCCATGTTCATCAGGGGTGGGGAGGGTTGCCTATATCCCCACTATGCTAGCCTGCATCCTAAATGCGTAATTGAGACATCGCAAACGGTTTCCAAGAATACCTCTGGAAATACCCACCAGTTGCATATATCCAGAAGTACTCCTGAAAACCTTGGTGGCAAATCGTAATTCTATGCCTGAAAATGTAGAATTATTTCTCCAGTTGTAGATTTATAAAAGCTTTTAAGAATCAAGACATGAATGTGCAGTTAGACCATCATCTTTTACCAAGCATTGCCAAAGCCAACACGTCTCGCCTTTAAAAGGCAAGTGATGATCTATTGGCTTTGCCAGTGCTTTTTAGTTCTCATATACCAGACAGCAATAGCTTCCTGGTTGCAAAATACCTTTTCAGCTATACTAAGAACTTGCAGTGAGCTTAAGGCCCGCCCGCTCTTTCCATTGGTTGGCCTTCTTGTCACCTTCATTTGCTTTCTTTTTATTCTATGGCTTTCCTTTCTCTTCTTGTGTTTGTCCCTCTCCTGTATCCTAAAAGCTTTGCTATCCTTTTGATATCCTTCCGCTTCTCACTTTCAGGGAACTACTTTATTTTTCTCAATCTCTACATGAGAGTGCAAATATGTCCTAGCTCTCCCCTCATCTGCTGCTCTCTCTCTCTCTTCTTATGTGCTATGCTCCCTGTCTCTGGTCTCCATGTTGCTTTTTCTCTCATGCGCTGCATTTCCCCATGTCACCCATCCTGTTTACCTTTATTTCATCCCCCCACCTCAAAAATCCCTGTTGCTTCCCCCAACACACTTTTCCTTGGCTCCCCTGCATTTAATATTTTTTTTTGTTTAATTGTTTTGGAGATCCCGGGCGCTTCCATTTGGCACCAGGCACTTGTAACAAGAAAAGCAGATTTCAAGCACTTAACATTTAGTTTGGTTTCCATTTACCGATCACACTGCCATCCGCTATCATTAATTTGTGAGTAAAAAAATCAATTGGCAATATATTATGTAGCCGCACATGGTAACGCATGCATACACTTATATCATAACTCATGATGTGACTGGTAACAGTGACCACGTTGTCACAACTTTTTTTTTCTTCCGCCAATGCTGCACAGCATTGGCAAAAGAAATTTTTGCTTTGACCTTCTTCACACATATTTGTTGTTACTTTATCATTCTAAAATGCCTGTTGCCCATGTTGGAAGGTTAAATTACAAATGGCTACTGATGCATCACATCGTAAGCGTAACCAAATACAGCTGCAGATGGTGGCCATCATGAAATGGAGAACATGATTTTTTTTAACCATTCCACGATAACAGCCACTTGTACGGATGTGTATGCATACATCATAATATACCGCCACCCATTGTCCCATTTTTAAATGACCATTCCATCATGGCAGACAGCCATGATGTAATGGTAAATTGAACAAAATACAATTCCTCCGGGGCATGAAAAAACAAAAAGAAACAAAAAAAGCAAGGGAACTGGTAAAAGAACGACAGGTGGGGAAGCAGTGTTCAGCTGTCAGGCCATTGCATAAGAAATACATGTGGAGGGGGAAATATATATATAACATACAAATTATGAAGCGAGGAGAGGCGGAGGAGGAATAGAGGGGTGGTGGGTAGTGAGCATTACTGAGTGAACAGTGGAGAAAAAGAAACAAGTAGTGTACTACTGTGGAGTGCTGAAAGAGAACAGAAAACGTAGTCCCTTCACATCAGCAGTGGAAGAATACAAATCATTTACTCAAAGCTGTTATAAAGAAGCTATCCTCCAGGGGAGGGGCAAACACACGAACAGGGAAGAAAGTCATTGAAGAAGGAGCAGGGAAGTGGGATAAAGAAAGCCACCCAGTCATGAGCAAGGAGCAGACCTAAAGCCCACTCCGTATTGTATTGTAGACAATAGTTTGTCATTTATTTATTTATTTATGCGTTTTTATATAGCGCGAACTTTACCCGAAGGCATCAGAGCGCTTCACAATAGGAACAGAACTGATACATGAGAACATTACAAGTGAACACATTACAAAAGAAAACGCTAAGTTACATGAGGCAAAAATTACAATCGTGAGCAAACAAATACAAGAGATAGCAAATGGTGCATTACAGGAAGAAAAAGTGACATGTGTGCAGGTTACAAAAGCGTACAAAGTACAAGTAGAGGTAAAATACTGCGATACATGGCAGACACTCAAACACAAGAACACACGTTACGTAGGCAATGGTGGCACTTGTGCAAGTATCGAAAGCAAACAAAATGTAAGAGGTAGCAAACAGTGTCTTACAAGAGAAAAGTGACGTGTGAATGTTGCAAAAGAGTACCAAACACAGTTAAAAGGGTAATACTGCAATAAATGGCAGACTCTCAAACCACAAGAACACACTGGGAAGGCACTTCCATAGTCATGGACAATAGAATTTTCTATAATAAAAGGTCTTCCTTCAGATAATAGAGAGGGCATAAATTAAATTTGGAAGTGTATTTGAAGGAGGCGAACTTTGAGGTCAGTTTTGAAGGCCTGGCAGGAGGAGGTGGTCCAGAGCTGAGGTGGAAGTGAGTTCCAGATTCTCACTGCGTTGCCTGAAAAGGATTGAGCCATCGATCTTTCCTTCTTGAAAGTGGGAGGTTCATGCAGTAGATTTTCCGCATTACGTGATGGCCTAGAGCCTCCAGAGAGTTTCAGTTTATTCACCAGGTAGCGAGAAGAGGAGGAGTGCAAGGCTTTGTGGGTGATGCAGGCAGTCTTGTAGATAGATCTTGCCTCGATGGGAAGCCAGCGGAGCGTGGATAACATGGGTGTGATGTGGTCGCTTCTTTTGGCCTCATAAATGAAACAAGCTGCTGAATGGAGAACAGACTTAAGGGGGGGACAGGTGGGATTTGGGGAGGCCAGTAAGAAGAGAATTGCAGTAGTCCAGTCTGGAGAGAAACAGCGATTGGACCAGGGTTTTAAGGTCTTGCTCCAGGAAAAAGCGACGAATCCCCCAAAGAAGGCACAGTTGGCATCGAGCAGACTTTGCAGTTGAACTCATGTGGGAGAGTAGATTGAGTTTTGTGTCGAGTATGACACCAAGGGATTTTGCGCTGTCGACAATGATGGGTTTGACAACAGCTGTCTCTTTACAAGACCTGAAAAGATATGTGGCAGCTCATTTGCCAAAGAGTTGAGATTAAGATACATTGTATGTCCCAGTAAGGTATTCTACATGCACCCTCCTGTCTTTCTTCCACACAGTTTCTCACCACAAACCACAAATTCCTGAAAATCCCATTTATTGTGCATATAGTTTTCTTCCCCACCTCCTGGGCTTTTGAATGACATTCTGCAGTATAATAATACAATACGTCTCGCATTTGCAAGAGTTAAAGCTATTGCATTGACAAAAGCTTAACCCTTTCCGTGCTCATGACGAGTCTAGCTCGTCATGCTGCACGGTGGTCGTGTGCTCATGACGAGCTGGACTCGTCATGCTGCCGCAGCGCCTCCTACGTGCAGCAAATTCCCTGCCTGTGCGGACGTTCTAAAGGAGTGGGTGGAGTCATGACGAGTCCAGCTCGTCATGAGCACTGCTCCACTACGCAGCATAATGAGCTGGACGCGTCATTAGTAACATGGCGCCGCGCGGCTCCTCCCCCGCGCACAGTGGGGGAATTAGCCTCGCGTGGAAGGGGTTAGACTCTTGTTCATGCTAGACCTATTGCATTGCAAATGCTTGTTATTGTTTTCTTCTATGTAGACTACGTTGCAGTAGGTGAGTCATCATAGTACAAGTGCCTGGATCAGGTATGATGTCTAAATTGAAGAAGAAGGAGTGATCCTTCTGCCCTTCATGATTTGTTGTTTGATGCCTTTGCTGACTCTTGAAATCTGATGCGTAAACAACAAGGCTTTGTAGAACCACACTCCAAGGTTTTTATCTGAATGAGCTGGAGATGGGTATCACTTGGGCACTCGAAAGGCAGGCTGCTTTTCATCTAATTGTTAAATATCAGAATTTCAGTTTTTTTTCATTCATGTGAAGATAGACTTCCTTCCTCCAATAGTAGACCTGTTTCAGATATTTTGTTGGATTGGAATATTGGTTTGTGATATGGCCTAGCTCAGGTTCATCTAAGCAAGCTGTACATTTTTGTCCCCCACCTCAACACATACGGCAATCATGTTTGTTCTGGGGACAATTATGTTACACAGGACATACGTTGTACATCCTCCTGAACAAGCGCGACTACTGTCAGCTTGATGGGCTGCACAAAACTGACCGTGTTGGCCTGCAATACATAATATAGTGGCATTTAGGCTTTTTTACATGTCCATGCCAGCCCCCTGTAACTGGGTCCTTTGCTCATGCATGAGGGACATGGATGTTGCACATGTGAACCGTGCCGCAACATGTATGACACAGGTGATCACTGTCACTGCAATCCATTTTGTAAAGAGGATGCATATGTGCAGCTGCATGACACAGGTGGCCATAGCCACGGTGGAATCCATTTTGTATTTGCTGCATCAAAGTAGTACCTAAAATGGAAGGTTGGAGAGAGCAGGTGTAGATATGTTTAAATTAAGAGCGCACTCTGCTTCAGGTGCAATGGTCAGCGAGGCGTTTTCGGCAGAGATATTGAAAGCACTTGACTGGTCAAGTGTTTCCACATTTGCAAGCTTTTATATTATGCCTATGGAGCATGTGAGCAATGTGGCGTTGGGAAGCTTTAAATGTGCATAATGGTAGCCTCGTTCTTGTAATGAAATGGCGATTCTCCAATTGTCATACAAAGAGAGTCTTGATTTCATTAAAGACTGTGGAGGCTACATTCTCCCACCCACCACACCCGTTTGGGTCAAGTTGTAAACCTTTTGATTGTGAGATATTATATACTATTTTTTAGATTGTTTATGAATCTAACAATTACTTCCCATTGGCAAGAGTATGATTGCGTATTGTGGACGTTGCTTCTTTATGTAGAATAAGGAGGCCACATCCAGATTGATGATCAAGGAGATTTATTAAGATAAATAGCTCAGAGACCTCATCCACCCTTGAGTCAGGTTCCAACTGATTTTTCCAACACTCTCAATTTCAACCCCAGCAACCAGCCACATTGTGATGCTGAACATCATCACTTGGAAACCAATAATAATAGAGCTAGAAGAGGTGTAAAACACCACAACACCTACCCCTTTATGGCAGAACATGAATACAGAACAATAATACACTTCTTAAAAACTACAAGGAAAACAAACAAGCGTTCTTCGTATGTTTCACTGGACGCAGTCCTTCAATCGAAGAAAAACCCTTCTTGTACGAAAAGGCCTCTTGTCCTCTTACTGCACAACAGGCACATTCCAGTTCAAACCCATTACTTGGCACTTCGCCACCCTGTTTAGATTCCAGATCTTGTGATCATGTATTTTCACTGCATTCCTAAACAATTTAAAAATCCTAACAGGTTGACTGAACTAGGACTTTCTTCCACCCTTTCGTGGAGATTTGATCCTGACACAGTCTCCAACCCCAACAACCGTTCTCTTCACCACCTTTCTCACATAATTCAAAGCTTTCCTTTCTTCCATCTTCACTCTTTCTCTCCATCACGCAATGTCTTCAACATTGTCATCCACTCTACTCCTTTTGGATGTGACCCATGACGGAATCACGTGTGTGTTGCCAATCCTACCTCTGAACAAATGAAAGGGGGCCACCCCAGTAGAGGAATGTGGCATAAACCTATGTTCCTGCACCTTTTTCTTCATGGCTAACTCCCAGCTCTCGCCATATTCCAACGCTTGTCGCAATGTCTCCTTAAGTACCTTCACAAACCTCTCAACAACGCCATTACTCCTTGGATGATATAATGCCGCTTTCTTGTGCACGATACCCCTTTCTTTCAGAAAATCTTCCACTATCTTGGATGTAAACTGCACTCCGTTATCAGATAAGATATACAACGGAAAATCCTCTTGTTCAAACAATTCCTATAGAAATTCAACAACTACCCCAGACTCTAGAGTTAACAATCTTGATTTCAGGCCATCGGGAGAACAAATAAAGGCAGAACAACACACACCTGTCTTGTGTTTTAAGCTTAATAGGACCTACAATGTGTATTGCAATCTCAGACCAGGGACCACAAGTATGTTCCCTGATTACCATAGTTTGTGTCCTGCATTTCAAAATTCTATCGCTGTTTGAACAATTTACACAGTCTTGTACCAACCTTTCAATCTGCAAATCTATCCCCGTCCCCAAATACGACTCTCTAATTCTCTCCTTGGTTTTTGCAATACCCATATGACTGACATGGGCATTCTTCATTAACTTGACCCTAACCCCACAAGGAGGAACTAACTTACTTCCTCTCATGAGAAGACCCTCAACAACTGACAGTTCCTCTTTAACTTGCCAATAACCCTTCATCTCCTCCTCACCATCTTTCTTCTTCTCCCAGGTCCCAAGAACACACGCCAGGACCTTCTGCATCACTTGATCGTTATCCAAACAAATCCTCCATTCCTCTTATAAAATTGCACCTTCACGGATCTCACACACATTGACTTCTTCTTCTTCAAATTTGTCACCACCAAATCAATCACCCTCTTCAGCTACCTCAGCCTCAGTATTGGTTAGCCTGGAGAGAAAATTTGCTAAAATGTTACAAGAGCCAGGCAAGCAAGTGACATCAAAGGCATACCCTTGCAGCGCCACTACCCATTTCCTTATACGATGGGACACAAAATCAATACCTTTCTTTGTGAACACTTCTTTCAAAGGCTTGTGATCTGTCAATACTTCAAACTTCTTGCCCCATAAAAACATTTTTAGCTTATGCACAGACCAAAAACTGCTAAAGCCTCCTTTTCTACTACAGAATAGTTACATTTAGCACCTATTGGTGGTCTTGACACAAACAAGACAGTTCTGTCCACACCGTCCACTTTTTGGAACAAAACAACCCCTAGACCTTTTGAGCTGGCATCTGTCTTGACATAAGAAGCTCTTGCAGGATCAAAGCTTCCTAAGCTAGGAGCCACAGATAAATGCTCCTTAATGGAAACAAATTCTTTTTCACAACATCACACCAAAGAAATTCCCTACCTTTTTTCAGCAATCCCCTCATGTCAGAGGACTTATCCGCAAAACTCAGGATCCATAGATGGATCCAGAGTTAAAGAATACAATTTTATCTAGTAGTTTGGGCTGTTGTTGAATTGAGGTCTCTTCCACGTGCTCTGCTCCTCACAAAAATGTGGAAGTAGGTTCTGTATGGAGAATAAGGAGGCTGCATCAAGATTGATGATCAAGGAGATTTATCAAGATATACACCTTAGAGACCTCATCCACCCTTGATTTTGGTCCCAAAATATTTCTCCAACACTCTCAATTCCAACCCCAGCAACCAGCCACATTGTGATGCTGAACATCATCACCTGGAAACCAATAATAATAGAGCTGGAAGAGGTGTAAAATACCACACATACCTATATTTTGTTCTATTAGTATCACTTGATATTTTCCATTATTTTCTAGAGAATGTGTCACTGTGAAACTTTCACGAACCCAGTCAAGTGCAATTAGTTGAAGTCCTCAGAATAAAGCACTGTGGGATTTTCTGATTTTAGTTGCAGCTTTAAGAGAAGGATGCCTAATTACCATAGATCTCCTCAGGTAAGTGTTGCCGTTTTCTTTCTTTTCACTCCCTTCCGATTTTTGTTTATGTTAATTATGTTTTATTCAGATTTTTTTAGGTAATTCTTCTCTCAACCTGCTTATTTTTTTTAAAGAGGTAGTTATTTTAAGTCGCTTATGCCATTCTTAGACAGAATTAATTTCTAATTTGCTTACCTATGCAAGGAGAGTCATAGTTGTAGGAAACTGTTTTTTTTTGCTGTAGTCCCCCAATGTTTTGTCTGGTATCTGGTGCAACTTTGACTACGAGTGTGCTCGGTTCCTGCAAACCAGGTCCCCTGCACCAGTGTTCTTTCCCTAAAACTGTACTATTATTCCACAATTGGCATACCTTTAGGATTTAATGTAAGTCCTCGTAAGTGGTACCCCTGGTACCTAGGGCATTGATCCTGAAGAGAGTCCCTAACGGCCGCAGCATGAATTGTGCCACCCCTCACCAAGCTCATGCAAACTGCCATTGCAGCCTGCGTGTCTTGGTGCAGAGAAAACTGAAGAGCCGACCTGACACACTTCCCTCTGTGCCATGCCAGCAAAACACTGCATGTGGTATAGGTAAGTCACCCATATGGCAGGCCTTACAGCCCTAAGGCAGGACCCATGTGAGGGCATTTCTGCCAGAGTGAATATGTCTAGGTGATATCTAAGTTCACCCTTAGATATTACCAGTGCACAGGGTAAACATGACGAATATGTGGGCTTCACACTGGTCAGAACGAGTTCCCCAGCTACATGATGCCTTCACTATACCCCAAGGTGTTTGGTACCAAACACCTCATCTTATTAAATCCACACTGATGCCAGTGCTGGATTTATTAAGGAAAACCTACAGACTACTAGTGTCGTTACCGACTGGCCTCAGCCAGCCTGCCATCACTAGGCTTGTTTCTGGCCTCCTGGGGTGAGTGCCGTCACTGTCAGAGACTGGGAACAAAGTCTGCTCTGGGAGGAGGTGTTAACACCTCGTCCAAGTAGGAACTACCTTCCAGGGCGGGAAGCTTCGAAGGCCATGTGAGGACAGGTGGGAAAATTAGTTTGATTAGGAGGTGTGCCCTCACCTAGCCAGCACCACCACTACGGTGAGGCGGCTGATGTGGACACCACTTTTCACAATCCTCCATCTTGTGTTGGATAGAATTAGCCTATTAGGTTCAGGGTATGCCTACAGAAAGATTATTATATTACCAGGAAAGACCAGAGATGGGAAAAGTCCCAACAGACAAGACAAATATACTCTAGGGGAGGAAATAGGAGAATCACATTCTCAGAAACCTCTGGCTCTAGTGAGGATGAAGAACAAAATAATGAACATATTGCGAAGATCTACCTCTAACTATCAAAAAGAACCCCAATCTTTCTTAGGAGGTCGCCCCCACAGGGGGCAGAAGGGCTACCGGAATTATTCCCGGGAGGAGCCATCGAGGAACCATCCACCTCCAAATCCGGGAACACCGAACTACCTAAATACCCGGAATGCGAGGTATTGGAGGTAAACGATTTTCCTATTGTTAACCTCTCAGATAGAATACTTACTGTAGAGGGAGTGGATGGAGTTCATCGTGCGGATGGTGTCTTCGGTGCTGATCGGGGTCCAGGCGTGGAGGGTGGTGGTGGGGGGTGGTTGTTCGGTCATGGTGTGCGTTGGTTGGTTGTTGAAGCTGTTGTGTATGTCCGCGATCTTGTTGTGGAAGTATGAAGCGAGGGAGTTGCAGAGGTCTTGCGATGGGGTGATGTCGTTGTTTCCTGCGCTGGGGTTGGAGAGCTCTTTCACGATGTTGAAGAGTTCCTTGCAGGTGTGTGCGTTGTTGTCCAACCGGTCCTTGAATGCTGTTTTCTTGGCGGCGCGGATCAGCTGGTGGTGTTTCCGGGTGGCAAGTTTGAAGGAGGTCCTGTTGTCCGGTGTCGGTTCCCTTCTCCAGACTTTCTCGAGGGCTCGGCAGTTCTTCTTGGAGCTCTTGAGTTCGTCGGTGAACCATGGGGCCTTCTTGCTGCCGGGTCTGCTAGGCGGGGTCCTCAGTGGGGCGAGTTCGTCCGCGCAGTTGCTGATCCACTTCGTGAGGTTGTCGACGGCCTGGCTGGGGTTCGCTGAGCTGGCAGGAGGGTGCTGGCTCAGGGAGGTGGCGAGCTGGTCTGCTGTGATCTTGTTCCAGCTTCTGCGGGCGGCCTGTTGCTGGTGTTGGTGGGTCGTCGTTCTCTTGAAGGTGAAGTGGATGCAGCTGTGGTCCGTCCATTGAAGCTCTGTGGCGTGGCTGAAGTCGATGTCTGTGCTGGAAGAGAAGACTGCGTCGAGTGTGTGTCCGGCGAGGTGGGTGGGGGTGGACACCAGTTGCTTGAGTCCAAGGTTGGCGAGGTTGTCGAGCAGGGTGCTGGTGTTGCGGTCGTTGTTGCTCTCCAGATGGAAGTTGAGGTCTCCCAGGAGGATGTAGTCAGCGGAGGGGAGGGCATGCGGGCTGACGAAGTCGGCGATGTCCTTGCTGAATTGTGTGCGTGGTCCCGGGGGTCGGTAGATCAGGGTGCCTCTGAGGGTGGTGTTCGGGTTGGTGTGGATCTGGAAATGCAGGTGTTCGGCGCTGGTCAGGGTGTTGTCGGTGCTGGTCGTGAGACGGATGGTGTTCCTGTGGATGATGGCGATGCCTCCTCCCATCTGGTTGGCGTTTCGGTCCCTCCGGACGATCTTGTAGCCCTCTGGGATAGCGATGGCGATGTCGGGAGCTGAAGAGGGGTTCATCCAGGTCTCCGTGAGGAAAACAACGTCAGGGGCTGTGGCGTCTAGAAGGTTCCAGAGTTCGATGGCGTGTCTGTGGACGGAGTGGGTGTTGAGCAGGATGCACTTGAGGTGGGTGCTGCTGGTGTTCGACTTGGCGGGTGCTGGTGCGAGGCTGGTCCGGATGCAGGTGAACTTGCAGGCGTGGCAGCTGAAAGGTCCGTGGGTACGTCGTGGAGTGGCTTGATGGCATTCTGGGAGTCGGCCGGTGTTGAGTGCGATGAGGGTGGCGGCGGAGTACGTCAGGCGGGTCGGTCGGGGTCCTCGTGGGCCAGGGGTCCTGGCACTGGGCGCGGTCCAGGCACGGACGGGTGCAGACGGGCTTACCTTTGGCGCGCCTTCGGTGCACAAACGGCGCGCCCGCTGCGCGTGACCGCTGCGCGTTCGCACGGTCGCCATTTAAGGCGAAGTGCGCGGGTGGGAGGCGGGAGCGGGGAGGGTACAGAATAGAAAAAGGGGCGGGGAAAAGCGGCGGTGGCGGGAAGGGAGAGCGGAGGGCGGCGAGGTAGGCGGACAACAAGGAAGGAAAACCAAAAAAACACGGGCACAATGGAATGAATAACAAAAGAAAAACAGGCACAATTTACAGACAAAACACGGCAAAAACAACAGCAGCGGGGGCAGCCGGCAGCCGGCAAACGAGGCAGGCAGCGAGGCAGAGGGCAGGCAAGGGGCACACGCAGCAGCTGGTGGCCGTGCGGCGCGGGGGTGTCCCACAGGTGGGTCACACTCACCTGCGTCGCACGGTCGCCATTTAAGGCCAAGTGCGCGGGTGGGCGGAGCAGCTGGGAGGCGGGAGCGGGGAGGGTACAGAATAGAAAAAGGGGCGGGGAAAAGCGGCGGTGGCGGGAAGGGAGAGCGGAGGGCGGCGAGGTAGGCGGACAACAAGGAAGGAAAACCAAAAAAACACGGGCACAATGGAATGAATAACAAAAGAAAAACAGGCACAATTTACAGACAAAACACGGCAAAAACAACAGCAGCGGGGGCAGCCGGCAGCCGGCAAACGAGGCAGGCAGCGAGGCAGAGGGCAGGCAAGGGGCACACGCAGCAGCTGGTGGCCGTGCGGCGCGGGGGTGTCCCACAGGTGGGTCACACTCACCTGCGTCGCACGGTCGCCATTTAAGGCCAAGTGCGCGGGTGGGCGGAGCAGCTGGGAGGCGGGAGCGGGGAGGGTACAGAATAGAAAAAGGGGCGGGGAAAAGCGGCGGTGGCGGGAAGGGAGAGCGGAGGGCGGCGAGGTAGGCGGACAACAAGGAAGGAAAACCAAAAAAAAAAACAAAAAAAACACGGGCACAATGGAATGAATAACAAAAGAAAAACAGGCACAATTTAAAGACAAAACACGACAAAAACAACAGCAGCGGGGGCAGCCGGCAAACGAGGCAGGCAGCGAGGCAGAGGGCAGGCAAGGGGCACACGCAGCAGCTGGTGGCCGTGCGGCGCGGGGGTGTCCCACAAGTCAATTTTTACTCCTAGTCTTAACCAGGTCGAGAAAAATTTAGAACTGTTTGAAAGGGTTGTTGAGATAGAAGTTAGGAACAGTTTAGTCTCCTATGAAGGAACTACTAACAACCTATCCCCAAGCCAGAGAGTAGCACTCAAAGACTTACAGGATTGCGAGCAGATAACAATCAAACCCGCCGACAAGTGGGGTGGGGTAGTTATCCTTAACAGCACAGATTATGATAATAAAATAAGGTCTTTATTACATGTGAGAGATCACTATATCCCTGTTTCCTTCAATACGATTGATAAGTTGAAGAAAGATGTCTCAACTTTTTTGAATTGGGGCCGGCTAAATGATTTGATATGTGAAGATGAGTATAGATTTTTGTTTAATAGAAACCCAATAATCCCAGCAATCTACGGATTACCAAAAATTCACAAGAGCATGGTTGATCCGCCAATGCGGCCCATTGTAAATAGCCTGGGGTCATTATTGGAGCCTCTCAGCAAATATGCTGATTTCTTCCTACGTCCATTAGTCCAGGCCCAGGTCGTATTTTAAGGACACGGCCCATACTATTTCTATTTTTGAGGGGATGAGCTTCGACGAGGAGACCCAACATCTAATCACCTTGGATATCGAGGCCTTATATACGAATATCTCCCAGGATGATACTATTGCGGTGATATCCTCCATTCTGGAGGATGTTAATCTCAACGGAGGTAACAAAGAATTCATCCTGGGGTGTATTGAATTGGTCCTAAAAAATAATATATTTCTTTTCAAAGTAGAGCTTTTTAAACAGGTGAAGGGGACCAGCATGGGGGCCACTTGTGCCCCCAGTCTGGCCTGCCTCTATGTGGCTAACTTTGAGCGCAATCATATCTATAATGAAGTAGCACCTTATTTTGAAAACATCATCCACTGGCACCGTTTCATAGACAATATCATTTTCGTCTGGAACGGTGCCAGTGAGGAGTTAGTCTCCTTCCTGGAATGGCTCAATCTAGGAGATAAGAATTTAAGATTTACAACCCATCACAGTAACAGCAGCGTAGATTTGTTAGATATTAAACTCAAAGTTGCAAGCGGGAAACTGGAGGTTGAGCTTTTTACTAAGCCAACTGATAAGAATACTCTTTTAAAATATCAAAGTAATCACCCACGGTCACAAAAAGATAACATTCCGTTTGGGGAATTTTTGCGGTTAATGCGCAACTGTACTAACTTGGATGATTTTTATCACCATGCAGAGATCATGTACAAGAAATTACGAGAATGAGAGTACCCGAAAAAACTAATAAAACAATCCTTAAAACGGGCAAGATTTTATGACAGAGATGCCCTTTTAGATATGAATAAACAAAAACCCAATAAAACTGAGAATAGAATAGTGTTTGTCAGTCAGTATTCAGGCCTAAGCAATGAATTAAAAAATATTGTGAACCGCAATTGGAAAATTTTAAACAGTGAGTTAGAAGTACCACTTCCTAAACCGTTGTTTTCTTTTAGGAGAAACAAGACAATTAGAAACAGTCTGGTACATACATATAAAAATTCTTCTGGTTTATCCCAAACCATTTTGACTGGTAATGGAAAAGCAGTAGGGAATTATCGATGTGGGTCATGCTCTATATGCCCTAACTGTATTGAAGGCAAAACATTGCAATTCAATGGAAAAACATTGACTCCCAAAAGCCTGAATAACTGCAGGAGTAAGAACGTAATCTATCTTCTGATCTGCCCATGTGGCCATGGCTATGTGGGGGAGACGGGGAGAGAGCTCCGCATTAGACTGTTAGAGCCTAGATCAGCGATTAAAAATCAAAAAGATAATGCCCCCCTAACGGATCATTTTAAAACAAAGAATCACGGCTGTCATGATTTCACCTGGTTCATTGTGGAAAAAGTGAACATGAGTAGAAGGGGTAGTAATTTAGAAATAATAAGAAAGTCACGGGAACAATGGTTCATGATCCATTTGGACACAATTAACAAAGGTCTTAATACCAGGGAGGACTGGATGAAAATAGTGGCTAGTCAATAAAATAAATAGTGATATTACTGTATGCCCTGTTAAGTAGGAATTGGGTAAAACAATGATGAATGACTGTAATGTAAGATCACAGTAAGAAAAATGTAGTGCACTTATAGTGATTTTGTATGCCTTTATTTTCGTATAATTTTAAGGCTTTAAATCCAGTGTTTTAATCCCACATGTAACTTGGATGATTACAATAAATATGTAAAAATGCAGTAATAGCTAGTATAATGACCCATATTAAATGAAGAAATAATTATGGGACTATATTCAGGTACACGATTTAAACTCAAATTAAGAAATGAGCATGAATTTACAAATCCTTATAAGATAAGTAAATGAACAATCACATTAAAATTAACTTTCCACTATGCAAGTAAGGTAATTAACTTTCCCAATTGAATGTGGATCTTTAACCCCTTCGATGCTCATGACGAGCTCAGCTCGTCATGAGGCACGGTTGAGCTGTGCTGATGACGAGCTGAGCTCATCATGAACAATGGGTTAACCCCTTGCATGCTCATGACGAGCTCAGCTCGTCATGAGCTACAGTGCTCCGGTGCTCATGACGAGCTCAGCTCGTCATGGCCTCTAGAATGCTCGCACGCTGGGCAAATTCCCCTGCTGTGCTGAGCGTTCTAAAGAAACAGGTGTGGCCGTGACATGAGCACAGGAGCACTGTAGCTCATGACGAGCTGAGCTCGTCATGAGCACCGGGCGCTGCGCGTGCCCCCCCTGCCCCCAGCACAGCAGGGGAATGTGCCGAGCAGGGAAGGGGTTAAGGGCAATCAATATTTTGCCAAACAGTTGGAATAATAGAACAGCAGAAGGTCGAGTATCAATAGTAACCATAGAAACTGCGCTAAAACGGGCCGCACAGTACCAAAGAGAGGCTCGGAACGCAGCGCTCGTGGCTCTCAAATCGAGGCTTGACGAGCAAAGTGGCCGTGAGTGACAGCGAGACTTGGAACTTGCGAGTGATACGGTGTCAATCGGCGGTATATACTAACGTATAACGATGATTGCGCTAATATAAGCCAACAAGCCTCACCTGAAAACAACCAACAAACAGCCAATGATAGGTTGAGGCATGGGGGTAAATAGAGCTATATCAGTTAAGAACGATCTTTTTTGTTTCCGACGGGACGTGCCTTTTAACACGGAGGACTGCCGAATATAGCGCGGGGTTTGGAAGACGAGAGATTTGATGTTTAAAGGTAAGGATAGCTCCCCGTGAATTAGCAGAGCTTTAAATAGAGTAAGGCTAACAACTTTATACAATTGTCAAGACTGATCCTTTGTATTCGCTTTCTATTAGATAAGGATAAAGCCAGCAAATAGTACCCACCCCTGACAAAAGGCTCCTTAAACTGCAGATCCACGGTAAGACATGTGAGACTGCTCTACAACAAACTGACATTTTAGTAACTAATTTGTTTAAGACCAGTGTATAGATCGTTTCTCCCCTTTTGATTTTCAGACAACTGAGAAATTTGAACTTGAGTCGGATGGGTATTAACTAAATAGAAGACCCACCTATGGACCACATATAAACACAGTATAATAAAACAGAAGGTAAAAGCAAACAAACCCTGAGAAATGATACAAGACTAACACAGTATATAGATGACAATATAGGGTGAGCTTATCCCTTTTTCTCATAGGAAGCAAAGTGTGACAGAAAGGTTTTTTTATAAAACTCTCTCTAAGCGCTTCTAGAGAAAGAACAGGTCGCTAGGGTAGAAAAGTCTAGCGGCAGCAGAGGCAGAACTTAAACCAATAACAGTGTCTCTCTAAAAAGATAGGTCTTTAAGAGCTTCCTAAAGGTAAGCAAAACCTGTTCCTTTCGCTGGTTCTCCGGTAGGTCATTCCAGATCTGTGGTAGGAGGACAGAGAAGCCTCCTTTGGTTTTAAGGTTGTACCTAGAAGAGGCTAGCCTACAGGCCTCAGAAGATCACAGAGCCCGGCCTGGAACATACTTCTTCACTTGATCTTTTATATATTTAGGTGCATCACCATAAATAGCCTTGTGGGCTATGCAGAGACTCCTAAATTGCACGCGCTGTTCAATGGGCAGCCATTGCAGTGTATGTAGTAGTGGAGTGGCTCGCGTTCTCCTAGGGAGTCTAAAAATGAGCCTGGCCGCATCATTTTTTACAACTTGCAGTCTCCTAAGGAGCTGCTGGGGAATGCCCAAATAAAGGGCGTTTCCATAATCCAGCCGAGAGATGACAGTGGAGGAAACAATTGATTGTAATGCAGATGTAGAAAGGAGGGGAACAAGTCTCCGTAGCTGCCTAAGTAAGCCCGTGCAGATTCCCACAACTGAAGAAACCTGGCAGGACATGGACAATTCCGAGTCAATTTTCAGTCCCAGGCTTTTTACTACTGGCACTGGGACTGGGGCCACTCCTAATTCTGGGGGCCAAAAAAGGTCACACCAAGGGCTATTTTGAGTTGGAATAATAAGCACCTCAGGTTTATCCGGGTTGACTTTTAAGGAGTTGGCTGCCATCCAGTTAACAGTAAACCTAAGAAGATTTTTTACTGACTCCTTAGCCTGGCCGGTGTTGTCAAGCCGGACCAGATGTTGGGTGTCGTCGGCGTAGTTAAAGACCTGTGTGTCAGAGCCTCCACCAAGGGCTGCAAATAGATATTAAAAAGGAGTGGAGACTATGCAGAACCCTGGGGGACTCCACAGGTCTGGGAGCCCAAGGACGACAGCTGCTCACCCAATTGAACTCTCTGAGTGCGATTAGTCAGGAAGGATCTTAGCCATTGAAGTGTTTGCCCCTTTATGCCCAGTTTCGACAAACGGTTCAGCAGAATGTTATGGCTGACCGTGTCGAATACTGCTGACAGGTCTAATAAAATCAGAGCACTCTGCTGTTTGTTATCGGCCCTAACTCTGAGCTCGTCCAGGACGGACACCATCACCAGCTCTGTACTATGGTGTGCTCTGAAGCCCGCCTGTCTAGTGTGGAGCAATTGATGGTCATCTAGGTATTTTGCAATTGTTTTCAGGACACGTTGCTCCACAATTTTTGCTAGAAAGGGGAGCTGTGAGATAGGCCTGTAGTTTTTTAAGGCTGCCGTATCCACCGAGATATTTTCAACAGGGGGTGACCCTTGCTTCCTTCAAATTAGTTGGTAGATTGCCCGAGTCTAAAGACTCAAGGACAAGGGTCCATTCGAGAGCCTGATTTGATCTGCTTTGCTAATGCAGCCAGGGTAGCAGAATTGAAGCTTGGGAAATTAGACAGCTCGCTGCTAGGGCAGGGGGGGGGGCTAATCTGATCCAGGGAGCTGAAGTCAATGGGGGTTTTGGTGATTTCCAAGGTAATGTCCATGACTTTCTGGAGAAAGAAATCCTGGAAGCTATCGCAGTTTGGAGGAGCGATTGTGGGCATTTTTCCCCCTTTTTGACTCAGTTCCTTCCGAACGGCAAAAATCTCTTTTTGTTTATTTCCTGCCAGAGCAACCCTTTCTTCGTAAAATGCTGCTTTCCTGAGTAGGATAGCTGATTTATACGTAGCGAAGTGGGCTTTATAGGTTTTTAATTCTGCTGGCTCAGTTAAGTCTCCACCGCCTCTCGGCTTGGCGGAGGAGTCGCTTTTTTTCCCTTAGTGTATCATCAAACCATGGGGCCCCCTTCCCTTTGTCTCTAACCCTTTCTTTTCGTTCTTGTGCCAGTGAGTCAATGGCCTTCTGTAGCCGGGAGAATAGGGCTTCACTTTTGTGGTCCAAATTGTCCTCTCTCACCTCAGGGGAAGAAATTGAGTGTAGCATAGGTAATAAAGGATCTGCCTCAACATTTTTCCACATTCAGACCTTCCTCCACAGAGGTGGGGGCTGCAAAAGTGGACTGTCACTTGGGACCCAAAATCTTAGCAGTGAGTGATCCGACCAGGCACAGGGACCGATATCAGTTATCTGTGCCCGCGGTTGTGAAGACCAAATTAGGTCTAAAGTGTGACCTTTAATGTGGGTAGGACTGTTAACCAGTTGCTGCAAATCCATTGAGATCATATTAGTCTCAAATAGATCTGCTACGGGCTCTCTTTGCGTCTTGTCCCAGTGATAGTTAAAATCCCCCACTACTAGGAGGCGTTTATATCTGGAACATAGATCAGTAGTAAGCTCCAGAAAACATTCATTAAAATCCGGGGTAGATCTATGTGGCCGATACACTACCATCAGTATAAGGCTTTGTCTTAAGATCTCTCCAGAATTGTGCCGATGCTATAAGGGTTCCACCTCTTGACGGCCCCGGAGTCTGAAGTGAAACACACAGACTACCAGGATAATCAAGCGAGGGAAGGAAAGGAAGGGGGCAGCAGGGAGGGAGACCTGAAATGATAATAGAAGATATTCAAGACACAATAGCAATGACATACATTTCAATGCATTCTAAACACCTCCTCTCCCTTGTACCCTACTTAGAATCACCTCTTCCTACCTGTAAAGGAAAATACGGTTGATTTACTATATGGAGAGGTTAAGGGTGGAACCAGGGCTTTGGCTGACTAGGAGAGGAAAACAAGAAAAGTAGGTTTGAGTAGAACACACATCTCTTATTATGCAATTCTATAATTCCTGTACTCCAACATACCTAAGAGATAGCTTCTTATTGCGTAACCAAACCCACAGACAGTAACTCCTTAGCTCCTCTCTCCTATATAGACAGGATGAATAAAAGTTGTGTGGAAAAACATAACATAACAACTGACGGAGTTAATGCTTCTTAACGTCGTCTGACTCCAATAGTTGTTGCGTGCCAAGATAAAGCCCCGCTTTAATACAAGGGTGTAGCGAGGTAGGGTTTTGATTCCCAACACAACTTGAAGTGGCCCCAGGCACTTGATAACGCCACAAAAGTTCTTTGCCCCCACTCAGGCACAATGCTGTTCTTAGAATACAAGAGCTGATGGGGGATCACTCTTCAAGAGTTGATGTTCCTCCTCGCAAGGGACGGCGGACTGCGCGACCCGACCAACGGGGGGAGGGGGAAATGAACAAGTACACAGGCAAACTTGCCTTAATGTATCCAAGACTATAACCAGGACTCTGTAGCATAGTGTTCAGAACTGGCAGTTAATGTAATCACAAATAACAAAAATAGCGCTTTCAGACCTTCACTGTCTGCATCCAAATCCGGAGCAGGATGCAACCCAAAGTCATGAAGGAACAATACCAGAACAATCTTACCGCTTCTGCCGTGGTCCGAACGCGACCTCAGGTAGAGAATTATCAGCAGCGTCTGGCTCACGAGCCGGCTTTTACTTCCGGGCATGCGCGAGCATGAGACGCGTAATTTGCGTATCGCGCTGCTCAAGCATGCCGGGAAATGTCGTTTATCCGTAGCGCGCAGCCAGCGCATTTCCAGAACAGAGGATCGTGACAGTACATCCCCCTTTACGAGAGGCGCTGGCCAGCAGCAGGCCGGTTTGGATACAAACGGTGGAACCTGGCCACCAAACGAGGTGCATGCACTGCCCCAGCCGGCTCCCAAGAGTCCTCCTCAGGGCCGTAGCCTTTCCAAGACAATAGGTACTGCAGCCTCCCCCTCACAAACCTGGAATCCAGTACTTCCCGCACCTCATATTCATGATCCTGCTGGACCCATATAGGCAGGGGAGCCCGTTTCACAGGGCATAGAGAGGGTTTAAATAGAGACACATGAAACACCGGGTGAATCCGGTGAATCCGGAAGTACGCGGGTAGTTGCACCTTCACAGCCACAGGGTTAATGTGTTTCACAACGCGGTATGGACCGATGAATTTTGGGTTGAATACACTATGCTTCCTGAACCTAATGTGTTTCGTAGACACCCACACACGGTCACCCTTCTTGTACATGGGACAAGGCCCACGGTGTTTGTCAGCCTGCTTCTTGTATCCTGCTTTGGCATTCACCAGGTTGCTCCGTGTGCCAAGAAGGATATTGCGGACACGCAACAAACCTTTCCTTAACTTCTGGTAACTTGACTTTGGAACCAGGGAGCAACAAGGGATTAAACCTGGGATGATGCCCACAAGAAAAGAAAAAGGGTGAATACAGTGTAGAAGAATGTTGTGTGCTGTTGTAAGCGATCTCTGCCACCATAACAACATAACAGCGTAGATACTGCTTAAGTGTTTGGTTTAGCCTCTCTGTTTGCCCGTCGGTTTGGGGGTGGAAACTAGTGGATAGTGCAGGCTTTATTTTCAGCTCAGAACACCAGGTTTTCCAGAACCGAGCCGTGAACTGAGCCCCCCTGTCCGAAACTATAACCCTGGGTAGGCCATGTAAACGTACGATGTTTACCAATAATAGGTGTGCCAACTGCCCAGCGGTGGGGACCTGGTTACATGCAATGAAGTGTCCCATTTTGGTAAGGTAGTCCACCACTACTATTATGGCTGTTTTCCCTTGATCTTTAGGAAGACCAACGATGAAGTCCACCGAAAACCTTTCCCACGGGTTTTCAGGGGTAGGTAAGGGCTGCAACAGTCCTTGGGGTTGTTGTCGGTCGGACTTTATCCGTGCGCAGGTGGCACACTCTCTCACCCATTGATTCATGGCCGGACGAATAGAAGGCCACCAGAACTGTCTCAATGCCTTCTCCAGCGTTTTCGCGTATCCCATGTGACCGGCGCTGGGTGCGCCGTGGCACCTAGAAAGAAAAAATGGTTTTCCGTAGGGTCTTGGTAGGTACCAACATCTGTAGCCCTTTCATCGGTATCCCTTGCTTCATTTTCCATTCCTTATGGTGATGAAGCCAGGTTCTCCATACACATGTTCTGGCCCCTGCTCTCACTCCCACCACGAAGTCCCCTGTTTGAGCAGCACAAACTACTTTGGCAGGTTCAATGATTGCTCAATTCGGGGTTACGGTGTGCATAACAGGGTTCTCCTGTCGAGTTAGTGCGTCAGCCTTTTTGTTGTTGATACCAGGACGATAAGTAACCATGAATTGGTACTCCTCAAAAAACAACATCCAACGCAGTTGCCTTGGGGTGAGATTCCGGGCTGCTCGCATGAACTGCAAATTGCGGTGATCTGTATAGACCGTTACTGAATGCTTTGCCCCCAAAATCCAGTGCCTCCACTCCAGGAATGCGTCTCTGATGGCTAGCAGCTCCTTTTCGGCGATGGTGTAGTTGACTTCGGCTGCACTCAATTTCCTTGACATAAAGGCATCGGATGTAGATGTCCGGTTTGTTCGTTCCTTTGGGGGAGAACAGCACCCAGAGCGACTTCGGACGTGTCGGCTTCCACTATGAAAGGCTCCTCTGGCTTGGCGTGTGTGAGCACCTGGGCCGTAGAAAAGGCGGCTTTTAGGCGATCGAACGCGGTTTGGGCCGCTTTGTCCCATACAAATGGGATGTTCTTTCGAGTGAGTCGGGTCAATGGTGTAACCATAGCAGAAAAACCTTGGATAAAATGTCTGTAGAAATTGGCGAAACCCAACAGACTCTGGATGTCTTTAAAATTACAAGGTTGAGGCCATTCTTTCACTGCCTTTACTTTTCTTTCAGCCATCACCTGTCCAGATGGTGTGAGCATCACGCCCAAGAATTCCATCGTAGTGACGTGAAACTCACACTTGGTGATCTTGCAATATAGGTGGTTGTTCTGCAGAGCTTGAAGTACTCGGCTCACATGTATGACATGTTCTTCGGCGGTGGTGGAATTTATTAAGATGTCATCTATATAGACCACCACATAAATATCCAGATGTTCCCGTAGTACTTAATTTAAAAAGAACTGAAATGCAGCGGGGGGTTACAGAGCCCAAAGGGCATAACGAGATACTCGAAGAGCCCATACCGCATCTTGAAGGCCGTCTTCCACTCATCACCCTGTCTTATCCTCACCAGGTGGTAGGCCCCCCGTAAATCGAGCTTCGTATATAGATTTTGGCCGCTCAAACTTGCTCCAACAAAACTGGAATTAGCGGCAGGGGATACTGGTTTTTTACCGTTATTGTGTTGAGTGCTCTGTAGTCAATGCAAC
Source organism: Lissotriton vulgaris (assembly GCF_964263255.1). Lineage (NCBI taxonomy): Eukaryota > Metazoa > Chordata > Amphibia > Caudata > Salamandridae > Lissotriton > Lissotriton vulgaris. The sequence continues at coordinate 1,227,500,856 of NC_141693.1, forward strand.
AGCGTTTCTCGCCATTGGCCTTCGGAATGAAGAACAGCGGTGACACAGCGGGGGATCTTGAAGGACGGATGAACCCTGCGGCGAGGTATTTATCAAGGTAGGCGCGCAGGACTTCATTCTCTGGGACCGTGAGGGCATAAATCCTTCCTTTTGGGATGACTGCTCTAGGTAACAAGTCGATATGGCAGTCGTATTCCCTATGAGGTGGGAGCACCTCGGGTTGTGCGTCACTGAATACCTCCTCATATGCTCGGTACACCTCTGGTAATACCACCTCTTTCTCTGCCGCTGTGGCGACCTGGTGTGTCATAGACAACACCCGAGCAGGGCCACGGGTTTCCTGGATGCAATGATCCCTGCAGTAAGCGGAGGAAAACCGTACTGTTTTGGATGTTCAATGTATACAGGGTTCATACTTTTGCAGCCATGGAAGACCCAATATGGTTCCGTAATGTTGTGCGTTGATGATGCTGAATGATAGGCATTCGTGATGGGAACCTTTGTAACAAAGGACGTACTCAGGGGTGTGATACCGTATGGGACCAGCTGTTAGTTCTTTGCCGACCACTGCATATACCGTCTCTGGGTGTTCCTTGGTGATGAGGAGTGCTTCCAGCCTCTTAGCTTCTTCATGGTCCATAAAGCACCCCGTGGCTCCGGAGTCGATCATAGCATGGATGAGCTTCTCCTCGGTGTCTATGACTATGGTCTTTACTAGGAACAGGTGACTTTACTCTGGGTTACAACTAGGGGTTATGGAAGGGATGACGATCGCGCTTGAGGGTTCCCCTTCTTCCACCTTCAAGCATAGGAACTGCCCATTGTGCCGCTTCGCCCCCCTAGATACGATATCAGGAATGCTACCCTTGCCAGCGAACATCTTGGGTTTGCACATGAAATGTAGTTGTACTTGGGTCATAAAGACCTGGACCTTCTTGTTATCCCCTAGGAACCTCTCAGGGGAGCTAGGGGTATTTGCGCAGGCATCTCGACGACTACGGAGGTGGAAGGAACATGAATACCACTGAGGTTTACCGGAGCTCTCTGTAGGTTGTCTACCCTGGTCTGTAACTGCCTCCTGTCTGGATGAGGCTAGCTCTGTCTGTACTAATGCCAAAGCCGCCATTACGTCCTCAATGGTCGCCATGGCGTTCAGCACAATCGGGAAGAGAAAGCAATCGTGGGCCGATAATTCTGTTAGGCTTCGTCTTCCGATCTCTTCAGAATTGTGCTGATGCTATTAGGGTCCTCCTCTTCACGGCCCGGAGTCTGAAGTGAAACACACAGACTACCAGGATAAATAAGCTAGGGAAGGAAAGGAAGGGGACAGCAGGGAGGGAGACCTGAAATGATAATAGAAGATATTCAAGACACAATAACAATGACATACCTTTCAATGAATTCTAAACACCTCCTCTCCTTTGTACCCTACTTAGAATCCCCTCTTCCTACCTGTAAAGGAAAATACGGTTGATTTACTATATGGAGAGGTTAAGGGTGGAACCAGGGCTTTGGCTGACTAGGAGAGGAAAACAAGAAAAGTAGGTTTGAGTAGAACACGTGTTGGACCTGGCCTTGTGGCGTGGTTCCCCCCCGCGACACAGCTCCCCGTTAGCCCAGCTCCATACCGAGAGACCCCTAGCTGCCCTGGCCATGTCCGGCCAAACACCCACGACCCGCATTGGCCTGTGCCTGCCTGCGCCCTGAACCCGCAAGGCCCATAAGCCCCCGGCAGACATTTTCCCTTCCCGAGATCCCTGACTCCGTGGGCCTAGCATGACCCCAGCCCCAGCGCAGCGTAGGCTCCAGTCGCGCCAGCCCCGGTTGGGTGGGTGAGGGCTACCCTAGTGAGCGAAGACAAGGAGTTTCGGTGACAACTCCGGCCTCCCCTGAGAGACTGGTTTCTGTCACACCTCTGGCCTTCCCCTGGGGGCTAGTTTCGATTGCACCTCTGGCCTCCCCGAGTGCTGGCTCCAGACCTGCTGGGCGTCTGGGAATTCCCGGACACATCCTGAAAGGGATCAAAGGACCAACTGCTGGACCTCACCCACGGGCCGGCTCCCAAAGCCTCGGACCTCCGCCTGTGAGGGCCCGGACATCAAAGGGCCACTGGACTATATCAAGGCCCGCCCCTGAACTAGCGGCAGTTGTATCTTGGACAAGGAAGCCCTGCTGATCTGATTGCGGCTGAACTGAACCTCGTGAACTCTTTGAGCCCTGCTGACGCTGTCTCAGCTCGTTCTTGGAACTGAACCATCGGAGCCCTGCTGACCTCGTCGCGGCTCGAGCTTGAATCTTGAAGACCTCCTCTGAACCTAGTGAGCCCTGCTGACGTGGTCGCGGCTCCCCCAGACCTTCCTCCAGAGCGAGCCCTGCTGACGTCGTCGCGGCTCAAGGAACTCTCTAGTCCGGCTGGACTATCGACGCTACCAAACCCGAGTTGAATCACCTGCAAGTGAGTAGGACCACCAGTGCGGCTACCATCTTCCGTATCCCCCCGAATCGAGGATTGAGAGCTGTGCGCAGGGTACGTTCCGTACTGGCCTACGATACTAAGACTGTCCCGCTACCCCATCCCTAAAGACTTGAGACTTTCTGCGATCCCTCCATCATTGTATCTAAGAGTGATAATACTTTTTATGTGATTATAAAGAAGTTGATAACGAAACCCACGTTGTGGTGTCTGTTCGTAAGTGTGGTGTGGTCCTCGTGTGTACGATTCCCTCCCTGAGGTCGTCCCCCGGCGGAGATCTCTCATAAGGCTTGGGATTATTGGTGGGAGAGGTGGGTTACGGGGGAGTCGGGTAGACATAACCTGGCCTCTGGGATCGCCCCTTCTAACAACACACATCTCTTATTATGCAATTCTATAATTCCTGTACTCCAACATACCTAAGAGATAGCTTCTTATTGCGTAACCAAACCCACAGACAGTAACCCCTTAGCTCCTCTTTCCTATATAGACAGGATGAATAAAAGTTGTGTGGAAAAACATAACATAACAACAGACGGGGTTAATGCTTCTTAACGTCGTCTAACTCCAATAGTTGTTGCGTGCCAAGATAAAGCCCTGCTTTAATCCAAGGTTGTAGCGAGGTAGGGTTTTGATTCCCAACACAACTTGAAGTGGCCCCAGGCACTTGATAACGCCACAAAAGTTCTTTGCCCCCACTCAGGCACAATGCTGTTCTTAGAATACAAGAGCTGATTGGGGATCACTCTTCAAGAGTCGATGTTCCTCCCCGCAAGGGACGGCGGACTCCGTGACCCGACCAATGGGGGCAGGGGGAAATGAACAAGTAGACAGGCAAACTTGCCTTAATGTATCCAAGACTATAACCAGGACTCTGTAGCATAGAGTTCAGAACTGCAGTTAATGTAATCACAAATAACAAAAATAACGCCTTCAGACCTTCACTGTCTGCATCCAAATCCGGAAAGAACAATACCAGAACAATCTTACCGCTTCTGCCGTGGTCCGGACGCGACCTCAGGTAGAGAATTATCAGCAGCGTCTGCCTCATTGAGCCAGCTTTTACTTCCGGGCATGCGCGAGCGTGAGCCGTGTAATTTGCGTAACGCGCTGCTCAAGCATGCCGGGAAATTTTGTTTATCCGTAGCGCGCAGCCAGCGCCTTACCAGAACAGCGGATCGTGACAATTGTTATCCCCAAAACGTCCGCAGTGGCACAATTTTCTGCCAGTATCTTAGTAACGCTACTCCCCCGCCCCTAGAGTCCCTTGGCCTATTGTGCCACACTGCATCAAAATCCATTGGCAGGGCTGCCACAATATCTGGGGTAGATGTATCCTCCAACCACGTTTCTGTAGGAGCCAGAATGTCCATATCTCCCTCTTGCAGTAGAGAGAATACTTCAAGATGATGTTCCTGCAGGGAGCGAGTATTAAGCACCGCTACCTTCAACCCATTGACCGTAGGGGCTCGGGTCTGACCCTGAATCCTCAGGGACCCCTTCGCCTCAATATTATTGGCCTTCAGTTGGGATTCGGCACACAGCCTTGCCTGCACACTCTCCTCTAACACATAGTTACCCAACTTGAGTGCCCTTAGTGTTTCTGTCGCGTAAGTCAGTGCCTGGGCAGGGGTTCTGGCCCCTGGTCCCGGCCGGGTGCGGACGGGCACAGACGGGCTCCGCGTTGGCCCCATCAGCTGTTTTTAAAGACCGCTACCCAAGATGGCGATGTAGCCTGTGCAACCGGAAGTAGGAGCGCAACCGCAACCGTCACCCTACGCTCCCTCCACACAAACAGCACTTAGAGCTGCGGTGGACCGGGGAGAAGGGACCGGAATGGGGCGGATGAATTAAGGTAGGCAATCAAGATGTGGGCCAGAAAGAGTTTAAAAGCATACTGTAGATGTATTTCAAGCAACTTCAGTGGATTAGCACAGTAAACACATAAAATAGACAGGAATTAATAAAGTATTTTTAAAAGATCACACGCGCACCAGCCGACAACGAGCTCCGCGCTAGCTGCTCTTCTTTATGCTGCGCGTCGGCCCCATCAGCTGTTTTTAAGGCAGCCGCGGCAAACTAGACCGCTACCCAAGATGGCGGCGTATCCTGTGAACCGGAAGTAGAAGCGCAACGGCAACCGTCACCTACGCTCCTTCCACACAAAGAGCACTTAGAGCTGCGGTGGTCTGGGGAGAAGTGACCGGAATGCGGAGGATGAATTAAGGTAGGCAATCAAGGTGTGAGCCAGAAAGAGTTTAAAAGCACACTGTAGATGTATTTCAAGCTACTTCAGTGGATTCGCACAGTAAACACATAAAATAGACAGGAATTAATAAAGTATTTTAAAAAGATCACACGTGCACCAGCCATCAACGAGCTCCCCGCTAGCTGCTCTTCTCTACGCTGCGCGTTGGCCCCATCAGCTGTTTTTAAGGCTGCCGTGGTGAACTAGACCGCTCCCCAAGATGGCGGCGTAGCCTGTGCAACCAGAAGTATGAGTGCAACCGCAACCGTCACCCTACGCACCCTCCACACAAACAGCACTTAGAGCTGTGGTGGACCGGGGAGAAGGGACCGGAATGCGGTGAATGAATTAAGGTAGGCAATCAAGGTGTGGGCCAGAAAGAGTTTAAAAGCACACTGTAGATGTATTTCAAGCAACTTCCGTGGATTCGCACAGTAAACACATAAAATAGACAGGAATTAATAAAGTATTTTAAAAAGATCCGACGCGCACCGGCCGTCAACGAGCTCCGCACTAGGTTTTCTTCTATAGTGTATAGGTAGATATAGGTAGATAGTTCGTTAGACCAGTGGGCCATAGGCATCACCCTCACAGAATTATTTAGAATTAACCATTGTTTTCCATTGGTCCCAGTTTCCTAGGGTTACAGGCTGGTTCTATTTCTTGCTTGAGGTACTCAAAATGCAAATGTCTTCAGCAAACCCTGGTGAGGGTTTTTTCATCTGTATCCTGTCATTTTAGCTCCCTGTCTCTGTTTCAGGGTAGCGTGAAGGCATGAGCAAGCAGGGCCCTTGCACAACCTCTTAACAGAACTCGTCCATCATCAATACTTAGATACTGGCCATGTATGCAAGAGAAACTTCCACACCAATTGCCTAATTGTGGAACCAGTCAGCTATGCGAGGGAAGCTCAGCTTGCACCACTGGGTGAGGGGGGCTCGCGCGTGTGTGTGCATGCGTGCTTGTTAGGTTTCGCTTGCACAGCGCTTGCCCTGTGCTTGAGAAATCTCTTGTATTTAATATAAACTTAATTGGGACTTACCTCCCACCTCCTCTCTTTCCTGGCTTCTTATTGGTTCCTGTGCGTGCCTCTTACCTTTACTTCATTTCTATTGGCTGTACCATATTTTCCTGCATTTACCAATTCTTATTCCTGTCTGCTTCTCTTATCTGTTTCCCACCACAGAAATACGATGAGCTTCCGCTTTGCTGGAACTATATTTTCATAAAGTTTTGCATTTTACTATTGCAGCACATTTATATAACAATTTGTGACCCGAAGAGATTAAGGGGCAGATGTATCAAGATTCCAATTTGCGAATTCTAAATAGCGATTTTTTGCGAATCGCTATTTAGAATTCGCAAAATGGAATGTATGTACAAAATCGCAATTTTTTAGCGATTCCTTATTTTTCCTTATTTGCGAATTCGCATTTAGCGAATTCGCAACTAAGGAATAATTCCTATGCATTCCTATGGGCCAGGAGGCCCATAGGAATGATAGTGCAATAATTCTCAAATTGCGAATTCGCAATTTGCTAATCGCAATATGAGAATTATTTCAAGGGTGAGGGGTGTCTCAAAGACACCCTGCTGCACCCCTGAAATTTACATGTGTGTGCATGTGGCGCACATACATGCCCTATGGGCATGTATGTGTGTCACATGCCACTCTCACAAATGCCAAATAGGGCATTTTTAAAAGAAATCGCAAATTACCACCAACTACAAGTTGGTGGTAATTTGCGAATTCTTAACACAAATTCGCAATTTCAAAAACTTACATACATCTTGTAGGAAGGGGGAGGCTCTAGTTGGCGCAGTGCAACACTAGCGACAAGCAGGGACTCTCTCTTCCTCGTCAGGGCTGAGGGTTACCTTCCAGACAACCTCTGCTTACCCTCTAGGTAGTGTGGCTTAAGCAGTCGTAGGCTAATCTTTGGGGCACATAGGGTTAAACACTTGCAACAGTACACCTTTACAACCAACCCACCACACAACGAGACCAGACTGTATTCTTGTAAAAATATATATCTTTATCTAGATTTTAAGCAGGCTTGTGAATACAGTCAATAACTTTATGAAGACGGTTGCAAGTTACGTAATTCGAGTTACCACAGTTCTTATGGAAGTTCTCTTGAGGCCCGTAGGCCGGTGTTATTCAAAGTTCTTGTGGAGCCGGCGGCTTCCAAGGGATCTGTCCCACGTCGCGTTGCCTTCCCGGGGTCGCTGATCGTTGCGGCTCTTCGGCCGAGCAGGTCACTGGTCGTCCGGGGCAGCGGTGTTCTGTGGCGGCAGGGTCCTTTCCTCGTCGTCCGCTCCGACCCTGGAGGCGGCGGCTGTGCGGTTGTGACAAGTGGCAGTACGGTCCCCAAGTGCAGGACGTACCCAGCCAAATGTCGGTGCAGCTGTGGGCTCACAGCTGGGCTGTCGGGCAGGCTTACCGACCTTGCGGATTCTCGTAGGGCAACTGTCCGTCCTTGCAGGTGAGTGACTGCTCGCTATGCAGTCACCTCGATAGCTCGGACCGGACGGGTCCTCCTTTGCTTTGCTCTCGGGCTCCCGGTGCAGTTGCGGTCACGGTGTTCGGGCCAGCGGCGGCTGGTCCTCACTTTGCTTCTGCTGTTGCTTTGGGCCCCGGTCACGGTGGTCGGGAGGAGGTGGATGCCTAAGAGGAGATTCCTCCGTCAGTGCTGCGGCGATGGTCAGCACCCGCAGTCGCTTTCCAAGGGGGTAGCGTCCACTGGTCCTGGGACGCTGGTCAGGGGGCAAGTTCAGTTGCAAGCCCTTGGAGATCTCTTTGCAGAGCTTGGCACAAGTAGCACAATAGTCTTTTCGTAGTCTTATTGTCTTCCTCTCCTTCAGCAGCAAGGCACCAGACACAGGCAAGAGTCAGCACCCTTCCTTGTCTCTCACGGTCCTTCTCGTAGGGCAGAGTCTTTCTGTGGCCCAAACCGGATCTAATTTTCAAGGAGCAGGGCTCCGTCTTTTATAGGCCAATTCTTTTGTTCTCGCAGGCCAGGGGGGCCTTTGCATAGCCACTCTCAGTTCAGGAGTACCCCCGCGGGTGTACTCCGGCTTCTGCTTTCAGTGTGAGGGGCAGGCGCATCAGACGCCCCACAGGGGGTGGAGCCAGCATTGTCCGGACAGGAGTGGCCAGAGTACCTTGTTGATGGGAGCTTCGCCCGTCCTGGGCCAGGTGCCGGCAGAGTCATCCGCCGCTCCCCAGGAGGGTGGAGCCAGCATTGTGGAGGTCGAGCACAGTGACAGCTCGAGTCAAGAGGCACTCCTACCTCCCACTAAGGTGTAATCTGCGCGTTCACCACCTGTCATCCCTCCAGCCCTGTCACTCACACATCCCAGACAGTCAGATACACACCAGCAGAGGCGGCTGAAATGGTTAAGCAAGCAAATGCTAACTTTCTAAAAGTAGCATTTGCAAACCCAGGGTACTGAAATAAACTTGACTACAAGAAATATCTCCTTATCCTGAGTTCAGGCATACTAAACATGACTCACTACCATGCTCCTTGAGCCTGCGGGGATTATAGGGGGTAATAACCCTCGCAGCTCAGTCTGGCCTAATGGAGCAGGTAGCCTTCAGTAGTGAAATACGGTCTTCGTTGTAAGTCACTACCAGGACATGCCACGCACATCAGGGCTTGTCCTACCTTGCACCTACAACGCACCCGGCCCGTAGGCCTACCATAGGGGTGACTAATATGTAGTCAAGGGAAGGGTCGGTGCTGGCAAGTGGGGACACTTGCCCAGCTAGCGTGACAGTACGAGACCGCACGCGGGTTCTGCGGTCGCAGTTCCCAGACACATCTTTACGGCTGCTTCGGTGGGTGGCGCAACCAGCGCTACAGGCCCACCAGCAGTATTGGCATCTACAAGCCCCGGCACTCTCTCGTGCGCTTTACTAGGGACTAACAGTAAATCCAATGCACCAATCATGGATACCAATCGTATGTACAATTTACAGTAGGGAGCACTTGCAATGCGGCACGGATCAGCCGTGGCGCAGTGCCCTGAGTATCGGAAAACCAGCAAAACATCGGAGGCACATCAGCAAAAAGTGGAAGGGAGACTCACGCCAAGGTGCCAGGTCTAACATGTGTCCCCTCCAGCTGAAATGTGGGGGGAACTACCCTTCCCCAGGGAGTTCCACATCACTAAGGCGGAAAAATCTGGACAGACCGTCAGCGTTGGCGTGATCGGTGCCAGGGCGGTGTTCCACCGTAAAGTCCATACTCTGTAGAGAAATGGACCACCTCAACAGTTTCGGGTTCTCACCCCTCATTTGCATCAACCATCTGAGGGGCCTGTGGTCCGTCTGAACTCGGAAGTGAGACCCAAACAAGTAGGGTCTTAGCTTCTTCAGCGCCCAGACCACAGCAAATGCTTCACGCTCTATTGCACTCCACCTACTTTCCCGTGGAAGTAACCTCCGACTTATGAAGGCTACGGGTTGGTCAAAGCCCTCCTCAGTCATCTGTGAAAGAACAGCCCCTACACCATGCTCTGAAGCGTCTGTTTGCACAATGAACTCCTTGGAGAAATCTGGGGCCAGGAGCACGGGCGCCGTGCACATGGCAGTCTTCAGGGTGTCGAAAGCTTTCTGACAGGTGTCAGTCCAAATCACATTCCTGGGCTGCTTTTTCGAAGTCAGCTCTGTCAAGGGGGTCACGATCGTGCCATAGCCCTTGACAAACCTCCTGTAGTACCCAGTGAGCCCCAGGAAGGCTCTCACTGCAGTCTGGGTCTTGGGGGGTTCCCAAGCCAGGATGGTTTCGATTTTGGGCTGCAAGGGGGCTACCTTGCCACTCCCAACTTGGTCTCCCAAGTACACCACTGAACCCTGCCCAATCTGGCACTTGCTTGCCTTGATTGTGAGGCCTGCTCTGCGCAGGGCCATCAACACTTCCCAGAGGTGTCGCAGGTGTTCGGGCCAGGTGCCGCTGAACACCGCGATGTCATCCAGGTAGGCGGCACTGAACTCGTCCAGTCCAGCCAACACCTGGTTGACCAATCTCTGAAAGGTGGCAGGGGCATTCTTCATTCCAAATGGCATAACCCGGAACTGGAAATGCCCATCTGGTGTAGAGAATGCCGACCTCTCCTTTGCCCCATCGGTCAAGGCGATCTGCCAGTACCCAGACGTCAAATCAAACGTGCTGAGAAACCGGGCAGCCCCTAGCCGATCAATGAGCTCGTCAGCTCTGGGGATGGGGTGCGCGTCAGTCTTCGTGACTGAATTGAGTCCTCTGTAGTCCACACAGAACCGGAGTTCGGGTGTGGCTCCCGGCGCAGCAGCCTTCGGAACCAAGACCACGGGGCTGGACCAAGGACTGCTGGAAGACTCAACCACCCCGAGGGCAAGCATCTTGGAGACCTCCTCCTTGATGCAGGCCCGTACCCTGTCAGTTACCCTGTAAGCCTTATGCTTCACTGGTAAGCTGTCTCCAGTGTCCACATCATGGACGCACCACTCTGTGACACTCGGAACCAGGGAGAACAGGTCTGGAAACTGTCCCAGCAACTGGCGGCAGTCCTCCTGTTGTTCGGCGGTCAGGGAGGGTGAGAGGTTAACTCCATCCACTGACCCGTCCTTCTCACAGGCCACCAAGAGGTCAGGAAGAGGCTCCGACTCCTCCTCCATCCCGTCATCGGTTGCCAACAACATGCCCACTTCGGACCTTCGCAAGTGGGGCTTGAGGCGGTTGACATGTAGGACCCGTAAAGGGTTCCTAGGCGTCTTCATGTCCACCAAGTATGTCACGGGGCTCTTGCGCTCCACAACCTCAAATGGTCCTGTCCACTTATCTTGAAGGGCACAGGGCTCCACTGGGGCCAAGACATACACCTCCTGTCCAGGCTGAAGCTCGACCAGAGTGGCATTCTGATCGTACCACCGCTTCATTTCTTCCTGGCTCGCTTCCAGATTTGCCTCGGCAAGTTGTCTGAAGCGTCTGGTCTGGTTTCTGAAGGCCAGCATGTAGCTATATACATTCTGGGGAGGTTTCCTGGGAGATTGCTCCCAGCCTTCCTTTACCAAACTCAGTGGTCCTCTCACGGGGTGACCGTACAGCAGTTCAAAGGGGCTGAACCCTAGGGACTTCTGTGGTACCTCGCGATATGCAAACAGCAGGCATGGCAAGAGGACGTCCCACTTACGCCTCATCGGACCTTCCAGGCCCATTATCATGCCTTTGAGGGTTCGGTTGAATCTTTCAACCAACCCGTTACCTTGGGGATGGTAGGGTGTGGTGAACTTGTACGTTACACCACACTCCTGCCAAAGGGACTTCATATATTTCGATATGAAATTGGTCCCCCTGTCGCTCACCACCTCTAGAGGGAATCCTACTTGTGAGAAAATTCCCATCAGTGCACGCCCCACCACGGGAGCCGTCACTGTCCTCAGAGGGATGGCTTCAGGGTACCGGGTGGCATGGTCCACCAAGACCAGGATGAACCTGTTGCCCATGGCTGTCTTGGGGTCCAGAGGCCCAACGATGTCGATACCCACTCGCTGGAATGGCGTACCGACCACAGGGAAGGGTTGGAGGGGAGCCTTGTTCTTCCCTCCCGTCTTTCCACTTGCCTGGCAAGTCGGACAGGTTCTGCAATAAGCGTCTGAGCTTTTATGCATTTGGGGCCAGTAGAAGTGGGTGACAAGCCTGTCATAGGTCTTGTCCATCCCCAAATGTCCTGCTAACGGCACATCATGAGCCAGCCCCAGTAGGAAGGCTCTGAATTCCTGGGGTACCACCAGCACACGGGCTGACCCAGGTTCAGCAGCCTTAGGCTCCGAATACAGGAGGTCGTTCTCCCAGTACACGTAATGTGTTTTGGCCTGAACACCATTGGCCTGGTCTGCAGCCTGTTGCCGCATACCCACGAGAGAAGGGCATTCTTTCTGCTCCTTGCAGAATTCCTCCCTGGAGGGTCCTCCTTCTTGCTGCCAATGGGTCAGCTCAGGCAGGTCCCCCAGTTCGGCGATCTGTTCCCCTGTAGGCTCCAGGGCATCCCCCTCAAGGTCTGCTTCCTCCTGGACCGTAGGAACTTCAGGGGCCGGTTTCCCGCGCCCCCTGTGCCTTCTCCCTAAAGCCGGTTCCTGGGCCTCTCCATCAGGCCCCAGGACCTCTCGATCACCCTTACTGGCTGCCATCGACCGGGTGGTCACGCACGCCCAGTCAGGCAGGCCCACCATCCGCAGGTGAGTCGCTTTCTCCACCTTTTCCCAAGGGGAGTGCTCCAAGTCGTTCCCTAGCAAACAGTCAACAGGCATGGTTTTTCTCACACAGACCTGCAGAGTACCAGAGACCCCCCCCCCCCACTCGAAGGGAACTTGAGCCATCGGACACTGGCTCTCAGAATTATCAGCATTGATAACCCTACAGTAGGCATGGGGTACAACCTGCTCTTGAGACACCAGGTGCTGCCTCACTGCAGTCACACTGGCTCCTGTGTCTCTAAGAGCCTCAGCTTCCTTGCCATTGATGATCACCACCTGCCCATATTTTTTAGTGTTAGAGGGCAGGTAGTTCGTCGGGATCATCTCACTGTCTCCTAGCGAGACCAGGGTCATGTGAACGGGATCTCCACCCCCCGGGACCATCATTTCTTCTCCCAGGTGAACGCTAGTCACTTGTCGGGGCGGAGCACCAGTGGGTGCAGGTTTTCCAAATAGGCGACACTTGGGGTCACTGGATATGTGCCCAGGCTCGCCACATTTGAAACAATTGAAGGGCCCCTTTGGAACAGGTTTACCTGTCGGGGCCCCATTCTGCTTCGGGGGTGGGGGAGGCTGAGAACCCTGCTGCGGATTCCCTTGGGAACTACTTTGGGGGCCTTTTTGGAACCCTTTCTGTTTTCCCCCTTTGTCCCCCCCACTCTTCTGCTGGGGACCCTGCCCACTCTTGGCGGAATCTCCCACGGGACCCTTGTGGACCCTGGTGCTGAGCCAGCGGTCCGCCTCCTCAGCAAGCTTCCTCGGGTTGGACAGCTTGCTATCGATCAGGTGTTGGCGTAACTCAGGAAAACAGTGATCAGCCAAGTGCTCCCATGCAATTAAATCAAAGAGACCTTGAAAATCATTAACTTTGTTACCTTTCACCCAACCATCCAGTGCTCTGCAAAAGTAAGTCACATACTCCACATACGTATTCCCAGGCCGCTTAGTACATCCCCTAAACTTCTGTCTATACATTTCAGGGGTAAGCCCGTACCTGTTTAATAAAGCTTCTTTCATGTGGGCATAGGATCTCTGATTCTCAACGGGCAAATCTAGCAAGGTATCTCTCCCTTCGCTAAGGAACCTTCCCCACAACCCCGCTCCCCAATCCTTGTCAGGGACCCGGTGGGAGGACATGGCTACCTCGTATGCCCTAAACCACTGTCCTATGTCATCCCCCTTAAAGAACTCCTTAACTACGTCCTTCGGGATGTGCACTCTTGACTCTACCTGCACTGGCGATGTGCTGCCACCAGAGGGAGGCCGATCCAAGTCTCTCTCCTTGAGACTTATCTCCCTCATCTTGATTTCATAATCCATCTGGTGCTTTCGCTCTTCCAGCGCCATTCTTTTGGTTTCCAGCTCCAGCTGGATTTTCAATTCTGCCAACTTTCTTTCGTGATTCCGGGTTTCCTTCCTGTCCGCCAGCTCCTCTGGCGACAGGCCTTTACCAAAGCTGTGCTCGCTGTCTTGCCTCTCGAGATCGATCAGATCCCCAGGTGCATTCTGCTCCGGCGTTGCATTCTGCTCGGCGAGGACGTCTTGTTCCTCCGGGGTCTTTCTGGACTCCACCCAGGCTTTCAGGGCCTTGTAGAGCTCCGGCTTGTTTTTGCAGCCAGCGTGCGGAACTTTGAGTTTCCTACAGAAAAACTTCAGTTCAACTCTGGTGTACTTATCCAGCTTTGCGGCGTCCCACTCCACCTCCAACACCTCAGAGGTCGTGGACTCCGCTCCATCCAGGCTCTTTGTGCCCGGCATGGTTTCGGCACGCGGAATCTTCTTTCAAAAAGCAAAGTCTGTGGTTTAGTAACTGTACCGTAATCCTTGTGTAGTGGTCAGAAGCTCAGGTATAACTATCGCAAGTGTAAATTCGAAATCCTCTCGCTGCTGCCAATGTAGGAAGGGGGAGGCTCTAGTTGGCGCAGTGCAACACTAGCGACAAGCAGGGACTCTCTCTTCCTCGTCAGGGCTGAGGGTTACCTTCCAGACAACCTCTGCTTACCCTCTAGGTAGTGTGGCTTAAGCAGTCGTAGGCTAATCTTTGGGGCACATAGGGTTAAACACTTGCAACAGTACACCTTTACAACCAACCCACCACACAACGAGACCAGACTGTATTCTTGTAAAAATATATATCTTTATATAGATTTTAAGCAGGCTTGTGAATACAGTCAATAACTTTATGAAGACGGTTGCAAGTTACGTAATTCGAGTTACCACAGTTCTTATGGAAGTTCTCTTGAGGCCCGTAGGCCGGTGTTATTCAAAGTTCTTGTGGAGCCGGCGGCTTCCAAGGGATCTGTCCCACGTCGCGTTGCCTTCCCGGGGTCGCTGATCGTTGCGGCTCTTCGGCCGAGCAGGTCACTGGTCGTCCGGGGCAGCGGTGTTCTGTGGCGGCAGGGTCCTTTCCTCGTCGTCCGCTCCGACCCTGGAGGCGGCGGCTGTGCGGTTGTGACAAGTGGCAGTACGGTCCCCAAGTGCAGGACGTACCCAGCCAAATGTCGGTGCAGCTGTGGGCTCACAGCTGGGCTGTCGGGCAGGCTTACCGACCTTGCGGATTCTCGTAGGGCAACTGTCCGTCCTTGCAGGTGAGTGACTGCTCGCTATGCAGTCACCTCGATAGCTCGGACCGGACGGGTCCTCCTTTGCTTTGCTCTCGGGCTCCCGGTGCAGTTGCGGTCACGGTGTTCGGGCCAGCGGCGGCTGGTCCTCACTTTGCTTCTGCTGTTGCTTTGGGCCCCGGTCACGGTGGTCGGGAGGAGGTGGATGCCTAAGAGGAGATTCCTCCGTCAGTGCTGCGGCGATGGTCAGCACCCGCAGTCGCTTTCCAAGGGGGTAGCGTCCACTGGTCCTGGGACGCTGGTCAGGGGGCAAGTTCAGTTGCAAGCCCTTGGAGATCTCTTTGCAGAGCTTGGCACAAGTAGCACAATAGTCTTTTCGTAGTCTTATTGTCTTCCTCTCCTTCAGCAGCAAGGCACCAGACACAGGCAAGAGTCAGCACCCTTCCTTGTCTCTCACGGTCCTTCTCGTAGGGCAGAGTCTTTCTGTGGCCCAAACCGGATCTAATTTTCAAGGAGCAGGGCTCCGTCTTTTATAGGCCAATTCTTTTGTTCTCGCAGGCCAGGGGGGCCTTTGCATAGCCACTCTCAGTTCTGGAGTACCCCCGCGGGTGTACTCCGGCTTCTGCTTTCAGTGTGAGGGGCAGGCGCATCAGACGCCCCACAGGGGGTGGAGCCAGCATTGTCCGGACAGGAGTGGCCAGAGTACCTTGTTGATGGGAGCTTCGCCCGTCCTGGGCCAGGTGCCGGCAGAGTCATCCGCCGCTCCCCAGGAGGGTGGAGCCAGCATTGTGGAGGTCGAGCACAGTGACAGCTCGAGTCAAGAGGCACTCCTACCTCCCACTAAGGTGTAATCTGCGCGTTCACCACCTGTCATCCCTCCAGCCCTGTCACTCACACATCCCAGACAGTCAGATACACACCAGCAGAGGCGGCTGAAATGGTTAAGCAAGCAAATGCTAACTTTCTAAAAGTAGCATTTGCAAACCCAGGGTACTGAAATAAACTTGACTACAAGAAATATCTCCTTATCCTGAGTTCAGGCATACTAAACATGGCTCACTACCATGCTCCTTGAGCCTGCGGGGATTATAGGGGGTAATAACCCTCGCAGCTCAGTCTGGCCTAATGGAGCAGGTAGCCTTCAGTAGTGAAATACGGTCTTCGTTGTAAGTCACTACCAGGACATGCCACGCACATCAGGGCTTGTCCTACCTTGCACCTACAACGCACCCGGCCCGTAGGCCTACCATAGGGGTGACTAATATGTAGTCAAGGGAAGGGTCGGTGCTGGCAAGTGGGGACACTTGCCCAGCTAGCGTGACAGTACGAGACCGCACGCGGGTTCTGCGGTCGCAGTTCCCAGACACATCTTTACGGCTGCTTCAGTGGGTGGCGCAACCAGCGCTGCAGGCCCACCAGCAGTATTGGCATCTACAAGCCCCGGCACTCTCTCGTGCGCTTTACTAGGGACTAACAGTAAATCCAATGCACCAATCATGGATACCAATCGTATGTACAATTTACAGTAGAGAGCACTTGCACTGCGGCACGGATCAGCCGTGGCGCAGTGCCCTGAGTATCGGAAAACCAGCAAAACATCGGAGGCACATCAGCAAAAAGTGGAAGGGAGACTCACGCGAAGGTGCCAGGTCTAACACATCTCATTTAAGGAATCGCAAAATTTGCGATTCCTTAAATGCTTAAGCAAAATAAGGAATCGAAAATTACTGCGATTCCTTATTTTGCGATTTTTTTGATACATATGAAAAAATGCTAAAATGCCTTTTGCAAGTCGCAAAAGGCTTGATACATCTGCCCCTAAGTGATTTGCATAGAATCACAGGATGTTGTGCAGCGTTGCCGAGATTCGAACCGGGATCCCAAGCTCTCGAGTCAGCAGC
Source organism: Lissotriton vulgaris (assembly GCF_964263255.1). Lineage (NCBI taxonomy): Eukaryota > Metazoa > Chordata > Amphibia > Caudata > Salamandridae > Lissotriton > Lissotriton vulgaris. Next base: position 1,227,517,279 of record NC_141693.1, read on the forward strand.
CCTGGCCACTGTCCCACATCCTCTCCGATCCTGTGTTATCTGTAGGGGAGTTCTTTCCTTCTCCCGAATGATGAGTGATGTAAACAGGTTTTTATTTATTACATAGGCGAAACCGATGCATTACCAATGCTTGTTGTATTTCCTTTTTGTGTGTGACAGACACTACCATGCTGTTGCCTGTGCTGTGCATGTTCTCGGTGTGACGGATGCTTGCACTATTGTTACCCTTTGCTGTATACATAGTCTGTGTATTCCGGGTTACAGAAGAATGTGATGGTTTTTCAAATGTGCATAAAACCTATATGTGTAACTAAAAGCTGTAAAATGCCCCATATTTTGCTGAAACTTTTAAATAAAGCAAAACTACTAAATGTTTGCCATTATTTCTGATAGTTCTGTGGCCGCTCCTTTCCATTCGGAAAAGGGTCATTCAGAAGTGTGATTTTTTTACTAGCAGTTTTACGTAGTGCAAACTCGACCCGAAAGTGTGGGAGCACTTTGAATAAGCACCAGCTACGTTACATGACGTCATAAGACACTGGGGAGGTTAAGTGATTTTGTGCACAATCACAGGAACCAAGCCTCGAACCTGGTTCCTCAGTTCCAAAGTCGGCCCCTCTGGTGTAATGCCACAAATCAATCTATATCTCTTTCTTTCCCTCTCCACTTACTTATATTCCCTTCTTTTCATCACGTTTGCTTCCCACTGCCATATACATTTTCTTCTTCCTAATCACTTACTCCTATTCTCATTTGTCCTCATTGCCTAGTCCTCCTTTTATTCCCAGGTTCCGCTGACACCAATCATCTTTTCCTCTTTCTCTTCATCCTCACGTGTCCTACCTTCAGGGCTTTAAGTAGGATGAAACAACTTGAGGGTCTCTCAATGGAGCTCGGCCGATGTAATTAGGGTGTGGATTATAAAGTAAGCTAAAATTCTGTGCTTAGCATAGTGTGCTGCCCAACTGATAATTTGCTGCTTCTGTTATTGCATCCAGATATATAAAACAACAAGTAACATTACACTTACAACAAGCCGGGACTATTGGCTTTGCCTATAGTTGTTAGGGGCATAAGATAAATAAGCAACAACAATGGCTTCATTGTATAGAATATTGAAGATGCTTCAGTTCTGAAGTGATGAGAATGTGAAAGAACTATAACGAGTCTCTTTGAAGTTACATCAAAGGCAGTGAAGGATGGTACTGATGCAGAGTTAAGATTTTTTTTTCATGCTCAGGGTGAGGGCAAAAATGGAGAGCCCGATAGGGACCCGTTTCAGCTCCTGCTTTTCAGAACTGCTGGTGATGTCCCGCTCACTTAAAGCCCTGCCTACCTTACGTTTTCCTCTTACTTCTACCACTTTCTCATATCTATTCTCCTTGCTCTGCTTATGTTCCCATAGTCCTCTTTTTTCCTCCTAGTCGTAGGTGTCTTCTTCGTTTCCCAAACCCCAGGCTCCCGTTCTTCCATTTTTCTTCATTGTATTCTCCTCTATTCCTTCTACCCATACCCTCTTATTTTTTTTTACCGTTTTTCCCATCTCTACTTATTCCACAGGTCTATTTTCTTTCTCCTCTTGACCCCCTCGTTTCAATCTTATCTTTCTCTCACTCCTCTGTGCCTTCCCCTTCCCACATTATTCCACCTATTGTTGTCTTGTTTCCCTTCCTTCATCCTCGGCCATCACTCGCTTTCCCTTCCATTTTCATTCGTGTTCCTTCCCTCTCTTTCCCAGGGCTGGACTGGGGACCCAAAGCAGCCCTGGCAATTTTCTAGGACCAGCCCCTGGGGAAGCACTGCCTGGCCCCGGGAGGCTTGGAACACTTGCTTGCTGCTTTTGTTACTGGGGGGCGATATTGCAGCACCGCTGCAAAACCGACCCCCATCACTGCAAAACCAGACTCCACCCTTCCAGCATTCCGGGGAAACACCCGATGCCCAGTAAGGCCAGTCCGACCCTGCTCTTTCCTCATTTGTATCCTAACTCCCGGTCTTCCTCCTAATCCCTTCACTCGCCCTGTTGCTCCTAGCCACTTTTTTTCTCCTCCCGCCACTACTTGCCTTGTCCACCCTTTCTCCTCTATTACTCATTTTCAACATCTCTTTCCTTCCCCTGTTTCCATTCATCTCCCCTACACCAGTGGTTCTTAACCTGTGGGTCAAGGACCCCTGGGGCTCCGCGAGGCCTACTCAGGGGGTCTGTGACTGTGTTACAAAATTAAATAATATTAAAATGAATCCATAAAAATTAATGCAGGATATACAAATAAAGAGCAACACTGAAATGGAAAAGCTTTTTCTATATTTGTAAATTCAACAAAATATTTAATTATTTGGTCATTGTTTGTTGTATACTTGTTTGTGTATTTTTGTGTACTGTTTTTAATTTGAAATCATAAAAATTGATTTGACGGGGGGTTCCCAGCTTCCAATAATGACTCAATTGGGGTCTCCGGATTCCAGTAATGATTCAGTGGGGGTCCACAGAAGTGAACGGGTTAAGAACCGCTGCCCTGGACTGTCTTCCATTTCCATTCCCCTTGTGCTCTGTCCCATCGATCCCGCCGCCTCCTTCCACTTCTGTCTGAAGTTCCCTTTCCCTTCCATGCTCACTCTATACACTTGTTCCTCCTTCTCTCCGCCTCCCCTCCCCCCTTTACTTTTCCCCTGTTTCGCTCCCTTCGCCACACTCTCACTCTTCCCGCTTTCCCTCCCTCCCTCTCTCCCCTAATCTCCCCTAATCCCCTGTCTCTGTGTGAGCACAAAGCTGAAGAATGCCTTTGAAGTGCATGTTGTGGGGGGATGGGGGGCTCAGCTGCTTCTTATTCTCAGGGTATTTATTGTCTGCGCCGAGCTGAGAGAATCTGACAGAAACCTTTTTATATGGAAATGTCACCTCCAGATCTGAGGGGAGTGTCTGTCCTCGCGGCTCGTCTTCCTGCTCTCAGCTGCCCGCCCTGCCCATGTACAGACTGTACCCAGAGAGCAAGTGCACGTCCCTCAGACCTGGGCACGTACCCTGCTGAAGAGCACCTGTGTTACCTGCCCTCCCTTTGTGATGAGGCCTACCTGCACCCCCCGCCGCCGCCCCTTCACTCATTACCATATTCACTCGTTTTTCTCATTTACTTTTTCGCCTTCCTCGTGCATCCCCTCCTTTGTTCTTCTTTCCCTTTCTTTTAATTATTTACCTTCTACCACTAGTCCCTTTTTTCTAACTTTATTGATGTTTCTTTTTTTCTTGCATTGTTTCTGTTTTTGTTTTCTGAAATATTCTCTATTTCCCTCTGTTTCATTTGCGTTATGATAAGGGGGGAACATAAGCCATTGCAAAACCTTCTAGCACCTTTTAATGTACCCTTTTAAAAGTGCTAACACATAAACACCTGGTCTTGCCTAAGGTTCATTGTATTGTATAGCAACATTTGTATAGCGCTAAATACACCTATGTGGGGGCCCTGAAGCACCTGCCTTCAGGATGATGAGGTGTAAGGATGTTGCCTTTGTTTTGATCCTATGTGGGAAGTGTTTCCAAGTCATGGTGATGACCAGTGAGGTGCATTTATTGTGTTATCGTACGTAGCACTTAGCAGTTTTCTTATTTTCCTAGTCCACCGAGCTGGTTACTGCACTGGGTTGTCGATTCTGAGAGATCTTGTTTAAAGGCTATAGTGTATGGTCCTTAGCAGACATAGGCCGAAGGGAAACATGGATCAGAGAACTGCTGCCATGGATTTTCTTACTTTCATCCCACATGGGATTGCCATTTTGAGATGTATGTATTTAGTTGAGACCCGGCCTGGTGGCGTAAATTAGAGTCCTGCATTGACCATTGACTTGTGGCACTTCTCTTCAGTCATTCTGTGGCTGTTCAATTGTTGAAGGGTGGTTTAATGCCATGGACTGGTACAGTCCTGGGTGATGCACATGATCCTTAGCAGCTTTTTCTTGAGTGATTGTGAGAGTGTCAGGTAATGTAAGAAAGTTATTATGCAGTCTGTATGGACTACAATGGCCGCTGAGTGTTATGGTACTAGTATTAGCAGGAGGGTTATATATTGTATTATATTGCATTTGTAACTGTATGGATTGTGATGTAGAAAACCTAATGCACCATGTGGAAGTTGTAAACTCTGCAGGTAGGATTACACTAGGTACATAGTGAGGATATAGCAGATTTTGTGATCTTAGAATTTTAACCCCTTCGATGCTGATGACGAGCTCAGCTCGTCATCAGCTAAGGCGCTCGTATGCTGATGACGAGCTGAGGTCGTCATGTAACGCGGTATTTTAAAAAACGCCGCACACAGCGGGAAAAGCCGCCGCAGCGATGAGGTTAATGAATAAAATCTACTTTACAAAAATCTAAGTTTGTCTTTTTCGTGGCGGGGAAGATGACTATGGAACCCTGGTGCAAAGACCAGGGTGTGTTATGTGTAACTGTGCACAACGCTACAGCTATCATGACAGTTGGACTGGAGCAAAATACACACCGAGCCCTGTGAAGAGAGAATACATGGACAGGGGAGACCGCTCTAGAATGACATATATGGGACTGATTAGGTCAATCTCAGCAGGAGCCTTATTGTCTACTTAAAAATGAATCTGGCTGCAAAGCACCAGTCTCTATCTACCTCAACGTCACTGTCAGAGTGGTGAGTACAAGTCAATCAGAAAGCGGGAGTGCCTTCAGCTACAGAGCTCGCGCAGGACTTCAAGTTTAATATTCTGACCTTCCCCATCTTTTCTGGAGATGCTCCTGCTCGGTAATAGGACAACCAGCGTTTTCATTTAGGTCTTTATGATCAGCTTTTATGTTTCTGGGAGAGGGTGGTTCCGGTGATGATGGACTTTGGGATTCCCAATTAAGCAGGATATACTTTGTACTGTCACAGACTTAGCTGAGCAACAATCTGCTGAATGGCTAGTCTCTGAAGAAACTCCAAGGCTATCTACTGATGATCAGATTTAAGCTGGGCACAGATAATTCTTCACAAGAAAGTGAAGCAACAAATGAACTGAACTCATTAGCAGAAACAGGCATTAACAAGGCTGGTTATGAAGTGAAAGAGTGTCACCAAGGGCGCCAGTAAAGCAAATAAATGAGGAGCTCAGAAATTGTGCAGACTTTAGCAGCATGCAGAGGCAACAACTCCTTAGAGTTCAGTTAAAGTCACCATGCTTAAAGTAATTGTTTCTCGAGTGGAGGGAAGATTTTTAGTTGTGTATTTAAAGCTAGGCTATCATATGAGATGCACTCTGTTTCATACTTTTCAGGTCTTGCTTAGAGCTCAGTCTCAGTAGACTCTTGTCAAAAACATCATAATAACAAGCCTTGGAAAAGCCAATAGGTCAAGCGTAGGGTGTCAACCTTTTCTCTTTGTCAACGCTTGTTTTGACACATTGTTTTGCAAGCAGTTTCAGCCTGATTCATGAAAATCGGAATCTGCGATTCTCAAATTGCGATTGACTGCGAATCGCAATTGAGAAATCGCAGATCGTATTCATGATGTTTTGCGATAAAAAAATGCGAATCGCAAACGGCCGCATAAACCGTTTGCGATTATCGAAAATCGCAGAAAAATCGCTATTTTCGGCAACATCCGTGTAGGATTTGCGACATTGCAAATAGGGATATCGCTAATTGCGAGATCGCAAAAAGCGAGATCGCAAAATCGCGAGAACGGGAAGTCGCATTTCGAGCACAGTGATGACATCACAACCAGGAAGCAGCCAGTTCCCACCCCCATTCACCACAGTGAGGCAGACCTCGAGGCTGCAACAGAGTCAGCTCCTGCAAGGACACCTGCAAACTTGGACTACTACTTCCAATTTCACTGCAGTAATGGCTGAGGAGGCAGTACCTGGGCCCAGCAACACCGGGCGCAAGAGAAAACGTAAGTTCTCCGAACAGGAGTTGGAGCACCTCATCGAAGGGGTGGTGAAGAACCACTCCAAACTGTTTGGGAGAGAGTCAAGGAGGGTGCCAGAGCAGGAGAAGCGCAGGATCTGGGTCGGGATAGCGGCCACAGGTCATTTGATGAACTAAAGAAAAGGTGGTACGACCTCTGAGGTCGTGCCAAGGAGAAGGTTGCCGAGAGGCTGGGAGAGTCCCTGGCCACTGGAGGGGGAGGACCTACAGTCCCTCCAAACACCCCCATGGAGGATCACGTCGAAGACACGCTGGAGGCCGAGGCGTGCATTGGAGTCACCCGATTGGACTCATCCCGCCCCACCCAAGAGAGCCAAGGTAAGTGGCATGCGACTGCGACCCTGTCCCCTATGAATGGCCATGACCCTATAGCCTCCCATAATGTTCCAAAGTCATGCCATCGGTGCACATTAGGTAATGCCCTAAAGCATTGTGGGACATGTAGTGTGGCCACAATGTACAAGTACCCCAATGCAGCCAGACAGGTTCAAAAGTACGCAATGCCATAGCCAGTCAGGGAATGTCATCCAGCATGCATGTAGCAACTGCACGTGTGACAGATACATGCAACTAATGAACGTCCACTTCCCCTCACAGGTGGCGCAGACAGCAGCGACAGTGAGAGGCTGCTCATCGATGAGCAAGCACTGGATGTCGAGGAGGTGCCATTACCAACACAGCCTCCACCGTCTGCCGCAGCACCAACCCCTGCAGCCAGGCCCACTACAACTGTGCCTCCACCGTCTGCCGCAGCACCAACCCCTGCAGCCAGGCCCACTACAACTGTGCCTCCACCGTCTGCCGCAGCACCAACCCCTGCAGCCAGGCCCACTACATCTGTGCCTCCACCGTCTGGCGCACCATCTACGCCTAGCTCAACTCCACCAGCAGCTGGCGCATCCACATCAGGTCCACCGACAGCGGTGACACAGCAGCCACCCACTGTGGCCAGCCAGCAGAGCAGGCGTGGCAGGGCTCGCCTGCAGACCAATGCTCCCAGCGCCAGGAGGGGGATGGAACAGCGCTTGCCGAGCATGAGTATCGAACGTAGAATGCTACGCATTCACCAGCTGCAGGCACGCTGGCAAGGGGCCATACAGTTGCAGCTGTATAACATTGGCCGCAATGTGGCAGGTGTGGGGGAGAGGATGGACCGCATGACGGCAGCCATGGCAGGTGTGGGGGAGGGGATGGCCCGCATGACGGCAGCCATGGAGGCCAACACAGCTGCTATGATATCCCAGCGCAACACGGCCCGCAGCCGCCACCGGCAGCTACTGACGCGGCTGACGGCTTACATTCGGTCGAACTACGTGATCGGGAATGCCACGTCGCAGCTATCGCGCCGGTCCCTGGCGCAGCAGCTCATTCAATGCTGCGAGGATGTGGCCAGGGTATTAGAGCACCTCACCACTGCCGTAATGGCACTTCATCCCGCTCTACCTGCCACTGTCGGGGGGGACGATGCCAGCGAGGGCACCTCAAGTGTGAGCAGCCACTCTGCCTCATACGTAGGGGCGTTGCGACGTAAGCACCAGGCCCACTGCAGGGTCACGTGCGGTGGCTGAGGAGGAGCCGGAGAGGCGCTTGGGTGCTTCGCGCCGGAGGCGCACCTGACTTACTTGTACTTGTACAGGCACAGGCTGAACATAAGCCTGCCCTGTGTATTGGACGCAGCAGTATGGGGCAATACTGTTTGCAATGGAAGGATGGCAACTTGCACTATTATTGTGAATCAAACAATAATATTTAATATAGCATCACACATTGGGGTTCTGTCATTATTTCATTTTGCATGCAATTGTGATTTGTTGGGTGAGGGGAGAGGGTGCACTAGAAACTGTTCATTGTGATGTGGTTGCGGCGTCTGTGGCCTTCAGCTGGGTTCTCCCCGCGTGCATGGCGCGCATGTGCAGGTGGCCGGTCGTCCCCTTCCGATTCACTGCCAGAGATGTCGACAGGTATCCGGCGCTTGGTAGCAATGTTGTGTAGTATTGCACACACAGCCACAATGCGGCAGCACACATCAGGACTGTAGTACATGGCCCCACCTGTCTTGTGAAGTATGCGAAATCTGCTCTTCAGTAGCCCAAAAGTTCTCTCAATGCAATTCCTTGTGCGTATGTGTGATACGTTGTAACGCCGTTTCTGTGGTGTTGCAGGGTTGAGGTATGGGGTGAGGAGGAATTCACGCAGGGCGCAGCCACTGTCACCTGAATGAGAGGAGCAGATGGTGAGTGCCTGTGCAGCGCAGCTACTTCATCGCAGTGTGACATTGTGGGCAAAGTGTACTTACCAAGTAGGTGTCCTTCCCCAAAGTCTCCCCTGGCCAGTCGTGTGTGGAGGCCGCTGTGCCGGAATATGAATGAGCCATGTGTACTCCCCGGGTAGGGTGCCACTATGTCCGTGATGTATGTCTTAGCATTGCAGACCATCTGGATGTTGAGGGAGTGGTAGGACTTGCGATTGAGGTACATGTACTCCGTTGCAGCTGGTGGGCAAATTTGGATGTGGGTACAGTCAATGCATCCTATTAAGTGTGGGAAATGCGCAACATTGTAGAATTGAAGCTTGGTCTCATCCAATTCCTGTTGGCTTGTTGGAAATTTGATGTGGTAGTGTAGCTGGGTCAGCATTGCGTCAAGGAAACTCCCTAGGCAGCGGGACATGGTGGGCTGAGATATCCCCCCCGCAGCCGCAACTATCCCCTGGAAGCTCCCGGAGGCCAGGAGGTGCAGGCTACACAATGCCTGGACATGTGTTGGCACGGCATTGGTCCGCCTTGTTGGGTGCTGCATCAGGCGGTCAAGGTCCTGAATTAGCTTGATGATCATTGCCCCATTCAGGCGGTACTTTGCGTAAATTTGCTCTCTGGTTTGGCCCAGCAGGGTGACCCGCTGGCGGAATATCCTGGCCTGGATTCTGCGTCTCCTCCGTGCTGCTCGCTGTAGCCTTCGCCGCCTGACCAACACGTACATTCCTTGCATTGTGACACTCCTTATGCTGATGCTGCTTCTCCTTAAGTGTGTTTGGTCAGGCCAGCACCAGTTGCTGATTGGGCAGCGGCTTTTCAAATTTTTTTTTACTATGGGTTTGATGGTTACCACCTGCTTTGGGTTGTCCTTAAATTGCGCCTCGCAAAATGCGATTTTGGGGTTTTTCGCTAATTGCGATTTGTCATGAATCCCGATTGCGAGGAAATTGCGATTTCGCAATTATTTTCGCAGAATCCTTGATTTCTCGCTATTTCCGATTCGCAACTGGTCTACTGCCGGGAATCTGCGAATCTTTTAGCGATTTCGCAATTCTGTGTTAGCGAATTTGCAATTTTCGTGGTGAATACCGATTATGGGAATTGCGCCCGCGATAGCATTTTCGCAGCTATTCCGAGCGCAATTTAGCTTCATGAATCAGGCTGTTAATTTCTGCAGAAAGAAAAGAAAACAGTTGCTAAAAGCAAACTTTTTTTGTCTCAAAAAGGACGCATTGTAAAGTAGTCCCTGGAGGGAGATACTGTGTGTGGCTGTGCTCCTTCTAATACGAAAGTGAAGTTAGCCAATAGCTGAAGTGGGTTGACTCATTGCCCCGTGCAGTATGCTGCACTAGGCGGAAGAAAATGTGAATGACACTACAACAACTAATGGATGAAGAGGACTGTCTGAAAGGTTTAAGTATATTATACATAAAATTTAACACCTGACCTAAAAATACACATAGGCATTTTTTTAAAAAGTTTTATATAGCGCAAACTAGACCTGAGGTATCAGAGCGCTTCACATGAGCGCCAGTTTCGTTACAGACTGACACATTCAATTTTTTGTTAGGCATGGGAAGATTAAGTGATTTGCCCAGAATCACAGGATGTTGAGCATTGTTGTCGAGGCTCAAACCCGGTTCCCCAGCTTCGAGGTCAACAGCTCTAACTGCAAGGCTAAATCCTTTTCCATTGGTCTGTTCAAGTATTATTCAAATTTTGATTGCACCCGCTATAACATAGCATAAAGGGTGAGCCCACTTCATCCACTGGCTGTCTTGCACTTTAAGCAGTTTATTTTATTTATTTATTTCTTGCTATTTTTTAAAGCGCGCAAATACCCCTACGGGTGTCTCGGCGCTGTTGCTCAAGGAACTCTTACTCTATGAGAATGGTTAAACAGAAGAGAAAAGCCATGTCTTGAGGCTCTTTCGGAATTTAATGAGGGTGGGGGCAGTTTTGATGTGCAGTGGGAGGGTATTCCATAACTTGGCAGTAGCTGTAGTGAAGCACCTGTCTCCCCAAGTCGCTTTCTTTGTCCGAGGGACAGACAGCATGCAAGTAGTTGAGGATCGAAGTGTTCTGCGGTGCTCCAGAGGATGAAGAGCTATTTTTAGGAACTTAGGCCCTGGATAGTTTAGGGTCTTGTAAGCTATACAAAGAGCCTTAAATTTTATTCGCTTTCTGATTGGAAGCCAGTGGAGTTCTTTGAGACGGTGGGATACTGAGGTGAATTTGGGGATTGAAAGTAAAATTCTTGCAGCCGCATTCTGGACGGTTTGGAATTTATTAAGGACTCCTTCCTGCGCATTGAGAAGCAAGGAATTGCAATAGTCCGTTTTAGAGAACACCAGTGTACTAATGAGAGTTTTGCCCGCGGATTGAGGAAGATATGGGAGAAGTTTCTTGATTTTTTTAAGTATAAAGAATGCAGATGATGTCACAGTATTGGCGTGGTGATGGAAGGTCAGTTTGTTATCAAAGATAACTCCTAAGTTACGAACCTTAGTCACCGGTTCGGGGGGGGAACCCAACTCCGGTGGCCACCATTGTGGGGACCATGCTGGTTTCAAGCTCCCGAATGTCATCACCTCCGTTTTATCAGAGTTAAGCTTGAGGCAATTTGATGACATCCAGGAGCTTATTGCCTTCATACCTTCCCGGAAATTGGCTGCCACACTGGTTCCGTTGTCATGTACCGATAGCACTAGTTGCGTGTCATCGGCATATGTAGTCAATGCAATGCCATAAGATTTTATCACCCTCGCCAAGTCCGATACATAGATATTAAAAAGCGTCGGACTTAGCGAGGAACCTTGTGGGACTCCACATGGGAGAAAAAAGGTCTGGGAGGTGTAGTTACCCATTTTGACAATCTGTGGCCGATTGACGAGAAATGAGGCAATCAGGTCTTTGGCCGTTCCTCCTATTCCCAGGGCTGCGACACGGTCGATCAGAGTGATATGATCGACCGTGTCAAAAGCAGCGGAGAGATCTAGGAGTATCAAGACAGCTGATCCTCCCTTGTCCATAGTTATTCTAATTTCATCAGCGGCTTTCAGTAGTGCCGTCTCAGTCCCATGTCCCTGCCTGAAACCGAACTGAGTATCGTCTAACAAGTTGTTGGTGTTTATGAATTTTGACAGCTGCTGGTTCATGGATTTTTCAAAAATCTTAGCTGGAAAAGGGAGACAAGCAATTGGTCTGTAGCTTGCTGGTATAAGAGGGTCTAGAGTGGGTTTTTTCAGCAATGGTTTTATTATTGCTTCTTTCCAGACAGACGGATATGTTCCCGTGGAGCAGTGGCATTTAATCTCTTGACAAGCACCACAACCTGAAAAATGAGTGCACTTCAATTGCAGGGGCTGGTGTGCTTGGGCTGCTGGGCCACTCTTTTATTTTTATATTTTTGTCAACAAATTGCATAGGATCTTTTTTAATGTACTCTTGTCTGGGTTAATGGCTTTGCCACTGGTTATTATTGATGGAATGTACCACTGCAGTTTTGCAATACTGGTATACACAGTATTTTGAATATGTATAAAAAACAAACATTGGCAAAGTCAAAAAGGTCTGCCATTATAATCCTAGTGACGAGCTATTGGCTTTGCCAATGTCAATCTGTGAAGTATAGTACTTAAAAATAAAAGGAAATGTTTCCAATATAAATTTTATGGTTTATTTTTTAAATACTTTTCAATCAGGGCTCTAAAATTGAATTCAAAAATAATATGGAAGTGTCAAAATGTATAGGGAAACATTTGCAAAGCCCTCATTTATTTTGCATAAGATTCAGTCATTTGGTCTTCTTTAGGAAGTGGATTTAGAGCCTCCAGGAGAAGTGTCATGCTAAATACACCTTCTCCCAAAGACGGTGCCCGACTAACTGACTGCAGCAGTGTGCAGCTCCATAAAAGCCTTTTTTGCTCCCCAAAGCTTGTGGTTTCATATAATATGTAAAATGCAGGAGATAAAACACAAATATCCCTTAAAGTCTTCTTTTCAGCCATGCTTCAGCAAAAATATCCCTGGGTCAGGGCCGGACTGGGAACAGAAACTGGCCCTGGCACACTGCTCAGCCGCCACCCACCTCCCCACCCCCGGTCGAAGGGGAGTGCAGCCGAGCAGTTTGCGAGCGCCGGTTTCAGACGATTTTGTTACAGGGGGACCGATATTGCCGACCCCCGGTAACAAAAACTCCCCCGAGGGGCCCAAAACTGGCCCCCACCCTAGCGGCCCACCGGGGAAACTCCCGGTGCCCGCTATGGCCAGTCCGGCCCTGCCTGGTGCTGTACTTTTACAAACAAGCTGGGAGGGAGGAGGAGAAAAACAGCAGAGCAGGTGGAGGGGGTTTTAAAGAAGAAAGCAGTTCACGAGCGAGAGAGCTAGAAAATCAATCAATCAATCAATCATAGCATTTGTAAAGTGCTCTACATACCCGTGAGGGTCTCAAGGCACTAGGGGGGGGTGCTGTTACTGTTCGAAGAGCCAGGTCTTGAGGAGTCTCCTGAAGGTTAGAAGGTCTTCGGTCTGCCGTAGGCGGATGGGGGGGGTGTTCCACATCTTGGCGGCTAGGTGGGAGAATGATTTGCTGCCGGCGGTCACTCTTCGATGCGGGGGACGGTGGCGAGGTCATGGTCTGTAGAGCGAAGCTGGCGGGAGGGGGTGTAGAGACTGAGTCGTCTGTTAAGGTTCGCTGGTCCGGTGTCATGGAGTGCCTTGTGTTCGTGGGTGAGGAGCTTGAAGGTTATCCTCTTGTTGATGGGGAGCCAGTGCAGGTCTTTCAAGGTGGGGTGTGATGTGCCTGCGGTTAAGGATGTCGAGGATCAGGCGTGCGGAGGCGTTCTGGATGAGTTGGAGTCGTTTCAGGAGATTGGCCGGGGCTCCTGCGTAGAGTCCGTTGCCGTAGTCCAGTCTGCTGCTGGCAAGGGCCTGGGTGACCGTCCTTCTAGTTTCGGTCGGGATCCACTTGAAGATCCTGCGAAGCATGCGGAGGGTGTTGAAGCAGGAGGAGGAGACAGTTTTGAGCTGCTTTGTCATGGAGAGTGTGGAGTCGAGGATGACCCCTAGGTTTCGTGCGTGGTTGGTGGGTGTAGGGGGTGCTCCTAGTGCCACCGGCCATCAGGAGTCGTCCCAGGCCGAGGGGGTGGAGCCGAGGATGAGGACCTCCGTCTTGTCCGAGTTCAGCTTCAGTCGGTTGAAACACATGGACTCTTATGAAGTGCTGAATGAAAAAGAAAAAAGCAGTTCCCAAAATTTGAGCAGTGGAATAATATAAGTCAGATAATCAAATGGATCGTAAAGAGGCTATTCTGCAGGAGGCAACAAGAAGAGGAAGGAAGGCAAGCTAGTAAATAAGACGCAAGCAAATGAGAGTGACATTAAAGGCCGATCAATGGGTGTTCTTTAATCTCACTGTAAGTTCACAATAGGTTTTTCGCAAGAAGACAGCTTGCTCTATCTGTTAGATGAGGTCTAAAAATCGACATGGGTGATGCACAAATACACATGCCACATTTTTAATCCATATTACATAATGTACCCGTAATAACAGAAATACATTTTAACTCTTGTGTCACTTACAGAAAAACAGTTTGCAACATGAGAAATCCAGAAAATTTAAAACATGTGATAGATACTGGCTTAAAATGTGAATTTTATGAAGCATGCTTAAAGTTATTTGCATAAGTTGGGAGACTGGAGGAAAATGTGCAAGACCCTAGCCACCCTATACGTAACTGATGACTTCACAGGATGCTCCTTGAATCCTTAGTGTGAAACTGAATGATGCTCCCTGAATATCTAACCTAGAATATCGAGGTATACAAATATCGAGGACAAATATAGAATCGAAAACATCCAAAGTTAAGTAAGTATAGATCTTCCGTACCTAACTCCACACATATGTATCTTGATATTTTATATATATATATATATATATATATATATATATATATATATATATATATATATATATATATATATATATATATATATATATATATATATATATATAGATATATATTACCTACTGGCGGTCGCCAGGGACCTTTAGACACGGCTACAACTCGAACGGCTGAATGGAATTACACCAAATTTGGCAAAATGGTAGGGCCTGGTATGCAGATGTGCCTTTGCTATGTTTGGTGAAAATCCCTCCAGTAGTTCTTGAGAAAATTGAATTTGAAATTTTTCAAATGGCATTTTCTATGGGACCTTTAGACACGGTTACTGCCCGAACGGCTGAACCGAATTACACCAAAATTGGCAAAATGGTAGGGACAGGTATGCAGTAGTGCCTTTTCTCTATTTGGTGAAAATCCCTCCAGTAGTTGTTGAGAAAATTGAATTTGAGCAAATTATATATCTATATGCGCTGAACATTCTATTAGGAATAACTTTGGCGCCGATTGAGGAATCTGCGTGTAATTTTCCAGAATTTTGGCCAGCTCCGCTCCTTTCCTTCCCTGAAAGTTTCAGGGGGATTCATCAAGCGGGGGCCGAAAGGGGGGTCCCAAAACGTGTTTTCCCCATGTTAATTTCCATAGGGACCTTTAGACACAGCTACAGCCCGAACGGCTGAATGGAATTACACCAAACTTGGCAAAATGGTAGGGCCTGGTATGTACATGTGCCTTTGCTATGTTTGGTGAAAATATCTCCAGTAGTTCTTGAGAAAATTGAATTTGAATTTTTTCAAATGGCATTTTCTAAGGGACCTTTAGACACGGCTACAGCCCGAACGGCTGAACGGAATTACACCACACTTCGCAAAATGGTAGGGACAGGTATGCAGTAGTGCCTTTTCTATATTTCGTGAAAATACCTCCAGTAGTTGTTGAGAAATTTGAATTTGAGCAAATTATATATCTATATGCGCTCGCCGTAAGCGCACCGTACGCGTACGTGCACGTTACCTTACGTGCGTGAGTGAGTTTCTGATTGGCTGGCAGTGGACTGTCAACATTCCAAACTGTCCAAACCAGGAAGTGTTGGCCACCATCTTATTTTTCAGTAGAACTGAGGCACAAGAGAGCCCAAAGCAAGAGTGGAAAACACGAAAAGGGGACAGGGTAGAGACCCCCAACCCTCTAGCTCTTCTCAGGGGGTCCCAGAAGGACCCCCAAGGGCAAAAAAAAAAAAATCAGTGATGTCATTTGAGATGTCATCAGTGATGTCACTGACCATGTCATGAATGATGTAATATGTGACATCATCAGCGGTGGATTGCGGGTGCGCAAAATATAGTTAGTACAACTAACTATATAGGAGCAATTTCAATGGTTTTTTAAATGCTAATTCCTAACTATATAAGGCCTGAAACCTATGGTTTTTTTAAGTGAAAATATATATATATATATATATATATATATATATATATATATATATATATATATATATATATATATATATATATATATATATATATAGATATCTTCTAGGTACATAGATATGGAGCTAGGAACAGCACATCTCAGCCTCCTTTATATGCAGTGACTTTCGATATGACGGTGTTGGACATTTTGTCCAAGTTACCTTGTATCCTTATATTTTGAGCATTGATGTTCACATTTTTAATCAGAGAGACATATATCTCCATGTCCACATGTATCCGATGTCAGGTTCACCAAGGCACGCGCTCATCCCATAGTCATGAGCAGCATGGTCTGCCACCATCACTAACCATTATTTTCTAATGATGTATCCCCCCACATGACGTCCTACTATTAACAGTTTTAAATAAATGTTATTTGCACATATACTAACAAAAAAGGACACACAACTTCAACTGTAAAAATAAATAAAAACGAGTAAGAGCAGGGGGCAATAAACATCTTGAGTGTGTGACCACGACTGACTTATCTTCGAAAATTCGTTTTCTTTAAAAGACATTACTTTCCGATTGCTTCCATTGATATCAAAGTGCAGTCACACAACTTTTCAAGTCCTGGCGTTTCCTATTGTTATGAAGGCTTTCTTTCCACAGTTTGGGGTACTTTGGTCCTTCTGATTCACTTAAACTGAAAAAGAGCACAGCTCACACATCGCATTGATTCGCTACATGAAGGACAGGACTGTAAACCAGACTTCCCAGTGGTTGGACTCATCTGTATCCCTACATCACAAGAACAAAGACACACACAGTGGGATGCACCCATCTGCTTTGAAGCTGTGTAGCGATGTTTCCAATGTAACTAAACTTCAAAAGAAATCAGTGCCCAGAAAAATCAACATGACAATTAAACAACCAAGAAAACAAACTCTGACAGAGCCAATAGTTTTGCCTTATATTTTCAGATATATGTCTGAGCACTGGCTTGCCAAAACCACTGGTCTGGCTGGCCGTGGTTGCTGGAGATGACAAGGGATTATTCTTCTAATGAAACTCATTAGAGCAATGTCCCTTTGGTATCCCTAACGATTACTTTGTTTTGACATAATGTGATTCAATGTGTCTTATAATGAAAATAAATAGCAGAACATGGTTGAGTTCAGCGTAGAATGTATGTTTGAGATACATTAATTGAATTTGGCAAACAATATAATGTTCAAGTGTAGTTATCAGATGTAAAATAGACCCTGGTGAATTGCAATCAAGCTACTCCTAGGATGCCAAATGATTCACCAAAAGCCAATAGAATGAGGTGAGACATATATACCACACTGCCCTGATCCAAGATCTGACTCATGCTGTTTCAAAGGAATGCCTAAAAGGGAAAAGCAAAACAGATGCATTGCCCACTCCATGTATACTGGAATTAACAGGCTACGAAGCCAGATGGATTCCAATGTTACCCCATTTCTAAGCAATGTTCACAACCCCTCAGCTAATAATACTTCACACTCTGGGGCTTGTAGTTTTAGACTTCCCATCAAATATATTGGTTGACATATCTTTGCATTCCAAGTATGGCTGGCTAACCAGGCTTGACATGGGCCATTTTGCAGTAGTGGCCCGTGCAGGTAACAGCGGTGCGGCGGGGTGGGTGGGGTATTCGACCGATGACGAGGGAACATTAATTATTTATTTACTTTTTCTGCAGATTATTCTGTCGAAATGCCCCCCCCCTGCTAATTTTGGCAGTTATTCATTCATTGAATGTTTACGCCCACACCATTCTCAGAAAGCAGGAACAGCAGGTATATGGGCCTGTTGAAATGAACCCTCGAAGGCTAGAATGGTTTCTTCTTTTTTTTTTTTCCGGGTCCTATGATTATGCCTTTTCTGCTCCATGGATCAGTGTTACGGGTCCCCCAGGCAAACAACATGGTCCGACAGGTTGGAAAATACCTTGGTGGAGTAAACTAGTATACCCTCCAACTCTGGATGCTCCTACCACCAATCAACCAATCGTGTCTTGGTATGAGTTATACAAAGACCCTCGAACTTGCTCAGAAAAGATACGCAAGGTGGTCAGTGTTTTCTATAAGAGGGTTAAGGCAAATGAGGACAAAAAGAAAAAAAAAGAATGTTTTCTTCTGTCAAGAAACCGAAATGGGATAAACAGAACATGTGCTATCATTGTGGATGCTTGAGCCTCTAAGTGAATGTTCTTCAACTGTCCAGGGAGTACATATAAACTTAGACACTTCTGCACACCCATTTGGTGCCTAAAATTGCTCCCCCATGCAATGGTCCAGAATGTTACCCATCCACCTTGAAGCAAGCGTGACGGAACCTCGGAGGCACAAAGCTAGCATGAAACAATTTTCTGGCTCTCTCTGTATCAGAACCCCTTTCGGAGGGCCATGGGGCAAACAGGGTTTCTGTATCGAACCGTGAGGGTTGAAGTCTTTTACTCCTGAGGTCCGGGGACCCAATCTAAGTAACTGGGCCAAATACCCCTTCAGCACTTGAGTTCCAGGAATAGCGTGGTTCAAGCATTCCAAGGATCCCTTCAGGGGAGACACATGGGAGTGAGTACAGGCTCACAACTCAAAATGGGAACAGTAGCAGCAATTGTCCAGCCAAATACTCACTTTTCTGGTAAAAAGAGAAGTATTTTATTTCTGTTGCTAACAACACAAAGGTAAAATATGATGTTCACAAACAACTACAGTCCCCCTGAGTTTAGGGCTCTAGTATTTCATTTGTCTGGGTCCTACCTCTCTCCTCGCAACTAGTGGTTGTGGTTATTCCCCTTTCCCTATAGGTAGAATCCAGGGTAAGTAAACTAGTAGTTAAAGTATCTATTTTAAAGTCAACAGTGTTCCACCGTCACAGCACTAACTAGCAAGCAGCAAGTTCCCCTGGGTCTGGCTGGCTTGAAATCAGTCTTAGCCGCACCTCACAGGATTGGAGCAACCAGGGGTCTGAACGCCCCCCTTTCACAGGCACCGTAGTGGCAGCAGCTGCTTCAGGAGAGTTCACTGCACACGACCCAAGTGGGTTGCACTCAGCAGTCATGGAGTCCTTACGCATCTCCGCTGCAACCGGAGGTTCTCAGTAGCTCCTCTTTGCAGGTGAACTCTTTTGTTCCTATCGCAATAAGGAGTCTGGCGTGGTGGTGTGAAGATCCTGGAGCAAATCCTTCATCCAAAGCAGGTACCTCCGCACCACCTGCGACCTCACTCCTCCCGCAATGACTCTTACCAGATCACACAACTTGCTGGTCCCATATGGCATATGGGGATACAGTATCCCACAGTACATGAGCTCCAGCCCAAGTGGCACAGTGAAGTCCTCTGCAGCAGCCACTCCATACAGGGTCACGGCCCCCTACCGCACACAGGCTACGGCCCTTACCACACAGCAGTCTTTTCACTGTGGGCCCTTCTGGCATACTGAGTTACTGCTTCCCACTGTGCATGGGTTTCAGCCCGATTAGTACAGCGATGCTCAAGGCTCCATTTACGGCAGCCCTCCTCTGGCATACGAGGGTGGCCGACTTTGTCCTGCAGATGGGCAAAGAGCCGATCCTCACACCTCGCAAAAACGAGTCCACTCAGGAGGAATGCTCACTTCACCTCGCTAAATCCAATGTTCTCCTTTTCCTCAAATGGCACACTGATTTTGGCAAGCAGGCAGGCTGAAGCTCCATGCTTCAGAGCAGGTGGTCTTAGATTCCCTGGATGATTTCCCCTCACCCATCAGGAAGACAAGCAGGTATGAGTCCCCAGTCCTGGTCACAGACAGAGGTCTTGCAGAGCTTCCCATCCTCACACAGCCTTCCTGGCTGCTTGACTGATGGCAATTTATGGGGTCTCCCTATAGTCCATTTCCAGATCCCAAATGTGATTTAGAGTCTGAGTCTTTTCATTTTATGCTGGGGCTCTGCTTCTTTTGAAGTGCCCACTCCTCTGTTTTCTTTCTCTTGAAAGCAGTCTGTCACATCAGGAACGACTCCAGAGCTAAAAGACTTTGATCTGAGAACCGTGATTCAGTGCACAGACAGGGACTGGGAGCCCTGGCATGTTTTTCACTGGCGCTGTACAATTGTTCCCTGACAGAATTTCGATGTAATAAATCTAGATGAAAATATGTTGAATGCAAAAAAATCTACTCCCTATTAAACAGGTAAGTACAAAAATATCGGGGGGAAAAATCGCTGTAAAAAATATAGTTATTCAACCCCTTCGCCGCGGGGGTAATTCCCCCACGGTGCAGGGGGGCGGGGAGAGCACAGCTCCACGGTGCTTGTGACGAGCCCAGCTCATCATGAGGCACAGTGGAGCTCGGCTCCTCACAACCCCGACCACTGATTGATTCTCCCGCACAGGGGGGGAATCAATCACGCGTGGACGGGCAGCAGTCGTTATGACGAGCCCAGATCGTCATGAGCAAAGCTCCACTGTGCCTCATGACGAGCTGGGCTCGTCATAAGCATAGACAGGGTTAAAATAGCGAATTTTATGAATATACATTTAATAAAATAATACATATTACATTTGTTACATAATAAAATTAATATAAAAAAGTAGATTTCATATAAATTGTAACAAATATAACAATCTAAACGTAATTAAAAAAAGTTAAACACACATTAATAATTAATATATATTTACTTTAAAGCAATTCATAAACTATTAATTTTAATTTATTTTATCATTGTAAAATTATATATCAATGTACAAATATATATGTACAATAACATAAAATTAAATTTAAAAAACTTTCTATTATAAATTAAAACATTAGACCATTTAAAAATCTTCAAACTTAATTTTCCCACTCCAGTGAGTGCAACAGTAGGGAAAGTGCTGGATAGCGGAGGGGTGAAAATTAATATTCTCACTCCAGTGACTGTAACAGTAGGGAAAGGGTTGGCTAGCAGAGGAGTAAAAATTACTATTTCCACACCAGTCAGTGCAACAGGAGGGAAATTGTTGGATAGCGAAGGGGTAAAAATTACTATTCCCACTCCAATATTTGTAACAGTAGGGGAAGTGTTGGATAGCGGAGGGGTGAAAATTACTATTCCCACTCCAGTGAGTGCAACAGTAGGGAAAGAGTTGTATAGCGGAGGGGTAAAAATTACTATTCCCACTCCAGTGAGTGTAACAGTAGGGAAAGTGTTGGATAGCGGATGGGTAAAAATTACTATTTCCACATCAGTGAGTGCAAAAGAAGGGAAAGTGTTGGATAGCGGAGGGGTAAAAATTAATATTCCCACTACAGTGACAGTAACAGTCGGGAAAGTGTTGGATAGCGGATGGGTAAAAATGTATATTCTCACTCCAGTGAGTGTAACAGTAGGGAAAGTGTTGGATAGCGAAGGGGTAAAAATGACTATTCGCACATCAATCAGTGCAACAGTAGGGAAAGAGTTGGATAGCGGAGGGGTACAAATTACTATCCACACTCCAGTGAGTGTGAAAGAAAGGAAAGTGTTGGATAGCGGAGGGGTGAAAATTACTATTCCAACTCTAGTGAGTGCAACAGTAAGGAAAGTGTTGGATAGCGGAGGGGTAACAATTACTATTCCCACTCCAGTGAGTGTAACAGTACGGAAAGTGTTGGATAGCGGAGGGGTAAAAATGACTATTCCCACTCCAGTGAGTGCAACAGTGGAGAAAGTGTTGGATAGCGAAGGGATAAAAATTACTATTCCCACACCAGTCAGTGCAACAGTAGGGACATTTTTGGAAAGCAGAGTCGTGAAAATTACTATTCCCACTCCAGTGAGTGCAACAGTAGGGAAAGTGTTGGATAGTGGAGGGGTAAAACTGACTATTCCCACTCCAATGAGTGTAAAAGTAAGGAAAGTGTTGGAAAGCGGAGGGGTGAAAATTACTATTCGCACATCGGTCAGTGCAACAGTAGGGAAATTGTTGGATAGCGGAGGGGTAAAAATTTGTATTCCCACTCGAATACTTGTAACAGTAGGGAAAGTGTTGGATAGTGGAGGGGTAAAAATTACTATTCCCACTCCAGCGAGTGTGAAAGAAAGGAAAGTGTTGGATAGCGGAGGGGTAACAATTACTATTCCCACTCCAGTGTGTGTAACAGTAGGGAAAGTGTTGGATAGTGGAGGGGTAAAAATTACTATTCCCACTCCAGTGAGTGCAACAGTAGGGAAAGTGTTGGATAGCGAAGGGGAAAAAATTACTATTCCCACACCAGTCACTGCAACAGTAGTGAAAATGTTGAATTGCGGGGGGATAAAAATTACTATTCCCACTCCAGAGAGTGCAACAGTAGGTAACATGTTGGATTGCGGAGGGGTAACAATTAATATTCTCACTACAGTCAGTTCAAAATAAAAAACAAACAAAATATTAACAACAACAAAAATATATATTTAAAAAAATGTATAAATATGCTAAAAATTAAAAGACAAATATACTTAATATTACGATTAAAAAAATATTATAATGTTAAATACATATGGCAAATACCTACAAATATGATATTAAATAAAATAAAAAATACTTTTCAAACAAATAAATATTTTTAAATAAAAATTATTTGGAAACAAAAACATTAATTATTACGTAAATTTACTTTTTTTATTTCCTACCCTATAACACCACACAATTCACAACCCACATCTAACTTTTCATTTAATGTACTTCCTTAATTAATATACATAATTCACAACCCACATCTAACTTTTTTATTTAATGTACAAACCTTAATTAACATAATTAATTACCAATTAAAGAATTATTAATTAAAAAACAAATTCAAACTCATAAAAATTCATTAACATCCCAAAATTTACCCCTATTATCCCCACAACCCACAGCTAAAATTAAACTGTCAAAAAATTAATTACACAATTAAAATTTATTTTCAATTAAAAATCTAATTGTATTTAACAATGAATTATAAAGTAAATAAAATGAATTTACTTCCCACACTGTACCCCAATAAAAGTAAAACCCAGACAAAAAAATAAACAAATACCCTAATTTAATATTAATTAATTAATTAGTATTACTGATGAACTAATTATTAATTAATACAACATAAATTACTTCCCAACCTTTACCCATATAAACACTACAACCCACACCTAAAAATAATTACATAATTTCCATATTTAATTTTCAAATAACTATTATTAATGATCAACTAATTATTAATTAATTAAACATAAATTACTTCCCACCCTTTACTCCTAAGAAATACACAACCCGCACCTAAAATTCATTACACAATTTCCATAATTCTTTTTCAATCAATTAATTATTATAAAGTAACAACTAAATATTAATTAATCAAAAATGACTTCCCACCCTTTACCTCTATAGACCCAACAACCTGCACCCAAAAGAAATTACACAATTACCATAATTAATTACCAATTAATTAACATTAATTAACAACTAATTAATAATTAATTACAAATAAATTACTTTCCATCTTTTACCCCTGTAAACCCCACAACCCACACCTAAAAAATACACAATTGCCATAATTATTACTAATTAATTAATTATTATTAATTAACAACCAATTAGTAATTAATTACAAATGCATTGCTTCCCACAGTTAACACTATAAAAACTGAATTAAATAAATATTAACAAATACAAAATAATTAATAATGTATTGTAATTAAATTACTTCCCACCCTATTTTCCTATAAACCTACAACCCTCTACGGAACTAAAAAACACAAACCTTACTTAAAATAAAAATGGCAACTACTAACAATGTAACACATATTTTAAAGAACATAAACAACTCTTATACAAAAAACATACATCATATACATTTAAAATATAAACTAAAATACATAACACTAAATAAAAAATCGATATTTTAAAAAACTATATTTTTGCAAACGATATTAATGACTTCTATATTTTTGAAAATGATATTTCTTACCTTAAATTCGATATTCTTGACCACGATATTCTTGCAGTCAATATTTCTGTGTGACTGTATTTTCAACTCGATATTTCTGTACGTTGACATTCCCAATTCGATATTCTGTATGAATACCCTGTACAATACATGTAGTGGGGAATATGCAAAGTGTGCATGACTGTTTGACCGGCCGCCTCATGCACACTTAGAGAGTGCCACTGCCCAGCCCTGCCCCATAAAATTGCCTCAGCACGGAAAAATAAAATTTTATTAACGAGTTAGTATCATTTTATTTTCCTTTTTTGCAGTGCTGAAAGGCAGTGGGGTGACACTCCTTCACCTGACCGGAGGAGCCTCCCCTGATTTATTATACCATACATCTGGTTTCTACACATAATCTACCCTTTTAGGGGTAACTGAGATGCCAAGGCAACATAGATGAGAGAGACACCGCGGCACTCATCCTATTAGATCTCAGCGCTTCCTTTGATACAGTGTCTGACCATAACCTTCTGGGTGAATTGCAGGCTCTGGGTCTTGATTGAATGGCCCTGAAATGGTTCCCCTCCTTTCTTAACGACCAGTCCTTTCAGGTTTCCTCTTCCTCTGCCACATCAAACTCCCACATTCTTCCTTGTGGAGCCCCACAGGGCTTGGTGCTGAGCCCTCTGCTATTTAACATATACATTCGACCCTAGCAAAGGTGGTCGAAAAAACTGGGCTGTCTCTTTTCTCCTACACCAACGATACTCAGGTCATCTTCTCCCTCTCACCAACGCAGGGACACGGACCCTTTGATCTTAGTTTGGGCTTGAGAAAATTCACTCTCTGGATGCAGAATAACTTGTTTAAGCTCAACGGGGACAAAACTGAAGTTATGATTCTAGGCAAAAGGCCCAATCTCTAAAGACCGCATTACTGGCCTGCCAAGCGGGGAGTTTTTCCTAAACCCTTCAAGTAGTGTGAAGAATTTGGGGTTCATTATGGTCGAAAAAACTGGGCTGTCTCTTTTCTCCTACACCAACGATACTGAGGTCATCTTCTCCCTCTCACCAACGCAGGGACACGGACCCTTTGATCTTAGTTTGGGCTTGAGAAAATTCACTCTCTGGATGCAGAATAACTTGTTCAAGCTCAACGGGGACAAAACTGAAGTTATGATTCTAGGCAAAAGGCCCAATCTCTAAAGACCGCATTACTGGCCTGCAAGCGGGGAGTTTTTCCTACCCCTTCAAGTAGTGTGAAGAATCTGGGGTTCATTATGGATGAATCTCTATCCATGAAACAACAAGTGGTCAAGATGACGGCCACCTGTTTCGCAGTTCTTGAATGGTTAAAAAAGATCCTGTGGCTGATTCCCTTCTCAGCACAGAGGACGGTGATCCGGGCCCTTGTTGTTTCTAGAGTGGATTACGCCAGCGTGCTGTACTTGGGAGCCGATAAATCTACTATTGATAGACTGCAACTTGTGAAGAATGCAGCAGCCAGGCTTTTTTATTGCCTAACCAAGTTTGCTTCAGTTTCCAGCCTTCTTCGTGAACTATACTGGCTTACTGTGCCTAACCATGTCAAGTTCAAAGCATTATGCTACATGTTCAGTGTCAAATCTGGAAATGCCCCGAAATATCTCTTGGACTTGGTCCACCTATACCATCCTTCTTGCACCTTGAGATCCCTTCTGCAGACTCAGTTTGTTGTACTAAACATTCAGTTGCCTCGCATGAAAGGCTGATCTTTTTCTTACTTAGGGAAGCTACTGTGGAATTCCCAGCCAGCTTTCTTGAGAGATTAGACATCCCTTCTGGCATTCCGCAGGGGTCTAAAAACCTTGCTCTTTGAACTCGCTATGCAGATCATCTTTTTTCTCTTTCCTACTCCCACCCTGCGCTGGAAAACCCCTTGGGGTAGCTGTGCGCATTATAAGATCCCTAATAATAATAATCCAAAGGCAAGCCATCCTCAAAATAGTCATTTCTAGCCTATACCTCGGAGAACCATGATTCACTTACGCAAAGTACAGCTCATCCAACATGCTGCTACAATACTTATTTTCTATGCTTTCCCCCAAGAAAACGCATGACTCCCCTCTCGCAATCTCTCTACATGGTAAATGATTAGAATATTTTCTCAAATATATCAGTAGTAAGAATATTGTATCATAAATATTGTCAACTCAAAAAATTGAGGAACGGCAAATAGAAGAAATATAGTTTATATGTATATATCATTTGTTAAAATATTGTTGTATTTTTATTCTTTTTCCTTTAATATAGATGTATTCAATATTGTTTTTTAATTAATTTAATATATATCAGTTATTATATTAATTTTAGGTATAATTGTTTTTGAAGTATAGTTTGTAAGTTGTAATGTGTAATTCATTTTTTTATACATTTATAGTTTAGTAGCGTGGGTAGTTATTTACATTATAAAGTTTTGTTTTATTATTTAAAAGGAAATGTTTTAAAAAAATGCTTTTATTGATTTTGCAAAAATAAGTCGCACAATACAAATTAAATGAGATTAAATTATTAGATAAGGAAAAAAATAGTCACAGTGCACATACATTTTGATCAGATGACATTTCTGATATCAAGTTACATGTCCGGGGGTGTTATGCATTCAAGGATACAAAAAGCCCTTAAAATGATTCATTATACAGCAGACTCTAGGCTAGCATTTACCCCCCAGTTGCTGAGTTGTCTAATGGAGACATCCTGTGGACAGTATTCTCTATACAGTATGTAGGCTTCTTTATTCTAGCAAGTGCCTAGTATAAAAACTAACATATGGCATCCATCATACCCAGATATCACTAGATGCGTGCTCCCAACTACCGGGTGTTCTATGAACTACAGGAGATATTCATTCTCGGCCAGCTAAGTAGCTCTGATACAGGCTCCAGAAATTTTTAGGGCAGCTCTGAAGGGGGAGCAACTCACTATATAGTTCGGATTGCGTGTTGCAGCATAACATATCCCTAGACCACTGTACTACAGTAGGAGGAGACCCTCTGGCCCAGTCCCTAGCAACCTCACGCTTAGCCAGCAGTAAACCCATATCCACCAGCCGTAATATTTCTTCCCGAAACATGTTTAGAATAGCCAAGAAGAGCTAGCAATTGATCAGGCATCAAAGGCTCTCCAATAATATCACTCAGTTTTTGAAAAATTAGTACCCAAAACGTAACTATGTCAGGACAGAGCCAAGCTAAATGCATAAACCCTGCTTGGTCCAGTCTAAATCTCTTGCATCTTGCGGAGTCCCGAAGGCCATATCTGTACAATACCCTGTTATGAAATTTAAAATGAATAAGATGGTGTCTTCCATTTAGGGAGATGCGTTGCGTGGCCTCGCAGCAATAGCGCCATTTATCATCATCAAGTGTAACCTCCAAGTCCGTCTACCACTCCAATCTGGCCTTGATATAGAAGTTTTTCCCATAATCTTGTGCTGTGCTATATAGCCTGGAAACTAATTTACAGGTAGACTCTGCACGCAGAATCAGCCAGAAGGGGGCGACATCTGGGGGTTCCATCATACTCTTCTCCGAGCAAATCATGGAGCGCGTGCCTAACCCTATAAAAGTGAAACATGATGAGTGGGGTGATATGTTGTTTTTCTGACTCTATCTCTTCCCATCGCCATCCCATTCCTTCCTCAAAGAAATCACCTATTTTGGAAATGTCTAAGAAAGCAAGAGCATGTGAAACCCCCGGTTCATTAATCAGCGGCAGCCATTGGCACCACTCCACTGGGGTAAGTGGAGAGTACAGGATTGAGGCAGCTTGTCTTTTAATTAAATTCTGCCATGTGTGCGCGGTGGCATTTATGTAGTCTAATAGACCTGTTCACCGGGGTGACGCTTGGTGCAAAGAAGCGGCAATGGGAGAGGGCGCAACCGCGACCTTTTCTATATGTAAGTGTGGGGGAGAGGGTTGTTGGTGCAGCCCATAAAACGCCTGTATATACTGTGCCACATGGTAGTAAAGTTCCAAATCCGGTGCCCCGAGACTGCCCCTCAAGTAAGGCAGTGTCAAGATATCCCATTTGACTTGAGGCTGCTTACCAGCCAAGCCAATCTAACCAGTAAGGACCTGATATATTTAAAAAAGTGAGTTGGAAGAACCATAAGGATGTTTAAAAACAAAAACAGGAATCGAGGTAGCACCATCATTTTCATGAAAGAAATACGGCCCAGGAGAGACAATGGCAATCGTATCCATCTAGTAACCTCCTCTTCCAATTTAGCTATTGTTCTGCCATAATTCTCGCTGAATACTCTTTCCGAATTAGTGTGTACTTACTGCCTAAATAGCGCACTGAATCAGTAGAGCAGTTCAAGGGGAAATCCATTTCCAACAGCACCATGGCTGCAGTAAAGGGAAAAATGGTGGATTTAGTCCAGTTGATTTTTAGGCCTACGAATTACCCATAATGTACCAATTCCCTTAACACCGGGGATAGATTAACCTCTGGGTCTCTAATGTACAGGAGGGTGTCATTAGCATAAGTGGGGATGATTAAATTGTATCCAGGGAAACGTATTCCTCTATGGCTAAGGTATTCTCTAAGGGCGCAAGCCAAGGGTTCCGCCACAACAGCATAGAGTAAAGGTGATAGCGGGCAGCCCTGGTGGGTGCCCCTTACAATTTTAATAGGAGATGTCAGCAGATTCCCCACTCTGACTCTGGCTGTAGGTGAGTTGTGTAAAACTTTAACTGTTGAAAAGAGGTCTCCTACTCCCATGCGTCTCAGAACTGCCAACATAAAATTCCATTTGACTGAATCAAAAGCCTTCTCTGCATCTTAAAAATTAGCTGCACCCTTGGTTTCGGCCTTGTATGCTGAATTGTGCCAAAAACTGAGTGCAAGTTGTGTGTAAAAGGATGGCCAGGAACAAAACCTGCCTGCTCTGGACCAACCAATAATGACACCAGTGGAGCTAGGCGATTTGCCAAAACGTTGGCAATGAGCTTTGTGTCTACATTCAGCAGCGACAACGGTCTGTATGATGAGCATTTGTTGGGTGGCTTGCCTGGTTTAAAAAGAATTACTAGCAGAGCCTCATGCATGGACTGGGGCATCATTCCACTCTCTCCTATCTCCTTGAACAGTGGTATCAGGTGAGGAACCAGTCGGTCCCTGAACTCGTTATAAAAAGCAACCGTTAGGCCGACCTGACCCAGGGCACTCCCTAAGCGCATAGATTTCAAGGCTTCGTGGACCTCCCAGTCTTCCAGAGGTCTCATGAGATATTCCCTGTGCTCGTCTGCAAGCCATGGGAGCTTAATATGTTCCAGGTAATCTAGGACTGCTGCCTCCTCCCCGTCAACCTAGGTTGATAGAGCTCAGAGTAGTAACTTTGAATTCTGTCCACTATGGAACAAGGATCCCGCAACTTCTCTCCCGTTGTGGCACGGAGTTCTGTGACGCTAGGTGTCTCTCGTCTTCCTCTCAATATAGCTGCTAATGTAGGACCTGGGCACTCTCCCTTCCCACATGTTTTGGCTACAGTGTATTTCCCTAGGTTCTTAACCTCTCTATCTGCAGCATCATGATACTCCTCCAAGTTCTTTTTAGGCTCCTTAGTGACCCCATCACCCCCACCCTCCGCGACCTCCCATTCTAGAGCCGCCATTTTCTTTTCAAGTGCTTTCAGTTCCCCTCTGATTGAACGCAGCACCCTCAAGTGTTTGGCCATAGCTATCCCTCTAATGTAGACCTTCAAAGTCTCCCATACTGTAGCGAACTGAGTTACAGAGCGGATATTTGTAGCAAAGAAGGTTTCAATAGCGTCCGACATTTCTGATTTAAACAGGTTGTCAAGGAGGTCATAGGGCGGGATACCGCAAGTAAATGGGGTGGGTCTTTTTAATGCGGTCTCAAACTCTAGCTGTATAGGTGAATGGTCTGAGTACGAGTGAGGGTGTACCTCACAGCCATTAATAACCGCACTCAAGGATCGAGAAGTGAACCAATAATCGATCCTGGTGTGCAAGTCATGTGGGGCTGAGTAGTGCGTGAATCCCCCAACCCCGCGAGATCTCGAGCGCCAGACGTCAGTCATGCCCAGTTCAGCAACATCGTCCTCTATAGCTTTAGCAGCTAATGACTGTCGTCGAGCCAGGCCTCCAGAGCATTTAAAAATACATTTTTATGGTAATCACATTGATTTATGTTAAATAAATAGGTAATTGGTAATTAACTATGCAAATTATTTAATTTAATAATATTTAAGTGTGTTTTGTGATTTTTTATTGTCTAATTTTAATTTCCTATAGTTTAATTACTGATTTACAATTTATTATGGGCTTGTTGGGTTTGTAGGGGATTTGGGTGGGAAGGCATTTAATTTATATTTTTTTCAAAAATCTTTATAATAATTAAATATTTCTTGGTAGTTAACTATCTAAATTATCAAAGTGCTTATTTGTTATGCTAATTATTTATTGTTTATTAAATAACTGTTTATTCACTAATAGTTGTATTCAACAATTAACTTGTCAAAATTAATTTGATATCTTTTAATGTTATTTGTTTTTTATTTATAATTTATTGTATCTTTGTTTTGGTTTGTGATTAGTTAGGTAGAGGGAGGGAATTGTATTTATTTTGTTTTATATTTCTTAAATTATTTTAGTATTTGTTTTATTCCATTTAATTTTATTAATTTATGATACACATGTTTTTATTTTGAATATGTTTTAATAGTGTCATGTTGTCAGGTATTTGAATGTTTATTTCAAAAAATGATTTGGAATTAGAATGGTATATCTAACATTTCCTAACTCTAACACTGCCCCTTTTATTGCTTACATTGGAGTGGGAATGGTAAATCTAACCCCTCCAAAACTCAACACTTTCCTTACTCTTGCTTAGCTTGGAGTTGGTAGTAGGAATAATAAATTCAAACCCTCCAGCGTCTAACACCTTTCCTATTCCTGCTTAGATTGAAGTGGGAATAGTAAATCTAACCCTTCTAAAATCCAGCATTTTCCTACTGTTGCTTATGCTGCAGTGAGACTAGTAAATCTAACCCCTGCAAAGTCCAATGCTTTCCCTGCTTTTGCTTCTTGGAGTTGGAATAATAAATCTAACCCCTCCAAAGTCCAAACCTTTCCTTCCTTTTGCTTACACCAGAGTGGGAATTGTAAATCTAACACCTCCAAAGTACAACACTTTTCCTAATTTTCTTTAAATTAGAGTTCGAATATTAAGCTGATGTATGCTAGTGTTGTTTATTTTTAGGTTTCGACCTGGCGAGGGGCAAAGCCCCTCCCAGTTCGAAAACTTTTGTTTTCAGTAGGGACGTCGGCCCCGCCTCTGCCTCTCATTGGCTAGCTCCATAAATGGAGGCTAGCCATTGGGAGACAGAGGCTGTCAATCGCGCTTTCTCTCGAAAACGCGATTCGGGGGCGTTTCTGGTGCTTTTTTTAAGCCCCGCCCCTTTGTCCCAGGCCGCGCTGCGATTGGCTGCCGGCCCGGGACACCCCCGTGACGTCATTCCCGGGCCGCGCTGTGATTGGCTGCCGGCCCGGGACACCCCCGTGACGTCAGCCAATCACAGCGCGGCCCGGGACCTGACTTGTTAAAATGGCTACTCCTTTGCAGTGCAATCCCGAAAAAGGCATGCATGGAGAGTGGATGGTGAAAAGGAGGAAGTTCTATTCTTTGCAAATAAATCTTCTATTAAGCAATGTGTTACTAAAACATGCTGTTTGTCATCGATATATAGCCTGTAAAAAAAAAAGCACCTCTTATCAAATAGTCCTTCCCTAATTAGACGTGCACCCCTCTCCCTCCCCTACTCCGAGACTCGAGGCAATGCCCCTTTGTATTAAGGGCGATATTGCAGCACGCGCCCAACTCAACGGTTGAAAGTGAAAGGCAGGGGAAATCATATGTACTTCAGCAGTCCATTCTTTCGCGTCCCCTTTGTGTTGCGAGGATCACCTTCCCCACTTGCAAACAGTTATATTATTAGAAAGATGTTTCTGAAAGATACTAACCTTGGCCACCGTTGTCGAGGATAATAGTTTGACATTTCAGATCACCGGCAACTAATGAACTGAACATGGCAGCACATTTAAAAAACCCATTAAGGACGTACGGCCCAGGAGTAATATGTCAGCGCGAGCGCCAACAGCTGTTACGTTAACGGGCTGATTTTCTTTTTTTTTTCCTCCCGCTCTTCCCACTCCTCTTCTCCCACTCTGCTCTCCGCAGAATTGTCACTGGGCTACAGAAAACTGCATTTCTGAAGGATTCAAGAGTTTGCAATCAACGTGGTCTTTACTGTAGCCCGCCCTTCGGAATAGCATGTGTTTATCCATGTATTTATGCAAAGTTGCTATATATTTGTATATTTGTATATTTGTGGGGTATTTATAGAGCGCGACGTTCGCTCCGGAGGGAGCATCTTGGCGCTAGGGAACCTAAGTGAGCCAGTCCAAGAGGATTAGATGGAAGCTTTGGAGTGATCGTCCGGGAGATTAAAGATCCAGGTCTTTAGCAGTTTTCGGAAAGGTTTTTCCTGGGTTTGTTGTCTGAGGGTTTTGGGTAGTTTGTTCCAGGCTTTAGTTGCAAGGAAGCTGAGGGTCTTCTCACCCTTCGTTTTCAGATTGTATTTGGGGAGAAGAATGAGGTTGTCGTTGGTTGAGCGAAGGTGACGGCTGGGCAGGTAGTGGGGGAAGCGTTTGGTGAGGTATTTAGGGCCTGTTTTGTTGTAGGCACGAAAGGCTATAATCAGGATCTTGAAGAGAATCCTTTTGTGAAGGGGGAGCCAGTGAAGTGAACGAAGTGCTGCAGAAATAGAGGATCTGCGGGGAAGGCCCAGGACAAGACGGGCGGCTGTGTGTAGTACGCTCTGCAGTTTTTGGATGGTGTTCTTTTTGGCTCCTGCGAGCAAGCCGTTGCAGTAGTCCAGTCGCGAGATTATGAGTGATACTGTCACCGTCTTTCTGGCATCGATGGGAAGAAAGTCAAAGAACTTTCTCATGGATCTGATCATTCCAAAGCATTTGCCTGCGATGGTTCTGGCATGCTGATCGAAGGAGAGGTCGGAGTCAAAGGTAACGCCGAGGTTCCTGGCCGACGAAACTGTCTGGGGGGGGGCAACAGAATTGTCCGGCCACCAAAGTGCTGGACAAAAGGAGATATTTGTGCCGATCGGAAGGATCTCCGTTTTGCTCGAATTGCATTTCAGGTGGTTATTGTCCATCCATCCAGTCAGGCAGTGTTTCAGGTTGAGTTCAGCTTTGGTAGGTAGTTTGTCCAATGGCACAATGAGCTGTGTGTCATCGGCATACGAGGTAACAGGTATGCCGAATGATTCTATTAGATTAAGGAGGGGAATGAGGTAAACGTTAAAAAGGAGAGGGCTCAGGATGGAGCCTTGCGGGACATCTGAGGAGACAAGTTTGTCTTTGGAGTGAAATGGGCCCAAAGAAACGGTTTGGGAACGGTCGGAGAGAAAAGACGAGATCCAGGATAGGGCAGAGTCAGAGATGCCGATGTCCCTGAGTCTGCTGATAAGGATGGTGTGGGAGACAGTATCGAACGCCGCCGTTAGGTCGAGAAGGATGAGGATGGAGTTTTTTCTCTGATCTTGCAGGGTTTTTATAGTGTCAGACAGTTCAATGAGAGCGGTTTCTGTCGAGTGCTTGGGGCGGAATCCGGATTGTTGAGGATGGAGAAGGTTGTTTTCATCTAGGTAGTGTTTCAGTTCATTGTGGACTAGATGTTCCGTGATTTTTCCCAAGGCCGGGAGTAGCGAGATTGGGCGGAGGTTGGTGAGATCCGTCGGGGGTTTATTCGCCTTCTTCATAAGAGGTTTGACGATTCCTTTTTTCCAGCGGCTAGGAACTGTGCCTGAGCTAAGCGAGGAGTTGATTAGGTTGTTGATGGTCGGGTTAACCTCGTCGATTAGTTGGTGAAGTATCTTGGGAGGACAAGGATCAGACGGGGAGCCCGATTTACAGGCCAGGATGGCTTTTTTCGACTGCTCA
Organism: Lissotriton vulgaris; assembly: GCF_964263255.1. Lineage (NCBI taxonomy): Eukaryota > Metazoa > Chordata > Amphibia > Caudata > Salamandridae > Lissotriton > Lissotriton vulgaris. The sequence continues at coordinate 1,227,550,737 of NC_141693.1, forward strand.
AGAGTGATAGGGGAGAAGCGACTTAGCGTACAGCTTTGGGGGACCAGTGGGGGGGGCACTGGGAGAGTGGCGGGGGGGGGTAAAGTTGATCTGGATCGAGGCAATTTTTTCCTCGAAGAAGTCAGAAATTTGATCGCAGAATTTCTGGGAGGGGGGGATTTCAGGCAAAAGAGCCTTGGGTTGCGTAAATGATTTGACTATCGCAAACAGCGCCTTTTGTTTTTGGCCTGCGTTTTTTATGGCGTTGATGTAGTAGTTTTTCTTTGCCAGTTTGAATTCCGAAAGGTAGTTTTTCCTTGTTGCGATATAAGAGGTACGATAAGTAACCTCGTAGGTCTTCCTCCATTTTCTTTCTGCCTTTTTACAAAGCAGATGTGCATTAGCGAGTTCTGGTGTAAACCAGGGGGCATTGGGTTTAGTTTTGCCCCGGGAGGTGCGGGGGCGTGAGGGCGGGATTCTGGATTTTATTTCTTGGGTGATCCAGTTGTGAAAAAGATCGGCGTCGGTATCAATATTACCGGAGAGGGTGGGAGCTTGAGTTTGTATTGACGGATTGAGAGTAATGTTATCCTGGACCTTTTTCCAATTGATGTGATTGGCGGGGAGGGAGGCAGATTTGTTGCGGTTGGATAGGTTTTCGTTCAGGATGTGAAATGGGATCAAGGAGTGATCAGACCAGATCTGGGGCAAGGGCGATAGTGTGGTCAAGAGAGAGAAGTTTGTGCAGACTCCATCGAGGGTATGACCTAGGGAGTGGGTGGGTGAGGTGACAAGTTGCTTAAAATTGAATATATCGAGGGTTTGTACGAAATTGATGGTATGAATGTCTGTTGTCGATTCTAGATGGAGGTTAAAATCACCAAGGAGGGTGAAGAAAGGGTATCTGAGTGAAAGTTGTCCTAAGGAGTCGTGCAGTGAGTCGAGGAACTCAGATGCGTTGCCGGGTGGGCGATAAATGAGTCCGCCTGAGAACGAAGTATGGTCGTTTAGTTTAATGGAGAAGCCTAGTCCTTCAGTCTTTTTTAGGGACTCTAGACTAAAGGTGTGGGTGGAGAAGGTGTCTTTGAGAATGATTGCAACACCTCCGCCACGGCCCTTGGCTCTGTCTTCCCTGAAGAGTGAGTAGCCCAGGGGAAGAGCGACAGCAATATCAGGGTTACTGTCTGCTGTTAGCCATGTCTCAGTTATCATGAGGCAGTCGAGGTCGGACTCCAAGATAAGATCGTGTATATCTTGGTTGTGTTTGCACATGGAACGCGCGTTGATCAGGCCGCCTTTGAAGGGGGGCCGAGGGGCCTGAGGCATATTGGCCGGTGGGACTGCTAAATAGAGCCCGGTGGACCAGTGGCAGTGTTTGCAACTGACTGGGCCTGAAAGTGCGGCTGGGTCGAGTATACATGGACACTGCTTAGTGACCTGTAGTTGAAGGAGGTCGTTAGAATGGTAGGAGATGTGGGAGGTAAAATGGGCAGAGTTTCCTGCGCCTGTCGCGGTCTTGTCGCGGACGGGCGCAGACGGGCTTGCCTTAGGCGCGCCTTCGGCGCGCAAACGGCGCTCCCGCTGCGCTCGTCCGCTGCGCGTCCTGTACAGGCACATTTGTAGGGGACAGAGGGGGGTGTGGCCTCAGAAAAGGGGCGGAGTCAGCGTGCACGCCGGTGGTGATGGCGGCGGCAGGCTGATAGAGCTGGGAAGGGCGCCAGGCAGCTATTGTCATCAGCTGTGCGCGAAGGGGGAGAGCGAGCGCTACGTAGGTAGAAAGATTGTATTTTAAAAGCAATTTACAAATTTACAAATTTATCACCGCTGACGAGGGCGCTGCTTCTGCTTCCAGTTGGCGTGAGGTTTTTCTTCCGCCCCCCTGACCTCAATCAGAGCTCTTTAGGGGCCTTTTATGAACAGTGTCACAAGAGCAATTTACGGCATCGGCGTCACAGCCCGACATCTTAGGTGCGACGGGATTTGAGAGCTGTAGCGCGTTGCGCGTGCCCAACCGTCGATGGCGGGCTGGCTTTGCTGCGGTTTTACTGTTAACCTCTTGTATATTTTTTTGTAAAGTGGGATTCAGTGGACGAGTAAGCTGCTGAAGAAATAAGCAGGGAGCAAGCACCGCATGAATTGGCCGACCTAATGAGATACTTCGAATTGTGCGCTTTGAATCAACAAAGTAAATGGCTTGTTAAGGAGTACATAAACTTGCTTCTGATGTGGTAGCCTCTCGAGTATGAGAGGGCTATTTCCAGCTGAACGAAAACGCAGTCACAGGTAGAATAGACCTTGAATCACCACCGCAGCCCAGGGGCATTGAATTCGTTGCCGGGCCGCTGCCTAGTGCGACCCGGAAGTGCCGCCTCTCCGTCCTCAGGGCCGCGCTGCTACTGGCTGCCCTCAGCAGCGCGACCCGGAAGTGCCCGCGGCTCGCCTGGTGGGTCCTCGGGACCGGAGTGCGAGGGAGCCTTGAAGGCTCCAGAAGAAGACCGCCGTCGCAGCCTCCGTCCCCGCCGCCAGCCTGAGAAGAGAGAAGCCGGTAAGAGGATGAATGATCAGCTGCCCCCTATGGCTGTGTTGTGAGTGGAAGCTATGAGGTGCGTTGTACGATTAGAGAGACTTCCCGTTTTTTTGGTTGGGTGAGCAAGCCTCAGACTTTGCTGTTTCTGTAAATCATCGATCGTGGCAGTCGCCATTCCCCCCCCCCCACCTCACCACCACCACCACCACCACCACCACCACCGCTCACCACCACCCATGTTGTGTCAGCTAGGGCTGCTGCAGCTTCAGGACACACAGAGTTCTTTGGCTGGTGTGTGCTGGGCTGCGCTGCTGATGGGCTCCAGTTCCAGCCTCGTACAGGGTATTTCCTAGGTCATCCAGAGGTTGAGGTGCATAGAAACAACTACGTGAACTTTGATGCTGAAAACAAAGTTGGTGACGTGGCTTAAAAAACTAAAACCAAATGTTCTGCAACAATTTTGTTCCCCTTCACCTTGAGGTAATTACAGATAAGATACCTTAATTGAAAAATAAAGTGTGTGTGTGTCACTAGGCAGTCAACCAACTGAATCCTGATTGGGGCACTCGTAGAATAGTGGTGACCGCTTAAAGTGCCTCGAGGTCCCAGCTAGTGACTGAAAACATTGTGCATGTGACAGTCATTATTTTTTAAATTCTATTGCACACAGTATTAAAACAAGCATTTACAATGCAACGGTTTCGCCTTTGGAAAAGTTTGAGCTATTGGCATTGTAAATGACAAAATTTGTATTTATGTGTTGGTTTTGAAAACAGATAAATAAATGGCATTGTCATTTACATTGCCAATAGCTCAAAATTTTCCAAAGGCGAAACCGTTGCATTGTAAATGTTTGTTGATTATTATTATTAGTATTATTTGTTCTTTAATGTTTATATCATTTTTGAAATATTAGATGTTTCATTTAAAGTGTTTTATATTAATGTTATATTTGAATTAATTATGATATATGATTTGTTAATATATTTTTGCTAATTTAAATTCTGAACATATTCATATTATTACTAATGTATTCCATTAAATTAAGTACTGTTTTTATAAAGTTAAGATACATATATATGTATGTATATTAAATTTATATTAGCAATTAAAATGATGTCTTTGTAATTCTATTCCTATCTTAAATAAACTACATATGAAGGTATAAATATTATGATTATGTTTTTGATACTTATTTGTGACAATATTATGTTGTACAATATTTTCCACTCTATATTTTGGTAGTTTAATATAGAGCGAGTAAACTCAATAATTTTGTAGACAATGTTTTTCACACAATATTCTGGTGTCTTGATATTGTTATTCTCGATATACAGCCATCTTCATTCTACCTTAACATGACAATTCTGTAGGAGACACTGCTTTCTCAGTACAAACTGACAAGCTCTGGAACTCGCTGCCAGACTAGGGTGACCAGACATCACGGATTTCCGAAGGACAGTCCCGGTTTTGAGAGGACTGTCCTGGCATCCCAACGCTTTTCCTAATTTTCAAAACATTTCCCGGTTTTTAGGACAAAGATGAAGTCATCCTGCAAAGCTGTAATGAAACTTTCACTTGCCTTTCAAGAGAAGCCTCTAAAGTGATTTGATTTGACAGCTTCTTTCAGGAAGCATGGGAGGAGATCAGCTGATTGCTTGCAGCAGAAGAAAGACCGAAATGGGGGGTCTCAGGATGGAGGTTCTGGCACAACTTTTATACGATAGATTGTTATAAAGGCGTGTGAATATATATATATATATATATATATATATATATATATATATATATATATATATATATATATATATATATATATATATATATATATATATATATATATTTTACACACACTTACATTTACATGGGTATGGAAAAACTGGGACAGGCCAGCCATAAAAGTAACATGAAAGACGTTAGTCCTACTTTTATGTCTAACCCGTCTAAGTTTTTGCTTCTCAATTTCTGGTCACGCTATACCAGACAAGATTCAAAGCATCCATCATTCTATAGTATATATCGCATAGTCTAACGGTCTATAAACTTTACAACATGTGCAGATGTATTCTCTTCTACGACAGTGGTATTTGTAAAAATATTTGTATGTTGCACACGCAGGGCCGTTTTTCCCACCAAGGCGACAAAAGAGATATTTGGGAAATGCTTATGCAAGCATCGTCTTAGCGATTGTCCTTGACTATGCGCGGTGCCTTGACTCGCTCTTCTTTAGCTTGCACCTGGCTCCCGACGCTAGCTGCTTCCTCGGTCTCGAGACTCCCGTCACACACCAGCACAGTCCATCCAGTTGTGGCTGTGCCGAGCGATGCTGGGTGCTGCACGTACGTTCTATGATGATGAAAGAAGCGCTGAGCAGTTTTGATTGGTTACAGCCTCCATGACTCGCCAGTCGCCGTCAAGCATGTGCTGCTTGCTACACCAGCGATCGGCACGGCTGACTGCCTAGTAGCACTGGCCTGATCGAGCAGCGGGACAGGAATAACACCTGGCGCTCATTTAATGAGCAGTTCTTTAGCAAGTGGAGGATGACAGCTGATTACGCCACAAGGCAGTGATACAATGGCATTCTTCCTCGCTTGAACAGCAGCACGTTTGCACTGTCAGCCACCACTGCAGCAGCCAGCCACTACTGTCGAGTGGCGCCGGATTTGGTTGGCCCGGTGTGTCAGTAAATACAAACAACACTGACGTCATCGAGGGAGCAGATATTCTCACCTGCTTCTCATGGGGTTAGTTAGGGAGAAAACAAATGAATGAGACACCGAGGCACGTGCAGAGCCTGCCCAGGCTAAAGCCCAGAGTAAAGCAGGTGTAGCAGTAGCTAGGGCAGTGCAGAATAGTATCTAATATTTCAGGACACCAGTGCCAGAGTAGTTGCACCTTTAGTAGCTATGACCTACCTCTGCTGGGAAGCCGAGCCAGGTATTTTCCTCAAATCTTATGTTGTGTTTTCTCTACATAGATTCAGATTGGGGTTACAGCAGAATACTCCCAACATTCCTGTATTAGTCAAGTTCCTAATGTTGCAACTCACGTCCATTTTAGTTAATAACACGTGTTCCTATACCCGCACTGCTTGAATGAAAAAACTCATGCTTCCACGATAAAACAAGCATTTGCAATGCAATGGATCTCACATTTTAGAAAGTTTGACCTATTGGTACTGTAAATAACAATGCCTCTTATTAACCCCTTCACTGCGGCGGCTATTCCGCCGCAATGCTAAGGGGGCGGGCTGGTGACGGAACCGCTCCGTCACCAGCGTCGGTTGACCTGTGCTTGTGACGGAGCGGTTCCGTCATGGCCCGCCCCGCTCAATAGAATGTCAGCGCAGGCGCGAAATTCGCACCGCGCAGGCGCGCCGAGCGGGCCATGACGGAACCGCTCCGTCATCAGCACAGCTCACCCGTAGCTGATGACGGAGCGGTTCCGTCATCAGCACTTAAGGGGTTAATGCAGGTTTTAAAAACACTAATAAAAGGCATTGTCATTTACAATGTTAATAGCTCAAAATCTCGCAATTGCGAGACCTATTGCATTGGAAATGCTTGTTAGCTGTGTTTTGTGATTAAAAGCACTGACTGGACCATCATTTATTAACTGTTGTTATTTGCTTGATTGAGCACTGAGTCTCTGCCTCTCAGTAGTTTTATGCTTACTCCCTTAGCTCCTATGTTTCAAATTAAGTTTGTGTTGAAGAAATGAGATGTTTTTGTAAAGCAGATTGCTATGGGTGAAAAGTCCAATGGTCGCAGACTACTGACACCCGCGGGAGTGATGCACTACTGGTGGTTTGGACCAAACACCAGAGGCAAACGGTAGGCGTAACAGCTGGAACTCAGGTTCAGGGGTTGTTCCAGCACCCCCATTCGTGCCCTAGTGGAGCATTACCACTCTGGTGATAGTTCCAGCTTCACCGGCAGGCACGCTCACAGCCACTTTGGAGCTAAACTGGCTGAAAGCAGGAGATACTTGCACTACCGCACCAATAATGGAGGCCTCAACCTCTATTAATGCTTTTTTATGCCTCTGCAAAACATTCAGACTCATTTCTTTTCGATGAATGTAGCCCAACAACCTCTCGAAGCGAATGAGGTAGTAGTCCGCTGCTATGTGATGCTCATTAGCATAACTTTGGTGCAGCTGCCCATTTCCAGATTGTGAAAAGAAAGGGTTCCTGTTCCGGAAATAGTGCACAGTGTTGAGCAATAAACTTGGGATGCAGGGGTTTCAAGCTTTATGATTATCTTGCTGGCTCCCAGGAAATGTGCCTTCCAGCACCCTGCATCTTAGCTGTAGATCACTCCCAAGTCATGACGGCGGCTGCAAACAATCCCTCAGCAGAGTCTGTGAAGAATGGAATGCAAAAAATCCCTCAGCAGATTCTGTGTAGAATGGATACTGACGAGGACAAGTGCCGACAAGCCCATCGCCTCGTGAGAAGGGAGAAGTGAAGAGATGCAGCGCATATGACGAGCAACAGACGACGAGTCCAGTATGGGTAGGCGGGTCCTAAGGGAAACACGGCGGTCACCAACCCCACTTCCAAAAGCAACCCAACGACAATAGATCTCGCAGAGCGAGAGCCCAATGCGCTGCAAAGCGAGGCGAGACCTAAACACACCATCTGTCCAAACCTGTATCACTAGCAATATAAACGTGTGAGCACTTTTCTCTGAACCTGTGGCAGTCAACATGGATACTGTTGTTTAACTTCTGTTGTGCCAATTGCACCCAAATTGGATTACCAGTTGAAGTAGGAATTAAACATTTACATACAGTAATGGTGTTTCAGGTGTGATGCGAGTATCCTGAGAGAAACATTTTAGTCAATGATTCTCAATAGGGCTTCACCTGCCATTACTACACTTTTGCTGATTTTTAAAGTGAATTTCATTCCCCACCCTCAAAGTGATGGGTTTTGAACACTGAGCAAATTCAGTGTACTGATTGCTGCTCCATTGTTCTCAAGGGCTACCTATTGATCAGATGACCCTTTAGCCGCAGCATGCTGATTGGATGGCTAGTCAGTGCCAGTTAAAATGATGAGAGTGAGTTCAAGAGCCACCAAGTCTGTCAAAAACCAGACAGAGTTGCTGACATGATGAAATACTCTCCAAGGAGCCTCTCCTTGTGAGATGGTCCATATCCCGTCCTCAGCTATTTGGAAAATTATCCTGGACTCTTTATTCAAATGCGCTCAATTAAAGAAGCCTTTCCCTTGCCACAATTGAAGCCGAAGGCAGGTGATGGCATGCCTAGACTGTAGGTAGGCTTCAGGGTCAGTATCCCACTTGAGCACTGATGCTGTAATGACCATAACCTCAAGATTCCAGGCAGAAGACCTCTGGTAGGTAAGTGTGAATTGCAGAATGAAATAGCCATGGTCATTTAGGCCATCCATTGATGCAACACTGCAATGAGGGCTTGGAAAGGCTGGACTCTGACAGGACTAAAATGCCACAAAGCCATAGGTAAGCTCCCAGCGGTGTTGTCAGGTAGGCATTTCAGGTTTACTTCACAAAACGATGTTCTGAGATGAAGGTCAGAGTCATATACAGAGGTGTGCCCTTATCACAGCCTGAGTGAACTCGCCTGGCATTAGGTGACATCTAACAGCTTGGTTTATATGGTCTTTTTAAAGTGGTAGAAACCGTGGTGCAAGCAGCAAAGAAATTGTTGTCACAAGTTCATCATCTGCATGGTGTTTATCAGTGACAGTGCAAACACAAGGAGATGATGGACGGGGCGCTGAAACTTTGCAAACACTCACCCCCAGTCACAGATCTGGGTTGATTCCATCATCATTCTTTAGCTCACTTCACTACCTCAGTTCAGACACAGCTATATGCCAATCAGTCTTGACCTAGTGCCTCATGAGAACAGTCCAGCCCGAACTGCCAAGCCAGGTCTTCCCTGAACTGGAAACACGCATCCTGGGACAGTGAACAGAATGCAATGATTGCTTAAGCTCTACTGTGATCCTCTGGTGAAAAGCTCCATAAGTCATGATCATCACTTTTACCATTGTTCTCTGAATGTTAATCAGATTCTTTACATATTGAATATTCGTATGAATTACTGTTAGACCTGGCATCATTGGCGTGAGTCTCCCTTCCATTTTGGCGGATTGCCTCCTCTGTTTTGATATGTTTTTGCTGGATTCATGCTTTGGGCACTGTGCCACTGCTAATCAGTGCCACAGTGCAAGTGCTCCCTATGTTAAACTAATATACTGATTGGATTCCATGATTGGGTTATTTGATTTATCTGTCAGCTCCTAGTACAGTGCACCATGTGTGCCCAGGGCTTGTAAGTCAAATGCTATTGGTGGGCTTGCAGTACTGGTTGTGCCACCCACAGAAGCAGCTTGTAAAGTGTGTCTCAGGCCTGCCATTGCAAGACCTGTGTGCAGTCTAGCACTGCCATGTCAACTTGGCCAATTGCACCCACTTTCCAGTCCCTAATCCTTCCCTTTGCTTCATATTAGACACCCCTATGGTAGGCCCTAGGGCAGGGTGCATTGTAAGTATAAGGTAGGACATGCTCTGATGTGTGTAGCATGTTCTAATAGTGAATTACAGCTATTTTCGTTTTTTACTATTGAAGGCTACCTGTTCTCATAGGCCAGAATGGGCAGTTAAGATTATTACATCCTTATAATCCTAACGGACTCAGGGAACACAGTAGAAATTCGAATTTAGTATGCCTAAACTCAGAATAATAAAATACATCTTTTAGTAAAGTTTATTTTAATACTCTGTGTTTGCAAATACCACTTTTAGAAAGCAGGTATTTGCTTGCCTAACCATTTGAGCCTGCCTCTGCTGGGTTGTGTATTCCTTGTCTGGGTTTGTGTGTGACAGGGCTGGGGAATTCCAGGAGACAGGGTGGGACAGCCCAGTGGTGAATAAAGAGATGTACATCCAGATGGGAGAGAGGAGTGCACCTGGGACCTGAATAGGGCTGGGCCTTCCCTCTATAATGCCGGCTCCACCCCCTGTGGCTTGTCTGATGTCTCTGCCCTGCACTGTGAAAGGAGGGGAGGAATCATGTCAACAGAGTGCTCCAGAGCTGAACCTCCCCCCCCCCCCCATGCTGGCTCCACCTCCTGTGGGGCGTCTGATGTCTCTGCTCTGCACAGTGAAAGGAAGAAGAGAGTCATGTAAACAAAGTGCTCAGGAACTGGTTTGGACTACCTTCAGAGAACAAAGGATTTTGGGGTATAAATATTGGGACCCTGATCCCAAGAAATTAGATCACTTCTGGAACAAGAAACCTTTCTGCCAAGGAGAAGAACCAAGGAGGCTGCAGGAGTTTGGACTGCCCCTCTGCCAGTGTGCTGTTTGCTGGGTTGGGCTGCAGTGGTTGCTTCATTGCCAAGGGAAATGAGAAGGAACTTTGTAAGGACTTTCATCTACAAAATATTCTCCAAGGGCTTGAATTGTGCTTGCATCCTGCTGAAGTCTCAGGGACAAAAGACTTCACCTCCAGCTCCCTCCTGAATTTCCATGCTGGGAATTCTGACTCCAGTCACTTGTGTGCCGCTGGGAGCTGGAAGCGCGACGCATCGAGAAGAAGCGTGTCGCCGCCGCAGCTGAAATCATCGCAACGCCGGAGAAGCAGGCCTTTGTCGCATCTCCTTGGAAGTGTGTGTTCATCGAAGCTGTCTGCTGTCGCATCACCGGAGAAGCGTGACACCATCGTGAGAGTCGCCATCGCATCACCGGAGAAGCGTGTCGCGGCTCCAAAGTACAGAGTCGTCACAAGGCTGCCAGGCCGTCATCGCATCGTCGCATCAAGGGCGCCATCTTCTCGCATCTCAACTGGATCATCGCATCAAGGCGCCATCTTGCGCACCGCAACGGCCCGCAAGCTGAAAATCTACACTTCAACTCCGCCGGTAAGGCTCACGACGAGTCCCCCAGCGGCGTCACTAGGAGGGTGCGGGGGGTGCGGCACGCACCGGGTGTCACCATCCCACTGGGGTTACACCAAGGCGGTTAGCAGCAGTGTGTGCTGTAAACAGTGTGCAGACTTGCTTGCTGTGAAACTAGTAAACGATGTTGCAACCGCAACGTACATGCAAGTTCAGTCAGTTGTCTCGCAGCAACTTGCAACCTTACTTTGCTGCTCAGGAGGATTGGAAGAGGTGCATGCTATAGTGATCTACTGCCACTGGGGGCCCACGTACAGGCGGATTGCGGATGATGTCATGCCATTCATCCCTGATTCTGAATCCGCATGCACAGCATTGGGCCCTAAATGCGCGTGACTGGCCTGCACTGCAGCAGGAGGATCAGAGGCAGCACGTCTTGACTTGACCGCCAGTTGGGTTGGGGTCTGCCATAATTTAATTTTATTCCCCGTCCACCATGACCGATGTAGATCCCCCCCACTCACCCCCCCCTCGTCTAACAGCAGGACAGGTGAGCCAGTGAGTTTCTCCGTCCGGACCGGCAGGGGGGGGGGGCACGCACCAATCATAACACGGTCACAGGCTGCTCTTCTTTTTTCTTTTTACTTTGTGAGTGACCCAGATGGTAGTTTTTGCGGCCTTGCGGGGTTCATCATGAGTGCCAAAGGGATGCCCTGCTGATTTGCCTTTGAGTTCTCCACGCTGTTAGGAGCTGCTATTTTACTTTCTTTTTGCCCACTGACTGTAATGGGTTGTAGTTCTTGCTGGAAATCAATGTATTTTTCTGACATTTAATTCCAAAGTGCAGCATCAGGAATAAAAGTTAAAAAATATGAAAAAGAAATAACTAAATAAAGTAAGACAGACTAGTGGTAGCAAACTGGCTAGATACATTTTATTCACACCCAAATACATTTAGCGCCACTTTTACAGAGTTTGCCAGTGAAGCGCTATTTTTGTTGTCTTGGCATTGTTTTCCCTGGGCTTGGAACTAGTGCACCAATCTTGGAGGTACTGCAAAGTGAGGATTCAAAAACAAAATTTGTACTGCTGCTCTGCATCTACAGATGTATTTTTTACCATAGATACTGCTTACGTTTTGTAAGGATATAAGCAATGGCCGTTGAAATGGGCCATTCAGGGCCCCGAGTCATGTCCTTAACTTTTCAGGCAAAAGCACTAATTTCTGAACACTGAGTGTAAAAGCGTTAAGGTAGCCATGTTGTTCCTGCTTACATTTCACATGGTTTGCAACATTTTGCATTCCCTTTGATTGGGTTGTATGATTAAACCCCTACCTCCTAAACAACAAATTCCTAAACCACGAATGCCGAACCTCGAACAATTCTAAACCACTACATTTTTAACTACGACTTCCTGAACCACGACAAATATACAACTGTAAAGAAATGTCTCCTGTGCAAGCTGGCATGTGCATGCGAAGTCCATTCATCTGTGAAATCGAATCGGTTAAGTATTTCATCTGGGGTGGGTGTCGTAGTGAATGAAAGTACATTAAATCCGCTCCCCTTGAAACCGTGTTAGTGAAACTTTGCCTGTGAGATGTTATCAGATTTCTTTTTCGTCCTGGTCCACAGTTTCTAGAAATTATCAAGGAGCTTTAAAGGTCACTGTGTAACTCAAGTTTCCTAATCCTGATTCAAGGAGAGCTGACCTGTGCCCTTTCTGTCAACACAGGCCTAATAATTTATGCTATGGCAGCTAGCCTTGTGCTAAAACATGCTCATCATTTCCATAAGCATTCTTTAAGCTGCTAATGACAAGGGTAACTCGTCATGGACTTTCCATTGATTTCAATTGAAATTATATGAGAGGAGTAAAATAGCCTTAGCAGTAAAGGGGTTAAGAGTTCCTATTCTGTTTAAATAATAATTAATTTTTTTATTTCCCAGTTCTTTTTATTCATGACGGGCAGTGCTACAAACACTTTTTAAATAAATTAGTAAACCAATAATGTGGCTGTCTAACTTTTAAATATAGTGGGGGCAATCCAATCCAAGATGAATAACTTTCTTAACCCAGACATCTGCTTTTGTTGAGAATGTATTTGGAAACAGAAGTGTGAACCACATGCAGCAGATTGAACCAGGTAAGTTTTTTTCATTGTTCATGTAGTCGTTGTTCAAGTGAGCCGTGGTTTAAACGATTCGTTGTTCAGGAAAGGTCGTTGTTAAAATTCGTTGTTTAGTACCGTCGTTGTTAAAGAGTCGTGATTAAGGCTGTTTCTCCTTTGATTGTTTGCTTTTTCCAGGATGCTGTCACTTTTGTTTTGTAGGCCACATACTGCTCTTCTTGCTTAGTGCGTAATTGAGTCGCATCCAGGTGTTTGTAGCGCAGTGGCAACAATTAGGTTGTAGTTGAAGGCAGTCTGAGTTTTTCTCAGTGGGGCACTGCAGTATGGTGTTCAGTGGGGGAGAGGATGTGGCACTATGGGCAGAGGAGCTGCTGAATTTGAAACTGGGGAACCAAGTTCAGCCAGCCTTAACCCTTTCGATGCTCATGACGAGCTCAGCTCGTCATGATGCACAGTTGAGCTGTGCTGATGACGAGCTGAGCTCGTCATGAATGATGTACTAAAGCATTTTCCAGCACAGGGGGGGAAAACGCCTAGCAGCCAAGGTGTTAATAACCAGTGCTTCCTCCCTGCCCTCCAGCAATTTTCGGTAACAACAAAAATGTCAGGATGACTGGTGATTAATGTTCTTCCTAGAGAGAGATCGGAATTTTGTCTAATGGAAGATTTGACTCATGAAAGGTAGCTCAGAGGGTTAATGTACCTGCTGCAAAGAACATGTACCATGCAGATCACAAAGTACACATAATCATGTAAATAGGCCAGTGGGTGGTGGGCTACTGTTTTTTTCAGAGCGTTCCTTTTGTTACTTGCAGTTTATAAGTTAAAATCCTAACATAGAACATTGAGCTATGTCATCTACTCCGCAGCAACACAAGTCAAATTTTTTCTTAACTTTTGATATGTTTGAGCTACAAACAATTTATTAGTTGAAGTGGTCACATCATCTTGTATTATGAGGCAATTATGGCTGACTGGCGTGACCGGAGGTGCGTGTGTTACACCTTTGGGCATCCATTTTGTTGGACGTGTTTGCCTCACACACCCGAAAGGGTGTCATGCTTCATCATAGGCATTGCTCCTCGTCGGGGAGGCGGTGCAATCCCCGACGGGCTCACCTCAGAGAGGGGCTCTTTGGTGGAGATCTTTTTGTCCAACAGCCTATTGGTGAAGTGCGGGTGTGTGGGTTAGGGCAGTAAGTTTCCTGGAGAACGTGTATAGAGGGGGATTCCCTTTGCTTTAATTTGCTATTTGCTGTTAAAGCTTCCTGGGTCACCTGGGTCACCTGGCAGAGGGAGAGGACCGGAATTGCCGGTCTGCGTGCTCCTTGAACCTGTCGTCCTGCCGCGGTTACAAACGTTACTAAGGATTCTGTATGGTCCCGTTATTTGCCAACTGTGCCCACTGGCAGACTCGGAGCGGAGGAGGTCCATGCGGTAAGTCGTGAGGGGGTGACACCATGAGTTACCCGCACCGGGTGACAAACCTTAGTGACGCCACTGGAGTACCCTACTCTGCGCAAGCATTGAGGCAGGACGCAACCGTTCCCCCGGATCACGGAACCGACACAGCTCCCCTTTTGCGAGCCTTTTGTTCACTTTGCGTTACGCATCCAGGTACTTTGTTGAGAACTTTGTCTCATTTACCAACAACTTGAATTAAGAGACTTTAATCATCTTTTAAGTAATCTTAAATGTAGTATTGTGGATTTTTGTAGTTTGTTGTCTTGTGTTTAAGTCTATATAAAGAATACTTATTTTTATAAAACCTGTGTTGTGTACATCTGTAGTGTTCTCACTGTATTACTGTGTATATTCATAAATGCTTAACACACTGCCTCTGGGATAAGCCTGTCTGCTCGTGCAAAGCTACCAAGGCGGTGAGCAGGGGTTATCAAGGAGTGTAATCCCCTTATTCTGACTCAGAGGTAATGGTCCCTATTTGGACAAAGGTGAATACCATTGCCAACTAGAGACTCCCAGATCTAACAATTACCTTTTATGAGACACTCTATTTTAATAAAAAGAGAATGCAAATAGAGAATGGTGCTGAACTGAAAGTGAACTTAGAGTACCAAAGAGCAGGTATGCTCTGTCTAGTATTGAAAGTGTGACACAAGGACCAGGCATGTGCTTTGCAAATATGGCACCTTAGTGGGAGAGGAAAGGGAAGTATACAGAATACTTTCCATGCTAGGCATGCTTCTAGATACACTTTAAGAACAAAATAAGACATGTGATGCAGAATGTAAAAATACACTTTGGACTGAGGAAGAACCTGGGCTCGTTTTAACCAATATGTTATGTGTATTTGTGTAACACAAAACTCACCCAAAAGGGTAACCTAGCAGTGAAGCAGGAGCTGTATGGGCTGAGTCAGGGTAGTGGCTAGGTGAAGAGGAGGTCTTCAGGGTCTTGCAGAATTCAGGAACTGAGGAGGAAGAGGCTCTGATGTGATGTGGAAGGGCCTTTAGGACGAGGAAGGAGAAAATACGGCTATCGAATCTGATTCTGTGTATGCGAGTAGGAGTCCAGCTGAGCGGAGATGCCTAGTAGGTTTGTGTAATTTCATGTGGTTGTTGAAATACGGGGGTGCAATGTTGTGTAAGGCTGTGTATATGTGAGGGAGGAGTTTAAAGGGTGCTCATTAGTGGATCGGGAGCTAGTGGAGCTGTTTTGGTCCAGGGTGATGTGATTGTGGGTTGAGAGGTTGGAGGTAAGCCTGACCACTGAGTTTTGTGTGATCTGAAGTCTTCTGGTCAGTTGAACATTGATTCCAGCATAGAGTGCATTGCTGTAGTCCAGCTTGCTGGTAATGAGGGCTTGGGTGAAGGTCCTGCAAATGTTGGTTTTGACCCATTTAAAGATATGTGTGTGGAAGAAGGAGACAGAGGCTATGTCATGGTGAGTTGGTCTATATGTACATTTTTGGGACCCTGGTGAGTATGACCAGATCCTTCTATTCCCTGAACTTTCATGTCCATCTTCGTGTAACATGGGATGCAAACCCAAAGAAAGGAAGAAAAAAAGAAAGGAGCCCTATTTGAGTCATTGTAGAAGACAACATTTCTATGTTTGCTCAGGTTGAAGCAGAAGTGGACGGTGTGGAGACCCTGGCACACACAAAGGATGAGAAGTGAATTACATGATGTAACGGGGTAGCACCGCTCTCCCCAAGAGATGAGGGTAAAAAGGTACTAACGGAGAACTAATAGCCTCCCCTCCCTGTCTTCTCCCCGTTTCAGAGTGTTCCTCCATCCACCGAAACACATATCAAAACACCGGAGGAACATGAAGTCCACTGGCCCTTTAACTGGACAGCACAGGACGAGTGGGCGGGGTTACCAACAGACGCCATTACGTCAAATACGGAAGTTAGTGGAGAAGGCGTGTGCTTGTTCACTGGAAGAGTTTGGAGAGCGGAGTTGGAGTCGGAAGAGGAGTAAGACGGAGAAAGAAGAGGAAGATCGGAGGAAGAGGAGCGAGACGGAGAAAGAAGAGGAAGAACGGAGGAAGAGGCGAGGAGCAGAGAAGCCGTACCACCATTGGAGGCAACGTCAGGAGGCCACCGTCCCCTCGAGCCGCCCAGCCACACATCCGGGGGAGGTGTGTGGCTTGCCCAGGTACGGAGAAGAGTTGCGGGTGGGAAGAAGGGAGGGTCGACGAACTGAGCTGGTTTTCCCCCATCCAGGTGTGCCCTTTGCCCTGAGCACTGCCCTTCACAGAGAGAAAGCCCTGTTCGACAACGGAGAAACAGCGGCCCTCATCCTCCTAGACCTCTCCGCGGCCTTCGACACTGTCTGCCACCGCACCCTAGTGCAGCGCCTCAGCAACGTCGGAATCCAGGAGAAGGCACTGGAATGGATCATCTCGTTCCTCGCCGGAAGGACATAGAGAGTCCGCCTCCCCCCGTTCAGATCCGAGGCCACCGAAGTCATCTGCGGCGTTCCACAAGGATCTTCACTCAGCCCCACCCTCTTCAACGTGTACATGAGCCCCCTCGCAGCCATTGCACGCCAACACAACCTCAACATCATCTCCTACGCCGACGACACCCAGCTGATCCTCTCCCTCACCAACGACCCCGCCACCGCCAGAGCCAACCTACACGAAGGGATGACAGAAGTAACCAAGTGGATGATGAACAGCCGCCTGAAACTGAACTCGGACAAGACGGAAGTCCTCATCCTGGGATCCTCACCCTCCGCCTGGGACGACTCCTGGTGGCCCCCCGCCCTGGGCAGCGCACCCAAACCAACAGACCACGCACACAACCTGGGCTTCATCCTGGACTCCTCCCTCTCCATGACCAGACAAGTCAACGCCATCTCCTCGTCGTGCTTCAATATCCTGCGCATGCTACGTAAGATCTTCCGGTGGATCCCCACCGAGACCAGGAAGACGGTCACCCAGGCCCTCGTCACCAGCCGACTGGACTACGGCAACTCCCTCTACGCTGGAACCACCGCCAAACTCCAGAAGAGACTCCAGCGGATTCAGAACGCCTCATCACGACTCATCCTGGACATCTCCTGTCGCAGCCACATCTCTGGACACCTGAGAGATCTGCACTGGCTCCCGGTCAACAAGAGAATCACCTTCCGTCTCCTCACCCATGCACACAAAGCCCTACACAACCAAGGCCCAGGATACCTCAACAGCCGCCTCAACTTCCACGCTCCCACACGCCAGCTTCGATCGACCGGCCACGCCCTCGCCGCCGTCCCCGCATCCGAAGAGCCACCACAGGAGGAAGGTCCTTCTCCTACCTGGCCGCCAAGACTTGGAACTCCCTCCCGACCCACCTCCGCCTGACCCAGGACCACCTTGCCTTCAGGAAGCAGCTCAAGACCTGGCTGTTCGAGCAGTAGCAGACCCCCCCTCCCCTAGCGCCTTGAGACCCTCTGGGTGAGTAGTGCGCTATATAAATGCTTGATTGATTGATTGATTGATTGTGTGTAGCACTCTGGTTAAATCGTCACTCCCGTTCCCCATCACTACTCAGATATCTGAACACCTCCCTGACACTTTCCTTCTCTATATTTCTATCTCCCGAGAGGCACCACGGACGTGGACAACCACCAGCCTAGGAGGAGCCCTGAGGGATTCCGGAGGACCGAGTCTACCGAACACCAGTCACGCCGAAGTCGCAGCAGATCTCTGTGACGAACGGTGCTCTCAAGAACCGATTTCTTGTATGCAACAATAAAACCCTCACTTACTAGAGCACGCCTCCTGCCTATCCCTCCCGCACCTGTTACACATGAGTAACTAGACATGAAGTCACAACACATTATTAGCAAGAACTATGAGACTGGCAGTGAATCCACTATTCCGTTGGTCTACTATTTGGTGACGGAGGGATTACCTCTTAGAATACCTCTTGACATATTATATATCTGAGATTTGCAACATCCACACATTTTTGGAGATAACTCTTGAGAGTAGATGGGACTTACATATCCTCGTCTCTTCACCTGTTTGATAAACATGGGGAACATTTTATTCTGCGTCCTTCTTTTCCTTTTTTTGTGAAGACCACTTAATACACTTCAATGCAAACCTCACCCATGGGTTCTACCTTTTTGTCACTCATCACCTCTTCTTTCCTTTCTTTTTTTTAAAACATATTTTTATTGTAGCGAAGTCATAGAAAAAAAGGCACAACGCATATCGACATCAACACTATTGATATGCAATCAGCAAGAGTATGCAGTTCCAATGACACTACACAGCCATGTATGGCCCACATCCAGGAGGCTGGGCGGCGTGGGATCAGAGCATGTTTAACAAAGGAGAAATTTGCGTTTGTGCTCCAAGGATAATGAAACCTATCAATTAAGCATGGGCGAATTTTGCGAATTTGCGATCCGCGAATTTGCGGATTTGCAAACTTGCGATCCGCAAAATTCGCGAATTTGTGCGAATTTGCGGATTTTTGTTTTTTTGCATGTTCGCTGGGTTTTTTGCGTATTCGCCGGGTTTTTTGCGTGTTCGCGGGGCTTTTTGCGTCATCGCGAGCCGCTTGCATAGCGAAGTTACCCATGCAGTCGTTTATGGGAGAGGGAGAGAGAGATAGATAGATAGATAGATAGATAGATAGATAGATAGATAGATAGATAGATAGATAGATAGATAGAAAGAAAGAGAGAGAAAGAGAGGGAAAGAGAGAGGGAGAGAGAGAACGAGAGAAAGAAAGAGAGGCCGGATCTCTGAAGGGCCAGATTACTGAGTTGCCCCTACAGAACATACAGCTTTTTATTTTTAGCAAAATGCATATGAGAGAGCGCAATTTGAATAAAACGCATATCCGAGCCATATTTACAAGCATATCGTATAACGTAGGAATGAAATGTATATCGTAACGTGAAGTTAACACTTATAGCATAAAGTTAATCGATGTTATCAAAAGTAATATAGGAAATGTAACTGTATTCACTTTAGAACATGTATTAGATTTAGAAGGCCCGTATACGTAGTGGGCTAATGTAGAAATGTGTAGAAATGCTTATGAACTGAAGAACGTGCCAAGTAGAATTCACGTACGAGTGTAACTTTAAATGGAGAAACGGCGTGAAATATAACATGGAGAAATGTGCAGAGAGCATACACGGCGATGTAACAAATGAGAATATAAAGTTATACTCTATGTAATTTATATTCTATGTACAATGTATTCACTTATACGTAAAGGATTTGCTAAATGTGATTATATATAAATGTGTGTTAAAGGTTATACTGTGTAGAAAGCTTCTTGTAAGAATGTTAGAAGGGTTTAGGTCATGTGTGATTTTAACCTAGCTGACCAAGGGTTCGCAGGAGGGTAGTCCGCTGTATGTAATTTAGTGGGCTCACAGGAGTCGTGAATAGCCTTGCTGTGAACGTGAGAGCCAAGGAGTCTAGTTCTTGTTAGATTTAAGGTGACAATGTCGGTCGAAGTTTATGGCCTAAACGTGATAAGAGACGCTTGGAAGTTGAGTCTTGTTTTGAAAGGACCATTCACAGGACCAAGAAAGGTTATATACATAGTCATAAAGATTAAAGTTCTGCTGAGGTTATAGACTTTTGATCCGAAAGTGTCAAATGAAGTCACCAGCAAGAAGACGAAGACGGCGTCTAAAGAAGAAGGGTCAACTTAACGGACGACGGAAGAGATGAAGCCATAGAAAAGAGCAAAAGAATGACCTCACGGGGAAAGTCCGTGGTGGGCGTTGAAGGGGCGTTCCACCCACACTGTGATTGTGTATTTTAGGGACAGCACCCCGGGGATAAGATAGCGAACAGCTCCGAGCAGAGGCCATCATAGAGAGCTCAGAGAAGATAGCGAAGGGCGGAAGGCGAAGGCAAAGAGTAGATGACTTGAGCAGATGCGCTGAGAGAGATCAGAGCGCAAGAGAGCAGTAGGCCGAGGACCCTTAGTGAGCGGATGGGTAGGCAGTAAGGGTACTGCTTCTTAAACCTAAGTTACCTTTAGAGGCTAAGAGAGTTTGAACTTCTTTGGGAGTCAAACTGCTGACACCTTTTTAGGTTAGGAACTTGCGAAGTAGGGATGTCACGTAGTATAGAGTAGGGACAGATTTAACTTGAATACTTTTTCTCTTTCTGTAGATGACGCAAAGGAACCACTTCATACCGATGCTTTAATTTGCTGATTCTTGAACTGACTTTAATTGGATTTGTCTATAGACTGAGGTTCTTTCAGGGAACATATGTTCCTTCTAGTTCCTGTATAATCGTTGAATTTGATCCTGAGAGGATTGTATTTGCAACTTTTCTTAATTTTATATTAAACCTTTTAAACTTTATCAGTTGTAAGTGGTTCTTCAGAGTGGCGTCAGTTTATGGGGTTTATCTAACCTATGCGGGGTTTGTCTTTTACTCAATGACAGATAACAAACGATCCAAAATTGACGAATGAGATAAGTTATTAAATTGATCAAATTGATATTAAAATCTCATTCCCCGCACATATGAAAATTGTGCTGTAAAGGTCTCTTTTAGTTTAACCCCTCCTGACAACTCAAAATGGGTGTATTTGCCATCCTCTCCCTTCTTCCTGTTTTTTATATCTGTAAGTGCTTCCTGATGAGGTTTAATTCCTTGGACAGGTGCCTCGTTGCCTACTTGTAACTATTCTCTGACCCGGCTTCAAGGGTCAGAGCAGGGTCAGAGAATAGTTGCAAGTAGGCAACGAGGCGCGAGGAAGCAACTAGCAGCAGATGTCCAAGTTGAAGTTAATTTGTTTGTAACCCTTTTGTAAAAGGTTACAAAGAAATTAAGTTAAACTTTTGCACCTGTTGCTGTAACCCTTGCTTGGCTGAAAATTCGTCCCCGCTGATTCGCGGATTTTACCGCGATTTCGCGAGATTCGCGGATCGCGAAATTGCGGAAAATTCGCCCGCGAAACGGATTTTACGCCCACCCTTACTATGAATGCCTTCGCCATTTTTTATAACATCACAGCCTTATGTTACATAACAGTTTAACAACAACAATTTACCCCTAGAATGGCATCGCTAGTACTGATCCAATAGAGTAGGACATTTATGTGGGGGCCAGCGAAGGCCCAGTCAATTTAAGGCAATATAGACCTATGGGAATTTCAGCTATATGCATACATACATATTGAGGTACCGTAGCGTGGCAACAGAGGACACCTACACGGTCCCACGGCCCTCCTCTCCAGCACCCTCCCCTCCACATTCAGACTCCGAGGCATCAGAAGAAAACAACTCAGTACTGGTGGCATCTGAGTCATCCTCTGCCAGGCCCTCCATGCACAGCATCCTCCAAGCAAGCAAATCATCTTGCAACTTTCCATCCCTACGGGTGTGTTGCATATGGGTCTCTTCAGCCAAGGCCCATTCCCTCGCATCACTCAGCCATAGGGAAACCTCCGGCGCCCTTTGACCCATCCAAGTGATAGCCACTCGTCTCCTCGCCAAAACTAGTAAGAGTTGCAGGAACTTATAAGACAGTCTCTTTTTTTGGGGTTTGGGCACCAGCGCGAGAAGACATTGGAGTGGGTCCAGCAGAAGCTTGAGTCGCGTAGCTTGGACAATATACCTCACCACCTTGCGCCAAAAATCCTGAACAAGAGGACATTCCCACGCCAAGTGCAGGAAGCCCGCCATACCCTCTCCTCATCTAGGACAATTGTGGCGTCTATCCGCAGATATACGATGGAGGGAGACCGGTGTCATGTATGGGCGGTGGACAAAATTAAAGTGTATAAGTTTAAAACGTGCATTGCAGGAGACCTTATGGGTCAACAGCCCAATCCGCTTTCTTTGTGCAGGCTCCAATTCCACCCCTAGGTCTGTCTCCCATGCCACCCATGCCGGGGCTAACAGGGGGGTCGAATCCCGGCGAATAGCGGAGTAGAGGAGGGAGATCAAGCGTCTACCCCTCCCACAGGACATGATAATGTCAAGGGTATTAGTAAGCGGAGGCGCTTCCGGGAATTGGGGCCATGTTATCCTGGCCACCTCCTGGAGACTACCGTAGTGGAGGTATTGTCCCTCACCCAGTCCAAAGGACTCCATGGCACCTTCAAAGGACACAAAGGAGTCGTTCGGGTAGAGGTCCGCTAGGGTCTCGCAGCCACCAGATCGCCACTCCCGAAAAGACATGCTTTCCTCCAACCGGAGTATCGGGGCCAATATCCAAACTGGGAGCTCTCTGTGGAACGGCGCGCGCTGCAACACCTTTTCGACAAAGCGCTGCCAAATATTAGCGGTGTGACGCACCACGTAAGGCAAAGTGTCATCGGTTCCGCGACCTTGCATCAAGGCTTCCTGCAGGGCCTTATCATTTGCCGTACCAGCCAGTAGTGCCAGTTCCCAATTCTCATCTTCAGCGAACCATCTAGCGGCCGGAAGAAGCTGCGCCGCGTAATAATAGAGGTCAAATCTCGGGGCTTCGAGGCCACCTTCATCCCAACACCTCGTCACCGTGCGCAAATCGACTCTGCTGCACCCACCCGCCCAAAGCAGGGAGGTGAGGAGAGAGTTCAATGTGCGGAACACTCGGGGAGGTAATGGACACAAAGAATTCTGCAAAACATATAGGACCCTAGAGAGCATCACCATTTTGGCAACTGCCAAGCGCCCCATGAGGGAGAGAGGGAGTGTGTTCCAAAAGGTAATAGATTTGCGGAGGGCCGTGAGTATTCTGTCGATATTGTAGGTCAGCAGAGTCTCTGTGGACGCGGCCACCTGGATGCCCAAATACCGGAATGCCGTTCGTTCATAATGGAGGCCCAAATGTTGAAGCTCCGTGTCAGGGTCTGGGACAGTATTTGTCAGCGGGAAAACTAGAGATTTGGTAATATTTATACGCAACCCAAAGGCTGCGCCAAATTGGTCCAGGACCCGCAACAAAGCGGGGAGGGCCTCAGCCGGGGAGGTCAGATAGAAAAGCGCATCATCTGCGTAGAGGGAGATCACATTGGTAGTGTCGCCCACTACTATTCCCCAAGTCTGTAGTTCAGTGCGGGCGGAAACGGCAAGGGGCTCAATTGCAAGAGCAAACAGGAGAGTGGAGAGGGGGCAGCCCTGTCGGGTGCCCCTCCCTAGCGACCACTCCGCCGAGCGGGCCGATCCTAGGCGCACCCTGGCTCCGGGCGCCTTGTAGAGAACCCGGTTCCAATTCCGGAAGCGAGGTCCAAACCCCATTTTCTGAAGCACCTGCATCAGATATCCCCAGTGCACCGTATCAAAGGCCTTGGCCAAATCAACCGAGACCAACACGTGAGGACCCTCCCGCCCTTGCACTTCATGTAGTATGTGATTCAGGCGACGTAGATTCATCGCCGTGTTACGACCCGGAATAAATCCACACTGGTCAGGGTGGATCAGTCGGGTCATGAGTGGGGCAAGGCACGTGGACAGTAATTTTGTGAGGATTTTCGCATCCGTATTCAGCAACGTGATAGGTCGATATGCCGCAGGATCAGTGTTGTCCCGGCCAGGCTTCAGAATCATGCATACCTCTCCTTGATTCATGGTTGGTGGAAGAGTGCCAACGCGCAGAGCCTCGTTGTAGACCTGCAAAAGGAGGGGGGCCAGAACATTCCCGAATGTGTGATAAAACTCAGCCGATATCCATCACCACCAGGGGCCTTAGCACGAGGGAGGGCAGCAATTGCAGCAGTAATCTCACCCAGTGTAAGTTTTGCATCAAACTCCTTCACCGCAGCATCCGGCAGGGTCTGGAGTTGGAGACCCTCAAGATACGATTGACTGGTATCCTTCGAGAGCAATGGGTCAGCCTCATAGACAGTCTGCAAATGGTCACGGAAAACCTCAAGAACATCAGTCTCAGAGTGGACCATAGTTCCATTAGGGTTTCGCAGGGCCACTATCCTTTCCGGTGCGAACTCTCGCCTCAGTATCCAGGCCAATAAGCGGCCGGACTTATCCCCCTCGCGATGGAGACGTTGCCTATACTGGCCCAACGTAAATTTATCAAGACGTGTGAGTATGTCATGAATCGACACCAAGGCCTCCTTCTCTGTCTGAAGATCCAGTGCTTCCGGATCTGCACGAGATTGGGTGCGCTGGATCAGCAGCTCCGCATCTTGCAATTCAGACAACAGATGTTTCTGGACCCCATAGGAGAGGCCCATACACGCGCCTCGCACCACTGCCTTTGATGCTTCCCACTTGGTGGAGTAGAGCAAGTCATCCCCCCCCAGTTGAGCTCCAAATAGCCTGTCAGTGACTCCGCCACATGTTCCCTGGCCACTTGATCCTGTAGCAGGTCAGCCGGCAACCTCCACGTTCGCGGACGCGCGGCACGATCGGGCCACTTCGCCACACATGTCACCGGGGCGTGGTCCGACAGGTACCGAGCCTGGTGAGTAACGGACAAGGCAATGGAAGTGGTGAAGTTAGCCGCAAGTACGTGGTCTAGCCTACTATGCGTACCATGAGTCGGAGTGTAGCACGTGTAGAGCTTCTGGGTGGGGTGGCAAGTACGCCACACGTCTCGCGCCCCAAGGTTATGCATCACTTCCCTTAGACGCGCCGTCATACTGGGCTTAGTGCCCACCCTGGATGGATGACGGTCCAGCTCATGGTTCAGTATACAATTGAAATCCCCAAGCCAGAGGAGAGGCGCGTCCAAACTCGGAGCTAAAAGATCCTGTACCTGAGAGAAGAAGGTCGGGTCATCGGTGTTTGGGGCATATGTGTTAAGGAGCAGGAGTTCCTTGTCGTCTAGCCTAAGCCGCGCCAATATGTACCTGCCCTCCACATCCGCATCAATATATATTGTACAGCACAGGGAATCCCCGGGGCCACCCAAATGAGGACCCCCCTAGCATATGTAGAGAAGGAGGAGTGAAAAATCTGGCCTCTCCATTTCCTGGACAAACGCTGTGCACCGTCATCATCTAGATGGGTCTTCTGCAAGCAGGCGACCGAGACCCCGTGACGTTTAAGGAAGGTGAGGACTCTGTGTCTTTTGGTGCAGGTGCCCAGGCCACGTACATTCCATGTTAAAAACTTGAAACCCATGTCTTATGATTACGCCCATACGGACCATAGTGTAGGTGCAACTCGAACCGAGACCTCCCGGCCCCCACCATTTGTGAATCTGGGGGTGCAGCCCAGAGGATGAGCTCTCCACAAATCTGAATTAATGTGTACATGATGCCAGTGCAACTTCTGTCATGAACCCCACCCCACCCCCCAACATCCCCAAAATACAAAACTGTCGCAAAATCCCACCTCCCACCCCCACCCACGAGCAATAGGATAGCAACACACAAAAACGCCACCCCGCCCTTCCCCCGCCAGTGCCAGGACGTGCACAGCCACCCCATACAGCCCAATCACCCCACAATCACACACACCAAGCCAAACCCACCCACCCTCCCTCCCAGCTCCCCGAAAGACCCAACAAACCCAAGAAAAAGATACCCGGGCATGTCTCCTCAATTCTGCCAGCAATGTGGGCATAACATCACTCAGAACCATGGCCAGTCCCCCACCCTCTCTTCCCGCTCCCCAGGTCACCAGAGCGCCAGTCCCATAGCATGGTCCAACATCCAAGGAAGCCACCGCAACAAGGAGGGGGTGCGGTAACCCAGTACACCGTTAGCAGGTGGTCACCCAATCAGAGGACATCCGTGCAGAAAGGTACAGTGAGGGCAAAGCAAAGGAACAGGATGAACAAGAGCAGATGAAAGGGAAAAGATCATTCCAATCTCGATTCAGTTAGGGCCGTCTCCGGGACCACCGGCGCCGCAGAGTCCGTTCCCAAGGGCGTCTCTTGCAAGGTGTCTGGTACCAAGATCTCACCAGGAGCAGGAGCCCCGGGCGACCCCGGGCCCGCTCTCTCCGGCGAGGATTCCATATGAATAGCTCCATCTGCCCCCACCGTGGGTCGAGACTCAGGAGAACGCCGGGACCCAGATCGGCGTCCTCTTCTACCACGACGTCTCCTTTGCGGCCTGGTCCCCCAAGTCTCACGCGGGCCACCTCGTTCACCCGGGGGCAAATCATCTCCTCTGATCTCGAGCCATTCCCACACCTCCGCCGGTGTCTCAAAGAAGTGCGCGCGGCCCTGGGACAGTACCTTAAGTTTGGCAGGATACAGTAGCATATACTGAAGCTTCATATCACGTAGCTTTTGTTTAACCCCAAATAGGATTTCCTCTGTTCCTGTACTTGTTGGGTATAGTCAGGATAAATTGACACTCGACTATTCTCAATCATGAGGGACTCCGATTCTCTGGCGGCCTTAAGGATACAATCTCGGTCTTTGTAGTTGAGGATCTTCGTGATGAGGGCTCTAGGAGCCTCACCAGGTCATGGAGGGGGCACAAGGGCTCTATGCGCCCGCTCCACTATAAAGACGCTGGACAATCCAGTCCGGCACAGTTGTGTACGAATCCACGTTTCTAGGAATCGTTCAGGGTTCCCTGCCTCTAGTCGCTCCGGAACTCCCAGGACACTGATGTTACTCCTACGTGCCCTCCCTTCCGCGTCCTTGGCACGTCGTTCCAATGCGCGGGTAGTAGAGTTAAGTTGGGCAAGTGATTTCTTTAAAGATGCAACTTCTCCCTGTAGCTGAGTGATATTGCCCTCTGCGTCCAAAACTTTATCCGCTACTTTGCGGAGGTCTGACCGCAAGAGATTGACATCCACAGAGACCGTCTCTATTTGGCGCTCCAGAGCAGAGTGGGATCCCTGGATAGCTTTAAGGATTTCAGCTCTGGATGGCTCCGCAGACCCCTCTCCTCCATCGTCAGCTCCTGTCTGCCGCGTTATCCTCTGCGACTGGAGGCGCGGGGTAGTGTACTGCACGATCGTAATTGGTTGGGAGGCCTTCGTGGACCGGCCTGAGCGGGCCGCCATCCCGACTATTGCAGCACCCAAACAGTGCTCTCCAAGGCGCCCACCCTAGGCCCCACCGGCCCGGGAGGAACCCCCCGACCAGGTCCAGGACAAGGATAGTAGGTGGTACAATATCACATCCAGGCTCACTGGCAACACGGTGCAAGCAGCTCCCAAGGTAGATCAGCCGATCCAGCAGGCAGGGCAGGATAAATGCAACGTAGTCACACCTCCTCACAACCCCAGTAGTATAGTGGAGTCCATGATCCGGAACCTCCTCGAGGGAGCAAGGGTCCGGGCAGGCGGCAGTACGGGCACAATCACTCCCTCACTGCACGATTACTCTCCCCTCCAGCCAACAGCCAGGAGTCAGCAAGTCTCTGAAGTCGCCCCCCCCGACGGGGTCTACAGTCTCAGGCCAGGCCGTGGGATAGGCGCACCTCGCCCCACTGCTTCACCGCTCCACCTAGGCGTAGTCAAAATGGCAGACGTGTGGGGGAGGGGGCGCAGGACCACCGCATCTACAGGGGCGCCCGTCCCCGTGCCCTTCCGAAGGGAGTATGGTGATGGAGATTAGGAGCAAAATGCAGTACTTAGTTCAGGGGGGGCAGAGGGGAGCCGGCGCGCTGCTTCCACCGGCCGCCGCCTCAAGGATCGAGCCAGGACAGGTACCAAGTCAGGGGGGACCCCCACTCCAGCTGCGGTCGCCTACGAGGGATCAGGGCATCAGTACTCACGCCCTCTGTTGCGAAATAAAGGTTCTCCGGCGACCCTCCAGGCGATCTCCGACCACCGCAGCGACTGGGGCGGAGCTCCACCACAGGAGCCCGGCCAAAATGGACGACACCTCTGCTTCGTAGTTTCTTCCACCTCCGATTGCCGAGGTGTTAAGCCGCTGCCTCTCTTCTTCCGCAGTCTGCCTCCAGGAGCCCAGGATAAGACGCCGGGGCCCGTCAGGGGCCCGCCCAGTCCGACAGCGTCAGGCGGATCGCCCGCAGTCCGGCTCCGCCGTATAGGCCCAGTCCGCGGCGTCGCGTGACGCAGCGCGCCGCCGCCACCTCCGGCAGTGTCTTTGCCTCCGTTCACGGAGGAATTCATGACCGCGTCTCCGGTTCAATGGCCTCAGTCGGGTCAGGGGGAGTTCCGACACAGGTCACAGGTAGCGTGACAGCCCGGACAGGAGTTTATTGCAGGATTTTTCCGGTCTTCGGGACGGAGCTGGTGGAGCTCACGTCCTGTCGGCCATGTTGCTTGGCCACGCCCCCCCTCTTCTTTCCTTTCTATCTTAATACTTACCCAGCTCCTTTCCTCAGGATTTCTACTGTCCTACATAAGGTCCAAATACTTTTTAGGTCTGGGTTCATTTGTCACGTATATACAACACTTGAGGGTAGCTGTTCCTAAAGAGGATTGCAGCCCGTTGAGCTTCGGATTGTATGTAGGTAGGGTGGGCAAAAAAGGTTAGAATATACTGCCACATGCATCAACATTTGATTTGCGATTCCTAAATAGCAGATTTTAAGGAATCCCTGTTTGGGAATCGCAAATCCTTATGCATGTAGGAATCACAAAATTAATTACAATTCCTTAACATTACCTATTAGCGATTCTCAAATTGTGAATCGCTATTAGGTAATGTTACTCAATTAATTCCTATGGGCCTTTAGGCCCATAGGAATGAAT
This sequence comes from Lissotriton vulgaris, assembly GCF_964263255.1. NCBI lineage: Eukaryota > Metazoa > Chordata > Amphibia > Caudata > Salamandridae > Lissotriton > Lissotriton vulgaris. The sequence goes on from NC_141693.1 coordinate 1,227,579,301, forward strand.
GGCAATGCATTCGCAAATTTCGATTACCAAATTGGTAATCGCAAATTGCAAATGCAATTCCATGGGTACCAGGGAGCCTAAGGCCCCCCTGATGCAACCCCCAAAAAGTGTGCACATGTGGTACACACACATGCCTTAAGGGCATGTGTATGCGCTTCATGTCACTTTGAAAATTGTACTTTTGAAGTTGATTGTAATTAGCGTTTCCTAAACTGCCGTTTGCATTTAGGAAAGGCTTGATGCATCTCCTTTAGGGATCGCAAATTGCGATTCCCTAAATGCTTACGTAATTCAGGTAATCACAAAAAATTGTGATTACCTAATTTGCGAATAGAAATGGGTTCATGCATCAGAAATGGGCTTTTTCCATTCGTAAATGGCCGATTCAGTGAATTGCCCATTTGCGACCGGAAAGAAGCTTGATGCAGGCGACTTATAGTAAATAAATAGGTCTAAGGATGGATATATCTCATAGGGGAAACCCTCTATTTTGAAGAGTTGCCCTCACACACCTGTGAAGATGTCATGCTTCATCACTGGGCGTTTTTACAAAAAACTGAAACCATGCAGTGATCTTCCACTAATGAGGAAATATAGTTTGGTTCAATTAGTGTGTGCAATGATGAGGATCATGGGGTCAACATGTTGCATCCCCTAATGGTCCAGAAGGGATCCTTGGCGTTTCATCAGGACCAGATAAAATATAAAGAAGTGTGGATGTGAGTAATAGAAACTTATTTATAAAAAACTGCGGGAAAAACTCCTTAAATCTTAGTCTCAAAAAGACTAGTGGTAATGGTGCTGGAAAATTTGTTTTGTTTATATCATCAGTCACCCAAGTAAAATTCAGCCTAAAAGAGACAGAAGAGAAAAATATACATGTAAGTATATATCCGCCACATAGAAAGTAAAATGGCTGAGAAAATGATGCAAAAGAAGAGTAAAAACGTGATACACATATTGCAGGTGATCAAGTATCGAAGCTTATGTCATGCATCTCAGACTATAACTGACATTAGAGACCAAAGTCCAAATGCACAAAGACACCAAAGTTACCTAAAGCTAGGTCAATTGTACTACTCACATCGTATTTGAATCCTGGATATATGACAAAAAAAAGACACAGCATAGGTTTCTCGCTTAGCCTTAAATAGTGGAGTGAAGGGCCTCTTTGGAAGTAGCAGGGGTACGTTGTGGGTCATCTGTTGGGTGAAGTGACATGGTAGGGTGTAAGGAGCATGAAAGGATATGGCGATTGGGGGAGCGTACTATCCGTAAGTAAAAAATCAAAAATTCATACTGATAGTGGCCCATGGGAGCATTAGGCAATGTCACCTACCCGCTTCTGCTCTAACCGAAGGAGCCGGCTGTCTAGCAAGGATGCATGCTTATGGTGGAGAAGTTCGTAGATCCAGACGCCGGAGTTCTATGTTGATATGTGGTGGACCTCTTTTAGACTGGTAAAAATAGATACATATGGGACTGCAGGAGCGGATGCGCAGTTCCATTAAAGTAGCTGGGTGTCAACATCATACAGCCGGGACTATGATGTTGAGGAAAGATCTAATCCTTAGTAGACACTAGGTGGTTGACAGTCAGGTTACAGGAGGGAGTGACTGGCGCCCTAAATGAAAAAAGGGGATGTGTGACCTAGGAGGGTGGGTGGATGTCAGAGTGTTCGTGACAACTAATGTCTATACATAGATGTGCTCAATCATATTGTGTTGACTATGGTGTTGGCTGAATACATCAAACTTGATAAGGTCATTCAATGAAAGAGCTGAATCAGATGGGTGTTATCTGGTACTGGGGGAGAAAAGATTTTCGAAAAGGGGGGTTACAGAAGGGTGTGCACATCAGCTAGCTCATTCAGCCCAAGGAATATCATCGTTCAATCCTTGGATGTGTGTTTTAAGTCGAAACACCCACCGCTGCTCTCCTGCAAAGAGTGAATCAGAGTTCCATTTGTTATTTGCCTCAATGATGGTCTACCTCAGACTGTCCACCGTATGGTTTGACTCAAGAAAGTGAGAGCACATCTTGGTGCTGTTCTTTTACAGCGTATTGTGCTGCGATGTTCGTTAATGCATGTTTTCTCCATTCTAGTAGTCATACCCATATATTGCAGGCCACAGAGGCAAGTGATGAGGTAGATACAGTTTTTCGTATTACAATTGGTGTGATGTCTCTGCTCCCATGGCTATCGAAGACCAATGTCAATTGTCTTAGTCGTCTTGGTGAAAGGACACACTGTGCACGGCCCACATGGATATTGTCCTGTGACATGGGGGAGACCCAACAGAGTGGCCTGGGTCTCCCGGGGTGTCTTCTTATGTGTATGTACAAGCAGGTATCGTCACCTCCCATCATAGGTGAAAGCTCTTCCGGAGCAACTGGACAGCTCAGCCTTTCTAATAGAATCCCTGGGGGCTACTTAGACCACATTTATAACTAAAGATGTTTTTTTTTTCTCATGTAGACTGATGCGTTCTTATGCCCCATAAGTGAACACAATGCGATTTGCATCACAACATAAATAAACAAAACAGTACTAAAGAAAGAAAACAGAAACGGGTAACACCCTAGGAGTGTTGAGAATCTAAACACATTAAGGTTGGTTCTATCGGCCTCTATACTTTACCACACTGCGCAGGCATGGCTCATACCTGAAACTATTCGATACAACATTGACAGGTGCACAAACTTCACTTTATGAAACTGTTGGAAGTATATCAATTTATTCTGACCGCATGTTGAGGTTGGCCATAAAACTCAAGCTACAAACCGATGCCATTTTTACTTCCTGGCATGCTAAAAGAAATCACTTAACATCCCATACCAAGTTGCTTGAGTTGGTTGATTGATTTGGAACCTTATACTGCCGAAGAATTTTGGAATTAAAACACTCGAATGTTTGTGATATGCTTCGGACTGCTTATCATCCTGATGAAGATACCCGTATTCAGTACAACTGAGAATGGAATGTCCATATTTAGTTTTTTGCCATTACTTGAGGGATTGATTTATTTGTACCCTCTATGCTCACATTCCTAGCCAATTTGGGCCCCATGTTACTGCTGAACATAGATTAACAACAAAGCATGTCCCCCCCTCTCCTCCCTTTTTCTTTTTCCTACTTTCACCTTTCTCTCTCCGAGGGTAATACAAGAGTTCATCACAGCCAGTCACGCCAAGATGCCGAGCATGACCGCCTGCACTGCCTATCACCCATGTCTGACGTTACGCCTACTGTAACCCCAACGGCGTTGGAAGTCCACCTTTATTGCTCTCAATGTATCAGTACTGTACTGTATATACAATAATCTTCTAATAAAATTCTTTGAAATAAAAAAACAAATAGCATTTTTATTTTAGAAAAATGTCTGAACAAATGTATATAGATATTTTATAGAGGTTTTTTCTTTTGATCACAATCCTAGATTTTATTTGGAATATTATAAACTTGTTAAATAAAAATGTTGGTGCTTAGAGTCATGGTTGTCATTAAAGTATTATGAATTATTGTGAGGTATATCCCTCTGTAGGAACCCCAAGAACTATATGTGGAAGCAGAACGAAAGCACTAGACAAGTACCCTCTTTGTACTCTCAACTTTCCAAGGATATCGGGGTCCTGCAATCAAGATTACTTCAAAATGTAGTATTGGATTTGGAACTTCAACTCTATATTAAACAGTATCAAACATAGTAAATTCAATGTTCATTCACACTGCTGGAGCAGGGATTTTTGAGTCTCAAACATCGGGTATAATCATCAAATAGCCCCCTCCATTGGGCATATGGAGCTATCATTTACTTTAGTTATCATGTTCAGTGAGGTCCAATTGGGGCTTAACATGAATCAACAAAGAGATTTAATGTGAGTTTAAAAGGGTTTATTAACAAAATAATTCAAATCAATCATTACTTCATTAAGTAATTACATTTCAGTCATCAGTATTACAGATTAAAATAATCTAATAGTCAATATTTCAGCATGTGATAAAAAAATACATTAATAAGAAGTACAAAAAAATGCAGGTTATGCAGTAAGTGTGTTCCATAAAGGAAAATCTCCAATCTAAATTAATGAGAATTGGCATAAATGGCCTTTATTTTAAGAAAAATAAAGTATGGTGTCAGCTTCAGAAAAAAAATTAAGGTTTCTGATGAGACAATAGGGATGCATATGTACAAAGCCTTAGCACTCAAGCAGGGGCTGGAAGGATCTTCTCAGCTCAAAGTCTATCAGCATCTCTAAGATCTGCCTCCTAATTCTGCAGCAAGGTCACCTCTCTAGTGGAAGGAACTCACGCTAATATTATTCAACAAAACTTCATTTGTAGCAATTTATCTTATTCCTACTTTCAGGAACCAATCATTGTTCTGCAAAGGCTTGGAGCAGGTAAACGCCCCAGTATCTCACATCTTCTCAATGGGTTCTACATAGTCATGTCCTTGGTGTGTTACTTTGAACAGATCTTGTAGTTCAGACAGTTCTTTCCATGAGTCGCGCTTCTTTTCATCTCCTCTCCTCCCAGTGAGAACTTCCCTATCAGTTGTCTTATACATATTCATTAGCTAGCAGTAGGCTTCTGGAATGTTACAGCATCTACAGTGGGAAGAAAGAGAAAAGCATCTCCTGCAAAGTAGCCGTTTAAACATGGAAACAGGGCTCTCAGCCCTCAGAAGTTAACATTCTAAATGGCATCAGCATTTAAGCTAACTTAATTCATTACAATATGTTTATTAATGTGTTTGCGTATAATGTTTAAATGTGATTACCTACTATAAATCTTGCATTAAGGGTGTGTATTCTATTCAATATTGAAGTTAGCACTTTACAGTTCAATGCATTTAATTTGCAAAATGATGAAATTCGCTCTATCAGCGCATAAAGAATTAAAAAATATAGGTCTTTATTTGCAGGTAGAAATGAAGCTCTCTTACCCCCATTTATGATTGTCAATGCTTCTCTCACTGAGGGCATCTTCAAAGAAACTCCAAAGAAAACTCAGATCTCCTTACTCCTGAAGAAAACCCACACTGGGCTCTGATGACATTGGCATCTTCTCGTCCATCATTCACATACTCTTTATTGTCCAAGTCATTGAAAAAGTATGATATACCTCTGAGCACACAACTATATATTAAATCCAGTATACTGAAAAAATATTCAATTGCTTCAAATTACTCAGCAGTCCACAAGATACAGTAATTTGCAAATCAAATTAAACAAAGTAAATGTCTCTTGATCCTCTTCAAAGGTTTATTCAAAGTTCCTTGTAAATTCCAAATTTCAGATTGTCAATCTTCAATACATCAGTTTCAGTGAGGATAATATTGTTGCCAACACGTGTTTCGTCGTGTGTAAATATCACACCCAGACTTCCTCAGGGCTGTAACAAGAATATATATTGCCCCATATAAGAATACTTCAAGTTTGTAAAGTCTGCAGGAGAGAAAAGTATAGTCCCCTCCACCTCAAGGAATCATTATTTTGTGCATACTGTCATGTAGGTATTATATGTGAGAAATTCAGAAAGCAAAGATATCCCGCAAAAAAACCTCAGTCAATATAGGAATGTGAAGTTCTGTAACCACCTTATAACCCCGTACCATCATAACCTGAGGTAGTTGCCAATATTCACCTGGAAAATAGTAATCCTCTCCTGTACGTTCCACCTCCTCTCTATGTTATCTTGGCAAATGTCTAAGTATAAACCAGACATTATAATTAACATTCCCAATCATATAATCAACAACTCCTTCAGATCGCATCAGAAGCCTTTTCAAAGTAAAAATCCTTCTTGTCAAGTTATACATATATTAATAACTAGAACCATCGTTCATAGTGTTCACCAGAAACTAAGTATCAATCTAAGGTTTAAACCAATTGAGTACGCATGCTAATTACGTTGCTCAGACTTAAATATAAAGGACTCACTCACCTAAATAGAACATAAGTATGAATATATCTTCATTCCTGGTATACCTCTCTCTAAATCAAAAACGTCCTAAGGAAACAATTTACCACATTATTTTAAGGCATCGCTAAGATATAAGTCCACTCAACAATACAATAAGATCATCAAGGTTTCCCATAATATATGTCATGGCAGTTATTATTCATAATGCGGTAATTATAAATCATTGGTTGAAAACTGTATAATAGGCGACATAAAGTTTGTATGTACACCTGAAAACGAACGAGTGAAAGGAACCTCAACTCACCCACAACATCCATATATCTCATTGATAAGGGGCGCTGTAAAATAAAAAGTTAAAATGCTCACTATACTACCCTTAAGTCTATTATTTACATTGCTTATAGTGATTCCTATTAGTTCTTACCCATGTCTCATGTCAATATTTCAGTGTCCCCTTATGTTCTGTTCCGACTACTAAACTCCTTTACTGTAGTCGATATAATATCTGAATACCTATATAACAAAACAAGATATGGATAATTGAGACCAGAAAACGAAAGTCGTCCTCTACATAATTAACTGAACACTCCCCGGTCATTCATACCTTCGGGTTACTTGAATTCAAATATGTCCAACCACGTGATATTCCTCCTAAAAAACGGAGAAATCTATTATAGATAGATGTATCGGATATGTAGTTTCGGTCGAATTAGTATTCTAAATCACAGCGACTCACGTACCCGTATAACAGCGGCAAGTGTCCTCGCTGTCCGTCGGCGTTATGCGCAAGCGCCATCTTGAAAGATCTATTTATCTGTTAAATTCACAGTCGCCATATTGTAGTGTGCAAGTGTCTAAGAGATAGCGTTACTGCGCTGTTGAATATCCTAAACGTTCGAATAGTAATTCAAAACGTATTCGCATATTTATTAAGAATAAAGCAACAATCGTATCGTTAAAGTAAATTGACCCGCACTAATATCCATCAACGACTATCGCTCAATGGCTCTAATATCACAACATTCAAATCCTTGCTAAACGCGATGGTACTAAGGAAAGGCGCCAACCTCCTCCAAACATATGCATTTAAAGCGTATATAGAAGAGCCAATACAGAAATAAAATGTTGTCGTTTCTGTACATATAGAGATGCACATACGTGGCTCTAGGTCCAACCTCAGACACGAAACAAAATAATAACTTTTCCCAATGTATCGAGGTGTTAATATTAACAAAAGTGTGATAGGGAAAAAGAAAGGTGTAATAGTGAAAAAGAAAGGAGAATTAGCAGATCACTCACCAAAGTAAATACAAAATCCTCATAATACATACAATAACATTAAACAACAATAGGCTATCCAGGCATATATCTGTACCTATTCATGTAAAAGGCTATATTTAGGAGAAAGCATCCAATCTCATCAGCAGCTGATTTCCACCTGTTGAGATCAGTTCATTTCATCTGTATAAATTTATATAGTAACAATCGTACACCACAACAGTATCATAATCAAGCATAAGAAAAACCAACACTTTTCACATAAAAATAAAAATAACATTTCATTAAGCATGTCTTATCGACAGAGTTAATCTTGCCCCAAATAATATTGCTACTCATTATCAATATTCAGTCCTCTTTCTACTGCCTTCAGCTTCATGATCCAGATCACTTCTCTTCTTCTTAACTTCAACTGTCTATTGCCCCCCCTAGGGTCAGGTGTAATATGGTCAATACCATGATAGCTGAACTGATGTTGTTCCTGATTGCCATAGTTCTGGACACTGTGGGCAGCAATAGGGTATCTTGTGTCACCATTCTTCCAGGCTCGGAAGTGCTCCATCATCCTGTCTCTCAGTCTCCTAATGGTGCTACCCACATATATCTGGCCACATGAGCAAGATATAACATAAATAACATAGGTCGTGTCACAATTGATAAATGTATCAATGTCAAATGTATCCAAACCATTATAACTAAATTGCAGCACCTTCTTCTTTGCCCATCTACATGAGTTACAGCGTCCACATTTATGGAAGCCCTTCCTTACATCAGTTAACCATATTTCCTTCCTGGTTCTAATAGGATAACTCGGGCTCAAATCATTGGCTAGTGTTCTGCCTTTCCTGTACGTTATAGATGGTCTTTCTGTAATGAATGGTAGCAGATCATTATCTGCCTTTAATAGATGCCAATGCTTCCTGACAATAGAATACAATACCTCCGACTCTGTGTTGTATTGAGTAATCAATCGTGCTTTATCAATGCGTCCATCAGTTTTCTTTTTCTCTGCTAAGGTATGCTGCCTCTGTAGATTTTTTGCTCTCCTTCTAGCCTTCATAATCACATCACTATTGTAGCCTCTGGCTAAAAATCTATTCGACATATCTGATAGGTTATACTCAAATTCTACATCTTCAGAGCAATTTCTCCTTGCTCTCACCATTTCAGAGTAGGGAATAGACCTCTTTTGACAATTAGGATGACAACTCATTGCGTTCAAAACTGCATTACAGCTGGTATCTTTCCTAAACATTTTAGAACAGAGTTTCATATCCTTTACATACAATTCTACATCTAAGAACTCAATTTTCTTTGTGTCATATTTCGTAGTAAAATGTAAATTAACTTTGTTGTCATTCAAGTAATCAAAGAAGCTGTGTAGGTCATCAAGCGAACTAGTCCAGATCATCAGACAATCGTCAATAAATCTGCCCCAATATTGAATATTGTCAATCCATCTCTGTCCACGATGGCCCAGATCCACTCCGCCTCAAACCACCCCATAAAGAGGTTAGCAAAAGACGGAGCGAATCTGGAACCCATCGCGGTACCAAGGCGTTGTCTATACCATTTGTGGTCAAAGATAAACACATTATTCTTCAATACCATTTCAGTCATATCTAACAACATCCATGTATGTTCAAAAAACTCCACTGATCTCTTATTCAGAAAGGTCTCAACTGATGTTATTCCTAGGGAGTGTTCGATATTAGAATAAAGAGAAACAACATCTAATGTCACCAAATACATTCCTTCCTCCCAGATAACATCCGACATAATGTTCAGTACATGTTTAGTGTCTTGGATATATGAGGGCAATGACTGTACATAAGGTCTTAAAAATATATCTATATACTGTGATATCCTCTCTGTGGGACCACCTATACCGGAAATTATTGGTCTTCCCGGTGGATTGTCTCTATTCTTATGAACTTTTGGTAGTGTATATAGACAAGGTGCCCTGGGTGTTGAAATAGTAAGGTAGTTATATTCATCAATGTCTAATAGTGTTAAGTCATACCAATCCTTGAGTTTCTTGTTAATCTTGGTTTTCAAAGTGTCAAGTGGATTACTGCTTAACATCTCATAGTATCTAGAGTCATTCAATTGAGAATAAATCTCTGCATTATACTTAGTTGTGTCCATGACAACAATATTACCCCCTTTGTCCGCCATGCGGATGGTAATATTGTCATTGTTTCTCAAAGTCTTAAGTGCTATTCTTTCTGAAGCAGTCAAATTATCTGGCTTTCTGTGATGTCCCCTTCTAGAGCCCTTGTCTATAACTTTATCAATATCCAATTCCACCATTTTGTGAAATGTGTCAATAGTGTTACCAGTTCCCAGTTGCGGCGTCCACTTAGATTTAAGCTTTAAGCCACTGCTCACACTCAGATATCTGTTAATTTCAAGGTCATCTAATAATTTAGCCATTGTAATAGGATCCTGTTCATTTTCAGTGAGTGATAGTAGCAGCTTGGTTGCATTCGCCCCCTCTATACTCAAGTCACTAATAGTCCGTAAATAATCTTCACTTTTGTCTTTAATTGGTACATGTACAAAATGCTTCTTAATTTTCAGAAGTCTGACAAATCTGTATACATCAATCTTAATGTGATACCAATCTGGCAATACATTAGGGCAAAAACCAAGACCCTTCTTTAACAGAGAAATCATATCTTCAGTGAGAACCATATGCGATAAGTTGATAATCTCCAATTCCCAATCTGATCTGATAGAACTATCAGTTACTCTTTCCAGGATCTGAGTCTCATTCCCCTTCTTGGTGCCTGCTGACCCCTTGCCCCTGGATCCTCTCCTTGTCTTGACAGTCCTCCACCTCTGCCCTTGAAGGTACTGTCCCGATTCCCTATCCTGACTCGTTTCACTTCCTCTAAAAAATTACTACTATCTTCTGCATTTGCCTCAGCTTGTGGTGCGCCATCCACCTCCTCATTCTCACTACTTGCTAGCGAGGATGCTTCAGTTTCACTCGCACTAATACTTGGTGTAGCAGTTGACTTCTGTTTAGAACCTCGGGATTGTTGAATCAAATAATCAAAACGTTTGGCAAACGTGAAGACACGGCCAGATTTATAATCCCTTTCATCCCGTTGTAATTTTCTTGCCTTCCTACGTTTGATATCTGCCTGAAGGTCGTTAAGATAGTTATCTAAAATAGTATAATTCTTAATGGTAGCTTCAGGCATGTTGAGCTCTTTAATTTCTTCCTCAATTTTCTGTATTTCCTCCAGTAATTTCCTGATTTTGCGGTCTGCATTTTCTATAAGTATATTCATCAGATTTCTGGAGGAAGCTGTTAACTCCTTCTCCCATTTATCTAATAGATCCGATTCCAAATCCTCATAGGTAGGCATTATCTGTGATCTGAGACCCCTTGGTATTCTGTTGAGGGTCAGATACTGTTTAAGGGTTGCTGCGTCCCACCATTTGTTCAATTCTTGTTTCTTTAAGTATTCTAGTCTCTTAAATTTCTCCTTCAATCCTACATTCTTGGTAGGTTGTTGCACATTTGTGGGCTTGCTGGTTTTACCCGTCTGAAAGTTACTGAAAAGATCCTGAGCTTCCTGGTCTCTATTCATAATGATATATCCCAGTGGGTCTGCACCTGAATTGACTCAAAGACTTAAAAAGTTGGATACTAACAATCTCAGGGCGCTCCTCTCTATATATCAGGGATAATGTATGCTCTGTACTATATCTAAATGTGGTGCATCTAGAGGAAGTGACTTGAGTATAGAGGGGGCGAACGCAACCAAGCTGCTACTATCACTCACTGAAAATGAACAGGATCCTATTACAATGGCTAAATTATTAGATGACCTTGAAATTAACAGATATCTGAGTGTGAGCAGTGGCTTAAAGCTTAAATATAAGTCGACGCCGCAACTGGGAACTGGTAACACTATTGACACATTTCACAAAATGGTGGAATTGGATATTGATAAAGTTATAGACAAGGGCTCTAGAAGGGGACATCACAGAAAGCCAGATAATTTGACTGCTTCAGAAAGAATAGCACTTAAGACTTTGAGAAACAATGACAATATTACCATCCTCATGGCGGACAAAGGGGGTAATATTGTTGTCATGGACACAACTAAGTATAATGCAGAGATTTATTCTCAATTGAATGACTCTAGATACTATGAGATGTTAAGCAGTAATCCACTTGACACTTTGAAAACCAAGATTAACAAGAAACTCAAGGATTGGTATGACTTAACACTATTAGACATTGATGAATATAACTACCTTACTATTTCAACACCCAGGGCACCTTGTCTATATACACTACCAAAAGTTCATAAGAATAGAGACAATCCACCGGGAAGACCAATAATTTCCGGTATAGGTGGTCCCACAGAGAGGATATCACAGTATATAGATATATTTTTAAGACCTTATGTACAGTCATTGCCCTCATATATCCAAGACACTAAACATGTACTGAACATTATGTCGGATGTTATCTGGGAGGAAGGAATGTATTTGGTGACATTAGATGTTGTTTCTCTTTATTCTAATATCGAACACTCCCTAGGAATAACATCAGTTGAGACCTTTCTGAATAAGAGATCCGTGGAGTTTTTTGAACATACATGGATGTTGTTAGATATGACTGAAATGGTATTGAAGAATAATGTGTTTATCTTTGACCAGAAATGGTATAGACAACGCCTTGGTACCGCGATGGGTTCCAGATTCGCTCCGTCTTTTGCTAACCTCTTTATGGGGTGGTTTGAGGCGGAGTGGATCTGGGGCCATCGTGGACAGAGATGGATTGACAATATTCAATATTGGGGCAGATTTATTGACGATTGTCTGATGATCTGGACTGGTTCGCTTGATGACCTACACAGCTTCTTTGATTACTTGAATGACAACGAAGTTAATTTACATTTTACTACGAAATATGACACAAAGAAAATTGAGTTCTTAGATGTAGAATTGTATGTAAAGGATATGAAACTCTGTTCTAAAATGTTTAGGAAAGATACCAGCTGTAATGCAGTTTTGAATGCAATGAGTTGTCATCCTAATTGTCAAAAGAGGTCTATTCCCTACTCTGAAATGGTGAGAGCAAGGAGAAATTGCTCTGAAGATGTAGAATTTGAGTATAACCTATCAGATGTGTCGAATAGATTTTTAGCCAGAGGCTACAATAGTGATGTGATTATGAAGGCTAGAAGGAGAGCAAAAAATCTACAGAGGCAGCATACCTTAGCAGAGAAAAAGAAAACTGATGGACGCATTGATAAAGTACGATTGATTACTCAATACAACACAGAGTCGGAGGTATTGTATTCTATTGTCAGGAAGCATTGGCATCTATTAAAGGCAGATAATGATCTGCTACCATTCATTACAGAAAGACCATCTATAACGTACAGGAAAGGCAGAACACTAGCCAATGATTTGAGCCCGAGTTATCCTATTAGAACCAGGAAGGAAATATGGTTAACTGATGTAAGCAAGGGCTTCCATAAATGTGGACGCTGTAACTCATGTAGATGGGCAAAGAAGAAGGTGCTGCAATTTAGTTATAATGGTTCGGATACATTTGACATTGATACATTTATCAATTGTGACACGACCTATGTTATTTATGTTATATCTTGCTCATGTGGCCAGATATATGTGGGTAGCACCATTAGGAGACTGAGAGACAGGATGATGGAGCACTTCCGAGCCTGGAAGAATGGTGACACAAGATACCCTATTGCTGCCCACAGTGTCCAGAACTATGGCAATCAGGAACAACATCAGTTCAGCTATCATGGTATTGACCATATTACACCTGACCCTAGGGGGGGCAATAGACAGTTGAAGTTAGGAAGAAGAGAAGTGATCTGGATCATGAAGCTGAAGGCAGTAGAAAGAGGACTGAATATTGATAATGAGTACCAATATTATTTGGGGCAAGATTAACTCTGTCGATAAGACATGCTTAATGAAATGTTATTTTTATTTTTATGTGAAAAGTGTTGGTTTTTCTTATGCTTGATTATGATACTGTTGTGGTGTACGATTGTTACTATATAAATTTATACAGATGAAATGAACTGATCCCAACAGGTGGAAATCAGCTGCTGATGAGATTGGATGCTTTCTCCTAAATATAGCCTTTTACATGAATAGGTACAGATATATGCCTGGATAGCCTATTGTTGTTTAATGTTAATGTATGTATTATGAGGATTTTGTATTTACTTTGGTGAGTGATCTGCTAATTCACCTTTCTTTTTCACTATTACACCTTTCTTTTTCCCTATCACACTTTTGTTAATATTAACACCACGATACATTGGGAAAAGTTATTATTTTGTTTCGTGTCTGAGTTTGGACCTAGAGCCACGTATGTGCATCTCTATATGTACAGACACGACAACATTGTATTTCTGTATTGGCTCTTCTATATATGCTTTAAATGCATATGTTTGGAGGAGGTTGGCGCCTTTCCTTAGTACCATCGCGTTTAGCAAGGATTTGAATGTTGTGATATTAGAGCCATTGAGCGATAGTCGTTGATGGATATTAGTGCGGGTCAATTTACTTTAACAATACGATTGTTGCTTTATTCTTAATAAATATGCGAATACGTTTTGACTTACTATTCAACAGCGCAGTAACGCTATCTCTTAGACACTTGCACACTACAATATGGCGACTGTGAATTTAACAGATAAATAGATCTTTCAAGATGGCGCTTGCGCATAACGCCGACGGACAGCGAGGACACTTGCCGCTGTTATACGGGTACGTGAGTCGCTGCGATTTAGAATACTAATTCGACCGAAACTACATATCCGATACATCTATCTATAATAGATTTCTCCGTTTTTTAGGAGGAATATCACGTGGTTGGACATATTTGAATTCAAGTAACCCGAAGGTATGAATGACCGGGGAGTGTTCAGTTAATTATGTAGAGGACGACTTTCGTTTTCTGGTCTCAATTATCCATATCTTGTTTTGTTATATAGGTATTCAGATATTATATCGACTACAGTAAAGGAGTTTAGTAGTCGGAACAGAACATAAGGGGACACTGAAATATTGACATGAGACATGGGTAAGAACTAATAGGAATCACTATAAGCAATGTAAATAATAGACTTAAGGGTAGTATAGTGAGCATTTTAACTTTTTATTTCACAGCGCCCCTTATCAATGAGATATATGGATGTTGTGGGTGAGTTGAGGTTCCTTTCACTCGTTCGTTTTCAGGTGTACATACAAACTTTATGTCGCCTATTATACAGTTTTCAACCAATGATTTATAATTACCGCATTATGAATAATAACTGCCATGACATATATTATGGGAAACCTTGATGATCTTATTGTATTGTTGAGTGGACTTATATCTTAGCGATGCCTTAAAATAATGTGGTAAATTGTTTCCTTAGGACGTTTTTGATTTAGAGAGAGGTATACCAGGAATGAAGATATATTCATACTTATGTTCTATTTAGGTGAGTGAGTCCTTTATATTTAAGTCTGAGCAACGTAATTAGCATGCGTACTCGATTGGTTTAAACCTTAGATTGATACTTAGTTTCTGGTGAACACTATGGACGATGGTTCTAGTTATTAATATATGTATAACTTGACAAGAAGGATTTTTACTTTGAAAAGGCTTCTGATGCGATCTGAAGGAGTTGTTGATTATATGATTGGGAGTGTTAATTATAATGTCTGGTTTATACTTAGACATTTGCCAAGATAACATAGAGAGGAGGTGGAAGGTACAGGAGAGGATTACTATTTTCCAGGTGAATATTGGCAACTACCTCAGGTTATGATGGTACGGGGTTATAAGGTGGTTACAGAACTTCACATTCCTATATTGACTGAGGTTTTTTTGCGGGATATCTTTGCTTTCTGAATTTCTCACATATAATACCTACATGACAGTATGCACAAAATAATGATTCCTTGAGGTGGAGGGGACTATACTTTTCTCTCCTGCAGACTTTACAAACTTGAAGTATTCTAATATGGGGCAATATATATTCTTATTACAGCCCTGAGGAAGTCTGGGTGTGATATTTACACACGACGAAACACGTGTTGGCAACAATATTATCCTCACTGAAACTGATGTATTGAAGATTGACAATCTGAAATTTGCAATTTACAAGGAACTTTGAATAAACCTTTGAAGAGGATCAAGAGACATTTACTTTGTTTAATTTGATTTGCAAATTACTGTATCTTGTGGACTGCTGAGTAATTTGAAGCAATCGAATATTTTTTCAGTATACTGGATTTAATATATAGTTGTGTGCTCAGAGGTATATCAAACTGTTCATTTCTGTCTGTGACAGAAAATTTGGGGTGTTAGGTACACGCCCTTCCTCTAGATGCACCACATTTAGATATAGTACAGAGCATACATTATCCCTGATATATAGAGAGGAGCGCCCTGAGATTGTTAGTATCCAACTTTTTAAGTCATTGAAAAAGTAGTCTAGGAGCAGCTCGATGATCACAATAACCATCTCCTGCATAATGACCCATTGGGGTTCGGATCATTCTGCACAAGGGAGGCATCAACATTACAAATCATAAATGATGTATGGATACAGGTAAAAGCGACATCTGCCTCGTATTACTGCTGAACCTCTGAGCCTCCTTCAATATAGTTGATCATCATGGATGGATGTAGAAACTATACCCTTCTATCTCCCTTGCCATGATTCACTGACAACATCATTTACTGGGTCACCTCCTTCCTATCCAGCTGACACCAATTTGTTCACATGGGCAACTCTAGGTCCAAGAATATCCCTATCACCTAAGGAATCCCTCCAAATGTTATCTTGCCCACCATCAGCTTCATACTCTATGTGGAGCCCCTTCAGACTCTATTTGCACAACTCTACTTAAAAATCTACTCCCCTCCACACATCCAGCACCTCAAATGCTGCCTTTACCAAAAACAACAACCAACAAATAGTTTACCCCTAGTTCAGTTACATAAACCTGTGGGGATTCGAACTCAAACTTCTATCTAGTGCAAAATCACTCTTACCACTAATCTGGCCACCAAGGAATATATCATAAAGAAAACCCATTCTCTATATTGGAGAAAGTGAAATCATTCATCACAGAAAGCAACTTCAGGACTGCTGTTCAGGCCCTCCTACTTTCACATCTGGATAATGGCAATGCCTTGCCCCACAAAGGGTTGGATGATCCGGAACAGAGATCCCACATATAACTTAAAAAGAATTGCTAACAACGAGGAGCTGATTGGACCCCTAAGAAGTCACTGTGCTGCCAGATGTAAAATCCACCTGATTGAAAGTGCTTCTCCGAGAAATACAAAAAACATTGCAGGATGGTGATTTGCAGTTCGGCTTCCTTGAGGCGCCGTGCCAAGACATCATGGTCCACTATGTCAAAGGTGAGAGAGAGGTCAATTCTGTGGCATCACTGTCAAGGTAGGCTTGATCACACACTGGCGTGACGGAAAAGGGCCTGTTTCACATACAAAATCATGGAAATCAACATGGGACAATGCAATACATGTTAAGCACGTCAAAGTGGTATCCGTTTTGTAATGGTACATTAATGCTGTATGTTCATTGATTCTATACACATCACAGTGTTCTTATTTTTCTTTCTTTTTTGTGTCAATAACTTTATTAGCACTCAGTCCGTACAGACACTAAGTAACCCCCAGCTTGGGCTTCTGTTCCATGCCTTCCCGCATTTCCATTGGCATTGTTTTACTACAGTGATCGCATTTCTACTACGATACTAGTGCGGGCCAGTACCAATACATTAGGTAAGAACGTAGGGGCATATTATCAAGAACAGTGATAAAATTATCACCGCTTTAGCGGTAGGAAACTGCTGCTAAAGCGGCGATAATGGGCTTGATAATATGCCCTTGTGAATTCCCATAGCAGCCCAGGTTAACACCAGAACCAGGGCTGCTATGGGAATTCACAAGAGCATATTATCAAGCCCATTATCGCCGCTTTAGCAGCAGTTTCCTGCCGCTAAAGCGGCGATAATTTTATTGCTATTCTTTATAATATGCCCCATAGAGTTTTAGGAGACGGTGCTCGACACAATAAGGGCTTAAGGCAAATATAGGGCACTCATTCCATCAGGTTCCCATTATCTACCCTTTTGGCAACCTTCCTGAATACAACCATGAGAAGTATCATAAGGTAACATACATAAACCTGTAGAGGAGAGTTTTTTTGATGTGTATAGAATCAATGTACGTACAGCATAAATTTACCATTACAAAATGGATGCCACTTTGACGTGATTTTGCTTACCATGCATTACATTGTCCCATGCTGATTTTCATGATTTTGTATGTAAAACAGGCGCTGTTCCGACACGCCAATGTGTGATCAAGACTGCCTTGACAGTCGAAACGCGTTACTGGTAATAAATCTTTGGTATTGCAACAATCCTGAGAGTATGATTACTTGGTGTTAAAGATTTGAATGAATGTGTCCATTCGGCTTCGCTGGCAATTCGCACCACCTATCTACGGGTTGAAGGGGCAGGAAGGAGCATATCGAGAAATCGAGACATTTGGAATATATAAGTATATATATATCATTACATATATATGATGGAACAGAATTATTAAAAATATATATTTTACATTATAATTTGTTTGTTTAATTCTTTAAATGTACAACTATAAAAAGCACATTATATATATATAGTTATATATAGTTTTATATATATATATATATATTTCTTTTTTACTTGAAAAAAAATCAATGCCAAAACATTAAATAAATTCTCAAAAAAATAAAATATAAAAAATATAAAGAACAAAAAAGACATTCACAATAAAATATAAAAAATGAAAGCAGATGAAAATATAAATACATAATGTAAAATTAAAATTATAAACAAGTAGTAATAATAAATATATTTCACAACTATTAGGAAAATTATTGGAGTCTGGGAATAATAGATATAGTATTCCCACTCCAGTTTATGCAACAGTAGAGAAAGTATAGGATTTCGGAGGGGTTGAATATATTATTTCCACTCTAAACAGTGAAACAGTTGGAAAAGTTTTGGATTTCGGAGGGATGAGAGTTACTAATCCCACTGCAACCAGAGCAACAGTAGGGAAAGTGTTGAACTTTGGAGGGGTTACATTTACTAATTCCACTCCAAACAGCACAACAGTAGGGAAAGGGTTGGACTTCAGAGTGGTTAGATTTACTATTCCTACTCCAAACCACGCAATATTAGGAAAAGTGTTGGACTTCAGAGGGGTAAGATTCAGTATTTGCATTCCCATCTGTGCAACAGTATGGTGAGGGTTGGATTTCAGGGGTTACATTTACAATTCCCACTCCAGTTTAAGCAACAGTAGGTAAACTACTTCACTTCAAACACATTACATATTTGAATGACCCTATTAATTTAGAAAAAATATAAAACACTTACTATAAACATTATTACGTAACATTATATATCTATATCTATCTATATATATATATATATAACCAATTTACAAAATTCATAAATAATGTAATAATTAATTTTCAATCAAAAATAATGGTTATTTAAATATTACTTTTAAAAAAATTTTTTTTATTGAACATAGCAATGGATGATCAATGATCAATGGTACAATGCATCTTTACAGTTTTAAATAAATAAATAAAGAAGAAGAAAGACATCTATATACATATATATATCAGACATGAGAATTAGGAAAAGGGGAAGAGATTCATCGAGCACAGCAAAAAAGGAATACAAATAACGAATTAATCAAGAAGGGTCTGTGCAAAATCCGCAATTTATAAAGTGTCATTGCAAAAAAAGTGCAAAAACCTGCAATAAAGTGCTACTGCATGTGCAAAAAAACTATGATACAGCGATATCAAAAAGAAGTGCTAGTGCATTTAATTGTATTAACCCTTTCCTTTATCTTTATCCTTCTTTTGCTGCTCATCCCTCCTTCAGTTGTTCCAAATCCCCAAAATATTTCCAATTCCTTTCAAATCTCTTAATAGAACCTACTGTGCCCGCATATGCTTTTTCAAAAAGACAGGTTCTCCTCATCTTATTAAACCATTTTATAAGTGATGGAATTTCCCTTGATTTCCAGTTTTGTAATATTAAAGAGCGAGCGATCGCACATGATATAAATATAAATACCTCCTCCGATTTGTTGATATTACTTCTATCCTTGCTTATGCCAAACAAGGCTACTTCTACCGTAGGCGGAAATGGTTTTCCAATGGCCAATTCAATTTGCGCAAATATCTCTTTCCAGAAAGACTCCAGCATCGGGCAGGCAAAAAAAATATGATACCATCCTCCCTGGCCATGTGCTAAGCATCTAAAACACTTATTTTCTGTTCCAGGAAACATTCTTTCCATAGCCTCAGGCGTATAGTAAGCTAGCCAACGAGACAGAAAGGCCATCCTCTTATAGTTGGCAGCACGCAAGGATTTGTTTCCCAGTAAACAGAGAGCCTCCCAATCTTTCAAGGAGAAAAAGCACTGGGTCGAGAGACTTACTTTATTCAGATGTTTAACAATGAGTGGGGATTGGCCAGAGCAATGGAGCAACTTATACCACTGCCCTATCCCGCTGCTCTTCCTACCATAAAGGTTATTTAGTAAGTTATTAGGGGTATTCAACAAACCACTTCCTTCCTTTTTAATAAAATGAGTGATCTGAAGATATTCAAAAAAGGACGGTCGCCTTAAAATGTTGGTTCTAGTTATCACCTCTTGCCAACTAATAACCCTATTTTGGACTAGCAAGTCTCTCAATTCCCGAAACCCACACAATTCCCATTTTTTAATCTTCGACAAACTTAACGGAAGGCCTATTTTACTACATTCAAACAAACTTAGATATTGGGAACCATCAGAACCGTGTCTTTTAAAAAGCAGCAATAAGCGCGTAGTATATTCTTTCAGCGTCTTATACCTCGATTTTTTGGGGAGTTTGGCGGTCTTTAAAAAAATTGCGATTTGAGAGCCTGCTTCTTGGACCATCTTCTCCAAAAAAAAATTGTCTCTTGTCTGATACACCCTCAAAAGACCTGCGACTATATCAAAAAAAGAAGCTTCGTAGTATGTTTTTAAGTGGGGTAACGCTAACCCTCCTTGATCTATTGAGAGTTGCACCACCGGGAATTTAACTCTAGGAGTTTTATTACCCCAGATAAATCCTCTTAACATTGTTTCTAATTCTTTAAAAAAAGACAAATTAATTTTTAACGGTACATTAGTAAACAAAAATATAAGTAAAGGCAAAACTGACATTTTAACCATTGACACCCTACCAATCACTGTCAGAGGTAACAAGAGCCATTTATCTAACATATGCTTGATTTTGTTTTTCATTCTCATGTAATTTAGTTCTGAAAGCATATCATACTCTGCAGTTACAAAGATACCCAGATATCTTATTGGGTCTCTTTTTGCAGCTTGAACTTGCAAGAAATTAGGGAGAAATCCTGTATCTGTATTTAAAGCAAGAACTTCAGTTTTTTTAGCATTAATCTTATATCCCCCAATCTTTTCATAGGCTTTAAACTCTTTCAATAAGTTCTCAACTACTTCCTTTTCAGGAGCAAGATAAAGAATAATGTCGTCAGCAAATAGTTTTAGTTTAGACATGCCGATGATGGGGGGCATGATAGCTGCATTATCCCTGATCCTTGCTACCAAGGGCTCAATAAAAAAAGTAAAGAGCAAGGGAGATAAGGGGCGGCCCTGCCTAGTGCCCCTGGTTACATTGATCCTGCTGGCCTGTTGTGCATTAATTATTACCTGAGCAGAGGCTCCAGAATATATATTATGTAGCATCTTAATTATCTGAACCGGGAATCCAAATTGTCCAAGGGAATAAAATAGGGCGTCCCAGTTTACCAAGTCGAATGCCTTTTCGGCATCGACCATTAAAATACAAGCTGGCAGCGAATTGGTGTTCAGATAGTCCAATGCCTGAATTAGGTATTCCGTATTTGTGGCCATATAACGTCCTGCAATAAACCCGGTCTGGTCATAATGGATTACTTCCTGAGCTGCCAGAACAAATCTTTCTGCCCATATTTTCATAAATATTTTATAATCGGAGTTCAAAAGGCTAATTGGCCTGTATGAATTTACATCATCCTTTTTTTAATCTTTTTTTAAAAAGCATATAATTGTCGATTCTTTGAAAACCCCAGGAACGGTACCTCCTAATTTAATATGGTTAAATAATTTTAATAGAGGTTGTTCTAATTCTGCAAGAAATACTTTATAAAACTCTATAGGGTACCCATCCTGGCCACAAGCCTTTCCCCCAGAGGTCGCCTTAACGCTTGTACGAATTTCTGAAATAGTTAATTCCCTATCTATTTGTATCTTCCGAAATTCTGAGATTTTAGGAATCTCTAAATTCGCAAAATACTCATGAATCTTTTCTTCCTCTACCTGGTAGTTTGTGGAATAGATTCTTTTAAAGTGGTCTAGAAAAATCCCAGAGATCTTCTCATTTTCCACCACTTCGATCCCACTCAGAGGATCCTGGATTTTGAGTATATGAGAAGACTCCTGTTTTTTTCTTGCAGAGTTGGCTAGTAATTTCCCTACCATCTGGCTGTCTTCATAGATTTTTTGGTGGAAAGTTTTTGAGTTATTTATTTCTTCGAGAATAAAAAAATCCCTTAGGCATGCTTTAGCTTGCTCCAAGTGGTTTGGTTGAGACTGAAGCTGTAATAAATACTGCTCCTCGACAGTAGATTGTAGTTTAGCTATTTTTAGTTTCCTTTCCTTCGCCTGAGCACTTGTGAACGCGATTATCTTACCCCGTGCTGCTGCTTTAAACCCACCCCAGACTGAGAAGGGTTCAGCTGAGTCTTGGTTTATTTCAAAATATTCCACAATCCATGATCTAAATCCAGATACCCAGGTTTGGTCCTGAAGCAAAGTGCGATCTAACTGCCATCTTGGGCGCTCCCTATCGGTCCCTCCCAGAACAAGATCCAA
The DNA here is from genome assembly GCF_964263255.1 of Lissotriton vulgaris. NCBI lineage: Eukaryota > Metazoa > Chordata > Amphibia > Caudata > Salamandridae > Lissotriton > Lissotriton vulgaris. The sequence goes on from NC_141693.1 coordinate 1,227,601,532, forward strand.
TTCGATTCTGCCATGGTCGGAGAAAGGATTGCATCCAATCACATTATTTGAGATCTGCAAAGATCTTGATATCAAGAAAAAATCTATTCTGGATGCAGTCCGGAAACGATGAGAATAGCATGTGAACAGCTCCCTATCTACATTCTTGGAGCGCCAGGGATCCCGAAGTTGGTATTCACCTATGAATGCTTCGAGAGAGCCTTTAGTTCTGGGCTTCAACTGTTTTTTATTTTTATTTGAAGTGTCCCTTTTCAGATCTTGAATAAAGTTAAAATCCCCTCCACAAATAATTTGTCCTGGGACACCTCTTAACGCCTCATAAATTTCTTTCAAAGCAGAAACATCATCAAGAATTGGGCCGTAGTAGTTCACAAAATTTAGAGCCTTCCCGTGAAGTTTAACTGAAACCCAAAGCCACCTTCCTTTGGAGTCCCTTCTGGTCTGAATAAACTCCCATGGTAGATTCCTAGAGAAATAAATTGCTACCCCTCTCTGGGCAGCCCCCGCAGATGAAAAAACAGCTTGACTAAAGTATCTCGGAATAAATAAGTTAGGGTCGTTCGTTTTCAGATGTGTCTCTTGAAAGTATACTACTTGAGGATTTAGTGAGATTGCCCACTTTAAGAGAGCACCATACTTTTGTTTGTTCAACATACCATTAGCATTGATTGACAGTATCTTACATATATCATGATTCATTTAGAATGAAGTGTCTTATCCTTGTTAAGTACCAAATACTAAGAAAATAACTGTTACATCCATTGCTTATGTATCTTTTTACTGCATTTCTCTCCCCCTGCGCCCCCCCCACCCCGGGAATGTGGCAACACCCTGCACTTCCACGCTGACCACATTCCTCCCTCCCTTCCTTCTCAACTGGGTGTCTTCTTCCTACACCCTCGGAGACCCGTCTGACTGGACCCACCCTATTGTTTACCCAAAAAAAAATTGTTTTCCCCTTTTATAGAGCGCTAGCTCACCCTTTTGCCTCTTCCTTCCCTACACAAAGCCCACAGGAGAAGACGAAGAGAGAGAAAAACCATTGGGCTAAGAGGGGAAAGGGAAAAAAAAAGAAAATGAACGCCAAAGAAAAAAGAAAGAAAATTCCTCTCGCTCCGTTTCACTCCCTACCACCTGATATCTCTTTCAAAAGAGACTGCGCCTCATCTAAATCTGAAAATAAGAAAAACTTCCCCCTGACCAAAACTTTCAGCTTTGATTGCTGAGCGATCGAGGCTTGAGCACCATTTGCTTTGAATAACTGTAGAAGTTTTACAAATTCTTTCCTTCTTTTTGCAGCTGCCGCTGCCATATCGGAAAAGATCCTACATTTTGTAGTCTCAGTTACTGAAAATTGGCGTTGCTGATAGGCCTTTGAAAGAATCCTTTCCTTGATCCTGTAATCTGCAAAGTTCAGTAGAATAGTTCTTGGGAATGGTGAGTTTGCAAACCTCTGTGCTGGGACTCGATGGGCCCTAGTTATGGTCAGGTCTCCTTCAAAATCGGGTAGAACTGATTTCTGGATGAATGAGTTGACCCACTGGACAGTATCAGAGCCTTCTGTTCCTTCCGGAACCCCCACAATTCTTAGATTTGATCTTCGTGAGTGATTTTCAAGCTCCTCCAGCTTGTTCTCCATGATGATCCTCTTCTTTACTGCTTCCTTGGCACCCCCCGAGGCTAGATTCATACGATCCTCGAGGACAGAAATCCTCCCCTCTGCCTCTTGAATCCTACTCGGGAGCACCATGTATAGCTCTTCAAATTTATCCATCCTAGCATGGAGAGCAGCTATCTCGGTTTGCTGGTTGTTCTTTATTTCCCGAATTTCATCTAGGATCAGATTTAACATTTCACGGATATCTAACTGATATCTTACTTCCATGGGTATACTAGCAATTTCTGCCTCTTCTGCACCTGATGTTTCATTCTGTCGGGTCTCCCCTTCCATGGCTGACTCCTCCCTTGCCACGCGGGGGGTTTGGGGGGTTTGGGGGTCTAGATGTCAAAAGAGCCTCAGAGCTTTGGCTCCCCCCCTCCATTAGAACCGAGTCTCTAGGATCAGCAATATCAATAGAAGATTGTGGAGGAGGTGGTGGCGCTAGAGATTTCGGGGAAACTTTCTTGGCAAATAGTAATGTAATAATTAATTTTCAATCAAAAATAATGGTTATTTAAATATTACTTAATTAGCTTGCCACCTTCTACCCCAACAAACCTAGCAACCCAAACCTAAAATATAACTAAAATGTATAAATATAATACAATTGACATAATTGGTAATCAATTAAATATGTAATTATACATTAATAATTATTATTAAATATTACTTAATTAGCTTCCCACCCTGTATCCCTACAAACCTAGCAACGCGTAACTAAAATATAACTAAAATAAATCATTAAAACATAATGTACGTAATTGATAATTAATTCAATAGTTAATCATAAATTAATAATTATTTGTTAATTATTACTTAATTACCTTCCTACCTTATACCCCTGAAAACCTAGCAACCCGCAACTAAAATATTACTAAACTAAATCAGTAATACATAATGTACGTAATTAATAATCAATTGCGCAGTAAATAATCAATGACAAATTAATCATTCTTACCTAATTACCTTCCCACTCGATACCCCTACAAATGTAGCATTCCACACCTAAAATATGAGTAAAATAAATATCTATTACATAATGTAGCTAATGAATATCAATCACATACTTAAAAATATTAATTAATAATTAGTTATTACTTAACCTATCACCCTTTCCCCTACAAACTCAAAAACCTGCTATAACACTATAAATAACTATTAGCAATTAAATTAAAATGTATAAGTCACTTTAAATTACAAACTATATTTTAAAAAATTATAACAATTATACAAACAATAGTAACACATAATAACAATATATGAACTAAAATACATTTCAATAATTAAAAAACAATATTTTTTTACAACTGTATTGTTGAAAACTATATTAACAACAGCAATATTCCTAACAACGATATTACTTACATAGAAAAAACACTATTCTGAACAGTGTTATTTCTGTATCACAATATTTTTGGATCACAATGTTCTTTTTGCAATATTTCTGTCTCCTGAAATTTACAACTCAATTTTTCGTTCGAATATCTGAAGCTGTGCCACAGATAAAATGTGTGCCATGCTGTGGGTGTCACTGTGTCATGATGTGTTGGGATAAATGTTCATGTAAGGCCACAGCTGAGGTATAAGTCAAACCTCACCATAATGCATCAGTACACGGGATGAACATCAGGTCTTGAAGCAGGAGTACAGACAAATTTACACCCTGGGGCAAAAGTGTGGTGTAAATGCATAACCTTGGGACAAGAGTATAGGTGAAGGCATACCCTGGGACAGGACTACTGGTGAAAACATGGCATACCTAAGAAGGAGTATAGGTGAAGGTATACTCTAGAGTAGAAGCATAGATGAACGCATATCTTGGGACAGAAGTATAGGCAAAAGTATACCCAGGGCTACTGAAAATTATGCGGCAGGGGAGGCCCAAATTCTGTGACAGGGTTGAGTAAATTATGTGTCAAGATAAGGCAAAATGTGCGGCGTAATACAGCACATTTTGTGACAATATTATTTCATTATTTTGCCATTTTTAGGTCGAGCCTAGAGTCAGCGCGCATGCGCTGCAAGACTTGTTGTGGTGGAGTAGGGAATAGATGCCCCACGCACTCTCCACCCTTATTTTCCATTGGCTTGTGTCATTGCTGTTCCTAAATGCTGGTTTCTGATTCATAAGACTGATTGTTAGTCCCTCCTTAGTACCACCCCGATTTCATTTTTCACCTCCCATAGCGACTGGCCGTTTTACTTCGGTTGTTACACAGTACCTGTTCTTTGGTCTTTAAGCACTATTTTCTTTATAATTTTTCCCTTACTACAGGCACGACGTGCTTTGGTGCCTTTGTTATAACCCGCACTCCGTGCCTACTTTATCCCCGTGCCTTCCTTAGCCCTGCTCCGTGCCTTCTTTCCCCCCTCCCTTTGTCCGTGCCTTCTTTACCCCCATGTTCGTGCCTTCTTTAATAAACCGACCCTCCCTCCCTCCTGTTGTTCATGTCTTCTTTACCCCCCTCCCTCCGGTTGTCCGTGCCTTCTTTACCCCCTGTCCTCCTGCCCTCTTGCCCATTGTCCGTGATGCCTACCATTTGCAATGCATAGGTCTTGCATTTACACGAGTTTGAGCTATTGGCATTATAAATGACAATGCCTTTTATTTATGTTTTGGATTTTAAAACCCAATAAAATCCATTGTCATTCAATGCCAATAGCTTAAACTTGCGTACATGCGAGACCTATTGCATTGCAAATGCTTGTTACACTTTTTAGCACTGTTTGGACATTGGTTGCACCTCATTTTAACACCTACATACAGCAAAAACCAATGAATGATCCTTTTCAAATGGACTTCTACTGAACTGTCGCTGCTTTTTTAGTAAGGTGACACATTTGAGCTAGAAACATTTTTTTGTAAATTATGCAACAGATGAAGGATGATGTGGGAATTGCGGCTAATCTATAATTATGTAGAAATTATAGCGGCCCCATAATCACAAATTTCCAGTGGCCAGACGCGGTCCGTGCAGGTAACAGAGGTGGGGCCGCGTGAGGGGGGATTTTGATGGACGATGCAGAGGGAAAAATATTTATTTAATTTTCCCTCTGCATTGTCTCTCGAAATCTGCCCCACCGTTGTTACCTGCACGGACCGCGGTAGCCAGTGGCCTCAGGGTAAGAGTACTATTGAAGCCATGCCATGTATTAGCACAGCAAAGGCAAGAAATGAGAGTGACCCAGCCGGATCCCGGATCCAGCAGCTACTATTGAGCTGGAACCGGGATCCGGGCTGGACCCTGTGAAACATATTTAATTTTCCAACACCAAGACACATTCAGTAGCACCTGCACATTGTCTTTTTCCATTCCCATCAGCATAGTGCAGGCAGTGAGTGGGTTTTCTTATTTTCAATTCAAGTTCTGATCAAATCCCACCTCATCATCATCATCAACAAATCCATTCAAAGTGGACCCTTCCCAGGCAACTGGGGACACACAGAAATCACAGCTCTCCAGAAAAAAACTGGAGCAGACCCAAAAGAGCTCAACAACTACAAACCCATCTTACTCCTGCCCTTCCAATCCAAAATTGTGAAGAAAGCTATCAACAAACAATTCTCCATCCATCTTGAACAACACCACCTACTAGACATCTCACACTCTGGATTCTGCTGCAACCACAGCACAGAAAACACTCTCATTGCAGCAGCTGGCGACATCCAGATCATCATGGACAAAGGAGAAACTGCAGCACATATACCACTCGACCTCTCCACTGCCTTCAACACCATCTTCCATAGAACCCTCAGCACAAGACTCCGCTACTCTTGAGTACATGGACCCAGCCTGAGATGGCTGGCCTCTTTTCTCTCTGACAGGACCCAGCTAGTCAGGTTCCCGCCCTACACTTTTGAACCCAAGAACCTCATCTCAAAAATCATTGCAGAGCCCTACCCTATTCAAAATCTACAATTACCTTGGTGATTTCAACCTTCATTGGTCTAAACCTAATGACCAAGCAGTGATCTGTCTTAACGCATTCTTATCTGACCTGGACCGTATCAAATTCTGTGGCCGGCCAACTCACAACAAAGGAGAAACTCTGGACCTCATCATTTCAAAAGGTAACACCATCACATTGGAGGACATTACCCCATATGATTGGACCGACCATTACAGCATCTACTTCTTTATCAACAGGGAGGTGATACGGAAAGGGGTCCAACCCCAAAAAATTAAACAGTGGAAAAGGGACCTCAGGAATATTAACACGGATTGTCTAGCTATTGAATGTAAAAATGCTTTATCCTCCCAAACTGACATATTTGAAGTACATGATTTCACTGACTTCTATAACTCCACTATCTCTGGTATCATGGATTCAATAACTCCTCAACAGCAAAAAAATGCCTCCTCCAAAATCTCAAAACCCTGGTTCAACGACAACCTAAACTCTGAACGCTGCAACTTAAGGGCTGCTGAACGTCTATGGAGATCCAAACCGTCCGTCTATCATCTAAAATTCCTGAGATCGGTTAGGAGTTCTTACAATAAAAAAAATCAAGATGACTAAAGCAGATTACTTTAGAACCCAACTCACTCTAGCCTCAAACCGCCCCCAAAAACTTTTTGAAATTGTCAAACAGCAATCAGCAAAAGAACCCAATCACTTTGATTCGTCAGTCAATTCACTGTCATGCAATGATCTGGCTATCTTCTTCATGGAAAAAACTAAACTCATCAGTCTTGATCTTGAATCTAAAATGGCCCTACTTACTTCACCTGAGAGTGCAGCTGATCCTGCCCTCCCTGAGAGCCTAAAGCCACCTAGTATTAGCACGAAGAATATGGGCACCTCGAGCTCCTTTACTCCCCTCAGGAAAAACGACATATACAAAACTCTTCTGAACATTAACCCCTCTGATCACTTCAGTGCCCCATTGCCTCCGTCTGTCTTCAAAGAAATCAAGGTGGTCCTTATCCCCACCTGTACAAAGATTGTCAGCGCCTCCTTATCTCAAGGCAAGATTCCAGAATGTCTGAAAACGGCTCAGGTCTCACACATTCTCAAAAAACCTGATGCGGACATATCTGAACTCAACAACTTTCGTCCCATCTCCAACATCCTACTCTAGCTAAGCTCCTTGAAAAATAACGATATCCTCTTAGCCATCTTGGAACACAGAACTGGCCTCTCCGGTCGGGTACTGCAATGGCTTGCGTCATTCCTTCACAATAAATCCCAAGGAGTTAAGGTGAATCATACACTATCCCAATCAGCTATAGTCTCTATGGGGATCCCGCAGGGGTCTGCACTCTCTCTCATACTCTTTAATGTTTTTCTGGAACCGCTAGCGAACGCCCTTAAATCCATGAACATTCTTTTTCACATATATGCGGATGACACGCAACTTTACCTGAAAATCATTTCCTCAGAATATTTCATCTCACTCAATTCATCCTTGATGATTACTCAAAACGGCCTAACTGAGAACCATCTGCTGCTCAACACTGCCAAAACAGAATTCTTTCTCATATCCCCTTATAAGCACACCCCCAAGATTGACCTCTGTTTGAAGCACCTCAATACCTTCAACTGCTCCCCTCTTATCATCGACTCAGCCAAATCTCTTAGAACCACCCTAAAATCGCACTTGAACATGAAGAAAAACATTAGTAAGATGTGTAAGGGCGCAAACTACCAAATGAGGCTTCTCAGAAACCTAAAACCATTCCTTCCCCAAGAGGACTTCAAGAAGGTAAATCAAGCGCTTGTCCTGCCGAGACTAGACTATGGTAGCGCGACGCTGTGTGGCCTCCCCAAACATACAGTGGCCCGGTTCAGGGCTTCGTTGAATGTAGCTGCCAGACTGATCACTGATACAAAAATAATTGATCACATATCCCCAGCCCTAAGATCTCTTAAGTGGTTACCCTATGAAGCAAGAATTCAACTAAAGATTGCCTGTCTGACGCAGAAAGCCCTCCACTTCAAAACCCCTGTTTACCTTGCCCAAAAACTAGAACTATCTGGTGGGGGCAGACCATTAAGAAGTGCAAATTCTTTGCTACTGAAACCCCAGACTTTTCTCAAAAAGAGAACTAGGCTCCGAGCCTTCTCTGGCGCGGTACCGAATTTCTGGAACTCGCTCCCTACGGAAATCCGCAGAATTCCCTACACGGCGGCCTTCAAACATAAAGTAAAAACAATCCTAATGAACAGGTTCCTGCATTAAATAACCATTGGTCGTCTGATTTTTACATGGGTTTTTGTTCTTTCTGGCCTAACAACTGTAACATCCAGTATTGTCTACCTTACCGTACCAAGCAATGTTTGTGCGCATCCCTGTACATTTTTTTTAGCTCATAATGTTATCCTCTCTTACTTTCTAGACAATGTTGCGCTTTTAGCTGTTCCCCACTTCCATTATTGTGAAGCGCGCTGTTACCCCTCTGGGTCTTGTTTGAGCTATACATAACTTTTAAATAAATAAATACAAGGCGCCACTCGCTCATGGCATAAGATCCCACAGAATAAAGATTGTCTCTTACCGCAGATGACACTCAACTCATCCTCTCTCTTACAGACAACAACCATGTAACCAGGACCTACTTCACCAACTTCATGTCAAACGTAGCTAATTTGATGAAACACAACTGCATAAAACTCGGCACGGATAAAACAGAAGTCCTAATCTTTGGACAAAGGGCATTCTATAGGACTCCTGGTGGCCAACAGTTCCAGGACCCATGCCCACCCCCAATGACCATGCCAAAAATCTGGGCATTATCTTGGACGTCAGGCTCACAATGGCCAAATAAGTGAATGCCATCACCTCCTCCAGCTTCTTCATCCTACGGATGCTCCACAAAATATTCTAGTGGCTCCTCACTGACACCAGACGCATGGTCATCCAGTACCCCATCACCAGCAGACTACACTACGGCAACACACTCTACACCAGCATTACAAATCAACTGATACAAAGACGCTAGACCACCTAGAATGCCACCACCTGTCTCATCCTCAACATTCACTGCAGCGCACATATGATGCCCCACCTCAGAGAGCTACACTGACTACCAATCCAGAAGCGATGCCAATTCAAACGGCTCACCCCTGCGTGCAAAGCCAATCCACAATGTCGGACCTGCCTAACTCAACCACTGACTCAACTTCCACCAACCCACCAGGCAACTGCACTCAGCCAAACTCCACCTTGTGCAAATACCCCACTTCCGCAGGAGCAAATGAGGACACTCCTTCTCCTACATCACAGCAAAATCCTGGAACTACCTTCCACACCACATCAGGACCTCCCCATCCCTACTCAAGTTCCACAAAAAATGATAGACCTGGCTATTCAACTGGCAACCCAATCAACCTACTCATCTAAACCAGTGCCTGGATACCCCTCAGATGATAAGCGTGCTATACAAGTTTTAATAACATAACAGCTGTGTCTAAAACAAATGCCGAATTTAGGGGACCGTCAACCCTCCTTTTGTTAGAGTATGATCCTGACTGGGAGCTATGTGGAACTGAACGCCTAGATGCCAAATGTAGGAAAACAAAGGCACACAGCTTGTGACAAGTCCTTTGGAGGCAGGTTTTTGTCTTTGTTCAACCACTGTATGTAAGAGATATGCATCCACTGTAAGAATGACAGATGTATCAGCTTGACTGGGTGCTTCGACAAATAACAATTTAAATAGTCCCATTTTTGTAATTCTTTAATAGTGCTACTCTTTCCAATGTATAGTGCAGAGACCTTTACATCACACACATAGTATATAATGAAAATAAGTAATGTAAAAATCCATAGCAGGTAGCAGGGAAAACGAGCTGGAAACCCCTGCAGATAGTGGTTTGCCAGCTGTTCTTTGGAAGCTGCAAGCAGCCCATGTCCATAAAGAGTTGCGAAAACAAACACCCCAGTATATTGGTGACAGCCTTGGCGACCCTTTCTTGATTTTTGGGGGGAGGGGTGAGGGACTTGTTAAGGACAGAGTGCCTCTTAGGTAGTTCTTGGCAAGAGTCCCAGCCCCATCCAAGGCCACGCCCCCTTCTCACACTGTAAAATGTATTTATAAGTTGGCAAAACAGTGTGCGAGTTCAGGAGAAACACAAAGTCAGGATTTAAACCATAATGCAGTGTTTGGGTTGTCTGTAGTAAGAAGACTTTATTACTACCCAAAGGAACACTTTTTCGCAGCCTTAAACAAGACGTTTCTAAACCCATGCCCTGAAGTCTGCATGCAGCTCTGTGATGCCGGTTCATTGCTCACTTTGCTATAATAGAATGACTGAAGTTTATGAACTGCAATTAACAAAAGGATCTTTGTGTCCAAAGCAGTAACCCACTTCTCTACATAAAATAAAAATCTGTGCTTTGCAGGAGACATAGTAACCCTCTATGCTACTTTGTGAGTCAAACTGTAACTAGTCGAAACACACACATCTCCAGCAAGTGCATTAACCACCGGAGTTATCTTACCATTATTGTTACCTCCTGACATCTTGCTGACAGATCTCTGCAGCAAGCCATTTTACCCCATAAGATATTTTTCAAATGCGCTCTTAACAACCAATTAAGCCCGAATAGGTGTTACATTTGTCCTTGTTGCCAATTTCTTTGCAGCCGAGGTTTACAAAAAATGTTTAGGTTGACTTTCAGACTCCTCTTCATGACTCCGGCCCCGTGACTCCACCCCCCTATTGGTTACCATATATTGACCCCCAATGTATGGATTCCTGGAATATTGTTCTTTCCGAGTACAACACCACAAGGCTATGGTCGTGCCCTAGGGTAGAAGAGTAGGTAAGTCAGCACCCTGTAGCAAGAGTATAGAAGGTGCCATGTTCGAAGGAAGCTTTACAAGCAGACCTAGCCCATGTGGCAGGGGTACAGATAAGGCCTTTCTTGCAGAGGGTAATTTGTAAACAAATATGTGCCTGAACTATCGTCAGAAGGCAGCTTGCACCAGCCAATTTTTCTTGTTAGCACCGCCTAAAACAGAAAAAAACTAATAACCATGAAAGTGGGGGGAGGATGTGGCGTAATGATCAGAGCTGCCGACTTCAGCGCTGGGGAATCAGGTTTGAGTCTCAGCTCTGCTCAACACCCTGTGATTCTGGCCAATTCACTTAATCTCCCCGTAAATAAATGTGTCCTTAACTGGTGCACATGAAAATCATAGCTGTTGATGATTAAGTACTGGTGCTGAGCACTGGAAACCACCTGCTCAAATTAAGCACTGCCTTCTTGTACCGAGCTCGTTCACGTGAATCCGTGGCATGGGTCAGAGTGCCAGTAAACTGAGTAAACCACGCCTAGGGTGTGATTATTGTACCCGTCGGCCGTGGAGCCATATCCAAGGGCAGGTGAAGGAGTGAAACCATTGCTATTGGGATGGGGGAGACAGTCCCTAAACACGCTAGTATCCCGCGCCTCCTCCAAGCCTATCCTGCCTCTCATGATGTCACCTGCACAGACTTTGACCCTCCCTGTCGGAGGAGGGCGTAGAACCAGGTGTGAGGGCAGAGAGCAATTGCTGTTGGCTCTGGCATACGGTCTGTCCTTCGGGAAGTTTGCCCCTCCTCGTCTGGGTCCCTCTTCTTCGGTAAGTCCATCCCGCCTCCGTGTACGTACGCCGTGGCCTCCCTTCTTCCTCGCCTTTTATACGCCTGTCCCTCTCGGCCTGTCTCTCCTCGATTATCCTCTATTCTTCTCTTTGTGTTAGTGGGTTCCTCCTTGTCTGGCGTGTTTTTATTTCCTCCCTCTCTGGCCAATCTGCATATCATTGTTTGGCTTTCTCTTTTCTCTTTATATTCTCTTCTGCTGTAACTTTGCCCCTTCCTGATTGACTCGGTCTGTCTAGTATGTATGTAAAGTAACTGTTGAATGCAATCTGTGAGGTAGTTAAACGTGTTTTTACCATGTCAATGGTGCTGGATTGTAGTAAAACCTTTGCATTTTGGCACATGTATTCTCCTGCCACGTCATGGATATACATGTATTTTGCAATGGGGATTCTACTGTAATTGTCGGTGAATCTGCATTCCGAGACCATGGTAGCAATAGCTATTAAATGGAGTCCTGCTGGTAGATATCTAAGAGGAGGAGCATTAGAGCACAGCTGTGTCCTCACACCCCTACTTCTTACTTTCAAGCTGCCCCTCTTCTCTTGTTTCTGACGATCAACAGTTCACTCCAAAGACTTGGGTTAGGGCAGTTCCTAGTGTGACCATATGCGAATTATTCCCTCATGTCACTTATTATTGCAACTTGTTCATGTGCGGGGAACACAAAGGATGCAACAATGGTGTTTGTACTGCGGCTAGCGAAAGAAGGGGCCTTGTCTTCAGCCTGATCATCCTGTATCTCACACTCAGTACAGGAGGAGCCACCTTCAGACTGTTTGTCGCATTGGCTGTGTTCTTTTTTTTGGGGAACGGGTGGTAACTTGCTCACCTTGGACAGCTTTGCTCAAGGAAGGATGCCTCAGCTTGAACCCTCCGTTGTCCAGCTGCTGTTTTTTCTTTGTATCTTCTGTTGTTCTGTGAGGTCTAGAAGGTTTTGAAGAAAATCAACCTTCTATTTTAGGGCCGGATTACGACTTTTGGCGGTGCAGGGGCGAGTGCCATGCCACCGCCGCACTCCTCTCCTCCAAGAGTCGCCGCTGGCCAGATTGCAACTTAAAAGTTGTCTGGCGGCAGGTGGTGTGGCGGTTCCTGCTGCGGTCCCGCTTTCAAAGGCGACAGTGCTTTTGAAAAAGGCACCACATTGGGAACCCCACACACGGTTCCTGCACAGCATGGACTCTAACTTTCATGCTGTGCAGGACTTGGTGTGCATACACAGGGGGCACATGTTGTGCATCAACACGACGTGAGGCACCAGGGGAACTTGTAGGTGCAATTTGCATAAAAACCTTTGCACTGAGGAAACTCATAATATGCATGGTGGGACCACAGCGGTCCCGTCAAGCATATCGCGGTCTCTTGACCACAGCGCCATCAGTGGCCCCACGGTGGTCCGACCGCCCAATGCGGCGGTTAATGGACCGCTAGCCACCACGAGTCTGACGGGCGGACTCGTATTTGGGCCCTTACTGTTTACTGATGTTAAAAAAAGCACACTAAATTTCTTTTCTTAATGTAACATTTTAAATTTGACAATGAAGGGGCTCCCTGCCTTAATTGTAAAGTGCGTGACCACCCCTTGTCCTAGCAGATGAATGTTATAAAATATAGGCAATATATGGACATTTGCATTGGGCAGCGATCCCAAAGGGGTAATATGAGACAAAATTATGGCCTCCAGAAATCTACTCCCTTTGATTTAATTCAATAGTGTCCAACCAAGGTACAGGTACAGGGAAGCCGGGGTCCTTTGCAGATTTCAGTATTTCTTACAGAAGAAGATAAATGCTTTTAAGAGTACATCCAACGAAACCAAATAGAAATCTTTACATGTCGCTTCTCCGCCCTTTGGCTGAGATCCAGTGTAGAATCTTTACAGAATCAATGCTTTTCCTGCAAGAGTTACAACTATCATATATAGGACCCTGCTTTGCCATAAATCTAAGGTTATGCTCTTCCATAGAAGATACTACTAAACCATGAACCTTTTGAATTAATCACTGAAAAAGTCAAGTACTAACGAAGGAAACACATATAACACTGTGCATTTCATTACTTTCGGATACAAGTATCACCGTAAAAAGTGTTTACCTTTAACATAGAACACATGAAATCATTTACATTTAAAATACATGTATCTACATATGAACTACACTCCTTCACTGTGCCATTAAAGTGCAGACATAGGACATACACAGTGCGATATCTTAGGTGGAGTTAAGCATTTGCTTAGCTGGCGTGGTATCTGGACTTAGAACGTAGAATTTGGAAAACCACTTTGAATCACAGTGTAACATTGTCCTCTTTTTGTATGACTGTCTAATGGATAGTTGCTGTTTTTGATAGAGTTCATTCACTGAATCATCGGCGGCGGAAATGTATTAGATCACATAAAAGGGTTTCGAAAAAATCCTTTAGTCTGTTCTCCAGATTTCTTTCAGATGAAGAGGTAAGTAACCCAGATGGGTTGGTTGAAGCATCGCGTTTTAACCCTTGGGTATATTTCCTAGAGTCTTCATCAAGCCATAGTCCAAGAATCTGGTTCAAAAGAATAGTAGTGACTGTTACTGAAAGGGACACTGCTTGATACAAAATACCAATAGATATAGAAACACATAGACCAGGATAAATGCACAGATGAAAAGACAGAGGTACAGCTACACAGACAGTAGACATATAGACAGGTACCACACACACAGATGGGCAGACTGATGGATGCACAGACACACAGAGGTAGATATCTGCAGATAACCCAACATATGGGTCCACATAGGCACACAGCCAGGTGCAGGCAGGATTGAAGCACTGGTCCCCACTCTTCCACTCTTTAACTGTCTCTGTTTTTTCCCCAGGAGCTGTAGATGTCTGCGGAACAGGAAGATGCTCAGGTTCAGGGTCCTGCTGTAGAGGCAGGCCCAGAGGCCGATGAGAGGTTGGAGAGGGAGCAAAAGCTGATCGGATGGCTGAAGGGCCCACCTTGGAGGAACCTGCAGCTCCTGGGGGTGAGAATATACAATCCTAATGTTGGACATGTTATTTGGACATAATACTGAGTCATCAATATCAAGTGACACAAATATCAAGTTTTAAATATCGTGTCACAAAAATATTGTGATGCAGAAATATTGTTGACAAAAAGATAACTTTTTCAAAGTAAGGAATATCGTTTTCAAAATATCATTGTTGTTAATATTGTTTTCAATATATAATTGTAAAAAATACAATTTTGTAATTATCTTTAGGTGTTTTAAATAATATTTTAATTGTATATAACATATATTGCTTGTATAATTGTTGTTACAGTTTTTAAATATAGTTTATAATTTCAAGTTATTTATTATTTTATTTTAATTTTTATCAATAATTTAAAATGTTGTAGCGGGTTGTGAGGTTTGCAGGGTGCAGGGTGGGTAGTTAATTAAGTATAAATAATTCATTATAATTCATAATTAATGTTTAATTAATATTAGTTATTTAATTATATAAATTGTGTAATTAGTTTTTAAAGTTATATTTTAGGTGTAGGTTGATGGGGTTGTGCAGTTGTAGGGTGGGAAGGTAATGAAGTAATAATGCATTAATTATTAATTATTGATTTATGATTAATTATTTAATTGATAATCAATTATGTAAATTGTGTAATTATTTTTTTAAGTTACATATTAGGTGCTGGTTGTTGAGTTTGTTGAGTTTGTAGTGGTATAGGATGGGAAGTTAATTCCATAATAATTAATTAATAATGAATTTTGAATGTTTTAATAATGTAATTGATAACTAATCATGTACATTGTATAATTATTATATTTGTTAAAGTTATATTTTAAGTGCGGGTTGTTGGGTTTATAGGGGTATAGGGTGGAAAGTTATTTAAGTGATAATTAAAATAATTATTAATTTATTATTAAATATGTTATTTATTACTTAATTTGCTAATTGTGTTACAATTTTTATTTAAATTATATTTTAAATGTGGGCTGCTTGGTATGTGGGGTTATGGTGTGAACATTTAATTAAATAAACAATTAATGAATGTTGTATTCGATATTAATTAATAAAAAATATTATTTTGTATATTGTTTAATTGATGTTTAAAATTGTGTGTATATATATATATATATATATTTATATATATATAATTTTATATTAATAGTTTTATATGTAGTGTATATATTAAAATATTTTATGTGTTCGAAGTGAAATACTTTCCCTACGGCTGCACAGACCCGAGTGGGAAAAGTTCATTTTAACCCTCCTGAGTCCAATGCTTTCCCTTCTGTTGCACACACTGGAAGAGCAATATTGAATTTTACCCCTTCTTAGTTCAAAGCTTTCTATACTGTTGCACTGACTGAAGTGGGAATAGCACATTTTGCCTGTTCTGAGTCCAGCGCTTTCCCTACTGTTGCACACGCTGGAGTGGGAATAGTATATTCATTATTCCTAGAATTTAATAGTTTGTTAATATTGTTTAAATATACAGTATTATTATGTGTATTTAATTTTATATCTATTCATAGAAATATATATAATTTTGAAGATTTTTGTTAAAACATACTTTGTTTACTTTTTATGTATAATAAAATTGGCATTTTTTTATTTATTATTTTCAGTTTATTTGTTACATCCACCAGAGTGTTGTTTAGCATCCAAGGCACATCAATATCATAAGGTATTTCTACAATTCAGAGGGCACATCTACTAGCCAGAGCCAAATCTACCATACCATAGTACACCTACCACTCAGAGAAACATGCACCAGTAGCATATCTACCAGTAAAATACACATATATTACTAAAATGCACACCTATCACCCGAGGGACATCTACCAACTAACACACATCAACTATTCAAAAGTACATCTACCAAATAGAGGCACATCTGTCCCCCAAACCCACATCAATGACGAAGAGGTTCACAAACAACCAAGAGGCACATAAACCAGATGCACATCTACCACCCAATGGAGGCTAGGGGGGATGTATGTCTGTGTCGCTGGTGTGTATGAAAGGGATTACCAAGGTACCCCCCAGAAATGTGGATCGGTAACAAGGAATAGCATCAGTGATCTCTTTTAAGACTATTTCGAAAATCCTGTTAGAGCCATATAGCCAGGATGAGGACAATATAAGGGAGTTAGAAATGAAATAATATAAAGAAAAGTGCAAGGTCCCTGGTGGGTCTCCTGATTGGGTGTTTGCAAATACCTTCTATTGAATCCACTTAGCGAAATTCTTTATATCTTCTTGTGTTTAATCGTACACATTGTGTCCTTGAATCTTTTCTCATGTAAAAGAACCTCTCCTAAGTTTTTAGACGGACATTAAATCCAGTTTCAAAAACCTATATGCTGTTTTGGGATCAGGTGGAAATCATTTGTAAAAAGTCTGGAAGAATTTCAACTAGGTGTGTGAGTGAGGGCACTGAGAGAGAACAGGGATCTGTGAGGTGCGTGTGCTAGAGGAAACAATTGCCAAAATGAATGCTTGGCGACAGAGAGCAGGTTTGGCTACAAAAACGTCCCAAATTGACTGGGGCGCAAGATAATGTGAGCTCCCATGCCCCACTCCTCTCACCTTTACATCTACTAATTAACATATGTGAATTTGTGGCCGGTTGTTCGACTGCCAGCGAATCTGCAGGAATACTAGTTGTTGCATCAAAACTCCACATACACACACTCAGAGCAACATTTCACAATGCTGAGGAGGTAGATTTGTCAGCAAAAAGAAGGGACATTTTATGGGTTCACATCAGGTTCGTTAGTTAGAGTGTCTGTTTTTAGTGTATGACTTGGGTTGATGGATAGCTTTCCCATTTACCTCTCTGTTAGGTTGCTGACCAGCCAATTGTCCAGGCTAATCATGGAGATGCCATCTGGAGGTGCTGGTAAAGACATGGTAGCTTGTTGTACAGAGTAGGTCTCGAACATAAACAAATACTAATGACACCCCACACCTGCGGAAAAACTCCCAGGGAGTCTGGGTCAATAGAATTTTGTTTTTCAAAGACAATCTCCTGTTTTAGAAATTTGTTTTTGAAAAATAAAAGCCTTTGGTGAGTGACTGCTTGAAGCACAGCAGCCACTCACCTAATTTTCTTTGACTTCAAAAGCTACCCTCATGGCAGCTCCTGTGAAGGCAAAGAGATCAGCGCAGTTGTCAAAATATGGAGTGATACTGAAAAAAGGTGCGACACTTGCGCCACCACCTGCTGCACTGCTGCGATCAGGAAAACTATCCTCCACGAGTAAACCATTTTTACCAACATTAACCAACTTACAAAGTTCAAAATGCATTGGTTTTTTTTCACTGTCCCGGCTCGAAGGATGGTTGGCAACACATGTCTATGTTTAAGCTTGGATGGGCACCATACGATATTTGAAAATGTGGAATAAAGCATTCCAGTTCAACTCGGCTGTCTCCGCATTGATACTATAAGCCTGGAAAACATGGGTTACTGAACACTTATAAAATGGGAACACTATGGATTACTTTGGTTAATGTTGGTAAAAATGGTTTATTCGTGCAGGATAGTTTTCCTCATCGCAGTAGTGCAGCAGGTGGTGGCGCAATTGTCGCACCTTTTTTCAGTATCATTGATATGCTGTGTAGGGACTGTCACAGCGCTGTTATGCACGCATGTATTTGGCAGTCAAAGCAATAACTAACCATTCATTAAGGGAAGGAGTGCACTCACTATCTTCATACTTGCATTACAATATGGAGTGAAGCAGCTTCCTATGGTGGTGGATGGAATGTCCTTCACCACCTTGATGGATGACGGACCACCAACCATGCTGTATATCAGGCCCTACATGTTTTCCTGGGTCTGCCGAAAGATTTTATGAGTCATTATTGTTAACAAAGTGGATGTTTTATGCTCTTAGCCCCTCTCATAGTGTATGGGTAGCCATTTCTGAAAAAAGAAAGGGGCTCTGGAGGGAATGAATACCATAATCTAAGAAGAGAACCATCTTCCTTTCTACCTGTGGGACCATTTGTTGTTTGTACTGCTGGGGACAGAACTGGCCCGCTTGCAATGTAGACTGATAGTTGTACTGTCACAAGCATTTTCTGTTCTAGTCTGGCAGAGTCACAGGTCCAGATGTATTATTGAATTGTTGTATTATAGTATTCTCAATTTGTGACCAGTATTTTTGTGACCAGTAAAGTGTTAAGAACTGACCTATATACTTATAGGTTGAGTCTTTCTCATTGCAGTAGGTTGTAATGTATACTATTGAGGAAAGTCTCAAATTGTGAGTCACTATGATTTGAGTCCATCACATGAATGGTGACCTTTTAAAGTAAAGAGACCACCATGTGTGATTGCTTATTAATAAAGCAAACTTGAATAAATAATATGCCGCCTGTTTTCCTTAAAGGAAACAGTATGTGTTTACAAAGAAAGGTTTGCCTTTTTTTGCTTGTTTAAGGGGGGACAGTGGTCCCCTGAATCAATATTTCTTTTTACATTCTCATAGGGAAAAGGGTCCCAGGAGGACCACTTCCCTTACCACCCCTTTGAGGTGTTGGTAAGGTATGAATGTTTTTAGACTGGATTTTCTGTAAGAAAATATTGATGCATAAGATTTTCAGTATTTGAAAGAGACATCCCTTCTAGATTCCGAATTGGAATTCATATGGAATCCTATTTTAGGAGTTGGTCAAGCTTCCTAAAAATGAATTAGTACAAGTACTAGAAAAAAACATTTTAATAGTCACAAACACCAAATTGGAGTGGTTGCAACCGTTACATTGCTTAGTGCATCTGGCCCTTAGTTCTCTAGAAATCTTTTTAAGAATGTTCTAACCTTCCTTTTATTACATGGTTTAGAAAAGCTAAAAAAGCGTTTTGCTACAACATCATTTGTTTACATTAACAAACATTTTTGTTATGACACTATCTGACTACAAAAATGTTTTTTATGTTTCATTATAAACAGTTCAGAAATGTACATACAACCTAATGTATAGTATTTGACATAATCTTCATTAAAAGTGCCAGAATACAATAATAAGAAGTTACACAGAACTGTAAAAATCCTCTCAGATGTAAATGCTGCTGTATTTTTTAAAACATACATGACAGAAGAATATGGGCTATACTTTGCTGTGGTACGAAAGGAGTTGAACAGTAGGGCGGATCTTTGTCCAGAACCTCCCAGCATGTACAAAGTAAAGTAAACAAAGTCGAAAAAGTATCAGGCAGTACCATTGATGAATAGGATCCACTACATATCTTTGGGGCTGACCAACTCTAATGTATTTACCATATGTGACACCCTTATTGTTTTCTATTTTAAATTGAAGGGCTCTGTCTTAGTGCTTTTGGACTTCATTACTTCACCATAACACTCTCAGTTGTTGCTTAAACTACGAAAATAGGTGTAGTTTAAACTATGCACAAATGTTAGCACAAACTGTTTCTCCTAACATTACTAGAACGAAGAGATGTGAGGAATGAGATAGATCAGAATATTGCTGATTAACGTCAGGGGACAGAGGTCTGGTAGGTTTTGAAAGCTTGGCAGTTGAATGGTTGTTTTTTCGAAATATGTGGTGGAATTGTAGAAAACAATTGCTGATAGAGCACTTGTTTAGTGGTGAGTGTGACTGGTTTGTAATTAGTAGGCCTGGTGGAGTTTACATCTGGGCTGCAGTATGCATAAGAACAGGTTTCAGTGAGAGTAAGGCATTAGATTGATAGCTGTAAGGTTTCTAGATACTTGATGACTTCTCATACCTGTGTC
Source organism: Lissotriton vulgaris (assembly GCF_964263255.1). Taxonomy (NCBI): domain Eukaryota; kingdom Metazoa; phylum Chordata; class Amphibia; order Caudata; family Salamandridae; genus Lissotriton; species Lissotriton vulgaris. The sequence goes on from NC_141693.1 coordinate 1,227,621,539, forward strand.
AGTGGAAGAACAGTTCCAGTGGATGTTTGCTAGTGCCAGGTTGCATATGGGATTACTACAATGTGGCAGGGGATCTCCTCAATGGAAAATTTATCAGAATATTTGGGGGAAATATTATATTGTGATTTAAAAATATTATAGTGTAAATATTGACCTCAAAAACAGTGTGAAGGAAAGTATGTACAGGTAAATATAGATTTGCTATTCTTAACTCCACACCCACATCCCTTGAAGATGTATGGACCATGTATGTACATACATGTGGAGTTCAGTATAGTACACCTATAAGTACATATGTACACCTATAAGCACATATATTTATCTCCCATCAAGATATTTTTGTATTTGATATTTAGGTTACAGTATTTTTGTATGACAAGAACCTGCCCCTATATTCTTGTACAAATCCTCCTAGATGGTGTGGTCGTTTGCAAAGCTGGTCTTGATATGTGACAGAAGAACAGATCTGTGACTGTGATTAATTAGATGGTGCACCCTCTTCTGATAGCCGCCATATCCTAACAACCCACATGAAGAAATGCCTTTGGCAGGAACAAAGCGCTCTTAAGGAAAATAAACTTTGGTAAAATTGATAATTGTGGCTGGTGGTCTTTGACAATATGGAATAGGGACCAGGCCCCCAAAAAGAAGCCTGATCTGTATGTAAATAAAACTCGTAAATTATACGTTCTGATATAGCGCCTTTCACCGTAAGGTCTCAAGGCGCTTGCTTTGGGAAACCGTCCTAGCTTTTCCCTGCGAGATAACCCCTACTGGGCATCCCATCGCGGTGGGGCCATAGTGGAGATTAAGCAAGCTATTGCCCAGAGTTGCAGAGTGTGAACCCATGATTTGAGTAGGCACCGAGGCGAGAATTATCGAGTCCGTGGACATTTTGAGCTCAAGACCCTGCCGCGTCGGGGATTGAACCCTGGTCCCGGGTCTGACCTCTCCGTCCAGATCTGCCTCCTCTAACCGGTGAGCCATACTTCTCAAACTTCTAAAAACAAATGTTTCTTGTCCCCGTACATACACATGAGTCCCATGTAGAATAACACAACATGGCAATCCACTGGCCCTTCGCCATTTAATTTAATTTAATTTAATTAAATTATGTGCTTATATAGCGCTGGAATCACTCCCGAAGGGGTACCTCCGCGCTTCGACCGCTGCGAAACCCTTCCTGGCTTCCCTGAGAGATGGTCCCTTAATGGGTATCTCCAGGGTGAGACCAGGCATCCCCGGCAGTCTGGTGGGGCCGTTAGTGAAGATGAGGCAAGCTAGTGCCCAGAGTTGCCAAGTGTGATCGCTGATCAGAGTGGGCACCGAGGCGAGAGAATTATCGAGTCCGCTGACCCTGGTCCAGAAACCTGCCGCGTCGGGAATCGAACCCTGGTCCCGGGCCGTCCTCTGCTCTCGGGTCTGCCGCCTCTAACCAGTGAGCCACACTACTTCCATGAGCTGCACATAAGGCTTTGCCGAATCTAGGTATGGCAAATTGGACACGCTGTTAAGAATATTTGGACGCCCTGTTCAATCACCACTTTCCCAAGAGCTCAAGGTCTAACTACAGACAAAATATGGAAACCATTTCATACCAGTCTAGTAGACTTGAAGCCCTAATTAACGACATACTGCATTCTAAGTGTCTACTTTTGTGTAATGCACTTACCATTGGCTCCAGAGGACTCCGCACAGTGGATCTTATAATCAAGTGCGTAGACGTATGCTAGCAAGACCATCTTGGTGATCCTCTCCTTAGTGCAGAGAAATACATATGACGTAGTGACATTTGTCTGAGGAGGGGTGCACAAGAGGTCTGCCGCGGTCGTACGCTGCTTTTGTCAAATTCTGTTATCCCTTATTGACTATACTCCCTTTCCTCTCTTGCAGTTCTTTCAGATTTTCCTCGGAGCTGTCTCTATTCCCATTGCTGTCTCGCTTGCCTGTCTGGATTCTGGTTGTAATGTCGCCATGGGAATGCCCCTCTGGTCCAGCATTTCGGTAAGCTTAGCAGACTCTGAACGTACTCAGTCTAAATAAACCTAAATGGAACTCTTTTTTGGCAAAAACACCATCCAACTGTTCTGCTTGCTTCATGTCAAGGGGTCTGATCTGTACAGTGAAAGACCCTGCTTACTTTCTTTTATTTGGACTCCTTGTGGTGGTCCCTAAGATGCTGAGACGGAGGCTAATGTGTTCCTTTCGCTTCTTGCTCCTGAGCATCTTTACAATGATCTAGAAGGTGCCACCAGCCTGTCCTCTCTTCTATGATGTTCTTCCCCTAGTCTTTGATCTTGACGAGCCCCTGCTTTGTCTCAGTGAAGGCTTCTGATCTCTCCTATCCCACTAGCCCTGGGATGCCAACACTGCCCCGGAAGTTCCCCAGTTTTGACTGCTGACTGCTGACTGTTTCCTGTCTCTTCTGTCTCTGCAGTACATCTTCACTGGGCTGCTTGCTCTGGCGCTGCTTTGTGAACCCAGGAGGGTCGTGAAGGTGAGATAGTTTGTCACTCTTTTCCCTTGTGCCCTCTTGTACATACCTCTTCTTACGGGTTCGTGTATCGGTGCTCATAACTATTACACTGGTAATTAATTAGTACGAACTGGGTTGGAAGTTAGGTCAATCAGGGAATTATGAAGCGCAGCTACTCACCCGCGAGGGTCTCAAGGCACTGGGGGGGGGGGGGGGGGGGGGGGGGGGGGGGGACCAGACTGCTCAGTTGGGTGCTGGGTCATCTGAAGAGCCAGGTCTTGAGTTCATTCCTGAACTGGGGCAGTGCAGGCACTTGCCAGAGGTGGAGGGGGAGGTTGTTCCTGGCCTTGGCTGTGAGGTAGGAGAAGGTCTTTCCTCCTGTTCTGGTCTTGTAGATGTGTGGGATGGTGGCCAGATAGAGTGCTACTATTGTTGTGCTTCACGCTGTGGTGCATACTACTGGAAGCATGGTGCAAGCACAATGCACTCATCCTGTTTCATGCAAACCGATGGTTTGCAAGATAAACAAACCTAAGTTCAGGTTTTCTTGCAGCACCAAAAATATTTCATGGAAAGGATCGACTGCATATGACGATCATTCTGCCCAGTCATACAAAAGTGTACAAACAAAATTTACATTAGAAAACATACAACATTAATTAACTTACTCAAGTAAAAGAAAGACCTCGAATCTAAGTATAAGGTAATTTATTATGGCTAATGCCACAAGGTCGTGGACTACAAAAACAGGACACGGAGGAGTAGTCACTGTCTTTAAAATAATCTTTTAATAATGAAATGTATTAAAATGCTACTGCTTTGCATGCAGCCACTTAAATTGAGGTCAATAATCAAGTTTTGATGTAATGCTCAGTCGGAAGAAAGCATCAACTCGTTTGGTGCTCGCTGCACCTTGGTCACTCACGACGCTGATCGTGCATTTTGATTGGCATTTTAAACTTACTTGAATTACTACATTGACAAAGACAAACATGCATAAGGGCACTCAAGTTAGCTGAGTAAAACAAACCAAGCACTGGCAAAGCCAATAGCTCTGACTTTAATGTGGCAATGCATGGAGATACATCCATTCTCAAAACAGTTTGCATGCATTAGCACATCAAAGCCAGACCTATTGGTTTTGCCAATTATTGTTCAGTATGGAAACAATAATTTTTAGTGCACATGCAAAACAGGGACATTTTTACCTAGTATTATTTTGTTTTGACAGGTTTCTGTTTTAGTTGGCATTATTACTGCGTGTTCCCTACTCTCAATTGCAATGTGTTTCTATGATCACCAAGAATGTAAATCCAGTATTTGTAAAGCGCGAACAGCTACCCGAAGGCATCCCGGCGCTGGGGGCCATCGGGAGGATTAAGCAAGCTATTGCCAGAGTCACACAGTGCTGAGCTGACCTGTCTGGGATCGAACTGTGAGCCCCAGATTTCAGCGTCAGTCACCCCGGCCTTGGCGCCACACCTCTTCCCTACACCTCTACTATAGTTTGGAAGTGCATCACTACACAAAATATAAATGGCCAGTTTATTTCTCTAGAACATTATATCAAATTGTTTCTAAGTGATCTGAATTTTGACAAGTAGGGGAGCTGAGGTTAAGTGATGTAACACCCAGGATCACCTGCCATGGCTAAGTGGGAAAGCCAGGGCAAGAACCGAGGTGGTACCACAGTCACCACTTGAGCCTTTGCAAGACATCTGGCAAGAAGAGGCATGCTAAGCCGTAGAGAAAAGTAAATATGATTCGACATAGCAACCCAATGAATGGCTGGCCAAGTATTGATGTTTGCCCGCTATGTGTCTGTGTCTTGACCCTACTGGCTTTTTCATATGGTTCAACAAATCTCTTTCTAAGACACTGAGGGTTATTGGAAGATATCTTTGCACGTATACTAGTTCGACTTATTTTATAAATCTTACTTGCGTTTTCCATCTGTTCTGGTAGTAATGATACCATTCTGGTGCCTGTTCTGGGTGTAAGGAGACCTTGTACTGCTGATGTTCATGGCACACATATCTGTGTGCAATGAGGAAGCTTAAGAAAATGGAGTTCGCTTTCTAATACCCCAAACTATTCGCTTTTGTTATGTTTGCTGCCTTTGTGTTGGTTATGTCCTCCTTTATTTATTTTCTACTCGCTTTGCTTATTTTTTCTTTCTTTTCTTAATCTCCTCTTCTTTTTTCCTTGTCTTTGTTTAATGTTTGGTAAGACACTTATCTGTTTCTTTTCTCCGTTGCTCTTTCATTCTCTGTGTTTTTAGGTCTCGTGTGGCGTTGCAGCGCAAAGCGCTGCTCACCTCGGCGAGAGATTTTGTGAGAGAGGACTTTGAGAAGCGGGCTTGAAGCCCCGCCCCTCATTTCCATTGGTTGGCGTCACTATTTATGGTAAATGGTGGGCTGCCATAGGAAATAAGCTTTTTGGGTTGCCTTCCTTTGGATTTTTGTTCCGGCCCACAAGGACTGGCTCGTCTGGTGTCCTTCTGTCGCAAATTAATTCTTATCTTTACAAGGCGTCATGTGTACTGCACGCTCTGGCCTTCCTGCAACCACAATGCCTTCCCACCTGGAGTACCAGTCTTGGTTAGCGACTGGAAGATATCCATCCTCTTCCTCACACCGTGCGCAATGCCCCCCCCCCCCCTGCTCTGGGAATTGAATCTCTGCAGCCTTCGCTGTCCATCATAATAATTTGTTTCAAATGTTCATTCACCCCACTTCTCTTGCTCTCAAAGAAGGAGCAGCCTGATTCAGATACTTTCCCTGGAAAGAGAGGGGCTTTGCGGTGTTAACTTTTCCATTCAGTTTCACAAAATGTATGCCAGTGATCCTAATCCGTACGGCGGCTCTCTGTATGCTGGTGTCGCATAAACATGGAGACTCCGCGCTGAATAATTGAATTCTCTGCCAATGGGATTCCCGGCGGAACAGTTTCACATAATGTATGCCAGCGATCCTAATCCGTACGGCGGCTCTCTGTATTCTGGTTTTGCATACAGGGAGACTCCGCGCTGAATAATTGAATTATCTGCCAATGGGATTCCCGGCATGTCAGCTTATCTGTTTAAGGCAGCCTATCACGGCAGTCCATGTAACCACACCCTCAAATTGAGTCACCCGGCATCCTGTTTGCTAGAGTCTGCAGTGTCCCTACCTGCCCTTTTATAATGCACTAGTATGGGTAAATGGCTGCAGGAACAGAGTATTCATAGTGCATGTTTTCTTGTAAAATATCTCTCTACATATACTTATATTTTGGTATCTGGTACATATATAACATAGCCATACCTCCAACCAGCTGCAAATCTTTTCACAGAGAATTAGTTTTATTGGCGCTGGAGCATCTTGAACATGTGGTGCACTAAGCAAAGCATTATGCTTTGTGAGATTATACATTGATAGTGAGTGGTTTGTGTGGTTACAAAAATCAGGATGTGACAAGAGGGACACATGCATTTGTGACCTGACTAGACGTCGAGCTGTGCAGTTTGATGATTGTTAAAACTGTCTTTCTGTTTTACTGCCTTGCTGTGGCCAGAAGTCTTACAAGCATTTGCAATGCAACAGATCTCACATTTACGCGAGTTTGAGCTATTGGCATTGTAAATGACAATGCCTTTTATTTATGCTTTGGTTTTTAAAACATAAGTTAAAGGCAATGTCATTTACAATGCCAATAGCTCAAACTTCCGTAAATGCGAGACCTATTGCATTGCAAATGCTTGTTCTTTCTCTTTCCAAGGCTCATTTTCTCTAATCTGTTGACATTTTCACTTCTGGTTCTGGGCCCTGATGGCAATATCTCAGTTCTCCCTCTCCTGTGTCTTACGCCTGTTGTGTCCTCATTCTTTTACTCCTACATAACTCTCTCTCTCTTACAACTCCTGCCCCCATCTTCTTACATCTCTTGCCTAGTAAATCGGGTTACATGTCATGTCTCAAACATTTATTGGCCCCTACATACTTGTCTCTTAAAAGCCCATCTTACATTTCCTCCCTCTTGACCCTCCTGTTTCTTACATTTTGTCTGTTCTTTCTCCTGTCTCTTACATCTCCTGTCTTTCTCATCTCATATATCTCATATATCTCATATTTCCTCAAGTCACACTTTTATTTTATATCAGCCATCTCCGAAATCTCTTCCAGATGCAGGCCCTCATGGTGCTGAACCTGCTGACCCTTGTCCTGGCCGGATGTGTAGTGCTTCTCTTCAGCCTGCAGGTGAAGAAGGAGCAGGAGCTGTTCACCCTTTACCAGGTAGGTGGGGCTGAAAAGTGCCTTGAGGTTTAGAAGAAGTAGGGCTATGTGCTCCTCACACACTACTGTTTGCTTCTTACCGGCCCCAGGGCTCGTGTTCGCCAAATGTACTCCTCGCTGTGCCAAATGTGCTCCTCGATGTCCCCTGGGTGCTTCTCACTCTACAGTCTATGCTATTTATCGCCGCCTGTATGTCTCTCATCCACCCCTACTCTACTTCTCACAAGTCCTGCGTGAGCCCCCACAGCCCACGCCTTGTTCCTTTCTTGTCCTTTGTGATCCTCACTTGCTTTTCCACACTCCTCCCAGACTTCTGTCTGCTCCTCATCATCCCATGTGCCTGCTGTACTGCTCCAGGTGCTCCCCCTCCAATCCCATCTCCTTCGAGCCATGTGCACGATCACCATCTTCATCTGGGTCCTCTGTGCAGCCCATTTATGATCATCTGCTCCTATGTGCACATGGCTAGCCCCGGTGGGCTCATCCTATGCTGTTCAATGTTTCCTTTCAGCCTTTTCTGGCTCCTACTTGTGTTCTCCGCTGGTCCCTGCATTATGTAACCAGAGGACTCGACCCTTGGGCCCTCAGACATCATTGCATTGAGCAGAGAGTGAGTACCCTAGGCCCTGCGTTCACCAACCTCTGTTTCAAGATTGCTAAGAAAACTAAAGGAGCACTGGATGTGTTCACACTGTGAGGAGCGGCCCAGATGGGTGATGGTGGGAGGTTACTGATGACAAGAGATGGAGGTACAATTAAAGGCGAGGTGGAGGGAGAGTAGACCATCCTGCGCTCCATCACCACTCTCCACACATTGAGCATCATGATAAGATCTCAGTAGTGGAGCAGAGAAGGTGCAGTCTGCAGAACACAAAGTGGAAACAACTGAGATAGCAGAGTGCATGTCCTTGAGTGCAGGCCATGGAGACCTCCTCTGAGGGACGTGATCTGCAGTCCTTCAAAAAATCAAAATAATTAAACAACAGGGGGTGGTGATGGACAGAGTTTCTGAATTAAGCAGAATACTCTCACCCAGTCAAGAGATCAGGGCTTAATCCAACACCGTTATTTATCTCACTGCACCATCCCAGCTCAGAACCTGGCTATATGCAAATTAGTCTGTCCCTGGCCCAGTGTATCATGGGAACAGGGCAAACCAAACTACCAAGCCAATTCTTTCACTGGAAAGGAAACAAGCTCCCGGGGATCGGTTTCTGGCATTTCAGCCGTCTTCGGCCCGGCTTGCTTGAATCCTGATGGTGCAATGAGCAAGGGACTCACGTCTGAGTATACCCTTCCACGCTTATGGTGGACAAAATAATTAAACAACAGGGGGTGGTGATGGACAGAGTTTCTGAATTAAGCAGAATACTCTCACCCAGTCAAGAGATCAGGGCTTAATCCAACACCGTTTTTTAGCTCACTGCACCATCCCAGCTCAGAACCTGGCTATATGCTTGTTTCCTTCCCAGTGAAAGAATTGGCTTGGTAGTTTGGTCTGCCCTGTTCCCATGATGCACTGGGCCAGGGACAGACTAATTTGCATATAGCCAGGTTCTGAGCTGGGATGGTGCAGTGAGCTAAAAAAACGGTGTTGGATCAAGCCCTGATCTCTTGACTGGGTGAGAGTATTCTGCTTAATTCAGAAATTCTGTCCATCACCACCCCCTGTTGTTTAATTAGTCCTTCAAAAAATCAGCAGAGAAACTCCAAAGGCTGGAAGTGCATCCGTTTGGGTAGAGTGACTGTGAGCTTTTTGGACGTCTAGACTGGGAACCTCCTATGAGTCTGCAGGAGGAGCTGGTGCGTGCTATATATTTTCCCATTGGCTGAACGGGCACCTGTTCTTTTCAATGGCTCCTGCATGCTCACCATTGGTTCCTACATGGCTTTTCTCCACCGCTGCGTGCTCCCTACGAACCACAGTGTGCTCTTCGCTGGCTCCTGTGTCCTCTTTATTGCCTCCTGATTGTTCCTAAGAGGCCCAAGTGTGGTCATCCTAGGCTCTCACAAGCCCTCTTAAGATGTCATTGACTCCTTCTGCATTCTTTACCATCCAATGGGTCGTCTGTGTGCTTTGTGCACTCTCCACTAAGCCTCATGGTGTTGTTCACTGTTCCATGTGCACTCCAGCCTGCCTGTGTACATGTTTCTCTTCTTTCCTTGAATGCTCCTTACAGAGCCTCTATTGTCCTCACATGCAAAACCCAATATGTGTCTGTCTGTTCCCAGTATGTTCTTCACCTACCAAGGTCCTCTTCATAGGTCTATGTGCGCTTCTCACCTGTGCATACGTGCTCTTCATCCCCCGTTGTGTGCTTACCACTTGTTTCTTTTCTGCTCTTAGCCTGCCCTTAATGCTTCTCTTTGTCTCCTGTGTGCTATACACGAGTCCCTCCATTCTCCTCTCCGACCAGCAGGTGTGCTTTTACACGACCACACACCCAAGCATGCCCCTCACCGACCCCGGCGCACTTATTTTCTTTTATACAAATTAACTACTGCTGCTCGCCAGCCCTTGCATAAGGTTTGCTGGGCCCCGCGTTATCTTTACTGCTTTCGTGAGCTCCCCACAAACCCCTCTGTGTTTCTGTGTCTTATATTGTTTTCTCCATTTGATGTTCTCCTCTCAGAGACGTGGTGTGCTGGTGATGAAGGCCACTGCCATTGTGCTTACCTGCCTCAGCCTCCTGACCTCCAGCCTCACCCTGCTCCTCCTTGCATGCCGGAAACCTTGGAGGCCCCTGAAGACCCAGGCCCTGTATCAGGAGCTACATGAGGTATGGACACGCTACCCTTAGTAATATATATTAATAACTTGTGCCACGGACACAAGGGCAGGTACGTACAGTGGTGCATAAGTAAGCCACTTGGGGCCTCATTAAAAGTTGCCTTGAAAAAAAAAAGTGAAATACAGTACTCGGAATCAGGCTGGTCGATACAACAAGGACCAGGACCACCATCAGAGAGCAAAATATCACTTTATTTTGACAGGTTTGCGGCTGGATTTTAAATATTACAATCAAAACAAACACAGACCTCATTAATCCATTAACGCAGCCTACCCCCACTTTAAAGCCTCCCCCAAAATATCAACTCACTCAGTCAAACGACACCGACATTCAATACTGTCATCCAACATACCTTCAAACCATTCAAACCACAGTCCTTTTAACCTGATCAAAACCCCCACCCTTTCAGCTTACTGCCTAAGCCCTGGGCTTCCCTGCCATCAAGGAAACCTCTGACACGGCCTTTTCCACCCCCTCCACCACCCAAGGAACTTTATCTGGCTGTCTCATAAATCGCCTATAAAAATTGATATCTCACCACTGTAGGAGGCTCGCTCTTTATGTGATATATCAAGAACCTGATATAGCGTGTAAAGAGTCCCGGGGTTCCCTTATGAGTAGACAGGGCCTTTTTCTAGCAATCCCAAGTGCTCTATTAGTGGGTAGTGTGGTTGAGCAGCCTTAGGTTTAACACAGAGGAGTGCAAGGCATTTAAAAATACACACAATAATTAATAAATGACACACACCACTCAGGAAGAAGATCCACACCAACTTATAAAAAAAGCAAGTATCTATATATATGTTTAGGCATCAGTTTTTAAATATAAATTCTTTCCCTTTTAAAAGGTGGACACAGTGCAATTTCTGAGTACTGCAATATTATCCTATGGAAGGAAGAACAAGTTTTGCAAACAGGTATAATACAGTGACTTACAAGACCAATTTCCAGGAGTTGAGGTGCGTGGTGGGCAAGGTCCCAGGCAGCACCAGCAGTACACCACCAGTGACATGAGGGCGGCCACGCTTCTGGTAAAGAACAGCATTGGGAGCCCAACAGGTTTCCATGGCGATCAGTCACTGCAAAGAGAATCTGCAGAATCTGTCTGGAAGGCCAGTTGGGTCAAACCAACATGGGGGTTCAAGCCTTGCAATACTCAGGAACATAGGGATACCTGGGATCCTCTTCGACACAACCCGGGGATGACGGATGCAGAGGTGACTTTAGGTGGGGGGTTTTCTTGCCAGGAGCAGTTGTGCTCGAGGGACCTGCATGCCAAGGCTGGCGGTGACGTCGGGGAATTCATAAGGGGTGAAATCACAATGGACGCATGCTCTAGAGGGCAGGGGACCTTGTTGACAATGGTGGCCCACTGCAACTCGGGCTGAAGGCGACGGGGCAGTGGTGGCTTCAGGTGTCGGGTTTTGGCAGTTCCAGAGGCCTCAAAGTCTTTTCTTTTGGAGTTTCTACAGGATGCAGTTCTTCAGGAGATCTTGGTCTTTATTGAAAGCAGGCAGTCCTACACGGGTTTGAAGGCACATAGCTGCAGGAGGAGTCATCTTTGGCACAGGTTTGACAGAGAATGGCAGACAGGACAGCAGGGCTGGGGCCAAGCCAAGTGCTCTCTTCAGTCTTCTTCTTTTGTAGCTCTCTGTGCCCCTCTTTTTTGTAGGTTATAAGGATCTGCTTCTCTAGTGCCAGGGGCTCCCCTAAATACTGAATTTGGGGTCATTTGGGGAGTGTAGGGTAGTAATCAATGGGCTAGTGACCCTTGGGGTCACTACGCCCCCTGTATGATCACTTCATAAGGGAAGTGGGCATACCCTGTCCCGAATTCTTAAGTATGCCATCACAAAGATGGCTATTTCTGAAAAATTGTGTCCACCTTAGAATAGCCCACCATAGTACTAGCCTGGAGGTGGCACAACTACCTGACTAGCTAATTTTCCCACCTGCCTAGGTGCCAAAGTTGTCCTGGACAAAGGGGGCGGCTTCCACTCCTTATGAGGGGAGCCAGATTGGCATTCCAAAGGTGACAGTTCTTTGAAGCTTGGTGTCACAAGTTGGCTAATCAGCAGGTCATCCTGTGGGAGGGGGTGTTACTCCTTCTTCCCAGACAGGCTTTTGGTCTCTCCCTGTTCTATGCCTATTTTCAGTGAAGCCATCATGTAGCTGAGTAATCCGTTTTCACACGTGCCCAGTAAGATTGCTTCCCTGATTACATGTCTTTGCAGTAATAGGGCGGGGGTGTCATCTATGCTGCCTTCGTCGACCTTCGGTCGGCATTTGATTTGGTTCCCAGGGCCAAACTTTGGGATGCCCTAAAAAGCATGGAATTTCCCCCAGACTTATTAGACCTGGTCAGACGCCTTCATGAGGACAACTTTGCGCGCGTAAGATGGGGCAACCAGGGCCAGGTGACCGCTAGCTTCCCTGTAGAACGTGGTGTCCGGCAGGGTTGCGTGCTGGCCCCTACCTTGTTCCTCCTGTTTATTAACCGGGTGGTTGCTTTCTTTAACGAAACTCACACAGATGCACCTACCCTGGGGGGCTCAAAATATCCCTTGCAAATATTTGCTGATGACACCCTGCTCCTCTCAAGGACCCGTAGCGGCCTGCAGGCTGCCTTAAACAGATTTTCTGAGTTTTGTTCACAAAATGACCTTCAAATTAATGCCGACAAAACCAAATTTATGATTTTTAACAAAAACAAGCCCATTACCAGCTCATTTTCTTTAGAGGGCGTTCCAATAGAACAGGTCAAAGTCATGTCCTACTTGGGCGTGACCTTGGACCACCAACTCACTTGGAAACCCCAGCTGGAAGTGCTAACCCTTAAGTTCATTCGCCTTACAGGGTGCCTGTTAAAGGAACAGAAAAAATCCTTGACGAAACGCATTACACCTGCTTTAAAAATATACGATGCCAAGGTGAATGCGGCTACACTGTATGGTGCGGATATCTGAGGGTATATAGGTTTGTCGGCCCTTACTAATGCTCAGAATAAGTTCCTCCGGAAGTTAGTGGGTCTCCCCCAATCTTCCCCCATTACTCCTCTGCTTTTAGATTTAGGTTGCAAACCGTTGGGTGAGATGGCCCAGTACCGTCTTGTTGCTCTTTGGCGTCGCCTCTGGACGACCGAAGAACTTAGCTTATTTGCCCAAGAACTGGGTGAGGTCAGAGCATTGTGGGGTGCCCAGAAAATTCCATGGCTTCGGGAGGTAAAGCAGATATTGTACCTGATGGGCCTCCCAGAGCTATGGTTACATCCTGAATGCTCAAGCTTCCCATCAAAAGCGGAATTCAAAGAGCTTTTCTGGGCTGTAAAAAAATCCGCATTGGTCTCCCTCTCATCTGTTAACAACCTAACAGGACAGTTTCTTATGCACAAATTAACCCCTTTTCTCGAACCATACTGGGACTTGATTTGTAAGTCGCTTGATCGTAAGTTGTACCATCAGTTCCGAGTGGGAACCCTACCGATCAAGTCCTTTACTGCAAAGTGGGCAACAAATTCCAGCAACAAATGCCCCTTTTGCCCCGATCAAGTAGAAAGCTTGGGTCATGTATTTTTTGCATGTCCTGCCTATCGATTGCCCAGACTAAAATGGTTGAGACCAATCTGCAAAACTTTAAATTGTGGGGGTAGCCACACAGCCCTCTTTAAATTAAGAGATCTACGCACTGTTAAATCTGTGATTTGTGTAGCAAAACTTCTGGGTTGGATGTGGCTTATCCGTGTAAAGAATCTGTAAATTGTTTTATTAATTTTATTGCTTACATACCATATCTAATGTATTGGGGGTTTTATTGTACAATGTTGTATACTGGAAATGCTTTTTTACTTGCTGTCTTTTATGAATCTTTTATTCGAAATAAAGACTAATTGAACTGAACTGAACTGAACTGAATAGGACTGACCAGCACAGGGGCATATCTGATCATGCAGGTATGCCTTCACATGTAATATTCAGCACCCTGTCTCAGGGCTGTTCGGCCTGCTGTAGGGATTACTTACAAATATTACACGCAGGAGTATGGTACATGGCACACAGGGCTGGGTGGCATGTCGTGTTTTCACTTTTGTCTGCACCAAGACGCACAGCCTGCAATAGCAGTCTTACATGTGATTGGTGAGGGGTCCCTTAGGGTGGCACAACTTGTGATGCAGCCCTTAGGGGCCTTTTTTAGTACCTCTGGACCTAAGTACCATTTACTAAGGACTTAGAGAGGATGCTAAAGGTTTTGCCACTTGGAGGAAGAATTATACAGTTTTGGGAAAGAGCTCTGGCACTGGGGACCTGGTTAGTAGGAACCCAGTTTCCTTTCAGTAGAAATCCCATCATTTACCAGACAAACAAGCATTTACAATGCAATGGTTTCGCCTTTGGAAAAATTAGAGCTATTGGCATTGTAAATGACAAAATTTGTATAACAGCGTTCTTCAGACAAGTGAAGAGATGTCCTCCGAGTGCGTAGCCAGCGTCACCAGCCCTAGTGCAAGGACGAAAATTGGCTCTCTGACTGCTGTTTGAATGGAAAGTGTTATACCTCACAATATATCCCAAGCGAAATCGTGGGCTGTACATTTCCATGTTTCTCCAAATATAGCCATTACACAAACAACTGAAATGCAAGACATTTGCATTAATGACACATGGGTCAAAAGCATCTTTGTACCTGGATCCCTGGCGGGACAGAGGTGTGCAGTGTTACTTCCACCATGGGCACCGTGTCTTGTGCTCTTCAAGGGCTGGGGCTGCCTGGGCCGGCAGCAGCAGTGACACACGGGCTCACGACGAGTCCTCCTCCCGAACTCCGCTCCTCCCCAGCAAGCAGCCCGGGCCGTCAGTCACTCACAGTCAGTGGAGTGCGCCCGCAGTGCAACGATGACAGTCTGCCTGTCAGTCACCACCGGCGCAGGCACCACCAGTCCACCACTCATCACCGACACCGCGTCCGCCGCCTCGGGGCCCGCACCAAAAGAGAGGGTGCTCACGTCAGCCCCCCGCATATATGGGAAGCGCGCGGGGGCTGACCAACGCAATTGCTGCCCAGGGCCGTCATTGGTAGCATTTTCGCGCACAACACAAATGACGCCCTGGGAGACCCCCACCACATTGGCTAATTTGGCATTGGCTAATGTATGCCTCCAGGCTTAATGTTGCAAGCAAGCGGTGAACTGGGGGGGGGGCAGTGGGCGGGCGTGCAGGTACTGCGCACATGTATGGAGTGAGTGTGTGTGCACCGTGCGGGTCCGTGGCGTCCTTCCAGCAAATGAATTATAGTGACACCAGAGATAACACACAACAAGCAAGAATGTAGCAAGGACTGCAGCCAGCCAGGCCTGCAGGCCACAATCATTGATGGATGCCAGACCTGCTCTAGGGGTGGGCAGGTCATCAGGTGCCTGCGCAGTGGCAGGTCCATCAATCATAGGACCTATAATCAGTGACTGACAGTGTTTGCGCGAAGCAGCGCGATGCGCTCTGAGCCCCTGACTTTAACTTTGAGAGTGTGTGTGATTGGGGGCGTCCGCCCAAGCCACTTTTTTCTACAATCATGGGGTTAGTGTGTGCCACAATCATAGGTCAATGAGTCCCGTAGTCGGTGGGTTCCTGTATGGTACTGATAATGAGGGTGGGGGTAGGTGAGTCAGAGATGGCGGGCTCGGATCGTGATGGCTCCCACCGCGTACTTTGTGTGTGTTGGGGGGGCGCTTGAACTCTAGTTTCATTACACCACTGCCAACTGGTGCCATGGGCATCGCATGCACCGCCTCCAGTAGGCTTCTCTTATGTCCAATGTGTTGTCCGTCATTTGTTTCTACGTCTAGAGCCTCGTTGGTTGCCCGGTGCCCAAACACCAGTACTTCCTTTGTTGTCTCCGGTAAGAAAGTGCTGTTTTGTTGGGGCATCGGTTGGCTCGGACCTCTCCCGCGCTGTGTTGTATGGCTGTCCTGTGCAGGCACGCACTGTTGGTTAATGGGGTCGCTGTTCCGAGCTTGATTTATGTGCACGCGCTCGGGGTTTGCCAATCATACTGTGCCCCCTGATTACGCTGCTCCCCGTGCCTCACTGGAAAGGGTGGTGTACCGCACCGTGCTCTACAATGTTTGCTTAATGTTTGCACACGGACAGCGGGAGGGGGGGCGGGCGGGCACATGGACAGTGGGAGGGGGGCGGGCGGCTACACGGACAGCGGGAGGGGTGCGGGCAGGCACACGGACAGCAGGAAGGGGGGCGGGCAGGCACACGGCAGCAGGAGTGTGGTCAGGAAACAGCCAGCGGGACAGGGAACAAGACGAACAATGAACACAAACCGGTGTAAAAAAAAAAAAAAGACCACTCCCACAGTGCCCACGTCTTCATGACGTTGCGGAGAGGGAAAGAATCGGCGGAACGTCCACCAATCGCCTCGGGAAATGACTGACAGATCTCTCTTCCAATGGCTAGCCTCCATTTATGGAGCTAGCCAATGGAAGAGAGAGGCTGAACTAAAGCACACAGTGTAAGACATAAGATTTCGCTCTGCTCGAAACGCTGCTTGAGCAGCTTTCGGCAGACGAAACCTAAAAACGGGGGTGACCATGTCAAAAAGGGGCACTTTCCTTCAAATACCAACCTTTCAACACCACAAACAAAATGTCAATTGTTTTGGCTAACATGTCCCATAACTCAAGTAAATTATATTGATTAGCTAAAAAAGAAATATGTACCCCGTGCTATGCTGAAATAAACCTATGTGTTTACCTAGAAAAAAACAACGCATCTCCTCATTTACTTTCCATATAGCTTTTTCAATGGTGTTTTTACCTCAAAGCCCCTTGCCAAACTCTTCCCAGCATTAGTCCAAATCACCTAATTCCCTGGCTTTGCCCTATGGGGCATGACTAGAAGTGGGCCAAGATCGACACACTTGCCTGGGATCCTTGAATCTGTCGCCGATCCCCATTTACCCTGCACCTCCTGGCACCTGGGTGAACCAGGAGCTGCTAAGGGAACAAGCCCAGAACAGCATCATGGCCCGCGGCAGTGGTGACAAAAATGGCAGAAGGTGATTGCCACGAATTGTGCGGCCTGGTGGAGGTGATTGGCACCATAAATCAAGAAGGCCGCTGCCCAACTTGCATATCAGTGGCACGGCAACAGACAATGCGTGAGCCCTGCAGGCTTCGGAAGATGCGACCACTGGCAGACTGGCCTGTAGAGGAGCTCCGAGTGCAGTGGGGCCCGGGAGCTGTGACCTGAGCGGCTGTCTTCACATGGGAGGAGCTGCCCTAAGCCCCCTACCTGTGGTTGACAGGTGCACTGTGGAAGAGGGCAGGCGCCACTTGAGCTCCCCCCTCACCCCCAAGGCCTTTAGGGTAAGAGTGAGAAGAGGATTCCAGGGAGTTGACCAGAACAGCGTAGAGATTAAGGCCCCCATTTGGATGGCGGGCGGACTTTGCCCGCCCGCCATCCTTGCGGAAAACGGGACCGCCCACGAGCTGAGCGGCGGTCCCGCACTGGACATCAGGATGCACCCGCCACAGTGGCGGGCGCATCATGCATTCTTAACATTGTGGCGGGCGGTGCTCTCAGCACCGCCCGCCACAATGCTAAGAATGCATGTATGCATTTGCATACACAAAGCGGCAGGCACCATGCGGTGCCTGCCGCAATGCATATGTAAATGCAGGGGGGTACCCCAGATACCCCCCATGTGCACCCACCACCCCCCCTTTCACCATGGGGGCCCGTGAAGACCGCATGCCTTTCCGTGGCGGCATTGCCGCCACGGAAAGGCATCAGATCGGGCCCATTGTAATATGGCTGGCGGTGTCAAACTGACACCACCACCATATTAAACCTTTTTCGCCCCGGCCTCAAGGTGACCGGGGCGGAAAAGCGGCGGGCGGTCTTTCCATCCGCCGCGGTCCCCCCCGCCATATTAATGTGGCGGGGGGGCATTGAGGAGAGGATGTCGGGCGGATTGCCCCCGCCAGGCCGGCTGTGGCTACAGCCAGCCTGGCGGGGGCAATCCGCCCGACATCCTAATGGGCCCCTTAGTGTTTGTCATGGATTGGCCGGCCTTACCAGGTTAGCTGTCGCTATGGCGCTATGGGAAAGTTGAGGTCATGGCCCATATTGCGGCTGGGCCGTAAGATAGCAGCTCCTGTGCATGCCCCAGGTGACTCTGGTAGGCACGGATATTATGGTCCATAGTGCTTCATCTGCTTGTAAAGTGTACAGGAAACCCACGCTCTTTCCTTCGAGCCACAGGGTTTAGGGCTTTCTCCCTCTAGCACTGTGTACAGGGCCTAACACTCTCAGCATCTAGTCATGTGTGCAAAACATATCTCTCTCTGCTCCCAATGCTGTATAGGAAACAGACCTCTCAGCATCTAGCACGAGTAAAGGACTCGATGAAAAGGAGTGTCTTCTTTATCTAGGATTGTGTAGAGGGCACAGTCCCTGCAGCCTCTAGCACCATCTCTTGAAACTGGTGCTCTCTTTATCTAGCACTGTGTTGAGGAATCCATGGTTCTTGTATCCAGTACCTTATGTATTTATTCATGTGTATAGGTATCTGTGCTTTCTGGTTCTAGTGCAGTGCGCGGGTCTCAAAGATTACTCCATGTAGAAGTGTGTGCAGTAACCTGCACATTTTGCCTCTACTATTTGGGTACTGTGTTCTCTCCTGGGCCCTAACAGAGCAGGCCAGACCACCAAGGCAATGGTCCCTCAGACATTATGGGCCAAATCGGGCCAGCAAAGCACGCCCTGGTATATGGGATCGGATGTTGGACTGCAGGGCTGAAGATAAAGAAGGTTGCAGTCGACACCACAACATACTAGTTGTGGCGGTTGCCTGAGAAGATTGAGGAGGCAAGGACATGTTGCCTACCCTGGAAATTGGTGGACAATGGAGGTGGTGCCATGGAGATTATCCAACTTGATAAGCAACATCCAAGCAGAGAATGCTTCAGTCATCATCTTTGTCGATTATACAGTGGCAGCGCAGCAGCGCTGATCATCCTTTCTAGCAGTCAAAGAAGACAGTACAAGGCAGTGGTACGCAATGTTCTCTTCTTTCCAGCCCACATGAAGCTACTCATCAGTGAATGGACTCTGTTCTTTAGACAACTCAACCAGCTCATGAGACAAGCTTGAGAAGTGTAAGGTGGGGAGTACGTTGATGACTGGAGGGAATCGCCGCTTCAGAAATGTTGCAGCCAAAAGAGATGTGGCGTTGATCGACCTGTAACACCCTCCAAATTACAAACTGTGTAGGAGAGAGCGGCTGCAACCACTTTTCATGCAATGGCACGACAGCGCTCTGCGCTCTGAGAATCACATAAAATGTCCTGAGTCGTGGGATCAGATAAAACCCGAGGGGGCTTGCTTCTTGGTCCTCAGAGTATGTCCCACCTTCCTGATGTCTTGTAGAGAAATGAGCCACTTCGCCAGAGCTGGACCGGTATGCACAGGTCCTCAGATCCTGCAGAGCACTGAGACACAACATCGGTGCATGCAAGCTTAGCAGTCCGGGGTGGGCCGACTGATGGAGACATTTTGGTTATTTGTTCAGAGGGGGATTGGAGTCGGAGATGGTATATGATATAGGGCTGAGGCAGCTGCCCTTCTAAAGCCCTTTCCAGTGCCATGGCTTTGGGCGGGTTTTTTTTGGTATTCTTCATTGTTTATGTTATGTAATTTTAGACTGATGCCATTTCTGGTCCGACCTGGGTGAAGGAGTTGAGGATTGTTGTAAAGCAGTAACCCTGTCTGAACTTTGTAAGGAGGTATCATTAAACTTGGACAGCACCATGCGTGTTGTGGCTTCACGCCAGAACATTTTGTGGTACAGACACTACATGGTTCAGTACACAATGGAGGAGCAGAGAGTAATGGCACTTAGATAACAAAATATTCCTTTCTCACATGGAATGTTGGGGGAATGGGCTTTCTTAGTAAATACTTCAAAATACTGCCTTTTCTGAATTGCAGGGGTTTAGATGTGGCACTCTTGCAGGAGACCCACCTTGTGGGAGAACATGAAGGGGGATAGATATACACCACACAATATTCAGCAATCCCCAGGGGGGGGTCTTGATTTGGGTGAAACCTGAGACACCGCTGGCGGTCACAAAAGCCTTTATAGATCAGTTATTCCGGCTGGGAGGTTAGACAGACTGTGGCTTGTTCAGGGCACTGTCTAAGCACCTAATATAGTGTAATCCCACTTTTTGAAGACTTGGCCCCCTTTCCCTTCCTGGATGCCCAGGCACTGCTGGTGCTGGGGGGGACTACAATTGTGTGGCTGATGCCCACTTGAACCACTTGGTGCCTCCTCTGGCCAGTTCCCCAATGGCGAGAGTTGCACAGGACTTTTGGGAGTGGTTGCATAACTGGGGACTCAGTGGTCCCTGGTGGTTTTGAAATGAGGAGCCGAAGGAATACTCATTCTGCTTACCAATCCATGACCTTTACATTCACCGACACAAAACCGTGTGCAGTACAAATTGCATATATGGAATACCTGGGAAGAAAACTCTTCAAACACAACACGCTGCTCATGTGCAGGGGTGGACCAGTCTCGCCTATACAGACTTGGAGGCTCCCAGTCTCCTCTCTATATGAACCCACATTTAGGGACCCCTCCGTGAATCTTAATGGAGGAATACTTTCAGACCAATTGTCATATGGCATCTATTTGCAACACTGAATGGGATGCAATAAAAAGGTAGTGATGCAGGGCTCCTGCCTGAGACAGTCAGTGGTGGTCTGCAATCCTCACAACAAGGACTTCTCCTGGCCGAGGACAATATCTGCCACCTGAAGGCGTCAGCACACAGGGACATACAAATTCACCCCAGGCGCCCATTGGAACTCTTGGGTTTACTTAAAAGATGCAAATTTCAGTCCACAACTCATGCGGAGGGTGGACGGGAGGTGAGACTTCTTTCTTGGTTGATCAGCACCAAGGACAGGGAACACCCTATCACAAAGATACTGGCTTACTGGGGGAGACAGTGTTTGCCCAACATGACATCCATAAAGAATTCACCCAGCATAATAGAGAGCTGTATGGAGAATGTGATCCAGTGCAGAGAGTGATATTACAGCCTTTCTCTCTAGAGCGATGCTCCCACAGACTCCAAGGGGGCCTGTCACTGAACTCGAGGCCAGGGAGTTATTGAGGAACTGGTGAGAGGCAAGTCACTGGGTTCAATTGGACTGCCAGGGGAGTTGTATCTCATATATTCATCCATCCTAGTGCCTAGGCTGGCTGAGATGTACAAGGAGGCTTTTGAACAGTGGTGCCTCCCTGAAAACAACCAGGGAGGCCATAATATTCACAACTTTTCAACCCTTGAGTGATAAGCTGGATACTGCATCCTATACAGGAGTATAGCTATAATGTATTCTGTAGTAAATAGTTGGATACTGGTGCTTTAAGTCTAGTATAATGAGTTGTTTGTCGAATTTCGCTTGGGATTTTTACACCCACATGCAGACAAAAACACGCATAAACACCCTTTTTTATTTTCTGTTTTAATGTCTAAATGTGGTTATTTTTGTACAAAATATAGAGTTATACATACCCTTCATGATCCGCACTCCTCTCCCTTCCAACTTCTCCTTAAGGAACCTCCAGCCCTGATTCTGTTAATGTATTTTTACCAGCATGATTGTTGGGAAATCTGAAGTTCATCCCCCCCACCCCACCTCCCAATATTACTGACCATGCTATGCCCCTGGTCCTAGATCCTTATCCATGATTAATGTAGATTATATTCTTTGTAAGGCCCTGGTCACTCTGCTACATCCCTTTTTGCAAACTCAGGTGCATGAAGATCTGAATGGATTAATTCAAGGAAATCTTGAACCGCCTACTATATCAGGTATCTGTATCGACTCCTGGGTGAGGTACCACTCTTGTTATTACTAGATAAGGTGGATCCCGCAATTGACATCCGCAAGGCATTTGATACCTTCCAGTGGGAATATCTGAGAACAGTATTGGACACAATATCCTTGGGTGTGGAATGAGGCAAATAGGTCTCTCTTCAGTATGAGGCTGCACAGTCGTGAATTCACACTAGCTGATGCACCTTGGAACCTTTCACAATCTACAGAGGGACACAGCAGGGCTGCCAGTTCTTGCTGATGTTATTTGCACTGGCGATTGAACCAGTAGACAATATTCTGAGGCAAGAAGGATGAGGCAGGGGCATCCCTCAACCATGATTCTGTTATGAAGAGCAAGTCAGGTTGTGTGTTTGTAAGTGAGTAGGAGATGTGGTGCTTGTTTTTAGAAAGGGATCGTTCATTTTTTAGTAGGTAGTTTAGAGACTGTGTTTTTGTGGTTGTGTGAGTTTGTTTTCTGGAAGAGTGTGTGTTATCGTTTGGGCTTGTAGAAGGAGGATTAATGTTAAAGTTGTTAACTGTATTGGAATAGCAATAGTGTTTGTCCATATTCAAGACATTTAGTTGGGTCTTTGTGTGCAGGTGGCGGTGATAGTGCTTGAGAGTGAGGTGGTGGGCGGTGTATTTGTTTTTGTGTGTAGTCTCGTTGTGTAATAGACAAAGAGATGTCAAATTGTGAACAGGGGTGTGTTGTTTTGGTCATCTGCATATGTTGAGGGTGGAAGTTGTGTGTGTGAGGGGTGGTACTGGACCATGTGGGTCATGTTTTAAGACTTTAAATTGTGCAATAGATGAAAGGCGAGTGGAAGAGCATTGCGTGAGTGGAAGAGCATTGTTGTGTATTTTAGGTGTTTGGGTATAGTGTTGTAAATGTTTGAAAATTTGTGTGCAAAGTCGGTGTAAGATGTGTATTATTTGTGTGGGTGTTTGTTTGTATTTTGTGATGGAAGAAATTGTGTATTTGGTTTTTGAGAAGTAGCCATATGAGATGTTGGTGTGGCGAGTTTTGTGTGTAGGATTTGATTTTAAAGTACTGGTGGGAAGTGTATGTTGAAGGGGAAAGGGGGTATTGATGTGTTTTGGAGGAGAGTGTATGTAGTGTGTTAGAGGAGATGAAGGGGATATGAGTGTTTGTAGTTGTTTTGGTAGCATGACAAGGTAGTGTTATGGTGGAGTGTAAGGAGTGTGTGTTTGTGAATTTGTGGTAAAAAGACGGTGCGTTTTAGGAGAATGATATGAGAGAGGGTTGAGTAAAGGTTTGCTGGTGCCGGAGTGGCGTTTGTTAGGAGTAAGTTGACGGTACAGCTGTATTTTGCATGAATAGGGAGGAGATTAAGGTTATGTGTAATGTGGTTTTGTGTTCTGTTGGTGATATATGTGCTTGATAGAGGTATAAGGCAGAGTAGTGGTCTGTGTCACAGTAAAGGTGCCATTGTGTGGCAGTAGGAATAGAAAGGTATAGAGATGTGTTTGTGGTGTTGTGAAGTGTTTCTTGAGAGATTAAATTGTGGATTGAGAGTGTTTGTTGTGAATAAGTATTGTGCATTTGCTGAGAATGTGTTTGTTTGTTTAATGATGGGGGTGGGATATGGTGGGGGTGGGATATGGTGGTGGCTGGTAATTTGGAAAAAGGGCAGCATATATGGCCCTCGGTGTAACATGGCCCAAACAGGCCCAAACAGGCAACTGTCCTTATCAATTCTGCCCTTAGCCCGATACCCAGGCTGCGATGCCCTGAGCCCTATAGTTGATAGCCCTGGTGACCTGTGTCCAAAAGGAACCCCAGCCCTAAACCCTAAAGCCAATTGGAGCCCTCACCCTATTAACCAGCCATAGCCCTAGCAACCAATCAAAACCCAAACCCTAAGCCCTAGGTCCAATAAAAACCCTAGCCATGGGAACCAATCAGAACACTAGTCATTTCAGCCAATGAGAACTCAAACCTAAGCCCTAGGTCGAATAGAAACCCAACCCTAGGAACCTATCAGAACCCTAGCCCTATCAGTCAATCAGAGCTCAGGCCCTAAGCCATAGCCCTATGAACCAACCAGAGTTGTAGCCCTAACAGCCAGTCATAAACCAAACCCTAAGCACTGAGTCAAATTTAAACCCTAGCCTAGAGAACCAATCAGAATATTAGTCCAATCAGAACTCAAACCCTAAGTCTGAGGTTCCATAGAAACCCTAGACCTAGGAACCTATCAGAATATGGATGCAACCGCCAATAAAAAAAAACCTTTAACAAGAAGAAAATCTATAACCAATCCTTCTCTGGTATGGCTCCTAGGATCTAGAACGCTTTGCCCATTGAAACAAGAATAAACCCTTCCACTGCCTCTTTCAAAAAAGAAGTGAAAGCGATCCTCATGGCTAAATTCACATGAACTCCCTGGCTTATTACTGTATTTTATTACTAGTTCTGTTTTTGTGCTCCATAGTGTCCTTTTGTTTTTACGCTAGCTTATGTTTACGTTTATGAGCTTTGTATAGCTGTTTCACCTATATCTTTTTGTGCTATGTCTTGTTTTTTAATATGACTTTTAAAGCGCTCTGATACTCGCAAGGGTCTTGTTCACGCTATATGAAACCTTCAAAGGTGTTAGGGTAGGCAGAGGCCTGGTCAGGTGCCCTGTCGGCCAATCAGTGAAGCCAAAACTGGTGTGCAAGGGGGCTAGGAGCTGCTCCTGAGCAGAGAATCTGCTTGGATACGGACAGGTCCAATACACTCTTTGCAGGCCCTGTTCTGCCAGGCAGATAAGGCCCAAATGTATACCTGCTAAATATGGCTTTTCGTGCACTCATAAACCTTGTTTTTCTTGTTAAAACCAAGTGCTATATAGACTTTACAACAAAATATACACATTCTAACCAAAAATCAGGTTAAGCAGTCTCTTAAACACTCAGCTGAGGGTTTATGGTGGTTTTGTCTTTTTGGATCCTAGAAAGGAGTGAGGGTTGTGGGGAATTGCCTTATAGCAGCCTCAGCAAAGTACATTTAAACACTGCTGCCGTAAAAAAAAAAACAGCACTTTTAAAGTAAAATGACACTGCACAGAGTGTGTGTACTTAACACCTTTAGTTTGAGTTGGCTCATCCAGCCTCTCTTAAAGGACCATTCCTTTATCCCAGTTGCAAACCATTTTGAAGCCTTATCTGATGTAGATTGACTCCCACAAACTCTCTCAGTGCCTATGTTCACCGAGCAAAGTTGCTGTAAAGGAGGGAGGTACTGCAGTGTCATGGTGTGCTGGGTGCACTGTATGCTTCTTGAGTTGGAATATCACAGGTCTTAATGACAAGATTACCACCCCAGACTTGCTCAGCTTTATTGTTAATTTCGATATCATAGTTTGTCAGGAAACGTGGGCCACTACAGCCATCTCATATTCTGGGTTTGCATCTATTCAAGCCCTGCCTTACATTCCTCACGAGGAAGAGCTAGGGTTGGTTTTTCGGTTTGGCTTCAACCAAATCTTAATGTGGAGGTGTTGAATATTGACATGGCAGCTCCACCTTCCAGGCTCTGCTTGTTAAGGACAAACTGAGTTCCTTTTATTTTAATTTGTTTAATTTCTATGATAATGATTTTACCAATGTTGTTTGTGTAACAACCTAAGTATCTCCATTGTGGGGATTTTAACGCCAAACTAGCAAGAAACAGAGGAGTTGGAAGACATGGGCTCCGTCAATCATATGGGGCCCATAGATAGCAGAGGGAAAGGGCTGAGTCACTATTTAGCTGCAAATGATCTAGTGGATATGGTTTGTTATTTTCAGGGGTGATGGACCCATTTTACACTCCTTTAGTGGCAGTGGACAAGCCTCAATAATTTACTATATATATTTGTTTTCCAATTTGTTTGTATTGACATTTATAGGTGGTACATATGAGCATATCGCAATAACATTGTCAACTGTCGTCCCCATAGTATTAGACCCAATCAGTGTAGCCAGAGGGTGGATGCCAGCACATGATGTGCATTAGTGTCCTGCCGCTTAAGTTGATTTTTAGAGACATTACATGCAGTACAAGCCGCTGTCTATAACAGGAAACACAATGGCAAGGTCTAGTCTCTTATAGGGGCAATTTCTGTGTCTCAACAATCATGCGGCTATCGTCTAGGTACCATATCGCGAAATGAAGCTTTAACCCTGCTGAGTTTGGCCTAAGGGGGACAACATTGAAGTCTGCTCGTATAGGTAGCATACAGGGGCATATCTCAGTAACATTACCAGCTTCGTCCCCACAGTGTTCTGCCGAGGCAGTGCAGCCAGGGGGAAGTTGCCAGTACATGGTGTCCATTACATGGTGTCCATTAGTGTCACGCAGCTTGGGAGAATGTAGAAACATTACAAGCAGTGCAAGCAGATGGTTCTAACAGGAAATACAACGGCAAGGCCTAATCTCTTATAGGGTCAGTTTCGTTGTCTTGACAATCATGGGGCAGCTGTCTGGGTACCATATCGCGAAATGAGGTTCTAAGCCCGCCGACTTTGGTCTAAGGGGCATATCTTCCAGGTCTGCTCGTAAGGCTCGCCCTTTCCACTAATGACGAGATACGCAATATAAGGAAGAAAAAGAGAAAGAAAGGGACAGCAAAGAGAGCGCGGGTAGGAGAGGAGAGGGAGCGAGTAGTGTGGGAGTGGCATGGCGCGGCCTCTGTCTGATCTCTGGGGCTTTGTGGGCTCCGCATCTGACAGCGTCATTGGTGGTCGTTGATGTCATGTAGGCAAGGGGCTGTGATATCTATCTTGGGGGTATGTGAGGGGACAGCCAGGGACTGCCAAGCGTGTGTCGCCTGGAGTGGGGTTCGAGTGTGGCCATCTGTCGACTTCTATTACTATATTTTTGTTACAAGGGGCTTTCTCCCTAAGGTTCTCTCCGGGCTTGGTATTAGAGACTTTGTTTGGGGGAATCCTAATATACTCAATTCTGGTGGGTATTTCCCAGTACGTAAGGATGAATCGTGAGCAGTACCCATAGAGATTAATCAGTACTCATGGGATGGCTTAAGAATGGTTTGGCTCCTTCGGGAACCCCGGGGTTACTCTTAGCCTCCTTTTTGGGCTGCTTAGCATAGGAGAATGGGGAAGTTCTTTTAGCTCATTACAGCCATCTATGTGCATGAAT
The DNA here is from genome assembly GCF_964263255.1 of Lissotriton vulgaris. Classification (NCBI taxonomy): domain Eukaryota; kingdom Metazoa; phylum Chordata; class Amphibia; order Caudata; family Salamandridae; genus Lissotriton; species Lissotriton vulgaris. Next base: position 1,227,648,127 of record NC_141693.1, read on the forward strand.
CAAAAGCCACTTGCAGAAACTTATTCGGCTAGTCCAGAAATGGCCACCGTGGTTTGACAGGCTTTGTTGTGCCGCTATCCGCTGGTTTAGTGAGGTGCTTACTGCTAATCCCAAGGACCCTAGCGATATAAGGCAGGCTGGAAAGTACTATAAAACACCCTAAGGAATAGGAAGAAATTCTTGAACAACAGGAATTGGGAACATCTTGAGTGGGCCGCATTGAGAAATAGTAGCAACATGTTCTGGAATATAGTAAATAGGATTCGATTGAGGGAAGCCCCGCCAAACCCTCTTTTGACCTGCAACATATCTGGCTCAATTTGGGTAATGCACGTCGGCTCTATTTATTACATAATGGAAGATAAGTCACGGAAAGATCCACTCTTGGTCATTTTGCATAACCCACTTCCCCTGCACACTATCTTATCAGAGGTGGAGAATGCGATGGGACAAAGCTCGGGCGGCAAAGTCCAAGGGCCGGATGGGGTATCCATTGACCTCTTCAAATTTAACATTGAGGCGTGGGGCCCCTAGCTTACTAATATATTCAGGAATGCGCTGGGTAGAACGATCCAGAGCTCTAGGGCACATTTGATCATAGTGCCAATTTTCCAAAAAGGTGATTGGAATTCACCCAAGTATTATCGCCGAACCTCCCTTATTGACAGTGCAGGAAAGATCATAGGGAGGGTGACTTTCAATCCCTTGACATCCTGGACACGTCTAAATAACATTTTGTCCCCCCATCAATATGACTTTTGTCCTTGGGCTAAGTACAGAGGAGTAATGCCTAAACTTGCATTTGTTTTTGGGTAAATGTTTGATTCCCAGGCACAGCTCACTGTACCTAGCCTTTATGGATTTATCCACCACCTTTGATTGTGTAAACAGGACCAAGCTTTGGTTGATATTGCTGTATTTGGGAACTGAAATCACCTTGGTGAATTTCTGTATAACCTGCATGTGAATCTAGAGGCCAAGAGGGGCTGCGGATCAGCTGGAGAAATTTCTGATACATTTTCTTTAGTAAGTGGAGTGTGCCAGGGGAGCATTTCGGAACCTCATTTGTTTATTATTTAAATTAATCATTTGAATTCTAACCTGGTGATAGGTACCCGCAATGGTCCAAAAATCGCTAGCTCACTGGTCCCAGCAATACTTTATACAGGCAACGCTGTTTAATGGCCAGGACCACAAGAGCCTTGATCATTTTAGTGAAGTATTTTGTTTCTTTTAGGGGCTGCTTAGATCTGGCAACCAAATTTGGGAAATACCATGTTATGGTGTGCGGCCTTGAGAAGAGGCATGTTGCACCCTTGCCAGTTAGTGGCCACTCCCTCAGCTGCTTGAGCAATTCCAGCTATCTTGGGTCACCTTTGACTTGGCCGGCTCATGGCAGCCTCAAGTCACCATCTCCAGTACAAAACTAAGTAGGAAGGCTGGGGCTATTCTTATTTTCTCCCAGACGTCACGCAGGGGGTCCACCTCCCCTTACGCAAATATATGCAATCAGCGGTGAGTTTCAGTGGCTTTGTATGGAACATGGGTTATGGATATCACATTACTCCCCCCCTTACTGGTAGAAGAAAACTGCATTTTTAGGCGTCTTTTTATACACCCACCTACTAGCTCCTATATTCTTACATTCAGAGCTAAACCTACCATCAGGGCCGGAATGACCGGACTGGGATGGGGCGTTTCCCCGGAGGCTGGAAGGAGGGGGGCCGGTTTGGTTACTGGGGGCCGGTTTTGCAGTAGTAATGCAATATCGGCCCCTAGGAACAAAAGCAATAACCAAGGTCTCCCTGTGCCTTGGCTTTCTTTCCCAGGGGCTGGTCCAAGAAAATTGCCAGGGCTACTTCGGGATCCCAGTCCGGCCCTGCCTACCATATATATCTAATAAAGCAAGACTGGCTCCGCTTCTACTTTGGGTTAATGTGTGGTCCACAACCTTTAACAGGGAGGTTATTTTAGCCTGTCTTAGTTTAGATAGAGGTCTCTCTATCTCGTGGCTGAAATATCTTATTAGGTCCTTTCAAGAAATTGGTATGGCTTCTTTTTTTACTACACCTTTCGCTCTAACCAAGTCCAATGAGAAATTGGTGAAATCTTGTTTTGTCAGATAACTATCTTACCCAAAGATCGGACTTGGCATATAGTAAGTGCTCCGTCAGGGATTATTTTGTTTGCCTAGGATCTGTGTAACCTGCACTTTACCTATCCCTGGAACAAACATGGTGGGAGAGATCACTTCTCGTCTGCTTTAGGGCCAGCACTGTATGGAGGCTTTTATGTTTTTCAGATATCTCCAGTCATTGGGGAGATAGTCTGCTTGCCTGCCCTTATGGTGGGTCATCCATGCAATTTCTGCAGCATTTCATGTTTTTGTAAATTTTATAGGCTCTATTTTATACTTTTTCTTAAACCTAACCTCTCCTTAAAGCCTTAGCATTCCAGCTGCAGCTTTTAAGCAGCTATGAAGTAAGAAGCAGTAAATAAATGAATGATGACGCATTGAAAGAGCTGTTTTAATATGTACTATATAAAGGAGGGGTTTATGAATCATAGGGGCAAATCTATTTTTGTTTAGTCATTCTTTTACCTGATTTAAAATATGAAAACACCGGCTCCTCAAAACTCGCCCTGAAACACTTATCTCAGACCCATTAACCAACGACCTTATCTTCTACACAAAAAGACGTGCACAATGGATAAATGTCTTATATACCATGCTGTGAATTACATACACCAGGAAAAAACCTCATGGTCTTAGATTGTCTGTCTCTCCTTCGCCCTTCTGCGGGGAGAACATTACCATATCTCTATACAACATTGGTAACATTCTAATGCAATCCCTGAATGGCAATTCATCAACAATGGATGAGATCTTTCCTATCCTCAAGAATTTGGTAAACAATAAGAATTTACATCTTCAACCTAGTCTCCATGGCTACCCTGATGACATTCTCGCACCCCACTCAACATCCAGGTGCACTCTAAATTCACTCAACCCACTCCCCATTGAATGCTACCCCACCTTCTTTCCTAACCTATCCACTCTAGAGTCCTCATCTCCGACAGGGCTTGAGACATGCCAACCCAATGCACATGCTTCCCCTGCCCCTATTCGGGCAAACAGAGATTCACCTCTCCCTGCACCCTCTCCCTCCCGTTCGCGCTTTCTCCCATCTGTTGAACTCTCCAGCAAGGTTCCATCAGGTACTCTCACAGTGCCCCCATGTTGCCTAGATGCTCTCCTCTTCTGAATCTGTACCCCCTAACTTGCTTAACCTCTTTCTGCTAATGGTCCCCGCTCAGCCCCTAATTCCCCTACCCTTCCTCCTCTCCACTCAGTTAAGCCTCGGCAAGACCTCTCTGGCCCACCAATGTCCCATGGCCCCAAAAATGCCTTTTCCTCTCAACCTAGATTCTCATGTGGCCTCTCCCCTCTACTGGACCACACCCCCAACCCATAACTTCCTGTCACCACGTTGCCTGGGATGCACACCTTGATGAGATGTCACTTAGCCTGCTCCATCTCAAGGATCAATTCCAGAGACTTACATCCATCACAACAGAGCTAGAGCTACTGCCCATGTATAGACCTAATAGGGTCTTGATTTATCGGACCTGCCCCCAAACAGGCAAGAATCTCTCCCATGCCCTTCGCACCTATCGTCTTAGCTCAAACATTGTACCCTTTCCTAATGCCTCCTGTCGGCCCATGAGACTGAATGCTGGTCTAGCAGTGACTTCCACGACCTCCTCCTCTCATACCCCCACACTAAAGTAACTATTAAGGCCTACCAGGGTTCAATCCTAACCATTCAGGGTAACCCTTACAGAAAACCTAGCTACAATCAGAGAGCTGTAAATGACGACAACCTCAAGCGTATTAACATCTCTCGCGCTGCCACTGTCCATACCAAAGGCCAACTGAAATGTTTACTCCTCAACTGCAAATCAGCTAGTAAACATGTACTCAATATCTATGAACTCATCCTCACACATGAGCTTGATATTGTTATCTTCACAGAAACTTAGTTAAACAGCTCATCTCCTCGTATTATAGAGTTACTGGTCCCCCCTAGTCACTGCATAATTTGACTAAATACAACTAAGAAACCTGGTGGAGGAATAATAGCCTACATCTACCGCAACACATTCTCTGTGCATCAGTCAGAAACTGCCACCCTATCTGCCTGTGAATATCTTTGCATCAACATCACTAGCAACAACAGTCTCATTTGCAAACAACATGTGTTCTACCATCCTCCTGGAGACAATCTTCCGTTCATTGAACAAATCATGGAAGTCATCACAGCCAACGATGACCTTCGAGTGGCCCAGATCTTCCTCAGAGACTTTAACCTCCACTGGAATGACCTGAATAACAATGCAGTGAACAGCCTTTAATCCTTTCTATCAGACCACGAGTTGATCCACTATTGTCACAGTCCTACCCACAAGAAAGTTGAGACATTAGACCTTATCATTTCTAAAATGAACAACACCACATTGGAGTCCATTATACCCAGCAACTGGTCAGACCACTCTGTATCAACGTCCTCATCAATGTGGAGGTGACCCCGAAAAGAGATCAACCTAAGAAAACAAAACAATAGAAAAGGAGTCCTGAAAACATAAATCCTAATGACTTATCTACCCACTGTAACAATGCCTTGACTCCTCAGATGGACATAGTAGATGTCCATGGCCTCACAGAGTTCTACAATACCTCTATTTTAGACATCCTTGACTCTAACGCCCCCTTCAACAAAAAAGATTTCCACCAAAGTCTCTAAAATTTGGTTCAATGACAACCTAAACTCTGAAAGACGCAATCTAAGGTTGGCAGAAATAGCCTGGTGATCGGTACCATCCATTGAACATTGGAAGCACTAAAGATCAGTAAGGCACACATACAACAGAAAAATCAAAAATGTCAAGGCCAACTGCTTTAGAACCCAGCTAAACCAAGACAGAACTCAACCCAAATTTGTTTTTTTAAATCGTCAAGCAACACTCGCTCAATGCTCCAAACCCACTTGGTTTTGGGGTCATCTGTCCTCCAAATTGTGAGGAGCTGGCTTTTTTCTTGGAAAAATCTAAAACCATTTAAAACGAACCACAATCAATGAGGGAACTTCATCCAGCTGCCTCACACTCCCAGGCCACGGATCCACTTGGTCCCACTGGTTGGGTCCCCAAAAACAATGCCGCCTGGCACACTTTCCCTCCCCTCAATGAAAGTGACATTTATAACATTCTTCTAGCTTTAAACCCATCTAATCACTTCATCAACCCACTACCTCTGACAATCTTCAAGGAGATCAAAGTTGCTATTCTCCCCCTACAGTCTAAAATTGTTAATGCTTCACTACGACAAGGCACCATCGCTGATTAACTAATAGTAAGGCAGGTAACCCCCATTCTAAAAAAACGAATGCAGATTGTTCAGATCTTAACAACTTCTACCCTATCTCCAACATCCCCACTCTGGCGAAACTTCTGGAAAAATGTGTTCAGATTTAATCTGCAACCATATAGGTAACTTTCAACTGCTTAACCAACACCAATTCAGCTTTTGTCAAGGTCACGGCACTGAAGCAGCACTCACACACATTGTGGATGGCATATTAAAAATGCTAAACCTAAATGAATCATGTTTTCTGATACGACTTGATTTATCCTCTGCTTTTGACACTATTAAACAGGACAGTCTACTGACCCTACTTGAACAGCGGATGGGCCTATCAGGACCTGTGCTGCTGTGGGTTACTTAATTCCTCCACAACATAACCCAAAAAGTAAAGGTGAATTAATCCCTTTCTCAGCCCTCCGTGGCCACCCTTGGGGTTCCACTCTTCAATTTATTCTTTGAACCTCTAGCAGGCGCCTTGAAATCTGCCAACCTCCTTTATCACATGTATGCCGATGACACTCAATTGTATTTGACAATCTCTTCCCCAGCAGACATCATTTCCCTCAACTCTGCTTTGCATAACACTCTACACTGGCTCACTAGCAACCATCTCGAGCTCAACACTGCCAAAACGGAATTCCTCCTCATTAATACTTCAAACCACACTCCCAAGATCAACCTTTGGATGAAGCATCTAACAGCCTTCAGATGTTCTCCTCACAATATAGACCCTGCTAGATTCCTGGGAATTACACTAGACAAATACCTGAATATGCTAAATCACATCAGTAATGCCACCAAAGGAGCGAATTACCAGATGAGTATTTTAAGGAAACTTAAACTCATCCTCACCCAGGATGACCTTAAGCTGGCGGTCCATGCTCTTGTGTTGCCCAGGCTGGACTATGGAAGTTCCACACTATGCGGCCAACCTAAATACAAACTGACCCTGCAAACGGCCTCCCTTAACGTTATTACCAGACTTGTCTCCGGAACAAAAAGAATAAAAAAAACATATATCCCCGGCTTTAAAAGCACTGATTTGGCTCCCTTATGAGACAAGAATACAACTAAAGATTGTGTGCATGCCTCATAAAGCCCTACATTTTCAAGACCCCCAGATATTTGGCAAAAAAGCTAGAATTATCAGGGGGACTGCAGATCCTTGTGAGGTGCGAGCTCCCTGCTACTGAAACCACAGATTTTCCACAAAAATATAACGTGCTACAGAGCTTTCTCGGGTGCCGCCCTGAAGATTTGGAACTCTCTGCCACCAGATGTCTGCCCAATCTTGTCTACCTCCTCCTTCAAAAAAGAAGTGAAAACACTTCTGATGAACAAGTTTTCGCTCTAAGATAATCTATTTAGGTTTTACTGATTACTAATTCTGTTATTTTTACTGCATACCTGCCTACTATTGTTGTATTGATTGTGACTACTACACTGATAGCTCTCTAAAGACGACAAACTTACTATTCTGTTGTTCTTCGTTCATACATGTGTTGAGTTTTTGATTTCACACCCACATCCTGCCTCCCTCTCACGTAAAGTGCTCTGATACCCTCTAGGGTCATGTTCACGCTCTATAAAACTTTATAAATGAAAATAAGAAATACAAATTATTACTTCCGTCTGTGCCTGGACCGCGCCCAGTGCCAAGAACCCTGGCCTTCTGGACACCCACAGGCACTCCACTGCAGATCTTCGGGTCTTGGACCCTGAACACTGCAGCAACTGCTGCTTTGCATCTGCTTGCACCACAGCAGGACCGTTCACCTGCCACTAATGCCTGTTCACCTGCAACTTCGGACCGTTCATCTGTGTAAACACCTGCACCACCCCCACCCCACTAGCCGACACCTCCCTGGAACCTCTGTGACGGCTCCTGATCAATGCAGGATCGCTCTGCAAATACACTACCAAAGTCTGGGACACCATCTCCATCCTCACCCCGATGTGACCTTCATCACACCTCAACCCCGCTTCGGCGCCTGAAATCACCATTGCAATGCCCAGCGGCTACAAGATAAAATACAGGGACTGCACCAACAAACATGGAGCAGGTATTGCCATCATTTACAAAGAATCAATCTGTTGCACCACCACTGAAGGCAAAACCATGCTGTTCATAGAACACCTGAATTTCCAACTCCACACTGACGACAAAACTACCACCAAAGGCACCCGCACCTACAGACCCCCAGGAACACAAACCGGCCGCTGTGACACCATTACAGGCTTCATCACCCCACTCACTATTGATTCCAAGCCCTACATCTTCCTCTGAGACCTTAACTTCTACCTGGACAACCCCACAAACATGAACTCCGCCAAACTCCAGTATCAGATGCTTTGAACTAGTTTCTGATGTTGTAGTATCAACACGATATAAACTCGTGTGAATACGGTTGGATTTTTCAAAATCGCCACGTCATGGGTAGTAGAGAACGGTAAAAACCTGTCAACAACGTATGGTCGTTACTACTAATTCTTATCTCATCAAAGCATCTGATATTACAAAAAACGGCTCCTGAAGAAGGGTTAAGCCCGAAATGCATTGGGCAGAAATGACAACAAAATCATCTAAGAAATGTAAACTATGAAAACAATAGTACTAAGATGAAATAAATCAGATTTATCGAAAACCTCATAAACAGTCTACACGGAAATTTATGAAATTTCTTTCTGGTGTGCAACTTGGGTATGCTTCTCTCACAAGAGACAGCGCTTGTTCTTTGATTCATTTACCCTCATACTCAGGAGGGTTCACCAACTAGCACCCACAAACTTTTTTGAACCTTGGATTATCAAGTTTAAACAGGAGTGCTAGTGTCCTTCTTCCAATTGGATTTCACACCAGCAGACACAACACACACTGAGCCACCTTCAAGTCAGCTCTCAGCAAATACCACCACCAACTCAAAGACTCGTAAAAGGAGGCCCTTGTAGAACACATTGAGGCTAGCACCAACCACACCAAGGAACTGTTCTCCACGTCAGAGAGTTCTTCTGCCCAACAGACACCGAGAACTTGATCCCTCCCTCACAGGAACTCTGATGCTCTAGCAAATCACTTCCACAACAAGATATTCGCCATCTACAGGAACTTCAACCCCCATCCCACTGACCTCCTCAGCCTCGCCACACCTAGAGAAGTCTCCCCTGACCACCATCTCACCGCATGGGAACCCACCGAACACCATAGCCATAATGAACTCCATGCACTCAGGAGCACCCACTGACCCATTCCCCCATGCTTCTTCAACCTAGGAAGCAATGAGATTAGCCACCAGCTTACCACTGTCGTCAACACATCCATTGCGACAGCCACCTTTTCCAATGCATGGAAACACGCTGAGGTCAGACCTCTCCTCAAGAAACCCTCCGCAGACCCCAGCGATAACGCAAGTACGGCATCATTCCTCATGAGACGCATGCAGAGAGTCTGCCTTCCCCATTTCACCTCGCAACACAAGACCACCATCTGCGGTGTCCCCCAAGGTTCATCCCTCAGCCCCACCCCCTTCAATATCTACATAACGCCTCTAGCTAACATCATCACCACCAACTAAATCAGCATCATATCCTGCGCCGACGACACCTAGCTCATCCTCTCGCTCTCAGCAGACCCCACTACAGCAAAGACCAACTTCCACAACTGCATGAAGAACGTTGCAGCCTGGATGAAGGACAACTGCCTGAAACTCAACAGAGACAAGGCTATAGTGCTGGTCTTTGCCAACCATACTGCCCTCTGGAACAACCCCTAATGGCCCATAGAACTTGGACCCACCCCTACACCAAAATACCATACCTGCAACCTCTGCATTGTTCTGGACAGCAAAGTCACCATGAAATGCCTGATCAACACTGCCTTCTCAGCCTGCTTCCACACTTTCAGCATGCTTCTGAAGAATCTTCAAATGGCTACCCACAAGAACCAGGAAAAAATCAATCCGGCTAGCCCTAATTCCCAGCCGTATCGACTATGGAAACTCACTGTATGCAGGCACCACCATCGAACTCATGAGAAGGCTACAGACAATGCAGAACTCAGCAGCTAGGCTGATCCTCAACCTGCCCAAATGGACCCTCCACTGGCTCCCCATCCAGAAAATATGCCAATTTAAGCTACTGACACACACCTACAACGCACTTCATGACCAAGGTCCAGCATATATGAACCACCACCTGAAATCCACCACCCATCCAGAATCCTTTACTCCGCCTCACCCGCCCCCGCACAGACACCGCACATCCACTATAGCCACAGCAGAGGATGCTCCTCTCAGCTCACCGCCAAGTCCTGGAATGCCCTCCTCCCCCTCCACATCCGAACATCACCCTCGCTAACGAACTTCAGGAAGAAACTCAAAACATGGCTCTTCGACTAAGCCCAGCACCCCAGCACCTGGATGTCCTCACTGGTGCGCTATACAAGTACAGATTGATTGATTACGTGATATGAATCATAATTTTTGAATGATATATTGTATTAGGATGGCTCAGTTGAGTTTTTATTATGTATATCTGCTCCAGGCCGCAGGTGTTCATCATAATGTTTAGTTTGTGAGAGATGAGGTATGAGGTGTGCAGGTAGTTAAATTGTGTGAATTTGAAACAGGTGTTCCTGGAGAGAGTATAGGCAATAGGCATATTCTAGGGTTCTCTCCCACTCTTTCCTTTAAAGTGCAGGCCTATAACTATCATCCACCAGTCACCTAGGTGCAGCAAGCCAGCTAGGGGCATCGCTATCATTGTGTTGTACAGCCAAGAGATATGACGGCGCCCCCCAATGGCATGCAGGTCCCACGGTTATCGGAGCTCTAACTCAAGCCTCACAGTGGAGTCAGTTCTACCGCAAAATAGGCAAGTATAATTTGGGAATAGTTGGGAGAGCCAGTAGTACATCTGGATGTGGGTACTTTTACTTGTGCCTACAAATTCAAGCAACGTTTCATTACGTGTTTTAATAGTATTTGTGCTCTAGCTTGCCAATGTTTATTTACATCCTAAATTAAAAAATCACTTGTTTTGCCCCCAACACCCTTAAATGACTTTTGATTACATTGGTAAAATGTGTCATGCGCTAAGTCCAAATTACAACTTTATCTTTTACCAATTTTGTGCAAATTAGGGAAGCTTATCTATAGGGGATGCAAAAATGTTTTTCCCCCCGTAGAATATAGTGTCAACCTTTATTTTTCTTTTTAAATGTTTTATTTATCAAGATTTTTGGAGCAAACATAAAAAAACTCATCACAGTGAAACATACACTTCATAGTACATTATTGTAACAAAGAACTTGCAGCTGTACTAACATGTCCAAGGTTCTGTGTGGGGTATCATGAATCTGAACAGTCAACCATAATTAGAGAATTGCGAATGTTGTATCTAAAATCTTACAGGAAGTACAGCTTGTGTGATAGACTTATATCCAGGGCTTTAAGTGGGATGAAAAAACTGGGGGGTCTCTCAAAGGGCCGTGGTCAATGTAATTAAGGGCGTGGCTTGAAAACATGTAAGCTAAAAATCTGTGTTTAGTACAGTGTGCTGCTCGACTTGTATTTTGCTGTTCCTGTCATTGCTTCCAGATATATGATACAACAAGTCACATCATACCTATAAGTCAGGACTATTGGCTTTGTCAACGGTTACTTCTTGCATAAGATAAATAAGCATCAATTAATGGCTTGTATATCATATTGAAAACACTTCCACTTACAGCCCTGGTGGCAGGGCCGGACTGGCCATAGCGGGCACCGGGCGTTTCCCCGGTAGGCCGCTAGGGTGGGAGCCGGTTTTGGGACCCTGGGGGGCCTTTTTTGTTACCAGAGGTCGGCAACGTCGGCCCCCAGTAACAAAATTGGCCGATACCGGCAGTCGCAAACTGCTCACCTGCACTCCCCCTGACCCCAGGAGGGTGCCAGCTGAGCAGTTTGCCAGGGCCGGTTTCTGTTCTCAGTCCGGCCCTGCCTGGTGGTGATACCACGACAATGCTGCTGCTCCTGAGATTCGAAAAGAGATAGGGAAATCCAGAGAGAAAATGACTCTTTAAATGATTTCCCTTCCCCTACAACGCTCTCCATGCGCACATGGATGTGCCTGCTGTCACTGCAGACCGGAAAAAAAATGGACCGCCTGTGCCAGGGCACAAAACAGAGCCGTATAGAGACCCGTTTCGAGGCCCCCTTAAAAAAACTGCTGGTGCTCAGACCCAGTGAGACCCGGCCCACTTAAAGCCCTACTTATATCTGAGCTCACGTGTTCTGCTTCAACGACATACATGACAGCATATGTATTAAAAGGTCCAATGCGAAAGATGTACGTACCTTCAGACACATGTGTAGTTTATTTTAAGTGATGATATATTATGAGTCTGCTGCAGATGTTTAATGCATTTGATGTGTTGGACATATGAACCAACAAAAATATAGATTGTTCATTCAGTAGACCTTTTCCATTAGTTCATTATTTAAGGCATACTCATAATTGTGATTGCACACATTTCAGGTAAAATCAGAGGTCAAAATGGGCAGGGGAACGGGGGAACTACGTTTTAATTTGATCAAAACAGTTTTTATTAAAAAATAACGTTACTAAATGGTTGAGTTTAAAATTTGCAAACATACGTGACAAGAATTTTCAATTCTATTAGGGACATGGAGGCGAGGATTATGCTATCTCATTTCTTTACTGAAAAATCTCAGCAGCCAATCACAGTGGAGAAGAGAAAAACACAACTACAATACCCATGAATACACTGGGTATTACATAGTAACCATAGAGTATGCACACTATAAAAGGAACCATAGAGAAACACATATCCTCTTTCTTTGTCCATAGTAGCATGTCAATTGAAGAAAAAAACGCCGTCCCAACCCAACGATGGAGTAAAGGAAGCAGCATTCCACTGGGAAGAAGAAAACGCGAGGCTAGCCGCAACAGCAGGAAATCGTGGGACATGAAACAGGCAGCAGGTAGAAGAAGAAGGAGCGTCCATAAAGAACTTCATTTAGGATCAGAACCTGGAAAGAAAGTGAGAATTGTAATAACCATACCCTCAAATCAATGATACATAACCAAATAGGGAGGGAAAACAACAAGGAGCATCAATAAACAATGCATAATACAAGTGCAGAAAAGCAACAATATGAAACAGCAGAAAAATGCAAGCAAATAACATGGCTGGGATAATCCTCGCCTCTGTGTCCTTAATAGAATGGAAAATTCTTGTCACGTACGTTTGCAAATTTTTAATTCTATGGCAGGACCGCAGGCTCCGATTATGCTTGTTTAAAGCTGATCCACCACAACAGAAGCAATATCAACAATAGGTTTAAAATAGAAAGTTCTAAACACAGAGTCAGATGACCAATCAGCGGCCTTCATGATATAAAGCAGACTCACACCCAAAGAAAAAGCTTTGGAAGCCATAGCTCCTCGTGCGGAATGAGCACCGAAGATGGAAACATCAATGCCAGCTTCAAGCATTAACCGACGCACCCATCTCTCCAGCCTGGCAGGCGTTACAGGCTTAAAAGGTTTTTGTAGTGCAATAAGCAACTGGCCATGTAAATCCTGTCAAAAAGGAGCAGTACTTACCTCATAATCCTTAATGCACTGAACTACACAAAGTTGTGGATGTTGAGGAAAAGAAGGGTAAGTGACGGAAGACGTATTACATTTGGTGCATCTGGAGATATTAAACGAAACCCCATCAGGTGAAAAAGAACGACCAGCAAGGTCTAGAGCACGAACATCGGAAACACGTTTGCACGACACCAAGCACAGCAACATTGTCAATTTAGCGGAAAGCTGCTTGCGGGTCAACAAAGCATTGGAAGGCCAGGACTCCAAAAAACGCAAAACCACAGAAACATCCCATAAAGCCACATATTTCAGACAGGGCGGTTTTACCTGCCGTATACCTCTGAGTAATTTAGAAATTAAAGGATGTTCCCCAGCAGGCTTGCCATTGATAGAGATGTGGCCAGCAGAAATGGCAGAACGAAAATTATTGATAGTCCTATAGGCCAGACCCGAAGAAGCAATCGAGGCCAGAAAGTTAACGATCAAAGTGGTATCCACTGAAGCGGGATCCACTTCCCGCTGTGAACACCGATCACACCACTGCTTCCAAGCTGAAGCATAACGTTTGTGTGTGTTGGGGGACCAAGCTTCGCTGATAAATCTGGAATCGTCTGAAGAAAGGCCTGGGACTTTCCAGCATCACGCCACGAGAAGGAGCTGACCCGATTGAACCAAGGGGTGCGGATTGAGGAGAGGGTCCATCAACAGGTTCCACTTGTGAGGATGAAGGAAGGGCGTTGAACAACTCATCTCCAGAAGAATTGGGAACCAGGCATGAGTCCTCCAAAGAGGAGTGATCAGAACAAGCTCCGACTGATACAGCTTTGTGCGAACTAAAACCTTGGGGATCATCACAAAGGGGGGAAACGCATAACACAGGTGAGGAGGCCAGACCTGGAGAAACGCATCCGTGGCTAGAGCCTCCGGATCCAGACGCCAACTGAAAAACTGGGGAAGTGGGGTGTTGAGGCGAGATGCGAACAGATCGATCTGACACTGGCCCCAAACCCGGGACAGAGACCAAAACACCCGAGGATGAAGTCTCCAATCGCTGGAGTCCCTGAGGTTCCGAGAGTTCCAATAGGCGATCAGATTGTCGCGACCCTGGAGATACTCTGCAATAACAATGATCTGCCGTTGCAGACAGAAATGCCAAAAATCCTTCGCAATTTCCGCTAGAAGTCTGGACCTTCTCCCCCCTAACTTGTTGACATACCGAATCGCTGAAATATTGTCCATGCGGAGGAGTATGCAACAATTCGACATATTCGGCACTAGACAACGATTCGCGAAAGACCCCGCCAGGAGTTCAAAGCAAATTTATGAGGAGAGGCAACTCCTCCTGTGACCAACGGCCTCCCGTCGAGACCTGACAGCAGCGGGCTCCCAAACCCCACCGGCTGGCATCGGATTCCATCACTACATCCGGGGACGGACCGAAGAGGGCTTTCCCGTTCCAGGACTCCATGTGTTCCAACCACCACAACATCTCCCACCTCGCTTCCTCTGTCAGAGGAACCAGATCGGAATAGCGAAAGCCTTTCTGGAGATGCTTAATCTTGAGACGTTGAAGAGCCCGGTAGTGCAAAGGGCCTGGGAAAATCGCCTGAATTGAAGAAGCCAACAAACCGACAATCCGAGCCATGGACCTCAATGACACATTCTGTCTGTACAAGAGTAACCTCAACTCCCTCTTGACGGATCTGATCTTCTGATTGGGCAAGAGGAGCTGACAGGACACCGAGTCGACCCGAAAACCCGGAAATTCTATCGACTGGGATGGCAGGAAAAACGACTTCTGAGGATTTACCAGAAAACCCAGAGATTGCAAGAGGTCTATCGACCAAGTCAAATCAGTCCGCAATAGGTGAGGACATTGCGCCATAATGAGAATATCGTCAATATAAACTATTAAATGAATGCCTCAGGCTTGCAAGGACTCCACTACAGGCCTCAGAAGCTTCGTGAAGCACCATGGTGCTGACGAGAGGCCAAAGGGGAGAACCGTGTACTCGAACCAAGTCCCGAGCCACTGGAATTGTAGGAACCGTCGACGCGGACCGTAAATCGGAACGGACAGGTAAGCATCCTTCAGATCGAGGCGGACCATCCAGTCCCCTACCTGAAGCAGATCCCGCAGAAGATGGATCCCTTCCATCTTGAAATGGCGATAAACGACCCCACCGTTGAAATTTCTGAGATTGAGAACCAATCTGGAACCACCCCCTTTTTTCTGGACCAGAAAGACATTGCTCACGAAATCCTGAGGATGCCGGGAGGTCCGAACAAAGGCCCCTTTGAGCAAGAGGGACTCGATTTCCGTGGAAATGACATCCTGATTTTGACGGGAAAAAACTAGGGGCGAAGGTGGATGAGATTGATGAGGACAACTGTAAAACTCTATCTTGTAACCTGTGACCGTTTCCAAAACCCAAGCATCGCTCGAGATCAAGCGCCAATTGGGGAGGAAAAACTGCAACTTGCCCACCAACACAACCTCCGTGGATAGAATTAGACTCACCTGAAGTAGAGGAATCGTGGTGACCTCCTTGGTTGCCTCCGTATTGACCTTTCCTGAACTGGCCTTTCCCTTTGCGGGAAGGATAGAAGGAGGACGTGTTGGCATTATAGGAGGAGTCCTGACCACCACCTCTTTGGGACTGAGAACCTCGCTGGTTGTACTGATTGGATCCCCGGCCGAACGAACGTCCCCTTCGTCTGGCCCGGCCAAAAACCAGACAGAAGGCTCTCCGAAGAGAAGACTAAGCTTTGTCCAGACCACTAAAAGTGGCCACGAATTTCGTTAGTTCCTTAAGGAAAGGTTGCCCGAACAACAGCCCTTGAGCCAAGGGGCCTGATTCCGAGAAAGCCAATTCAGTCAGTTTAGGATCTAATTTGAGTAGGATAGAGCGACACGCTCTGCAGAAATGGCACAGTTAGCGTTCCCTAACTGACAAACGGCTCTCTAAAACCATTCAATGAGGTCATCCGGGTCAACAACCGTGCCAGACTCCTTGGCCCGAAAGCCCAAATCCAGAATTTTAGTCAGAGGACCTAAGAGATCCAGCAACTTGTCCTGGCAGGTGCGCCAGGCCCTATCAATGCCCTTCTTTGGAGCTCTAGCATATTTTTTAAGATGGGTGACCATGGTCGGATCGACCTGTGGAGTATCTGCCAACTTGTCTGGGCGGGGACACTCCGACCTAAGGCGCGAACGCACATCCTGCTCGAATGGTTGGCGAATATGCGCCTGTACATATTCTGCCACTTCAGGAGAAGGTAGCCAAGAAGAGGAATTTGGGTGGACAATATCCGTAGGATCAAAGGTAAGTAATTGGGGGTTGGATGGCGCATCTACAAAAGGCTCTTTGGGAGACTTCTTAGAAGGAGGAGGATGTTCATGATCTGATGAAGAGGTGGAGGAGGAGGAATCGGTATCATCCTTGGAACGTTTCTGCGCAGAGCGAGCTGACATAGAAGAAACCCCAGAAGACTGAGAGTAGGCTAAGGTCTTAGCTAGCTTTGCAAAATCAGAATGGTGCGGATTCTTGGGCGATTTGGAACTGCGACCTGAAGAGGTAGGCAGCCAGCCCTGCTGTACAGCATATTCTGAAAGGTGACGTTTTAAATGGGCAATGGCGCGCACCAGCGCCTGATTAACGGAATGTTAGACCCCTTGGTCTAATGCGTCCACCAAATCCTGCTCCAGGGAACCTGAAGCTTCATTGTCGTCCTAATAAAATTCGTCTTCCTCATTATAGTCACCCATGACCACACAAAGTGATGGAAGTAAAGCCCATAAGAGGAAGGAAGAACTAATTGCAAGAAGCAATATCTGGGGGAGTAGAAAAATCCCTCAGCAAGCCACATCAAACAGGTAGACACCTGTCAAAAATGAACTTTAAGTGTGGAGGGAGGCCTATGCTGATTATACAGCCCTAGAGCGTTAATGGCACATAAAGCGTAAGCTGGGGACTGCCATAACGAGCTGTGGACAAGAACTGAGAAAAACGCTGCTCCGGCGTGTGAAAGAGCCGTGTAAACACGGAAGTTCAAAGGAAGTGCCGCCGCGCATGCGCAGACACGGCTGCTCGTGAAGGAAAGGCAAGAGAAGGCAGCGCGATCTACAAGTGCTACTTCCCGGTCCCCAATCTCCCACTCCACTAATGAAAGGCGAGGGCAAGCAGCGCCTGCCCGAAGGAGGGGACACACGCGCTCCAAAGCATTAATGCGGCAGAAGCACTACCGGAATGAAAACGCGACGTGCTGACCACAACAAAAGAAGCGAGATAAGCACAGCGCATGAACAAAGCGCTAGGAACAAAGCGCAAGAAAGCAGGCACCAAGTAAGCAATATCACACAAGTACGATATGAAAACAATGAGAAACGGGACTTAACTGGCTTCGGAGCAGCAAAGAAAGAGGATATGTGTTTCACTATGGTTCCTTTTATAGTGTGCAACTCTATGGTTACTATGTAATACCCAGTGTATTCATGGGTATTGTAGTTGGGTTTTTCTCTTCTTTACTGTGATTGGCTGCTGAGATTTTTCAGTAAAGAAATGAGATAGCATAATCGGAGCCTCCGGTCCTGCCATAGAATTTGCTCGGTTTGAAAGGGAAGACGAAGCATCTTCTCTACTATGACGCGAGAGACGGGAGAAGCTAAAGAAGAAGCAAGCATTTTCTCCTGGATGCGTGCTGCTTGAAAGAAATGTAAATGTGGGCAATTTGTTAATCAGCAAATCTAAAAGATACTTGGGAGCCAATACAGGCTTTACAGATAGAATCTTGAATTTGTCCCTACAATGGAAATATTTAAAAAAAAGATTACACTAGATAGAGTCCTGATAAAAACATAACTTTTGAAGGTACTGTAAACATTTAAACAATCCTTTTGCGACAGCCTATTTACACTACGTGCAAGCTTATATTGTGTGTAATTTAACTAAGGACGCATACTCAACAGTGCTTTCTGTCACAGGCTTGGCCCTCTTAGCACTATAAATAGATGTCATTATTCTCCTAGAGCACCGACCACGATTCAACTAAGTGACCCTCCCGTTACACACAGACAAATGAAGTTATCGCTTAACTCACCAAGCTTTCCAACCAGAAAAATGCATTTACCATAGATAAATCTAAGTTGTGTTTATTTTTTATTTAAGCTGGGTGCATTATATTCTATATAAGGTTACCTGTGAATGGAAGGCCAACAAATAGATCATATTTTCTTCTTTTTAGCTACATCTCTGAATCCGCGCCCACTCTAGATGATCCGCTTCCTCTACACTGAGGATCACAGTTTCCATACTTTTCTTTATTTCACTTTGACCACTGGGTAAAATGTGATTATATTACACTCGAGCAGACTTAAGTACTCTATCCACTGCAACCTGATCTGCCTTCGTTGAACTGTATATGTCCTCTGCCCAAGTGTTGTAACTGTCTGTTGTGGTAACTCCTGCACACGTCCACCACAGTTTAACTGCTTTTACTGTAACCCGCTGTAACCCTGTATCCTGTGTGTTGTAAAGGCTCTGATGCCCTCGGGCCATGTCCGTGCTATATAATATTGCAAACACGACGCAGCAGACTTGTCTTGGTAAAAATAGGCCAGCTGGGGTGATGCATCATGCACCTTCAACTAAAAGTAAGTAGTGCTAAAATCTGCGTATAAGCAGCTGATTTGTAGTTCGAATCCAGGAGAGGCCAAGTCCATATTTCTTCTTTGGAGATGGATAAAATTAGGATAATTGAGTTAACGACTTCAATACACGTTTTACTGCTTATGCTCTTTCGTAGGTGCACGTGCTTTGCACGTTCCTGCCACCCAGTGGCTTGATTAGGAATCGGCCTGTAAAAGTTAGATATCATCCTGTCGACATTTGTAAACAGACGCCGGTGACGTGACAGGAATCCCAGAATCCTTTTGGCTCCCACGGCGACGCCGTCGTCACCTTATTTTGTTTCGGCAGCCCTGACCTCGCTTGCACGTCTGTTTTTTTCTTCGAATGATAGACATTTTTAAAGTTTTCTTGCCGGTATATGTTATTGGTCTACTGCAGATTATGACCTCGTCTTCGTGATACACGGTGAAGAAATAAGCCTAACGTTTTTGAATAATTTATACCGCTGTACCTATATTGAGTAATCGAGGACGAGGAAGTAAGGTACTCGTGGAATATGACCCCATTGAGTTATTAAGGGGAACAGTTTTTGGAGAGTGAGCCAAGTCTGCAGAGCATTTGACCCTTTGAAGTCTGTGGTAAGCATTTGACATTTTGGGATGGTGAAAATGTTTCAATAACGGGTGACACTCTCCAAATGAGGGTATATTTGATTTCAGGTGGAGATTTTGATTTCGCCAATTGTGGCTAGACCCATTTATAGTTCTCACCCATTTGCTTGAAATTTGTGGTGGGCGTCTACATGCATGATGAATGTGTTTTACCTGACATCTGATTTTGTTGTGGCGGTTGTAATGCCTTTAGTTAGGATCACGTGTCCTCATTTAAAGTATTCTTGAACATTTGGTATTGAAATGATATTCCTGGGTTTCAGCAGCCAACCCGCCACTTTGACAACAGGCTAAGATTAATATTGTGTGACCAATATCTTTGGCCTGGCCTCACTCTCTGCATCTTCAATACCATCTGTCTTGAGACCATTTTACTATGTCACAAATTCGACACGTGCTTTAAAGGTTCCTTCCTGGCCCTCTTCCTTGTAGTTGTACTTGGTAGCTGCTAAGTCCCATACTTTCTGTACCAAGTTGAAAGAGACCACCACTGCCGAAGTGATTGGTACTTATTGGAAAGGTACTCAAGATTACACAGGTGGGCCTTGGTGATTAGAACAGAAGATCAAAAAAGTAAAACCGACTCAAAAGCTGATTTAGAAGGACTAATCACTCACAGTTCAGGTGAGAGTACACACTCGCACAGTGAAATTGATAACTATCCGGGAAGGAATCAGTGCAACCACATAGAAGAAGGCTGCAATGACCAACTGAAAGGGATGCACGCCTTCTCGATCCAAGGCCTATATTGTTAGGCGGGAATTCATGAGCTAGGGAACAGACCAGAAATTAGTACAATTGTGCATGCTTCCTGGAACGCCCCTGCCTATATTGTGCGTCCAGAACTTAAATAATTATTGTCTAACTCATCAATCAACAACCTTTGCAGATTTGTATCCACTCTCTCCCACGTCCCGTCCCAAAAATTATCTTTCTGCTACAGTGGCCTAGACAGTGCCTTTGTCCTCAAGGACAACCACACTTGTTGAAGTTGCTGTTCTCCTGACATCTAGTGACCTCTTACTGCTGCAGTGAAAAGTCCTAATAACTCGTTTGCAGGATCTGTTAAGGTGTCCCTTAAAGGGATGGTGCATCATGGTAGGAGATGGACACTAGAGCTAACTAATTGCGGTGGTAGTAGGTAGTTTGAGATGGTGAGTTGGGTCCCACAGGCTTTTGTGGGTTCTGGTTAGATGTCCGCAAATATCTCTTGGTTAACAATTAGTAATGAGAAGGGGGCAGATAACTTAGTTTAGCAATCTGTCTCAGCTCTGACAGAATACTTGTGTGTTCTTAATCCTCAACTAAGAGGTTGTAAGGTTGGACGTCTCATTGTTCCTCATGCCCAGGAACCAAAGGTGAATAGGGACACAGTGAGGAGAAGAGCATATTCATGGATCCATGAGAATAGTGGGCTGGGCTGCTACAGCCCTCATGAAAATACTCCACACAATTTTATGTCTCATTTTGTGGCTCCTGGGGTTCTGGATCTGGCTTAATTAACTTATGAAATAAGTATGCCTTTGAGACTTATTACCATATCAGCAATTTCCCTCTGCACTCAGCAGAGGTAATTGCCAGATGTTACTTGCCAGTAGGTATCTATGTTGTCTGCGGGAGCGTTTCTATTTCCTCCTAATGTTTCTTTGTCCCAACATTGATAGACATTACCTCTTTGTTAATTCCCTTACTTTTTTCCACTTTCCTTCTGATTGGTTACATTTTTTATCTTTATCTATGTTCCTTGTTGTAATGCTGAATGACTCGAATTTTACTGTCACGTTTCATATGGTAGACCTCATATCTGTTTTCCACTGTGATAATGCGATCCCCCTGGACCGAATGGGAACATACAAATATCTAGGTGTACTTCTAGATCAACACCTCAATTTCAAGCAACATCTAGAACTAGGGAAAGTCAAAGCGAAATAGCTACTATTTGCATTTAGAATCTTGCACAAAAAAAACTTTTGCGACAGTTCAACAACCCATTTATTAACAGTGGTGGTAGCAAAATTCTTGCCATCAATCACGTATGGCTCTGAACCTCTAAATATAAAGGACGCAACAGCCTTAAACACTGCGCAAACCAGCCTCTTTATGAATCTATTTTTGATTCCGTGCTATATATAAGCCTTGATCAGATTGGAATTCGGGTTAAAAATCAGATTCCAACAAGACAAGGGACCCTTGTCAAAATTATTGAAGAATGAGGGCAGTGGAGAAAGACTCTTTAGCACACTACTGCTGGCTGGAAGTCGAAAAGCAATCCTGATCGACTAACTGAGTATGCTTTCATTAAAGCAATCCATTACAGCTCTAAAACTAGAGGATTCTTGGAATACAATATCGTCTTACCCTGAATTCAAACAAATAGTTAACAAAACCATCAAGCTACAATCTCTAGGTAATGGACAATGCCTCCTACCAACGCCTGGATGGTAATGCCAACATATAAAATGCTAAAACCCAAACCATACCTAACAGAACATTTTGCAAATCAAAAAAAGCAGAAATTGATTTTACTGAGACTGGGTGTTTATTCATCAAAAGATCTTACTCCGAAATGGGTATGGCTCACAATGGATTGCCGCCTTTGTGGCCAAGGAGAAGAGTCACTACTCCACCTACTATGTATTTTTCCAGCATTACTGCACATGCGGAAAGCCCTCCTGCTGCCATTATTGAAAAAAGAACAAATAAGGACTTGCAAATTCGCCGTAATAAAATGCCTAGGAGGTTCGACAGTACAATTGGCATGCAAGGCAATAAAGTTTCTGAGTAAAGCTGCAAACAAACTAGAAAAGAGCGATAGATACTTCAAACCAGCTGGCGATGCAAGGTGATAAAGTGCAATTGAACAATTAGTAGTCCCTTTACTTACAGCACCACACACTTTACCTTAGAGAAATAATAGGAAATTACCAATGGTACTAGGCTTCCCTTTAGATAAAGTGCAATGAAACGTATTTGGAATCCACTTGTTTACAGCACCCTGCACTTTATCTTGGAGAAATTACTGGAATTTACCAATGGTTTTAGTCTCCACTAGGACCACGTGTATTCCTTTTTTACATGTTTTAATGCAAGATTCTACGATTTTGTGTTAATCAAGGTATTGTTATAATTGCTCGTGTATTTTATGAGTATTGGTGGATGTGCAGCCCTTTTATGATTTTAAATCAAATCAGTTATTTTCATTCATACTGTGATAATGAAAGCATAGTCCACACCCTAGTATCTGTTCTGTTGACCTCAATTTTCTTTGTCTATGAAGGTGCCGCAAAAGAGGTAGTAGTCCCTTTAACTTAACAGTTCTGTAACTAATATTTTGGGATTTGCTTCTCCAAACTATCATGTGCCCCACCCATACTTTGATTTACTAGGTTTCCTGTTCTTAAATCTCACGTTCTTGGCTATATTTTCAGCTGTTTATTTTTTCTTCGCCTTTGATCATGATCATTATGTTTTTGCCAGTACCCATCAGAGTGGGAAAAGTTCATGTTTCCTTGTCCTTCCTTCTTATCCTCTGGTAGTGCATCCTGGTTGTGAGGTATTTCATTTTCCAGATTCATGTTGCGTTGGAGAACCTCTCTAATGCGTTTTAGTTTGAAAGTTCACTGGTTTATGTCGGTCTCTATTGTGTTTCTCACCTGGCCAGAGTCATTCAGGTGCTGATGCCATCTTGTATTTTGTTTCATTTCTCCATTCTATGACTGAGCATAAATAGTGGCTTAATTAACCACCACCTCTGACATAATTGAGCTGTTGCTGTTGCACAAACAAAATTGTAAAACATCACATGTCCTAATTAAACAGTTCCCCTGAACATATTCGATTATCACAACTCACGAAGTCGAGCACCAGTATGAATGTGAATGAATAACCTGTTGGCATAATTTATTTGCCCATTGACACAGATAAGCATCACCCTGATATTACCTATTAGTATTCAAGCAGCACCCAGATATAGATACCAGCAGTTTCCTGGCCATGGAAAATCACTAATACATTAGTGGTGAGTGATGGGCAATATTCCTCCTACCCAGCAACTGAGCTGATGTCAAGGACTGGACTCGAAGAAGGTGTCTCTAGTTTTTTCTCGATGACGTGATAAAAGGTCAAATATTCCCAGTTGGCACCATGCCAGTCTGCACTGTAATACACATGTGAACGATGTTGAGTGTCTCTTAAGAGAATCTCAATAAGAAGGAAAAAGTGATAATTGCATTAACCTTCATTAAAAGTTGATGTATCTTGACGGTAGTTGAGGATTTAGATTAAGGTTGATATTCAGCACCAAAACCACCCTGACTGAGCCCACCAGAAGGCCAATTCCACAAGAAACCCTTATGTAAAAAGGTAAAAATCAGACAAAAACAAATAGCAAAGGGTGATGAAAAAGCAACAAACCAAATGTCTTGTTATCCTTCTCAGTTCCAAACATCTGTATATATGCTTAAGACATGAAATGATACCTCTGGGAGAATGGTAAGGGCAGTCTTGAGTTTATATTTTCAGACAACAGACATTAGATACGCAACCATCTTTGACGCAGGATACGTGGACAAACCAGCAGCAACACATAGTGAAGAGAAACCTCCCACCACGTGCTGAGCGCATTTGATGAAAATGTGCAGTCAATGTGAGGCTGAAGGAACATTTATTGCCAGAGAATTCTACCTTGAATCCTGCTGTATGATGTAACAGCTGGCATTATTTCTTCTGGCCAGTGATGATGGGCATTTTCATAATGTATCTTCTGTGCATCAATTATTTTTAAACGGCAGACATTTTTCTGATTTGCATACTTTTATTTGTTACTGCAGTGTGTTAACACTGCTGGGATAATGCTTTTATGCTCTGTGGTAGAACTGCAAGTATTGAATAATTTCATGAACTCTCCTTCAGAACTAACTCTCAAATCCAAGGTTTTCTTAGTATGCTTGTATGCAATCATACTACCATGTATGAAAACAGCGGCAAAGTGTGGGTGGCAAGGTCCTTTAAAATTTGGCAATAATGAGAAGTTAATAAGTTTGCCATTTTAGGAGAAAATGTAAATTCTAGAACAAAAAGGCAGTAGAAGGACATTTTACATGAATATTTTGTTATAAATGTTTTCCAAATACAACTGACCCACAGGAAGTACAATCCTAAAACAAAAAAAGTAATATGGTAGAATTTTAATTTTCTAATTTTATTGCTAAATACACTTATTATTGTCTTGCCAAAATTGTTTTACTAAAATTGTTTTTCATTGTGCCCTTTTATATACATTGTTGATGACTTCTCTGGCGGGACATCTCCTTGTGTAGATGAACTGAAAAAATAATTTCACTTGAGTTGATTGGTCTGAGGTCACCGCAAAAGTGAGCCTTTTGATATCTTCAGAGAAGGGCTTGGGAAGTTAGTTTGAGTCTTGCAGAGGCTGCACAAGGGTTGAACTTATTTTTATTAAAAACTGGAAGCCATTTACCAGACATCTTTTAGAAAGTATAAAAACGGTATACAATAACAATTGTCAAAATAATAGACCCATGAAAAATCATGCAGTGGAATTAGGAGTGGTGGGACCTGGTGCAAAGTGGCACAATTATGGGTCAGGAGGGAGGAAGAGCAGTTTGTTTATTTCTATTACTTAAGAGATGGGTTTTCGAGTATGTATGAACAGTGAATGGGCATATATTTATCAGGACTGACTAGGAAGGGGGTTCCATGCAGGCATATGTAATATTTGATAATGGGAGGGATGCTTCAGAAATGTACTGGTTCTGTGAAGAATTCCACTCTTCCATTTTGATGCCATGCAGTAAAGTGACAAACTAAGGCAGAATTCTCATTTTATTAGAGATCTCATAATAGCCTCTCTGGTTATGGCAGGGTGCATATTATAACATAATTTGCATTCTAGGAAGACTCTGATTTTTCTACCTTTCTTGAAATCTGTATGCAGTGGCTGGAAGTAAAAACACTCAGGAAGTGATTGGTCCGTGTTTGGAATGTCTTATACAAACTAACAAGTTTAAGGGTATTCACCATCTCTCGTCCAATCTCTTCACACACACTCAAAACGTTAGAATTTGATCCTGATAAGGGCAGGAGTAAAACTTTTTTCAGGGTTTCAAAAAGGGACATAGGGAAAGTGAATTTGCAACCTCGCAGTAGATTTTATCGAGTATTCACAAAGGTCTGCTACGCGTATTCTTTACAGGCCACAAGTATACTACTGTGACCTTCTGAAAGTTGAAAGTCTGCATCAGTGCACTGACATATGCCTGCAGCTTTTGTGACTTTCTTTACAAACAAAACCTCTAATTTAATTTCATGTTGCCCCTAATGGTTGTATACTGATTCTCATTTATTTCGAAAGCAAACCATCAGCAATCATGCTTTCACAAATATGCATGCATTGTCATATAAGCAGGGTTAATCATGGGAGCTTTACAAAGAGCCTCAATATTTTTAATATTGCCAAAATGCTTTCACTTTTTTATACTGAACCCACAGTCAGTATGGAAACTAATCTCACTGCATTTCCAATGAACACTCGCCCTAATGGCTTTGCATTAATGAACCATATTTGCAACTAGGAACAACTTGTACATTTGGATACCAACTATGCCTGGTTTTCACAGATCCACAGTGTGGTACTGTAAACTGGTAGTCAAAGGGTTTGTGCTGCCAGGCCTATGTCATGGGCATCAGGCGATAGGCAATCCACACTCCTTGAAGCACTTTTATAGGTAATATAATACATCAAATAGGAACAAAGCATAAGTACATGCTATTCACTTATAAAAAAATTGAGAATTATTATTATGCAGTATTAGAACATATTAAATAATATATTTAATGTAAAGAACTTTTGTAAGGTAGAATTATTACATTTTCAAAGGCTCCAAGGATAACATAAGATAATTATTTGAAACATAATATGGTATGTCAGAAGACACAAGATAAATCGACTGTCCCAAATCTTATGTTACATAAAGAAATTAAAAAAATTCAAGGAAGTTACTATAAATCTGCTAGAGACCCTCAGGAAAAATCTGCATTGTTTGAAGATGTAAAGTTGGAGCTATCATTCATAATGCCTATCCTAGTAAAATGCATCCTTTTGCACCGAATATTATAGGACAGGACCCACTCCTAGGACCTCCAATTCGATGTCAATTATTTAACTCACAAAGCCATAAATAAGTAAATCAGTTAATTTACAATCATCTGCTTACAGGACGGTTTTTGAAAGTCAATGTATCCATTATGTGAAGCACAGGAAATTGTTTTTTATTTGGTACCATATCGCACTTTTCCCTCCAGATTTCTTTTTAAATTGTAGATAAATCTTTACACTAAAAGAAAATTGTCATAAAGACCCTCAATTACATCAGAGTTTGGGAGTCCTCGGTCCCCAGGGGTTTAAAAGATGATGAACAATTACAGTCATATCAGAATTGCAAGTAAAATTATGGATGGAAGACAGGTTATATAAGATGAGAAAAAAGTGAAGCACTGAGTTTGGTGGCCTAAAATTCGGGAGTTTGTAGGTGTATCAGTGCTGGAGAATTGGCAAGTGTATCATTATGTATAACTGAGCAAGGCAGAGATAGGTAGCTTTAAGAGTTCTGGAATTGGTGCGAGAATATTTTTATAATCATTTGTTAAAAATTATTTTTACATAAGCGGTTAAATAAGAAGAACCCAATAATACATTTGGTCAGTAACGACATTAGTACAGGCGAAGCAATACTTAAACGTACATCAATCACTCTAGTCCATGATATGTCCACCATCATCCACAGATTTTCTTATGTATGATGGCAACCTCTGGCTGCATATACTGATTCCTGAGGTTTAGCGCACCAGTCCATTTCTTTACTCTATTTTAATATTGAGGGCAGGTCGGCCACGCCCCAGCCTCGGGTGGTGTCACGTTTAGCTATGAGGGTACCCATTCCTACTAGTGGCCTCTTCTCTGGTTCCCTTTACCTCTTCAAACAAGCCTAGTAGCACCACACGTGGGGAGATATCTATTGGGCGCTACAGGGCTCGTAACAGGGTGCGGAACACCTCTTCCCAGTATCGGGCTATCATATGAAAAAAAATTACCCTCTCCTTCCTGCACCTAGTGCATGCTGAGGATGTGCGCAGGTGGGCTTTCCATAGTGAGTGAGAGAGAACTTTAAGGAAAGGTGGGCGTTTCTTATTTGGGTAGGCAGAGACTTCTGGGCAGTTTTAGAAAAGGATCTAGTGAGTTATGCCTGTCTTTAAGGAGCAGTATTTCATTTGTGAGTTTGTTTTGATGTTTCAGATCATTGAAGCTATTTTGAAAGCAGAGGGCATCCATTTGATGGCAAGTACGCCTAGTGTGATGTGGTCTGATTTTTAGGTCTCGTGGCGATTACAGCGCGAAGCGCTGTCTCGCCAGAGACCTATTGTGAGCGACGCAGCTTTCGAGGAGACAGCACCTGGCCGCGCACATTTCCTCTCCGAGAAGGTGATCGGAGCGTTCCGCGCGCGCAAACTTGCACGCTGTGGCCAGCTCCTGTCTCCTGGAAAGCTGTAACACACAGCTACACCTCCCCCTGCTTACGTATGCGCGCACACACAGAGACACATACACGAGCGTACCTACACACATGCACGCACACACACATACATACAGAGACCTCGCCGCCGCTGCACACATACACACATGCGCGCGCGCACACACACACACACACACACACACACACACACACACACACACACACAAGTGCACCCACCCTCCCCCCTACAAGTAAGCCCCACTTACCGCCATTCTGGACTTCTGCAGCCTCCGCGGGGCTCTCCCTCGAGCATGGGAGCCCCGCGTCACCAGCACTGCTTCTCTGGCCTGGCACTTCGTGGGCGAGTGCCACGGAAGGTTTCGCTCACGTCTTGTTCTCGTTACTGCACGCACTCTATCCTTGTTGTTACTGGTTTCTACTGATACGATTATTTATGTCACTCTACATTCTACAATGCCCAACTCTAGAAAAAATAGTATCTTCATCACCATACATAATTAACTGATAACATGTTATTTTTCTGGCGGTAATTGTTAGTGTTTCTCCAATCAGAACCTTTGGGGACTTATACATTGTATTGCACAAACAGTGGGTACACAGCGGGTCTCCTTCACCGCGCAGCATTCAGACTTCACATACGCTGCTTTCTGAACTTTAGCAAGTACAAGCCACATACATTTAATAAAAAAGTGTCAGTTTGCTCTTTTACTGCAAAAGATGCTCTGGGACAGAAGACCGAGTGATATAACAATTCGTATACCTGTGTGAATGAACGAATTCGAATGGGCAGAGTCTCTGCAGTCAGGCACCAGCAGCCTGCTAGAAGGCACGAAGGACAGTTGCAGAAGTGATGAAAGTCCTCCAGATTCCAGCAGCGATAGACACGCATTCCATTGGTGGTGTTGATTTTATTGAATAACTGGCCCACTCTCTTAGATGCCATGGGCGTGAGGCTTGTGCAGGACAGGCAGCCAGACCACACTCCAGGGCTCGGGCGAGGCAGTTGTTCTTGGAACAGGAGGCCGGGGTCCGCCATCTTGGGTCGGGACTGGATTTTATTTTCAGAGCGAGCAGATGTGTGGAATGCTGAGATGCCCCCTCCCCTCCTCCTGTCAGCTGTCGAGGCCGTCATTGAAGTGCTCAGTCAGTGGCTCGTGCCACAGGCAGGGAGGCCTTACCCAACCGAGAACGGGCAGGGAAAGTGTCCCGGGTACTCTGAGAATGCTGAGAGATGCCCAACGCTGGATCCGGAGGCATTGTTGCTGTAAGTCACACTCCCTTTGCTTTCCTTTGATTCTTCCAATTTTAAGATACGGAAAGGCACACCTACCCCCCCCCCCCCCTCCCCCCTCCCCCTCCCCACGCACACACACACACACACTTCTCCTCCTCTTCCTCTGTCACCCTACCCTCAGGTAGGGAGTTTTGTACACAAACTTGAATGTATATATTATTGCGACTGGGGAGCGCTGTATGTGTGTTTTGGTTTCACACATAGAGTTTTACACTGCTTTGCCACAGAGGCCGGCTGCAGCACGAACAATATTCGGATCTTTAACTGTGTTCTACGTGTTTCTCAAATGATGCAGTAAAATCAAACTGTTCTCTTGATACCTCTGAAGTCACCCCCCGGAAAAAAACATCATCTGAAATATGGTCAAGAATCAAAACACATTTAGTTTCCCAGGTTAGGATGACCTATTGACCCTTTAAATCATTTTATGTCTAGGGTCCCTGGATGCATTATCTCCTTTTCCTTTTTCAAACACCTATGTTTTACTGTGGCAGAACAGTTGTCATGGGTGTCTGTATGCCTAATAATCCCCCCTAGAAGTTATCCACTGTGGTCACTATAGTCGCTGAAATTTCATTGCTTTCTCAGTGGTGAAGGGAAGATCAAATATTTCTTACAAACACCTATGGGTATTGTCTTGGGAGAACAGTGTGGATGAGGGAGGTGTTATGTTTTGAATATGTGAAATCATGGTCTGAGAGTTTTTTTCGTATGAGGCTTTACAGAAAGATGTTAACAGGAGATTATAACACGATCTATCTTTCTTTTGTGTGTACATTTCTTATTTGATTAAGAACATCGAAACATGGCTTATGCCTCAGTGATATGTAATCATTATGTTCCGTTCCATTGCTTATTTTGCTCTGCTGTTTACATGGCTGCTGAGAATGCAAAATAATGAAATCAGAGCTGTGTGAATAATAACTGCTTGAGCCCCATGCTGAGGTGCATCATCAGAGCTGTGTGAATAATAACTGCGTCAGCCCCGTGCTGAGGTGCATCATCAGAGCTGTGTGAATAATAACAGCTGTGAGCCCGTGCCTGAGGTGCATCATCAGAGCTGTGTTAATAATAACTGCGTCCGCCCCGTGCGTGAGGTGCATCATCAGAGCTGTGTGAATAATAACAGCTGTGAGCCCGAGCCTAAGGTGCATCATCTGAGCTGTGTGAATAATAACTGTGTCAGCCCCGTGCGTGAGGTGCATAATCAGAGCTGTGTGAATAATAACAGCTGTGAGCAACAGCATACTCTTGCACATACTCTCACTGCTCACCAATTCAAAGTTTGCTAAAAAATTATGCAACGCATTGTCATACACAATGCCAATAACTCAAACTTTAATGCTGCGAGACCTATTGCATTGTAAATGCTTGTTGGAGTTGGAACCAAGCAGCTGAGAGAAATGCAGCTTTTTGATTCAAGAGAAAGACTATTCAAAATCTAACTTACTCAAAATTGGAAGTGTTACCATTTTATGCTGAGCATACATTAGTTTCTATGGCTTTCTGTGTTGAATATCTATACTCTAAACAAAAGTAGATTTCAATGTATCAAACAGGTAGCTGGAAGGCAGGGATCAGTTAAATGTTCTATCAGGCATAGAAGGTGTAAAACTCCAAAGTTATCCAACTTAACAAAATGTCATAATTTTTTGTTGATAATTTAGGAAAAGTATTGACACTATGATCTCCAACAAAAGGCATGAATT
This sequence comes from Lissotriton vulgaris, assembly GCF_964263255.1. Classification (NCBI taxonomy): domain Eukaryota; kingdom Metazoa; phylum Chordata; class Amphibia; order Caudata; family Salamandridae; genus Lissotriton; species Lissotriton vulgaris. The sequence continues at coordinate 1,227,679,001 of NC_141693.1, forward strand.
CAGGTAAATTGGACAACAGTAATCCAAGGCTAGTAAGCATAAAAAAATGGGAAATGGGAAAAACTTTACTGAGTACCTTGGTAATGACTCCTTAACACCATCACTGCTGCAGCAATTCCCCTCCTGTGCTGATCCCGATTTATTCCCATTGTTCATGACGAGCTCAGCTTGTCATGAGTGTACGAGAGGTGTACCTCATGACGAGCTGAGCTCGTCATGAGCATCGAAGGGGTTAATGAGCTTTGAAGCCTCTGAAGATAAGCCAGACATTTGCCAGGCTCTCCCGAAAGCAACCAAGCCATTAGCCTTAAATGACCTTGAAGAACCACCTCGTTAAATTCTCCTAAAGTATTGGTTAACAAATCCGTTACATTCTGAAGAAGTACCGGGTCAACAATCAACATCTCCATAACATCTGGGTACCAAACTTGAGGCGACAAAACGGGGTTATTAAGATAACCTATCCCCTTTCCTTTTTCACCTTCAAAAGAACCCTCTGAATCAGAGCAAAGGGGGGGAAATGCGTAACAATGAGACCTGTTCCAAACCTGCAGCAAAGCATCTACCGCTTCTGCTGCTGGGCCCGGTCAACAGCTGAAAAATCTGTGAACCTGAGCATTCACTCTGTTCGCAAAAAGATCCAGCAAGAAAGGACCCCATCTCCTGTTCAACGATAAGAAAATTACCCTGTTTGGTCTCCAATCGCTTGAATCCTTCAGTTGCCTTAAGTTCCAATCCTCTATAGAATTGGTTACCCCGGAAAATATTGAGCCAAAACCATAATGTTTCTGCTCAGACAAAAATGCCAAAATTTCTTTACCAAGTCCGCTAAAGCTTTTGAACGAGGACCCCCTAATTTGTTTACAAACCTCACTACAGAAATGTTGTCCATCTTTAAGAGAACACAACATTTGACCTTATACCTTGGAAAAATCTTCACTGCAAAGGAACCTGCCAGCAACTCCAGGTAATTGGTATGCATCTTGCTCTCCTGACATGTCCTCTTTCCTCCAGTAGTCAATGAGCCACACCTTTCTCCCCAACCCTGAAGGCTGGCATTTGATTCTACAATCATGTCTGGGCTCGGACCGAAGAGTGCCCTTCCATTCCATGGCTCGAGATTTTTCAACCACCATGCCAGCTCCTCCTGCGCCTCTGCATTTATCTGAACTCTCTGAGAGTAACTCACCCCTTTGTTCAGATACAAGATACAAGTGCTCGATAGTGCAAAGGAGCCGGAAAAACTGCCTGGATGGAAGCTGTAAGGAGTCCAATAACTCTTGCTACCTGTCTCAATGCAACCCATTTTCTCGCTAGAATCTTTCGCACCTCCCTGTGAATCTTCCTCACTTTCTCCATTGGTAATCTATAGACTCAATCCAATGTCCAGATCTGAAATCCCAGGAAAACAGTCTCCTGACAGTGTACCAAACATAACTTTTTCCTGTTTACTATGAAGCCCAAATCCTCTATCACCCTGACTGCTAAGATCGTATGTTCTTGAGCTTGACCCTTGTTCTCCTACATTAAGAGAATGTCTTATTTCCCTTGATCGTAACCAAGCCGCTATGGGACGCATCACCTACGTGAAACACCAAGGGGCAGATGTCAAACCGAATGGAAGGCTCTTGAACCCCCACCACATGGTCCCTCTTGCCAGTGGAACTTTAAAAGGTTTCTTTGCTCTACACAAAGAGGAATAGTCAAATAAGCATCTTTCAGATCCAGGTGAGTCAACCAGTCTCCCTTCCTCAAGATGTCTCTCAGCATATGAATACCTTCCTTCTTAAAATGGTTGTATTCCACCCATTCGTTCAGATCCTGGAGCTTTATCACTGGCCTCATAGTCTTGTCTTTCTTTTCCACGAAAAAAAGATTGCTTACAAACCCAATGGGTGAATTGTCTGCTTTTTCCATGGCACCTTTCTTCTCTAACTCTAGACCTCCTGACTTACCAAGTCCTCTTGTTCTTTCCCGAATCTTAAAAGTGGTGGTCTTCTTACCAGAATCAGATTTGCAACAAAGTCTGTCTGGTAACCAGAAACAGCCTGTAAGACCCAAAGGTCTAAGGTGATTTCCTTCCATCTATTTAAAAAGAGAGTTAGCCTACCTTTACTAGAATAGACAAAGGGTCTTTTTCCAAACATACTTTGGAACCTTGTTCTTCTCTCACCTCTATAGCGACCTCTTCCACCTCTTTGTCTCTGAGGGTAGAATCCAGGGGAGTAGGACCCTGATTGAAATCCTCCAGATCTGAAACCACCTCTGGAGAAGGAGCCTCAAGAAATTCTAATTCCGCGGCCGGGGAATCGGCCCGCATTTTCCCGGCCATTCCAAAAACCTTTCTAATGTCCTTTTGGACTTTCTGTATAGAATTGAATGCCCCTGTATATCTAGCCATCTCTTTAGCGAACGCCAACCCAAAGAGTAAACCATTGGCTAACTGGCCCGACTTCTTACATGCTACCCCCACTAACTTCGGGTCTATCTTAATCAGTAAGCTTTTCCTCCTTTCTAAACGCAGGGATGCATCGGCATTGCCCAACAGGCAAACGGCCCTATGGAACCATTGCCGCAATTCCTCAGTATTTACAGAACCTTCTTGTAGATATGCTTCTTTGCATAAATAGAAAATCTTGGTCAACTGACCAAAAACATCAAGGAGGCAATATTGACACCCCTTGAGCCCTTTATAAAGACCCCTTCTAGGGTCCCTGTCCATTTTGTTTAGGAAAGTTAGCATCTTAGCGTCCAGTTCTGGGGTAAACAAAACCTTATTTGCCAACGAAGGTCTTGGGCACTCTGACCTCAGCCTTGCCCTAACCTCTTTTGGCATCTCTTTCCTTATGCAGTACTCCACATACTGAGCAACCTGTTTAGCGGGAACCCACTGTGGAGAGTGTGGGTGTTGGATAGTGTTTGGGTCAAACATGAGCTCCCCTAATGGATCCATCACTTGAACCAACAAACCATCATCTTTCTCCTTTTTAATTTTCTTTCTATTAACTTCCTCCTCGTCAGAGAATTAAAAATCAGAAGAACATGAAATGACAGTGTCCCCACTGCTTGAGGACTCATCGCAGACTATGGCTCTGCTATCCCTTTTTGTGGCCGTTATAGCCTGTTCCTTTAACTCCTTGCGAGTTGTCTTCCCTGGGCCTTTCTTTATAAAGACCCCTTTGTCTTTTCTCACTTTTCCTATCACCAGGCGATTTCTCTTCTGACTGACTTTCATACCACTTCCACTAGCTACAGAACCATCTATAAACTCCTCCACAGACCAAACTGTTCTTCGCTATTTATCTTCTTTGATACTCTGCCCTCTAACAGATCCACTCAGTCATTCAACTTTTACCCAAGTTGAGATGCCAGGTCAGATACCGCCTTATCTACACACTCTTTGACTTTTAAGTCCAAAGAATCACCATTTCCATTAGATTCCTCCATTCCACTAAAATTCACCTTTCCAAAATAAAACAAACCGTATTATAAAAACTAGAACACTGCAACAATAAAAAACACATCACAAAGGAATACTCTCTTCTAGTCAAATCACAAACCCACTAGAAACATGATCACCTTCCTCAAGAAACTGCCAGATGACAGTTGCTTGCACTGATAAGCACCTCAGTCTGACAGGAAAAAAACAGACTTCTGCCTCTTTTGCTTGTTCAAAGATGGCTGCCAATTCATCATAGTAAAAACACAGAAAAGTCCAATCGAAAATGGCCGCTGCATAATGTGATGCATCTACGGTGGTCTAAAGGCATCAAAACTACCCTTGAACTGAAACGGGATCTGTAGAAGGTAATGGTCCTTTTAATAGAGCTCAATACTCAGAATTATTCACTCTTGCACATCGGGTCACGCAATGCATTTCACGTGTCCGATTTGAAATAAACACATTGTGCATGGCCGAGGCTACAGCGTTGCTCACACGCTCATGCCAATCTGTCCAGCACAGGGCGGGAGGAGTGTTCCCATCGCGCGTGCAGCTGATTTGAAACTTTCCTATTTCCTACGGTCTAGCTTCTGCACTCTTTAGACATGGCTACAAGCGCCGGGACGCCTCTTTGTTGAAGCAGCTATTGCGCTATACAAGACATATAAAACACAAAGACGCTCTCGGGCTAACTAATAAAAACATACCCGTAGGAATAAATCCAAAACGCGTATAAGGTGCTGCCTGTAACTACAAAATCACCGCAAGCGCGATACAGGAAGCTCATCAGCGTAGAGCAACGGTCGCACTCGCGCTCAGCGAGAATTATTCAGAATAAAAGCGAGAAAGGGAATCTAGTCGTCGGTAGGGGCAAAACGCGAATCCTTTCAATTTAGATTATTAATAAAGGCGAGCGAAGTTATGAGCAAAAACGCAGCAATACCCACATTTTTCTTAAGCACATAAACAATATATTAGATACATGTATTACATATAACAGGCTAATACTGGTCAATGCACGCAGAAAAAAACAAGTTGTTTCACACAGATTAAATTAAAATATTCACAATCAAGCAGAAAAGTTAGATCAAAAGAGAGCGAACTTATCTCAGCTGTGAGCAGCAACAAAGAAGTAAGATGGCTGCATCTCACTAGATCATATGGACATTGGAATGTTAAGTCTAATATTCTTAGTCTTTTAAATTGGTCGTTGTTGCTGCTGTGAGTTGGCAATTAAAGAAATATGCATAATTATGGTCTCCGTGCCTTGCCATAAAATTAACAAAATGTTTATCATGTTTGAATCAAATTCAATAAAACCTCAAAAACACAAAGCTAAAGGCCCTTTCACAAATGTAATAGTTTAAAAGGACCGCAGAATGTTTCAGTTCTATTACCAAAGGCATTTCATGATAGATTGATCTAGTGCAATCAGAGGATAAAGGGCCTTTGAAGAAATAAATCCTCATGTTCCCAATAACGAATTGACTGAATAATCCCAACAAGCTGAATAAAAAGATCCACACACCTCCCCCAAACCAATAGAATACGTATTTCAAATGCTGCAGGTGCAATCATTAATTCTTTTATAAAAACCAGGATTGTGCCAAGACCCAAACAATTACCATATTTCTTTGCTTGACTATTTATTTGTCTGAGAAAGGGAAGAGACATTTTCTGTATCAACTTGTATCACTCACTTTTCATGAAGTGATATGAGATAAAATATATTTTAATTTTCCTTATTAACATTCATACAGAAGTTAGTATAACAGTCTACAAATTGTTTGATAATCCTGTCTACTGCACTAGTCAACTTTGTCCTGGGTTTTCTATTCTTTTTTTGTTTGATTCTCAACTAATTGAGCAATATTTTCAAATTTATTACGTCACACAAATGTTATTCCTCTGTCATTGTCTGTGGAAAAAACAGCTCTCTTAATAAATATAAATAGTATAAAAACGTATGAAACCTTTGTAAATTCAAATTACAATTCTTACAGTAAGAGTCTCTGTTTACTGGATGTCCTTTTCTAGTTGTTAATATTTTCGTGGTCACCAGTTTATTTTGATGTGCCATAATAAAAATAGTTATATCCAACATTTTGATTTGAAGAAAGACCCATTTACTATCTGTTTCTTAGATCATTCTCATGCAAGAAATGTGACCTAACTTCTTGGAGAACATTCCTCTAAGCAAGCATATCTGTATTCGTACACTATATAGATTTAGGCTGTGTAACACCAGAAGCAGATAGCTGAAATACAGTCTTTGCATGACGAAACGCATTTATTGGTTTAATGTTAGCTACAAATATTAAAGCAATTAATGCTAATAAAAATTGAGTGCGTAAGTGTGATTTATAAGAATTTGGACATTTTTGATGCCAAGGAGAACATCATTGTGAATAGGATCACCTAAAGTTTGCTGGCATTTAGACAGTCAGAAGAAGATTTTAGATAGCCTGTCCAATAATGGTTAAAATATTTTAATTTGAATCATTATTAATCTGACTAACCCAGAAAGAAATTCATTCTAGTGACCAGAGTTCACACCTGGATGGCAGTCACAGTGATATTGATGGGCACAAAAGATCAAAGGGAGAAGCCCTAGAATGTAAGCGATCGTACTACTCCCTGTCTGTATGCAAACTCACTAAAAGTACGTTCTCTGGAATGATCAAATGATAGGAAACCTAAGGAGGAGAGATCCCCAAGTGTAATGTAGTAAAAATATCAGGGACAAGAAATTGTGTGCCCTATTCATGTACGTGAGAGACCTTTCTTAGGACGAGAACCCTCACTCACCCAAGGGCGGCATGCTTCATCATAGGGTTCCCTTCTCACACCAGGGCCGCAAGGTGTCTGGTGTGCGCTACAACTCTCCTGGACAAGAAGTGAAGCTGTGGTGTTTTAAATAGAGGGGACCAAAAATATGGCTAGTGAGGGGTAGAGTGCAAAAAGTGTAAGTAAGGACATTAAAACTGTCTCTAGGAGACCAAATGTCTTTATTGTGGGGTACCGGAGGTCTGCGCGGGGGAGTCTGTAGCACGCCTTATGATGAAGCATGTCACAATTTTGTGAGTGAGGGCAGTTTTTCCACATTATACAGGTGCCATTTTTTTCTAGGTATACACATTGCTGTACACTTCCATTTTATCCCTATTCCTCTGTGTGATCTTGTATAAGTTAAGGCTGACAGGGTATCAATACTGGGAACCTAAAAGGACGGCATATTTACTGTCTTAAACTTAAGATGTATACCGCTAACGTGTGGGAGGAGAGTATGAGTTGTGAATGACTGGCTGTTAATGAGTTTCGTTGATTCCTCATTAAGTTGATAGAGTAAAACCAGAATTGAAATAGTAGTGTGCCACATCTTGATTATGTCACTTATTATTGGTAGTTCTTGCAAATGTGATTTGGCCATCATTCATAGGTTTCTTGTAATGGCCATGATGTGTTTTCCAGTGTCACTACATGCTTCTTATATTCAAAAGCATGATTGTACTTTGAATTGTGGCCTACATTGTTTTTGGTATTTCAAAGTATAATTCATCCATGTGTAACCAATATTGATTTAATTAGTGATAATATAGATAATATAATATAATGATACGTTATTTTTGTGAAAATTGTCCATAAAAAATCAATCCACATCTCAACCAGCTCTGACGTCAACCTCGCCAACTCTGAACACCTTCACTTCCAGATCCACATCGACCCCAAGACCACACTCAGAGGCACCCTCCTTTACAGACCACCAGGACCCCGCGCAAAATTCAGTGAAGACATCACGGACTTCATCACTCCACACGCGCTCCCCTCCAAAGATTACATCCTTCTGGGAGACCTCAACTTTCACCTTGAAAAGAACAACGACCGCACCACCACCACCCTCTTGGACAACCTCGCCAACCTCGGACTTAAACAACTGGTCACTTCCCCCACCCACATCGCAGGTCACACTCTCGACCCTATCTTCACCTCCAGCAACCACGTCTCCTTCAGCCACACTACGGATCTCCTCTGGACTGACCACAGCTGCGTTCACTTCACCTACAACAAGCCGAAACCCACCAACCACCTCCAACCAACTCTGCAAAGAAACTGGAACAAAATCACCATCGACCAGATCTCCTCATCGCTCCTTCTAAACACCCCAGCCCACTCTTCTAACCCAGACCAAGCCGCCGCCAACTTCACCCTATGGTTATCCAACACCGCCGACATCCTAGCACCACTGAAAAAACGTCAACGCAAACCTGGCAGCAAGAAGGCCTCATGGTTCAACAATGATCTTAAGAAGTCCAAGAAACTCTGCCGCTCCCTTGAAAAGGCCTGGAAAAAAGACCCAACCACTAGCACCAAGGACGCCTTCAAAAACGCCACCCGCACACACCACCAACTAATCCGAAAGGCCAAGAAAACAGCATTCAAGGATCGACTAGACAACAACGCCCACAACAGCAAGGAACTTTTCAACATCGTCAAGGAATTTACCAACCCCTCGGCCAACTCCAACGACATCACCCCTTCTCAAGCCCTCTGCGACTCCCTGGCTTTATTCTTCCACAACAAAATTGCAGACATCCACAACAGCTTCGACAACCAACCCGGAGACCAACCCACCCAACCATATGCTGAACATTCTCCCCCCTTGAACACTCTTAACGACTGGAACCCAATCTCCACTGAGGACACCATCCGCCTGATGAACTCTATCCACTCAGGATCCCCCACAGACCCATGTCCTCACCACATCTTCAACAAAGCAGACTCCGTCATAGCACCGCACCTCCGAGACGTCATCAACTGCTCCTTCAACTCCGCCACCTTCCCGGAAAGCTGGAAACACGCTGAACTCACCGCCCTTCTGAAAAAACCCACAGCGGACCCCAGCGAACTCAAAAATTACCGCCCCATATCGCTCCTTCCTTTCCCAGCCAAAGTCATCGAGAAAGCTGTCAACAACCAACTCGCCGCTTTCCTCGAAGCCAACAAATCCCTCGACCCCTCACAATCTGGCTTCCGAGCAAATCACAGCACTGAGACCGCCCTCATCGCAGCAACAGACGACATTCGAACACTACTGGACAATGGAGACACAGTCGCCCTCCTCCTCCTCGACCTCTCTGCAGCCTTCGACACAGTCTGCCACAGCACCCTTTTACAACGCCTCAGAAACATCGGAATACAAGGAAAAGCACTTGAATGGATCACCTCGTTCCTCACCGGAAGAACCCAGAGAGTCCGCCTTCCACCATTCAAGTCCGAGGCCACCGAAGTCATCTGTGGCGTACCACAAGGATCCTCACTCAGTCCCACCCTCTTCAACGTATACATGAGCCCCCTTGCAGCCATCGCTCGCCAACACAACCTCAACATCATCTCCTACGCGGATGACACTCAACTGATCCTTTCTCTCACCAATGACCCCAGCACCGCCAAAACAAACCTACACGAAGGAATGAAAGAATTTGCCGAATGGATGAAACAAAGCCGTCTGAAGCTGAACTCAGATAAAACAGAAGTCCTCATCTTAGGTACATCCCCCTCTGCATGGGACGACTCTTGGTGTCCGGAAGCCCTTGGAAAAGCACCCATCCCGACAGACCACGCACGGAACCTAGGCGTTATCCTTGACTCTTCACTCTCAATGAATAGACAAGTCAACGCCGTATCCTCATCCTGCTTCAACATTCTTCGCATGCTTAAAAAAACATTTCGCTGAATCCCCACCGAAACCAGAAAAACAGTCACCCATGCTCTGGTCACGAGCCGACTGGACTACGGAAACACCCTCTACGCAGGTACTACCGCTAAACTCCAGAAGAAACTCCAACGAATCCAAAACGCCTCAGCCAGGATCATATTAGACATCCCGCGTAACGAACACATCTCTGGCCACCTGAAAGACCTCCACTGGCTACCCGTCGATAAGAGGATCACTTTCCGACTGCTAACCCACGCACACAAATCACTCTACGACATCGGACCAGAATGCCTCAACTCACGACTGTCCTTCTACACCCCCTCCCGCCAACTACGCTCTTCCAGCCAAGCCCTCGCCACTGTACCCCGCATCAACAAGACCACCATGGGAGGCAGATCCTTCTCATACCTGGCAGCTAAAACATGGAACTCACTCCCCACCTACCTTCGCCTTACCCAGAACCACCTAGCATTTAGAAAGCAACTTAAAATGTGGATATTTGACAAGTAATCCTCCTCCCCTCCCTTAGCGCTTTGAGACCCTCTGGGTATGTAGTGCGCTATATAAATTCTCTGACTTGACTTGACTTGACTTGAAATAATATTTTATATTTCAAGTCTGTGTGGCAGTGGATGTTAAGGTTAAGATACTACATTAGCAAATTTGCTGTCCTTTTAGGTTTTGTGTTGTACTTAGTATTGGCATACTGGCAACCTTAACGTCTCACTGCCTATGTTTTTTTCAGGAAATGTAAAAAAATATGTAGGTTTCACTTGCACTGTGCTTGCGAAATCTCTTGTAATTAAAAAAAACAAAATCTTAAAAGGGCCTTACAGCCCTCTCAATACTTACCTTTACCTATCATGTGTTGATTCTAACATCTCTCTAATTTACGTGCTTCTGATTGGTCAGCATGTCAGCTGCTTTCACTTTCCGGGCTTCCTGCTCTGCTTCCCCTATCCATGCCATGGAGATTAGTACAAGTACAACTTCCGTTCACTGCCCACTAGCTAGTGCCCTTCCACCGGCTGCACACTCTGAAGATACTTTGTCTTTTATTTGTTAATGAGCATCCCATACAAGTGCATATGCAAGCCTTGTTCTCTCCTCCCTGGTTTGTTAAGCACCAACGCCCACCCTTCTCTCCTCCCTGGCTTGTTAACCACCAGCGCACACTTTAATTTTGTGGGTTTTTTTTCTATTACATATGTGGGGATTACTTGATTTGCCCAGGATGTTGAGCCGACGCCAAGACTCGAATCTGCTTCAACAGTTTTGAGGAGGAGACACAGATAAGAACCACCCAAAAATAAAAGGGGCAGCTTTCTTTTAATAACTTTTCTATGGGTATTACGTCCATTCCCATCCCAAAATTGTTACATTTACCCGCAACTACCTCACTGGTCTGTCCTGTATGGTGCCTGAGCATGATGAGGCCATTCCCACAACCATAGTGCCTTTTATTCCTGCCACTTCAAATAAATGTATGATCCTGTATACATTTTTTGGCAGTTTGTATTTATTGCATTGCTTCTGGCTACTGCTTTATATGTATGAAACTCTATAATTTAATTTGCTCTTTTTGATAACTATTTCCTATATTGAATTTTAAGAGGTTAAATACATTAGCTTTTAAGCAACCACTGGCAATAAGCATAGTTTGTCATGAGAAACTTTATAGAAGTCATGCAAATGTTAATTGTCTGAACTATGTTTAGGATCGCAGAGCACATTTTGATATGTTGTATTTAGTAAATTGCAAAAAACAAAAAGTTCCTGTAGGACTTATTTCAAATTATTCAGCAATTTATATAACCGTCAAAAACAATGAACATAATACCGACGACAGGAGATTGTAAATTCATCTGTGTATTATTTATATAATGGTATAAGATATATACATAAAATTATATATCCTATTTGATCAGCATAGGTGAACATCCATATGGCAATTCATATACGGCAACTAACACAAAAAACTGTTGCTTTAGTTTACTATATATCAACAGTAAAGACTGACACTTTTGCAGATTATATGGACAATATATACAATTTATGCCATATGTACATTATTTACAACTATATACATATTCCAAGTACATAGCTATAAATAGTGTCTATATACAAAAAGGGTTACCCTGTGGATATATTGTAAGTATTGTATCTAAGAGGTGACTTGATTTATTTGGAGTGGCTAATTTGGGAATTAGTCTTGGTGTTTGCACATGTTTGCACATGCGGCATTATTATGATTATATAATGGGCACGTGGTTCAGTGTACAGTTTCTTTGTATATAGACACTATTTATAGATTTTTAGCATTTGGGCACCCTTTTTGGTGTGGGCAGACCGTACACATCATATATGCAGGAGATTATTGATTATATGTTATGTTGTTTTGACTGTAGATTCATGGTGCAACGGTTGTCCTGAGGATGGTCTTGATGAATTACTATATGTGAGACCGAAACGTCGACGAATTGACACTCTTTTTGCAAAAAACATCATCAAGCTATGTACTTGGAATATGGATATAGTTGTAAATAATGTACATATGGCATAAATTGTATATATTGTCCATATAATCTGCAAAAGTGTCAGTCTTTACTGTTGATATATAGTAAACTAAAGCAACAGTTTTTTGTGTTAGTTGCCGTATATGAATTGCCATATGGATGTTCACCTATGCTGATCAAATAGGATATATAATGTAATGTATATATCTTATACCATTATATAAATAATACACAGATGAATTTACAATCTCCTGTTGTCGGAATTATGTTCATTGTTTTTGACGGTTATATAAATTGCTGAATAATTCGAAATAAGTCCTACAGGAACTTTTTGTTTTTTGCTATTGATGATACCCAGTTCCGTGGGAAGGTGGGTTGCCCTCTTTTGTATACGTATTTAATAAATTGGCATTTTTAAAGACAGAAATTTTAGAAGAGGGGTTAAGGCTTGCACCCTGCTTAGCGGCCTATTTCTACAGTCCTTTCTCAAGAGGGGTTGAGTGTATCACCATAAGTGAACTTGAAGCCAGTGCCTCAGGTTCCAACCTTCCTGCTTTTGGACATGAGCACAATTTGCATTAGGCATAGACACTCAATTATTTTTTTTATCGATTACACGTGGTGGTTGGGAATGTGGCTGTTAACCCCTTCGCTGCGGGGCTAATTTCCCCACAGCGCGGGGGGAGGGGGGCCGCGCACGGTGCCGCTGTGCTCATGACGAGCCCAGGCTCGTCATGCAGCACGGTGCTCGTGTGCTGGTGACGAGCCTGGGCTCGTCATGACCACGCCCGCGCAATGGAACGCTCAGCACAGCGGGGAAATTAGCCCCACGTGTGAGCGTTCCACGGCTCATGACGAGCCTAGGCTCGTCACCAGCACACGGGCACCGTGCTGCATGACGAGCCTAGGCTCGTCATCAGCACGGAAGGGGTTAAGTGAATTGCCTAGGATCGCAGGATGTTGAGCCGATGCCTGGACTTGAGCCCATTTGCAAGGTTTGCAGCTCTTCCTTAGACATGCATTAATTTTGTTACCCTCTTGCCCCCTCCATTGTTTTTAACAACCCCCCCCCCCCCCGATTTTAAAACATCACCTCCTCCTCCAGCTCTCTATTGATTTACCCAAACCTCATCTCCATGCAGAAATAAAACCTCTTAATAAAAAAGTGCTTAAGTGCATAATCCGAAAGTCAATATTCCCAGAATACTCCAGAACGATAGTAATACAAGCATTGACAAAGCTAATAGATCATGCATAGGCGCAATCTATTGGCTTTGTCAATGCTTGTTATATGTTTACAGCTGTTATGTTGAAGAATTACAGCGCTTTAATTCAGTTGTCAAATAAAAACTTTTTGTGTAGTAGGAAGTTAATAGCTTTTACAATTATTTGTACTATTTTTGATGTTTGTAAGCATTATTTTCAGCTGCTTTTTTTGTTTTCATTTTCATGATCACAAATGTTGAGAAGTTGTTGGTGTAATTTTTTCCTTATGTGCAAGATTGTTGCAGGCATGCTGTGACCTCTGTGTTTGTGGCAGTTCGAGAAGCTGATGCGACTCTGATGCGCAAACATTGTTTATGTTTGTTTTTGTTACATAACCTGATTTATTTATGCCTGTATGTGGATGTAGGTAAAGTTTTCGATGCCAACACAGAATATGGCATTGTGTTTTCTCTTCTATTTGAGATCATTTGTTAATATTTGGTTTTGGAGCACAGCAAAACTTCAGACGTGGGTGTTTATGTTGTAGGTGTTTCAATTGGGTCTGCCAATGCATGTCCTCCACTCATGTTAAATTAGATATACATTTGCCTTGATGTCAGCCAACATCTGTGTTTGTCCCCTTTTCTAACACCACATTAGTTGTGGAGTTTATGTGAATATGGTAGTTATAGAGTTAGGATTTCCCACCCCAAGTTTATAGATGGCTTTGCCTCGGAGTTTGCGACCGTTAATGTTGGCAACATTAATGATAAATGTAGAAAGCTCACTCGCCACTGCCCCTGCATTTTTGCTCTTTGCAAACATTTAACAGTTGTTTGTGCTTGTTCAAAAGCATTTGTTATATAAACACAGCTGTGGCATATATTCACTAAACACTTGTTTTTTGTTTTTTAAACTACAAAATGGCAGAATAGCAATACACCAAACAAAGAAATGGCACCCAGCGGAGGAAGCACTTTGTGTCTGCCAACACTGATATAGTTTTGTTTAGCTTTTTGTGATATCTGCACAGCTAGCCCTCCCCTTCCCCCCCACCCCTCCCCCCATTTAAAATGTTTTCCCAGTTGACCAGTCTTCAACAAATCTGACTAGCCAGTAAGTTGAATTTAGAAATTTTCTGCAACTTGAACACGGGTGTGTTATGTTATTAAACATGCCAAGATTAATTTTCCAATGGAGTGAGCTCCTATGTGTGAGACAAATGCGTCGCTGTAATCTGTTTAGTTTCACCTGTTGGCACACTGGATATTAACTCAGTATCATCTCTGTCCATCCCAGTTCTACAGTGGGAACACCACCTGCAGTTAGGCCCTTCCCTGAACCCCATGTCATTCCCCACTGCTGAGCTTACTCTGAAAGTATTTTTGTTTGCAAAGACTAGAGTCTAAGTGATTATATAGCCATATATGTATTGTACTCTAGTTGCACATTGTTAGGGGAAGAAGGATTTATCTACACCCCAAGCCCTCGACGACTCCTTCCTAACTAATGTTCTGTTACAGCTCTGTGTCTTTACTGTCGCCCTTATTTTCTTGTGTGGATGGTCGTCAACTTTTGCTTCACCAATACTATTCTGAACATGGATAACCCTCAGAAGACACTGATAAGTTAGTACACATTAGCAAAAACACTGAAGACCCATGAAGCACTGAAAAGGCATTCCTGATGGTGTATTGAATTGAACTTGCATTTATAATGTGCTTGATGCTCCTGTTGAGGCGCCAAAGCACGTTTACGGATAGGAAGCAAGTTATTTTGTGAGAGTTCTGTGGATTGGATGGCAGAAACTAGCCTATAGGGGCACTATTTTGATGCCATCAACGGCAATTGGAGCTATGCCTATATGTAACTTGTAGAGCTAGGTAGGATGCATAAGAATTTGTATGTTAGTGAGTGTATGAATTGCGAGCTTGTGAGTGCTACTTGGAAATTGTTTTAGTGTTGTGCTTGCTTAACAGAGAATGCTCCAGCTATGTCGGATCCAGCATGTTGATAAGCCTAGGTGTAGTAGGTGAGCATCTGCCCGCAACAGCACAACTCATTAACCACACGCCGCAGATACAACATATAACAGTATACTTTAGACATCACTTCAAGAACATATCCAACATAATATAGATACACCACTGAGCTGGGCACTACCATGCTTACAGCAGCACTGTCCACCAGATCGCACCATGAACTGCATACACCCGAAGACATAACATAATTCCGAACATTAATTGCATATGCTTTTTTTCTTTTGGTTAAGCACTCCAAGAGAGTGCATGTTTTTTTCCAACTGTCTCCCTCGTGTACTCCTCATCCAGCTGCTGCGTTCCATGTTGCTGTCTCCCCCTCAGTGTAGTGATTGCACTTGTGTGCCTCTCCCCCCCCATTGCTGTCTCACCTGTTTGCTTCATACCTAAGCTCACGTTCTTCTCTCTAGCCTGTGTGTACGTCCTGCATTTTGCTTCTGCTCCCCTAACCGTTGTGTTGCTTCCCCCTTCCTCTCCTCGCCTCCAGCATTGATTCCCCGAGCCCAATTGTTTTCCCATCCCCTGGTGTTGCTTCTGCAACCCCTACCTCATTCATCGCAACTTTTTAAATTATTATTATTTCCTATTCAGCCATGCTCCACAACATCAGAGATACTGTAAAATTTAGTTTAAAACATTGGCAACACCAGTAGGTCAAAAAGACATGGCCTGTTGGCTTTACCAAAACGTGTTCCCTGTGTACCCTTCAGGTTTCTGGATCAGCAAGATGAGACAAGCTGCCAGGCCTACAAAGTTGTCTATCTTCTTACGATGGGTTCTCAACAAGTGTGAAAGTAGGAGGAATAAAGACAGACTTTATGAAGTTCCTGCACCTGAGCAGAAACCAAGAGGGATTAAGGCAAAGGGGGGAACTGGATATAAGTTCCTTAAGGGGCTAGTTAGGGGAAACAGTTGGAATAAGTTATCGAATTTTATGGTACAGACCAGGACCAATCAATAGTCCCAGCCACGTCATGTAGACTTGCACTGCAGTTCACATGGAGCAGGCTTGACTACGTTGCAGTAACAAGTCACTACATATACTGTAATGTAAATTTTTTAATATGTTGATGCTTTTATAATACACCATTGCACAGTCTTGTATCCTTAGGGTGGCTTTGTCGGTGTTCATGTCCTATACTTTCTTTGACTGGTGGCCTATGTTCCAGGGTGATATTATAAAGCTTTTTCCTCTGTTGGTCCTTTTGTGAAACATTTCCACAGGGGTGCAGCTTTTATTGGTGCAGTGGTACCAAGGCCCAGAGGCCTGGAGGCCTATTTCCTTCCTTGCACTAGGATACATGACACACATTACTGTCTTCTCTCATCATTTTAATGGACTGTCATCCTCACTGACATTTACGAAGTTCTGGCCTAGCGGAACTAATAAGGGGGGCTTCTTTTTGAAACGGCAGTGATGTAACAGTCTGAGTTTAGCTTTTGTATGTTCTAGACTACTGATCCTTGATCTACAATACAGCATTGCAGTAAGTGTCGAATCCTTTTATATTAAGCTGCATTTTTGTTATTTTGGTTTGTTGATACATGAAATTCCTGGCACAAGCAAAACCAATTCGGGGTCCTCATAAAAACATTCTGCTTCTCTGTTTATTGCGCCGCATTACACATTGTTATTTTTAAAAAAATCAAAAATCGGTTTCTGGCATTGCCCTCAGTCACCGTGGACAGTCCTTTACATACACAGTAAGTCTCTACGTCTGTTCTTTGCCGGTTTTCAACGATTAAAGTTTGTCTTAATGTTCACTTCTCCCCAGGAGGCTGAAGACTTCGAGACTACAGATGTGCTCCACGTAGAGGCCAAGTAAAAGCCTCCTGAAGGCCTGGCAGAACTGGATTCATGCCTCATCCTAAAATAGAAAAGGCCAAAAAGAGTACTGGACTTCAGCCCTGTGGAACATGTATATAAAGCAACTTACATGATACAGGCAATGGTGGCATGAGGGAGAGGGTACCAGGTTGATTGTGTCCAATTACAATTGCAACCTTCTAGAAGGGTTGTATATCAGAATACTGTTAACAAAAAAAATATCAGCTGACAGAACTATTGCATCTTCAATATTACTTACAAAAATGTCATATATTTGGATGTAGAGTTTTTTTATTTACTCAAATATAGGTGATATTTTTATAAATCATATTTAGGACAAAATATTTCTATTAGATTATATATTGGTTGATATTCGGGTATCATATTGTCTGGAGGATATCCTTAAGCTATAATAAGATAGAATAGGTAGGTAAGAGAAAGCATGAAGCAGTATCACACTGTAATAGCCCCACCAATAATTAGGAAAAGCTTATACATAAACAGCCGGTAACCTGGGTGTGCTCTGGATGCAACAAAGAAAATAGTTTATGTGCCTTCACCATTTTGCAGCCATTGCTTAGGTCGGGGGACTCGGAAACTGTCTCAAATCTGAAACAATGTTTGGAGTTGATATTATACCTTGTAGATCAGTCTGTCATGGGTAGGGCGTCCAGGTGTCCTGCATTTGCTGGGCAGTCTTGCTTTTCACTGCCTGTCCTCAAAATTTCAGTACAATTATTAAGTGTCCCGGTTTTCAGAGAATTCGCCTGAATGCAGAGAGCCATGTTTTTTTTTCACATTTTCCAGTGCAGATTCATTTAGCAGCCCCTAACAGGTAGCAAGTTTGCAAACACAGATGATATGGTGTGTAAAGTTTGCATTTATTTCCCCAAAGTGCTGCATGGTCTATGTTTTCTATGTTGATGAACACTGTCAATTAAGGCAGTCTGTGCCCCTCGGTCGATGCAAATTTGGAATATTACTTCTGTTTTTGGGAAACGTCTCTGTTTTTGTTTTTCAAAGTCTGGTCACCCTTCTAATGGAATGCCATCACTGTCAAATGAGACAACCATTCCTACAGATGCACAGAATCAATCCATAATTGTCTCCAAACACAGAAAATTCACTACTGCACCAGAGCTCCATCAATGCTCCTTTAGTTTCAGGCATCTCCACACATCATGTGAAAGTACCACTGCTGCAGAGCTTATATTCTAGCAGAATTGCATTGCACAAATGGACATGGCCACAGGGCGCTTACTATATTGCAGTTCAGACTGCTGAAGCTGCAACATGAACAATCTGGGAATAAACCAGCACTTTGGATGGGTTAGAGGGTCCACTACCACCAACGCAGTATTCGAAAGATCTTTTTACCCTGGCCTATCGGAGCCCTTTATCCTGTACGAGCAATAGTCAAGCCAAGTTTCTTCATCAAGTTCACAGAAGTGTTGCATTTGCTATAGTAACGTGATAACTAGTCAGTAGCTTTAGGTATTTATTTTCACACGTTTTAATGTACAACAACCACAGGTACAGTACAGAATACCATATCTTTTAAGAGATCGTACATGGTTTCCTACATGGCAAGTTGGATATAATAATGTTGACATCTAGTAAGAGTGACTCGTAAAACCTCGAAACATTGCCTTCGGTATCATGCATTAAATGACGCTTAGTAGGCAGTCCTACCAACTTCCAAAGTTTTTGTTATGCTTTTTTTGTTTTTTGCAACCTATGTCTTGTCTTCAGGCACAAAGTCAATCTGTCTGGTCCATTAGCCCATTGCGGGGGCTAATTCGGCACAACAGTGTTTGGCAGTATCTCTTTTAGTAATCAACAAACCCATGCCAACAAGTGTTCTGTTGTACAGTGGGCCACTCCATTCACCCATAATTTACGTACTATCATTTTTGTTCTAACATACTCTTTCTACCCAACACTTTCTCCAATATACTATTTTTACTAGCTGTTTGTGGACATTTCCAGATCATATGGAAACAAGTGCCTTGTGCTGTCTTGCATTGTTGACAGCACAGTTTAGGAGAATGGCCTATTTTCCACATTGTATGAAGCTTATGTATGAAGCTTATATAGCGTATGACTTACCCTGGGGCATCTCCGCGCTTGCTTAGGGAACCCGTCCTGGTATTCCCCTGTGAGATAACCCTGGCAGGGTATCCACAAGGTGAAAGCCAGGCATCCCACCGCGAGGGGCCGATGTGGAGATTAAGCAAGCTATTGCCCAGAGTCGCAGAGTGTGAACCCATGAGTCGAGAAGGCACCGGAGCGAGAATTAACGAGTACGTGGAATTATTGAGCCCCAAGACCCGCCGAGGCGGGGAATTGAACCCTGGTCCAGGGCCGAACTCAAGCTCCAGGTCTGCCGCCTCTAACCCCCGAGCCACACTTCTCCACAATTGGAGCAGGTAATAATAAAACCTGTAGAACATTTTAAATTGAATCATTTTGAGCCAGGAGGATATTGCTCGAGTTTTTGCTGCTATTTTGGCTTCTACTCACTTGTCATTGTCTAGGTGTCAACTTCCCATTTTGCTTCCATGGCCAACATGGAGTCTGGGGAATTAACTGGAGGGGACCACTATAATGTCAATATGCCTTTTTTCACTCTGTTCCTCCATCACCAATGTGGCTTCCAAAGGTTTACTCACTGGTATTATCACTAGCTTGGCTTGAAATCGGCCCAAAGCCTGTCTCTCAACTGTAGGTAGCGGTAATACTTTTATTTGTGCAACAGGTAGTTGAAAAAAGGGTCTAGAACCTTCTTAAGCCATTGTAGTCACCCCAGAGAGTTGTAGCTTGAACAAACTGGCAATGTTTGCTTTGTATTTGTCAATCAGTGAGCGCATGTTACGTTCATGACACCTATCCCTATTGATGTGAGGATACCATATCTGGGTTCTCTAGAATCAGATACACTACCACTAATAGATGCAATTGATTCAGCCATAGATATTAAAGCAAAACTAAGTGAGACTAGTCAAGACTAGTGTGCTTCCTTTTCATTAAGAAATATATTACACATTGTATATACAGCCATATATATTGGTGCTCTATATACCTACATTTCGAAGAAACTACTACTGGCTACCCTTAGAAGAATAAAAAGCAAAGAACTTAGATTCAGTAGTCCTGAAGTACAAACATTTGCCATAGATGTGTGCAAAACATGTGTCTATGAATTCCAGATTCCTAGAGGGAGTTAACCTGCTAGCCCATGCTATGGCAAACGCCTAGTGAGGGAGCTGCCACTATCATAGATGTATGAAGAACTGTATGTCATCAGCCTCCTGGTATCTAAGTAAGTCTATGAGGTCTACCAATGATGTATTTTTTGTTTGCGAAGTGTAGCATGAACAGGAGTAAATCTGAATTAAAAAATATTACATTTTCATTAAACAAAAAAGTATGTGTGGCAGAACTGGCTTTACCAAAGTTGAATCCATAAAAAATCAGAGGTCACGCCAGATAACAATTTTACTTCTTTCTCTCATGATCTGCATTCATGTGTAATTAGTGTCCTTTGATGCATCAAGGACAAAGTCCTATATTATTTAACAGGATTATACTACTGGTAGGTTTTTCTCGGGAAGTCTCACCACCAATGTGTCTCTTCTCATTTTGGAGAGAACCACTTTGGTGACAAAATCTCTGCGTTTACGAAAAAGGCAGTAGGTGCACCACACTGGTGTGCATAGATACTTTCAGCAAAACGCTAATTCAGCATTTTGTCCTTTTGACCCTCCCAAAAAGCAAACACAGACTCATGACTCTTGGGACCTGATTTAGAACTCGACGAGCGGGTTACTCCATTACAATGGTGACAGATATCCCATCCGCTGAAATATGGATCCCATTGCATCCTCTGGCGTTTAGATTTTGGCAGACCGGATATCCGTCACCATTGTGACTAAGTAACCCATCCACGATTTCTAAATCAAGTCCCTAGTTTCTTAATACTGTCATGTAACTGCAGCACAGTAATAAAGTTATGCGCGCCCCAGAATCGTATGTCTCCTAATACCTAAGAACCTAACTGTCCAGTAGAAGGCATCAGGACATAGGAGATAGCCCTATTCTGTCTGCAGCACATGGCCAGGAAATCCAATAGCTTTTAATACTGTTATTTAGACTGAGTGAATGTGTCTTTCTGGTGAGTTTGGTCTAACCACAAGTGATAATATTTGGTCTTGTTTGGTAAACTTTCTGAATTGTATTATATATTGAAAAGAACATTCTGTGCACTTGTATTTTATGTGAAAAAAGAATGCTGCACTGCTCCTAGAAGAAAAGTAGTGTTTGCTGTTAGTCTAAGTACTACTCCATGAAGAGCACTTTTCCTACAGTGATGTATATAATGCAAAAGAAGCACAAAACAATCTCAAAATCTGTAGCACGTTTAGGGGATAGATTTGGTATCAGGAAAACAGACCTCAGTGCAAAGTGTATGACTTGACTAACAACGACCAAAGGTGGTGAAGAAGTAGATAGATTAAGGAAAGGTTACTAAATGATTGCACTATTTATTGGAATGCCATGTTTTATTGTGAAGGAAATTATTTAAAAAACCCAAAATGGTGATGTTGGTCAATGTGCATAACGAAACTGTAAAGAATTGGTTCTCGATTGGAGAGATTTAAGACTAGCTTGTAAATTAGGTCTACCTTGGAAGATACAGGTTTTGATTTTGTAGAAGTGCCAGGATTTCCTGTCATCCTAAACCCCGGTCTGCAATGTTTGCATAATTCCACGAATGACTATTTGTTGCGAGTAATAGCTTTAGCCTTGGCATCTGTAAAGTATCCTGTATTCCAATTCGAGAATCAATTCAATACACACACTTTAATTTGCAATGTCACAAAGGATGGAATCGGAATTCTCTCAACTCCATACTAAATATTTTCAGACATGTTTAGTAAGAAAAAAACAGTGAGAACGACAAACCATTTGATCAGCTCCTGACGCCAACATACCTCTTGGTTGCATTTAAGTACTGGCTGTAACAGTAGATCAACAGCTAAAGAAGTATCTAGAGAAAAAATTGCAAAGATTCAGTGGGTGCCCTTAACTTCTTTGTAACTGAAACTCATGGGGAATCTCACTTCTGCGTCAACTATTGGGAATTAAACACCATAATCTCACAAAATAAATATACTCTTCCCAGGGCTTTACTGGTGTGTTCGACTCATTGAAGTCTGTCAACATTTTTGCCAAGCTAAATGCACAGTATGCATGCAACTTTATTTGCATATGATGCCTCTTTTAACACATATGGCCACTCTAAAAGTATTTAGCAATAGTGTTGGACCTTCAGAGCCTTGCCTGGTTCCAACGCTTTGTTAATGAAGTCCTTAAAGACTTCTGTGTTAAATTCATTATTCATATATGCATCATAACTTGATGATTTTAGCCCCCTTAGAAAACCTTGAGTTAGAGGAAGGAAGTCTTTTAGAGGCGAATAAGTAATTGTGTTCATGGACACATGCAAAAGATTCCTTTTGTAGTCAACATTTTGGGGGTTTGTCAGTGCTGGGAAGCAAAGTAATTTATTTGGCCCAGCCATGTGGACCAAGGCCCAGGCTCTGATTTTGAGCAGAGATAGAGAAATATGACATGCTGAAGTCTCATAAGCTGTGGATTTTGGGTTTACAGATCCAAACTCTTTGTGCGTGTGTTACACCAATTAGATACCTTGCTGGACCCTGTAAGCCTAAGTGGAGAGAAATTGTACTTTAGGGCAGACTTCGTTTATGTGTATAATGCAGTGAAGATTTTCCAGTAAGCACTACAGGCCGGCACTGTGAATGCTCACTCATATTATGAGGCTTACCACAGGTCAGTACAGTCCGTGCAGAGTCCCTTCTGCGACAGGCTACCTGTGCGCAAATAACGGGCTGCTACTGGGCTATACGCAAAGGTAGTCTCGCATTTGCAGCCCACACTCACGCGTGAGCACTTGTTGAAATGTTACCAGCCAAGTGCTGCTTACCTTAGCTGGTCATTAGGGACCTCATCTAATATGGTGGGCTTTGGCAGTTAGCGCACACAGTTCAATTATCATGAATTTATCATGACTGAGACTCAAATAGTAAGACTCAACAGTAAAAGTGCAAAAACCAGATAGCCAAAAGCAAAAAATCCTGATGGACTAACTAGGTGGAACTCATTTGTTACATACCTTATTTAATATTTATTTAGCACTGTTCTAGTAAATACCGAATGCATAGCAGTTACATCAATTATTATTAAAACATTGGCAAGAGTGAACAAAAATGTAAAAATAAATATATTTCTAACTTGGTGGAAAATTAGCCTCACAAACTCTAAATTACATGCTGCCATACTGAAGAATGTATCTAAAACAACCACTTAACCTTTCTCAGTTGATATCTGTTAAGTGCACAGGCCTCGCATTCCTGTCAGGCCAAGGTCAATGGACAGTGATCCTTTGTTCTTCGCAGAGTGCCCCAACATAATGATCTTATTCTTTCAGTAGCTTCACTAAAACATGGGTTTCTTTTTTACTGTTGCAACATAGAAAAAAAATGTTAAAAGGCAAGCCTTGCTTCCCCAAATGTGCTTTTGAATTAACAATGGAAATTGTACGTGCACAAATACACGAATAAGAAAGTAACACGTGAAAACAAGATGATGAGAAATCCTTTACTGAGCAGGCCTGTGCATCTTGTTAGTGATCAAACATAAATAAATTAAAAGATCACAAATCTGTAAAGGTCTCCTAATGAAAATTAATAGCACTATTCTACTCTATTGCACTGGTATTTACTTTAGCAAGGGTAAAAGACAGGCGCCATAGGTCAGGACCCCCAGATTATAGGTCTCACAGGTGGGTAAATGCTACAGTGCAATACAGTACAACTTTGAGACATCTCAAGAAACCACCCTACTTCTAGAGTAAGGAACCTGAGCACTGTTCACCTTTATGAACTAACACTCACAAATAGTTCGGACTGATGCCAGTTATATAGCCTTTGTGAGTCACTTGGATTTCCCTTTGTAAGAAGAAACTTGGGTGTAAAGCATCTGCACTAAGGGTGGTCCGCTGAAAGTTGCTACATTGCTATTGCTCTGTGTTATTGTTTACTTTATTGGAGAGTACTTATATACAACTTTTATTCTTCTACTCCGCAATGTAAACCAGTCCTCTTTGACACATGAAAATAGTGATGAGCTACTAAGGTGGCTAAATGCTTAATCCGGACAAACTAGAATAATTTTCAGAGGTAACCCACTCCATGATAAACAGATGACTGTCTGGTGAATGTAAACTGTTTGACCCCCTGACCCCACACTCTTCTAAGGCTCAGGGCAAGATGCTAAAACCACAGTTGATGGACAGAATGCAGAACAATGTCATACATTCACCCCAGTACAGAGATCTGGGCCTAAATCCATCGTTTTTTTTGCACTCCACACCACCCCAGTTCAGACATGGCCATATGCAAATTAGTCTGACCCTATGCCTCATGGGAACAGTCCAGCCCGAACTGCCAAGCCATGCCTTCCCTGGACCGGAAACAAGCTTCCGAGGACCGGTTTCTGGCATTCCAGCCGTCTTCAGCCCGGCTTGCTTGAATCCAGTGGTGTGGAGTGCATGGGACTCACGTCTGAGCATACCCATCCCACTCGGGGTGACAAATGCAAAAACCACAGTTGATGGACAGAATGCAGAACAATGTCATACATTCACCCCAGTACAGAGATCTGGGCCTAAATCCATCGTTTTTTTGCAATCCACACCACCCCAGTTCAGACATGGCCATATGCAAATCAGTCTGACCCTGTGCCTCATGGGAACAGTCCAGCCCGAACTGCCAAGCCATACCTTCCCTGGACCGGAAACAAGCTTCCGAGGACCGGTTTCTGGCATTCCAGCCGTCTTCAGCCCGGCTTGCTTGAATCCAGTGGTGTGGAGTGCATGGGACTCACGTCTGAGCATACCCATCCCACTCGGGGTGACAAATGCAAAAACCACAGTTGATGGACAGAATGCAGAACAATGTCATACATTCACCCCAGTACAGAGATCTGGGCCTAAATCCATCGTTTTTTTGCACTCCACACCACCCCAGTTCAGACATGGCCATATGCAAATCAGTCTGACCCTGTGCCTCATGGGAACAGTCCAGCCCGAACTGCCAAGCCATGCCTTCCCTGGACCGAAAACAAGCTTCCGTGACCGGTTTCTGGCATTCCAGCCGTCTTCAGCCCGGCTTGCTTGAATCCAGTGATGTGGAGTGCATGGGACTCACGTCTGAGCATACCCATCCCACTCGGGGTGACAAATGCAAAAACCACAGTTAATGGACAGAATGCAGAACAATGTCATACATTCACCCCAGTACAGAGATCTGGGCCTAAATCCATCGTTTTTTTGCACTCCACACCACCCCAGTTCAGACATGGCCATATGCAAATCAGTCTGACCCTGTGCCTCATGGGAACAGTCCAGCCCGAACTGCCAAGCCATGCCTTCCCTGGACCGAAAACAAGCTTCCGTGACCGGTTTCTGGCATTCCAGCCGTCTTCAGCCCGGCTTGCTTGAATCCAGTGATGTGGAGTGCATGGGACTCACGTCTGAGCATACCCATCCCACTCGGGGTGACAAATGCAAAAACCACAGTTAATGGACAGAATGCAGAACAATGTCATACATTCACCCCAGTACAGAGATCTGGGCCTAAATCCATCGTTTTTTTGCACTCCACACCACCCCAGTTCAGACATGGCCATATGCAAATCAGTCTGACTCTGTGCCTCATGGGAACAATCCAGCCCGAACTGCCAAGCCATGCCTTCCCTGGACCGGAAACAAGCTTCCGAAAACCGGTTTCTGGCATTCCAGTCGTCTTCAGCCCGGCTTGCTTGAATCCAGTGGTGTGGAGTGCATGGGACTCACGTCTGAGCATACCCATCCCACTCGGGGTGACAAATGCAAAAACCACAGCTGATGGACAGAATGCAGAACAATGTCATACATTCACCCCTGTACAGAGATCTGGGCCTAAATCCATCGGTTTTTTTTCACTCCACACCACCCCAGTTCAGACATGGCCATATGCAAATCAGTCTGACCCTGTGCCTCATGGGAACAGTCCAGCCCGAACTGCCAAGCCATGCCTTCCCTGGACCGAAAACAAGCTTCCGTGACCGGTTTCTGGCATTCCAGCCGTCTTCAGCCCGGCTTGCTTGAATCCAGTGATGTGGAGTGCATGGGACTCACGTCTGAGCATACCCATCCCACTCGGGGTGACAAATGCAAAAACCACAGTTAATGGACAGAATGCAGAACAATGTCATACATTCACCCCAGTACAGAGATCTGGGCCTAAATCCATCGTTTTTTTGCACTCCACACCACCCCAGTTCAGACATGGCCATATGCAAATCAGTCTGACCCTGTGCCTCATGGGAACAGTCCAGCCCGAACTGCCAAGCCATGCCTTCCCTGGACCGAAAACAAGCTTCCGTGACCGGTTTCTGGCATTCCAGCCGTCTTCAGCCCGGCTTGCTTGAATCCAGTGATGTGGAGTGCATGGGACTCACGTCTGAGCATACCCATCCCACTCGGGGTGACAAATGCAAAAACCACAGTTAATGGACAGAATGCAGAACAATGTCATACATTCACCCCAGTACAGAGATCTGGGCCTAAATCCATCGTTTTTTTGCACTCCACACCACCCCAGTTCAGACATGGCCATATGCAAATCAGTCTGACTCTGTGCCTCATGGGAACAATCCAGCCCGAACTGCCAAGCCATGCCTTCCCTGGACCGGAAACAAGCTTCCGAGGACCGGTTTCTGGCATTCCAGTCGTCTTCAGCCCGGCTTGCTTGAATCCAGTGGTGTGGAGTGCATGGGACTCACGTCTGAGCATACCCATCCCACTCGGGGTGACAAATGCAAAAACCACAGCTGATGGACAGAATGCAGAACAATGTCATACATTCACCCCTGTACAGAGATCTGGGCCTAAATCCATCGGTTTTTTTTCACTCCACACCACCCCAGTTCAGACATGGCCATATGCAAATCAGTCTGACCCTGTGCCTTATGGGAACAGTCCAGCCCGAACTGCCAAGCCATGCCTTCCCTGGACCGGAAACAAGCTTCCGAGGACCGGTTTCTGGCATTCCAGCCGTCTTCAGCCCGGCTTGCTTGAATCCAGTGGTGTGGAGTGCATGGGACTCATGTCTGAGCATACCCATCCCACTCGGGTGACAAATGCAAACAAGCACTGGTGTTGCCAATAGGTCTTGCAGTAGGAAAGTTGGAGCTATTGGTTTTGTAAATGATATTTTATATTTATATATCGTTATTGGCATTGTCAATAACAATATATAAATGTAAAATGTCATTTACAAAACCAATAGCTCCAACTTTCCAAATGCGAAACCTATTGGCAACGCCAGTGCTTGTTTTCTTTGCTTAACGACTTAAAATAGCCATAAAAATAAAGTATAGCTGAAAAAGAGGAAGAAAAATGCACGTTAAAAGTGTATATGCAAGCAAGCAAAAGAAACATCGGCAGAAGTGTTAGTGAACGAGAACCCTGCACAAATTAACACCAATGTAACGTTTAAAAAAGGTCTAAAACTGTATTTGCACCTTCTTATTTTCATAATGCTTGCCAGACCACTTATGTTTTTTCGCGGGTGGGAGTCAGCACGGAGGGTATTTACCATGTAAATGTTTACCGAGTGCAGCAGTTGAGCACGAGCATGTGCAGAAGCCGTTTGTATCACTTGTGTCCTCACTAGGCCTTACTAGGTTCGTGGAACTTTCTAAAATCTAGCGCCTATCACACAATTCTATGTGAGAAGCAAGGGATCTTGACGTCAGCAGGTATTACAATCTAGCTGACCGAAAAGTAATTCGAAAAACAATTAACCAACATGGCTCCGCTAAAAAATAAAGAAACCGTTTCAAAGCGGAAAAACATACGCATACGAGAACCCTGCACAAATTAACACCAATGTAACGGTTAAAAAATGTCTAAAACTGTATTTGCACCTTCTTGTTTTCATAATGCTTGCCAGACCACTTATGTTTTTTCGCGGGTGGGAGGCAGCACGGAGGGTATTTACCATGTAAATGTTTACCGAGTGCAGCAGATGAGCACGAGCATGCGCAGAAGCCGCATAGGTTAAGTAGTGATCGTCTTACGCCACCAGGGTCTGCTACTAATGAAGCCAATGTGTATGTGGCAAATGGGGGCTCGGGGTATCTTTATGAGGATACTTATAATGAGTTTAGATGATGAACATGAATACAATGTGAGCCAGGTAATGTGCATGCTATAAAGTCCTATTGTGGGCATGTCGATGTTAAATGAGAAAACTCACCCTGGTGAGTAGTGCAAGGGCTGACAGCAGTTGCAATAATAAGTACTCTTTGTGACATATATGTAGGTCCCTTACTTTGAAACGACGTGTCAAAAGTAACTTACATTAAAAAACTGCCAACATGTACTTAACAACTCCCATGCTTACTGACCTCTCTCTTTCTCACTCGCTGTAATGCCTGGGGCTGAAAAATGGGCTCCGCCCACCCTGTTGCTCTCCGCGCCGCCACCCTGCAATAAAATTTGGATCTGGTTTTCCGTTTCTTTCCTCTCAGGAATTCTCTCTGCCGTTTTCTGCAGCCACGACCTGCAGCATGCCTGTCCACTCACACGCTCACCTTTACAGTGGGGTTGCAATTCCCAAACTCCCAGGGTCCTTGCTGCACATATACAATACCAGGAAAATGCGTCCTCCATGTTGTCCTCTGACACAATGCGCTGCAGCAGCTGATGAGGTGGTAAGGGTGGGAGAGGAGGGGGGGAAATCAGGAAGGAGCAAGGCAAACAGGAGGTGAAAGGAGGAAAAGAGGTTAAGTACTTGAAGTACTACAGAGAGGTAGTTTAAGGGCTGTGGGCAGAGATACAGAAGGAAAGAAGCAGAGGGTTGTTAGGTGGAGCTAACCAAAAAGGCGATGCCAAATATAAGGCTAGGGAGAGGGAGTAGGGAGAGGCGGGCTCTATGAAATGTGACTAGCCTAATTGGAATAAGGCACTGTAAAGCGAGGAGAGAGACTTGTAAGGTAGAAAGGGCGTGGAAGAAAATAGAAAGCTGAGGTATGAAGCAAAGATGTGGTTAATGGAGAAAAAAAGCTGGGAAAGTGAACAGCACAAACTTTTTGGGACATCTCTCGAGCTAAGGTGACGAAAGTGCGTAAGAATACAATGGAGCTAAAGCGAAGCCGGGGCAATTGGGCAGAGCGTGACCAAAGGACCAGAACAGTCCATTTCCTTTTAATTGTTGGAAAGAAAGTACAATGCGCTGATTCCCAAACCGTTTGAATACCATAACAATGAAAAATGAAAGTGAAAGCGTGCATGGCGCACTGAGAATAAAAACAATGGCATGGTCCCATGAGTGATGTGTGCGGTCACCACTGCTGAAAAGTGGGGTGCCGGACTGCTTGGCTGTGCTTCACGAACTATGAAGCGTGGACGATGGATGAGGGGTTATGGGAAGGAACGTTGTATCGCGACCTCCATAAAGCAGGCTTCACGGTTTGGCAAGCTGCGCAGCCACCATTGTTACTGCTGAAAGTGAAGACATATGAAACAAGGGGAAGAGTATGAAAGAGAAGGGAAACCATGGCAGGGATTATTATAGACAAGAGCGGCAGGGAAACTGAAAGTACGGCCGGCCACCCATGAATAATTAGGGGAGGAGAAGCCGCAGAGCGCACGCTGGGAGAAGCCCTTTGATGTGCTTGCGGCCGTGAAAAAATGCAATTAGGAGGGAGGGAGGGAGGCTGATGCGCGTGCTTGTTTGGTCACGTGATTCACGTGAACTCAAAGAAAACTGCACCAAAAAGCCCTTGGTTTGACGAACATTTTGAGCACTTGAATTCACGCTCTGCTCAATGCGCATGCGCATTTATAGGTCGCGAGACCTAAAACCACAGTTGATGGACAGAATGCAGAACAATGTCATACATTCACCCTAGTACAGAGATCTGGGCCTAAATCCATCGTTTTTTTTTGCACTCCACACCACCCCAGTTCAGACATGGCCATATGCAAATCAGTCTGACCCTGTGCCTCATGGGAACAGTCCAGCTCGAACTGCCAAGCCATGCCTTCCCTGGACTGGAAACAAGCTTCCGAGGACCGGTTTCTGGCATTCCAGCCGCCTTCAGCCCGGCTTGCTTGAATCCAGTGGTGTGGAGTGCATGGGACTCACGTCTGAGCATACCCATCCCTCTCGGGGTGACAAATGCAAAAACCACAGTTGATGGACAGAATGCAGAACGCAGAACAATGTCATACACTTAAGTATGGCAGTCTTCCCCATTAAGATGCTCCCACAGAAATGATTCTCAAGGAAATTAATGATATCTGGTCCTTGATGGAGGGAGACATTGGGGAAGTGAACATAGACATGTTTCTGTTACTTTATGGTGTATTCAAAGTAGGGCGTGGTGGATCTAAGAGTTAAGGACATGGTTGCCAGCTCCAGCACATACTCCGACAATCAGAAAACTAAACTGATCATGCAAGACCTGTAAAAAGCAGCAAGGATGCTGAAGGAATGGTCAGTCACAGTAATTTGTGTTTTGTGTGAATCCTAGAGGTTGCAGAAGGAAGGCACCCCAAATTGTCTTTGAAACCTGGGTCTACACCTTTCTGGCCACAGAAGAACTCCACTCATATGGTAGAAGTAATACATCAGGTGCTCCCACTGCGGCACCTGCTGGGGGTCTGACCGACTCTGCTCATTGCCAACCTCCTCAACTACAAGGACTGTAACAACATAATATAACATACATACAAGGAATGTAACAGCATGGAAATTGATTCAGGTCTCATACAAGTCCTCCATGACTGACGGTGATGATTTTCCCATATCACTCCAGTCTAAAAGCAGGAGGAGTCTTTCGAAGAGGACTAGATAAAACTAGGTGGGTGGAGCTGGACTACATATTTAACGAAGCTAAAATCCTACTCCTACTTTACTCCTAATCGACTCCTAAATCTGCATTAGACTGGGCACCACAGCACAAAGATCACATAAGATGTGAACAGCAGGTGAGGAAAATGATTTGATGATTCTAAATCGGGGAATGCTTTCATTTCAGGCTTCTGGTACCACGGGGCAAACAAAGGCTTCTTAGTACCATTCTTGGGGAGTTAGGATCATTTGAATCTCATTGCCCTGAGGTCCGTCATACTATTGCTCTGTAAACTGAGCCATGTACAGCCCCTTGAGCGCTTGACTCTCAGTGATAGCAATGGCAAGCAATCACAGACGTCTCGTGCAGGTATTGTGGGAGTACTTCAAAGTCAAAACTCAACAGCCACCGTGCAGTGCAATAACAGATTTTCCAAAAGACACAATTCACACAGAAAACTCAGTACTGTACACTACAGGTCATAGATACACATTTCACTGGCTTCTCGCTCTCTTTTTTTTCCCGGGTTCAAATTTTTTGTTTGGTAGGTATCCAGCACAGGTATAGTTTTACCCACTCTGTTAAGTTTGTGTGCTTAGTTACTCTTATCAGTCCCCTTTTTCTGCCCTTTGGGCATGGCAGGAAGCCTTAGCATGCGTCTAGCTGTCTTTCTTTCTGTCCTAGGAGGAAATGTGCTGGTTGCGAGTGCTCCAACTCTCAGGTCAAGTCTGGGGAAGGCTACAGTAGAGGGCAACACCAAGAATCTGTGCAGGCTTCCGTGAGGTCACATATCTGCCCGTTTCTTTGCTTTGGGCGAGATTGGGTGGTGGCACCCAGTGTCAAGTGTCACAGGGCCACATCAAGCCAGTCTCCTTTTCTGGTGCAGTTCAAAGTCAAAGCTGCACAGTTCACTTGGGCACAGTTTTAACATGTTACAGCAGCACACACCACTTAGTTTTTACGATGTAGCAGCACAGTCCACTCAAGCACATCTCGATGCTGCAATGGCACGGTTCACTAAGGCACACATTCACAGTGTTGCTGCAGTGCTGGCCGCTTGTTGGGAAACACAGCATTCAAGTCCCTGGCCCACTCCTGCAGGGTCAACATGCTTCTTCCCTTTCAACAGGTTGGGTGGCCTACAGGTGCTTCAGGAAATGGGTCCAGCTTTTCCCTTCCAGGTCAGACTCCAGGTATTGTCCCCTCACCTCCGGGAAGCTGGCTGTTAGTCAGTTTTGAGTCAGCTCTGCACAGCAATACCCTGAGCAGACTGCGAACCACTCCATAAGTTAGGAGTGGAACAATAAGTGGGTCAGAGGCTCCCACATGTATACATCAGACAAGGGATGTGGAGTCTTTGTTTGTATTGTACTTCTAGAAGCGGTTTGGGTTGGTTCTTCTCTCATCTGTCCTCTCCAGGATGTTCTTCAGATGCAGCATTTAATCAAAGTAATGCCGCTCACAGTAGCATAAACTCCAACATGGAGTTACCACAACAGAGCCACAAAGAGGTGTGACTTTTCTGGGCCTGGCTAGCTATCTAGCTTTCTGCAGTCACACTGAATAGTGAATAGGAAGAGGACAAAAGGATGTACTCACCTAAAGGCCCTTTACACTCTGAACAACAGTCCCATACTTTACCCCCATCATCTGCCAAATGGCAGTGGGGCTCTAAACTACTCAGCATTTTCCTTTAACAAAAGGACCTAATCACATTTCTGAAGGGAGCTCCACTTGACTGACTATGTGTCATCCTCCAGCTTCAGGAATGTTACCAGTATACTTGCACTGTCTAGGAAAACAACCTCACCTCCCATGTTATGCACATGAACAGGCTAATGTCTGGGATAACGCGTAGAAGTCCATTTTTACTCCGTGGAATTATGTATTTTGGGAATCAATAGTTATGATCAGACACTTTTTATCTGTGTCACTGGAGTGGAGGTATAATGGCCCACTTGAGTAAAAATGGACTTCTACGCATTATCCCAGATTTTAACGGTAGCATCCCATGTATATGTTATGCATGTGTGACCTGTGTGGTACATACATTGTGTGTATAGATGAACCAGAGTAATGGAGTCCTGCAGGTTTCATTTTGTAATCCCCTTGCCTGTTCATGTGCATAACATGGGAGGTGAGGTTGTTTTCCTAGACAGTGTAAGTATACTGGTATCATCTATACACACAATGTATGTACCACACAGGCCACACATGCATAACATACACTTGGGATGCTACCGCTAATGTCTGGGATAACGCGTAGAAGTCAATTTTTACTCAAGTGGGCAATTATACCTCCACTCCAGTGACACATATAAAAAGTGTCTGATCATAACTATTGATTCCCAAAATATGTAATTTCGCCATCTCCACTCTACATGCTGAGCCAATGACCGAGGTGATGGTTCACTGTCAGTCAAATGAGAACACGCTTGATGCGCCCCTTCAGGTCACATTAGGGGTTCAGGAACTCATCCCAACCAAATGACAGGCCTAGCCTTTGCACACAAAGAAGATTGACGTGAGGATGGGGTCAAGATCAAAAACCAGGATACCAGATAATCGCAGGCAGGCATTCAGGGCCGGGGAACACAACTGTACATCACACAGGAGACATTTCTGTTCCAACACTTCATCATGTGGCCATCCTGAAAAACAAGCATTTGCAATGCAAGAGGGCTTGCATTAGTAAAGTTAGAGGTATTAGTATTGTAAATGACAAATTTTTTATTTATGTTTTTGTTTTGAAAATAGCGAAATTAATAACTTTGTCATTTACAATGCCAATAGTGTTAACTTTTGCAAATATGACATCTATAGCATTTGTAATGCAATATGTGTTGTATTTACATGACTTAGATGTATTAATATTAAAAATAACAATGGGTTGTATTTTTTTCAATATTTAATACTTAAATAAAAGTTATTGTAATTTATAATGGCAATAGCTTAAACTTTTGCAAATAACTTTTTGGAAGATTATGTTTAGTGTATTTTATTGTGATGAAAATACAAGAACATAAGTGAAATATTAACATTTTTTTGTGACATTTGTAATAAAGTTTGAAACATTGAGAGAACATATTTGAATCAGTTGTTGTTGAATGGTTGCACAGATTGATGCTGAGGTGGCTCTGAATGATGTTGTGGCGGCGACGAGTGATGCTGTGGCGTTCAGTGATTTTCTGGTGCCCCTGAGTGATGCTGTGGTGATGCGATGGATAGTGAGGGCGATTGATAGATAGAGAGAGGGCGAAAGATAGTTAAAGGGAGGGCGAGTGATAGAGGCAGGGTGAGAGATAGAGGCAGGGCAAGAGGGCGAGGGATGGAGTGTGGGCGAGGGATGGAGTGTGGGCCGGGGGAGGGATGGAGTGTGGGCCGGGGGAGGGATGGAGTGTGGGCCGGGGGAGGGATGGAGTGTGGGCCGGGGGAGGGATGGAGTGTGAGCCGGGGGAGGGATGGAGTGTGGGCCGGGGGAGGGATGGAGTGCGGGCCGGGGGAGGGATGGAGTGCGGGCCGGGGGAGGGATGGAGTGTGGGGTGGGGGAGGGATGGAGTGCGGGCCGGGGAGGGATGGAGTGTGGGGTGGGGGAGGTATGGAGTGTGGGGTGGGGGAGGGATGGAGTGTGGGGCGGGAGGGATGGATGGAGTCGGGGTGAATTGATGGATGGATGGATGGAGTGCAGAGATGGATGGATGGAGTGGGGGGGATGGATGGATGGAGTGGTGGGATGGATGGATGGATGGAGTGTGGGAGCCGAAGGCAAGAAAAAACGAGTACAATCAGGGAAGCAGAAGGCAAGAAAACGAGGGCAATCGGGAGCAGAAGGAAAGAAAAATCAGGGGAGCAGAAGGCACGAAAAACGAGTACAATCAGAGGAGAAGAAGGCACAAAAATGAGTACAATCAGGGGAGCAGAAGGCAAGAAAAAAACGAGTACAATCAGGGTAGCAGAAGGCACGAAAAACGAGTGCAATCGGGGCAGAAGAAGGCACGAAAAAAAAGGGGAGCAGACGGCACGAAAAACGAGTACAATCAGAGGAGAAGGCACAAAATAAAGCTCACCAGCAGAATGCAGATACCCCCAGTTGCTCATTAACTCGATCAGAGAGTACCCATGCAACACCAACAACCCCATCCTTGTTTTAACTGGGTGTTCAGTCGTGAAATGGTGAGCAGAAAGAATTTCCCAATTCCACACGGAGGATGTGGGGTTTGGAATTCAGATGCCTTTGTGATGTGAGCGGTAGAGTGAGGGTGGTACAGTGAGGGCATGAGGGCAGTAGAGGGGTATATTGAGGGTGGTAGAGTGAGGGCGGTAGAGTGAGGGCGGTAGAGTGGTAGTGTGAGGGCGGTAGAGTGAGGGCAGTAGAGTGGTACAGTGAGGGCGGTAGAGTGAGGGTGGTAGAGTGGTAGTGTGAGGGCGGTAGAGTGAGGGCCTGAGGGCAGTAGAGTGGTATATTGAGGGCGGTAGAGTTTGGGTGTGAGGGTGGTAGAGTGGTATATTGAGGGCGGTAGAGTGTGGGTGTGAGGGCGGTAGAGTGGTAGAGTGAGGACGGTAGAGTGAGGGCATGAGGGCGGTAGAGTGGTAGAGTGAGGGGCGGTAGAGTGAGAGGCGGTAGAGTGGTAAAGTGAGAGGCGGTAGAGTGGTAGAGTGAGGGCGGTAGAGTGGTAGAGTGAGGGCGGTAGAGTGGTAGTGTGAGGGCGGTAGAGTGAGGGCCTGAGGGCAGTAGAGTGGTATATTGAGGGCGGTAGAGTGTGGGTGTGAGGGCGGTAGAGTGGTAGAGTGAGAATGGTAGACTGACTTTTTTGCCTTAATTAGGGCCATTTTCCTAATTGACCTAGAGTTCACAATCCAAGCAAAAAAGCTTTAAAAAAATTGGTTGCTTGGTACAACATAACAAGAGTAGATTCATGCTAGCCAGAAACTGTAGGTACATTTTACGACACCTCTTAATGCCCTTTAGCCTGGATTATTGTCAACATTGAAAATCCTTTGATACTTTGGAGTTGGGTTATTTAAATTTCTGTAAGAGAAACCTTGTGTGGTCACTGTCAAGGTAGATAGTGCACTGTCCAATCCCTCCCCATTTGCAGGACAGATAGAATAGACACTCTTGTGGAGGTCTACTGGATTTGATCACCACGTAGGTTGACTCACAGCATTTCGATTTTCATTGCAGGGAGGTAGTTAAGTTAAGCTTTAATATAAAAATGAACAGGTTTAAGTTCAAATCTTAAATTTAACAAGGACTGTAATGCCAACAATGCAAATGGCAGTTCATTGTGCATAGTTAGGTTAAAAAATATACAAAATCAAGACCCATTATCATAACCACCCTGTGCCAGCTTGTTCTCCATTGATAATTATGGCCACATACTCTTCAACTTTTAAACTACCCCCTCTCACCAATGATTAGAGAGGAAAGAAGATTCTTTTACAGGAAAAACAAAGGTAGAAAGCAGGAGAAAAGAAAATTGAGAATGGCAAAAGGGAAAGAATGCAATGAAAGTACAGGAGAAGGCATGAGAGTGCAGAAAGCAAAGCACATGTACATCCCCACCTGCTAAACCACCCAAGGAAATATTTCCCACCAACACATCACATCTAATTTGGACAAACAAGAGGTGTCCAATGACTAACTAACATTGGAGAAGTGTACCAGTTGCACACAGTCCTCGTTGCTGTCCAGAAAAGTCTATTACTTCCATGTGTGGAAATGTATATAGGGCCCGATTTAGATCAAGGGGGACAGGTTAATCCGTTACAACGGTGACGGACATCCTGTCCACTGAAATGTAACTCCCATTTTATCCTATGGAATTTACATTTTGGCAGAGGGGATATTTGTCACTGTTGTTACGGAGCAACACGTCAGCTGAGCTCTAAATCAGGCCCATTATGTCTGCTTAGATGGGTCACTTTTAGCTTTGTCATGTTCCATACAGATACACCCTCCACTTAGAATGCTATAGATAAATATCCTTCTGCAGGGTCTATGTCGGTTCAGCCACCTTCTTCTTAATAGGGCCTGGGAGCGTACCATGTTGGTGCCACCATTAGCCATGAACATAGACCCCATGGCCCTAGAAGAGAGTCTGAACTCTCTTCCCACTGTAGTGGGAGTCACCTAGCTTGAGCGGGCCAACCACTCCGAGCAAGCAGCTGAGTTGTCTCTCTGATGGATTTCTTTACTGCTGTAGGGGGAAACCACATCATTATTCATGTTTGCTTCCCTTTTAGTATTTTCCAGGTGATCTATTTTGCCTTTCATTGTTATTGGTGCTCTTACCAGTTTTGATACTCAGCGTAGCTTTGTATCTTGCATCTACGTGACTTGCTCAACCCTTCAATGTCACCATTGTGTTCTCTATTATGTAATAGGGGAAAGAAAGCCTCCTCGCTCACTGCTTACCCTCCACCCTCTGAAATGAACAGATTTAAATATGTGCCAGTGGCTGAAGGGCCTAGCTAGTCACAACACTTAAGTCTCCTCCTGGATTCCCTCATAAGAGGCTTAAATAACTGGATTGGTATACCAATCTCAGTTATGGATTGGCATACAAATCCAGTGGCCCTCCTTAGGCACTTCAATTCAAAGCTATTTATGCATTATCACTGGGAAATTGTTCAGTATGCTTTAGACAAATCTCCGTTCCTCATTATGATTTGAGGAAATGCCAAGAGTTGCATGGAGAAGTTTCATGCTGTTGTAATACTGGTCATCAATTTTAATTGCATGTAATTACTAGCTTTTGTGACAGTGGGCAGAGGCAGGTAGAAAAGTGTCCCTTTTGGGCATCAGCCGCTCCTTATTTTTTAGGGAACAATATTGTGTTGTTTTTCAGTCTTGAGCACCCCAAATTATAGAACGTTCCATCTGCATTCATTTGTTTAAGAAGGAATTACAGGAAAGAAATTTTCTTCAGATCAGATCCACAAAGCAACATTGACAATGTTTCATGCTTTGAAGGACCTCAAAATGATTTGATAGATGGTTCACCTTACGGAAACACCCATAAGTGAGGAGGCATGACTTCCTCAGATATCTGCCTCAGAGGCATTCATAGACTAAGATTGAATTCGATTTTAAAAGATTGTGATTGTACTGGTCTGCCTAAAATCATTTGCAAAATTGCAAACAGACTTTGAGTTGGATGGCAAACAGTTATACATATGTTTGAAGCTGAGTCATGTTCTCTGTCACTAGCTACTTGGTTTCAGTCCTTAAGAGGCCAAATTAACTTCTAAATATTTGAATGCTGTGCCTACAGATCATTCTTACTTAATCTCCTGAACACTTACAGGAAATGGGCAAAGGAGGCTTATATTCAAAGGTAATGGGTAAAGTTTGTCTGTATTACACTAGGGCTACGCTTTTGCATATGAAGCAGGCTCTGTGCTTTAAACGTTTGTGTGGAGTCACTACAGTCCTTTCTCGTGTATTCAGTTGGCAGTAGACCCTAACGCAGAAAAGTATTACTTGTTCAAATCGTGGAAGATCTTTATGTAGATATTTGCATTAGAATTGTCTTAGACCCTGTTTATTAGCATTGTGAAGTGAGTTATTGTGAAAGGAGGCACCACAGGTTTGCAGCATTACCAGGACCATGGTCATAGAGGCTCTGAGTTGCTGTGCTAGGGTTGCTGACAAAATATAAGATATGGTGTCCTTTGAAGTTACATTTCAATATTAATGTACCAAACACCTCTTTACCAGCGCCACTACTGAAATGTACTTTCTTGTCTCTTGTGACCTTATATTTTAGAAGACTACTTATGGAGATGCTACACTATTACTAAAGACTTGCTTTGGCCAAGTATCATCTAAATTTAAAAAAAAGCAAAACAAAATTTCATCATCAAACAAATTGAACAGTCCAGTAACTCTGTGAAGACTCTGTTCAAGATAGTTAAGGATTTTACCTCTCCTAAGGCCTGCAGCCAATCCCCAAATGAGTCGCAGGATCTATGTAACGCCATTGCTACTTTTTTTCAAGATAAAATAGCCACCATCTACGACAACTTCCCTCAGATAGCTCCGACCGCTATGGTATCTCTAGTAGAACTGGAAGAGAAGCAAGGGATACATAACTGCTCCCTTGAGAGCTTTAAGTTAGTCACCAACGAGCAGGTACAAAAAGGCTTAGCCTTGGCAAAATCAGGCTCTCCCTATGACCCATGCCCCCAAAAAACGATGGCTCTCTTAGCAAAAAGCTGTACACCAGCTGTCTGTGATATTACTAATTCTTCCATCTCCACAGGCATAATTCCCTCCTCTTGGAAGGAAGCAGTGTTACGTCTTATTCTCAAAAAATCTACAGCAGATCTGGCTATCCTCAGCAATTACCGGCCTATCTACCTTCTGCCCTTGCTGGGGAAGCTGCTGGAAAGAACCATGAATCAACAACTGAGTGCCTATCTAGAACAAAATGAAATCCTGGATCCTTTTCAATCGGGCTTTCGCCCCGGGTTTAGTAGGTAGACTGCGGTTTCGGCGGTAACTGATTCACTACGATTAACCATGGACTCGGGCAGTTCCACTATACTGATTCTCTTAGATCTCTCTGCAGCATTCAATACGATCTCCCACATTAAGCTAGCGGAGAGACTATCAAATTGCGGAACCACGGGAACTACCTTAGAATGGTTGCTACACTTCCTGTCAGGAAGAACATAAACGTTTACGTTAGGGCTTTATTCTTCAAGAACAATGCCTTAAGAAAGGGGGGTTCCTCAGGGCTCAGATTGTAGAACAGCTGGGTTTTTAAATCGTTTCACACGCCGACGACGCTCAGCTGTTGTTCACGATCGGGAAATGTCCAGAGCAAGAAAAACATACGTTTTGCCAATGGTATGAGGCTGATTTCAGACTGGTTCACGACGAATCATCTTCAATTGAACCCTGGGAAGACTGAAATTATGCTGATGGGGAAAGCCCCAGACATTTGGACGGATGACGGGTGGCCTGACCAACTGGGCTCTGCCCCCTCCCCTAAACTCTCTATAAAGAACTTAGGAATAAAAATTGACCGCTCCCTGTCAATGAAAGATCATATCTCGACATAGACCAGCACATGCTTTTATGGTCGCCGACTTCTTCGGAAAATACTTCCATTTATACCCATCTCCCATCGCAAGACGCTAGTACAAGCTATGATACCTAGCCGGTTGGACTACGGAAACGCCCTGCTGGCAGAAGCGGGGGGGACTCTTTTGGCGAAACTGCAAATTGCCCAGAATACAGCCACAAGAATGATTTTAAACCGTCCGGCGGGCTCGCTATCAGTTCCGCTGCTCAGA
Source organism: Lissotriton vulgaris (assembly GCF_964263255.1). Classification (NCBI taxonomy): domain Eukaryota; kingdom Metazoa; phylum Chordata; class Amphibia; order Caudata; family Salamandridae; genus Lissotriton; species Lissotriton vulgaris. Next base: position 1,227,719,046 of record NC_141693.1, read on the forward strand.
GAACTTTACTGGCTTAGTGTTAAAAAGAGATCCTTCTTTAAGGTCTGTTGCCTAACCCATAATGCCCTTAATGACAAAGGTCCTCGTTATCTACAACATAAACTGGCTAAATATAGTCCCAGTAGGACACTTATATCGACCTCTCTGCACTTGTTACAAGTTCCTCGAATCTGGCTGATTCGGACTGGAGGGAGAGCCTTCTCCTATCTGGCTCCCAGGTATTGGAATGGGCTCCCCCTGGCTCTCTGATCCATTCCGCATTATGGCACTTTTAAGAAACACTTGGAAGACATTTCTGTTTTAAAAAATCCTATCTATAATCTTCTGACAGCAAGTAGTCCAGTCTCTAGCCAGCGCCAAGATGCCCCAGGGTGAGTTGCACGCTCTATAAATACCAAATACAATACAATACACTAATGGAATTTGTGCTGGGAGGTTGCTTATTGCTGCATCTGGTCTGTTTTATACCTGGCATGCTTATGTCATTACGCTCATTATAAAAGTGGATGCTGCTGGGGTTCACACGCAATGGGACAGGACTACTTTCCTATTGGGTGGCTTCATTCAAGAGCCAACAAAATGGGGAAATTGATATAAGCATATAATAGGTCTGTGCCTAATGTATGTCTGTAAGTTCCTGGGTTAAAAAATCCCCAAGTCAGATGTACATTTTCAATGTGATAATCTGTATTTATTTGCTGCCAAAGGTAAACTAAGGCGGACAGACACGCCAAAGGTAAACAAAAGCAAACTTTTAACCCCTTAAGTACTGCATCGGTGCGTTGGCCGACGGCAGCACTACCTCCCCAGTGCTGCGCACGACCATTGGACGTCCATTCAGCACTAGTTCCAATGGACAGCGCAGCACTGGGGAGGGATGTTTACTAGCATCTATGAGGTTAAAAATAGCAACATTAATTATAAAAAAAACTCTTTCTTTTTGCTTGCCCACTGTTCCATTCATATTTAATTAAACGCTGATGATCTTCCAAAGCTCACTAAGAGCTCTGAACATTTTCCCAGGTGGTAAATAACTACTAATACTTCTGGTTACAGTTAGATTCTAGGTTGCCCTGGAATTTTTGCATGACAACCAAAGCTAACTACTCAAAGTACCCCAATACTTGCCAGATTCATATGGTTCACACTTACCTGGCCAAGGTAAACTCTAACTCATACTTACGGTGCAGGACATTTGAACCCCTTTCAACATTAGACACAATACAATCCCAACACATGGAGGCAAGTAATGGCAATTAGAAAATCTATTCCAATATAAAACTTGAGGCTAGATCTGAGAGTCAAATCAAGCTGTATCGTTATCATAGTAGCTGTATTATGCTTATAATTTAAAATGAGTGAACTCCCAGAAGGTAGCGTGATGTATATTATTAGGCAAGCTAGAAATGGTATACAGTCTATATAACATACCTGGCCTTGCTGCAGGTGCATAAAATAAGGTTTTATCATAGTCTCCAACCTGAGCAAAGCTAGCACAATTCAGTGCACATATCAATAACAAACTTTCTTCAATAATATTGAGTTTCTTTTCTTCTCTTTATTATTGCTCCTTTTACATGGTTTCTTCTGGGTAAAACAGTTCTCATTTCATTTCAACCACAGGGTAACCAAAGAAAATTCTTGCCACAGTTCTCAATTTGAAATTTCCTCAGCCAAAAAGTAGTCAAAAGGTCTTGCCAACACATGTTTCGTCAGACTTATTTGCCAACAGACTTCATCAGGGCTAAAATAAACATAAAATAGCCTTAAGTGATATAACAACAACCTTGCATTCAGCATCAAAATTCACATGGCTAAGCCACAGGTCTATAGCAAGAACTCGCAGCAGGTAAAGAACCTACACTAGTACCAAAGTGTGCAAAGAGGTGAGAGAAAGACACAATGCTCTCACAAAAAAGCATAAGGGCTCTAAAAAGAGAGCAAAGACGATGTGTGAGATATCAGCACCCCTATTAGACCCCAAAGACACCTACACTCATAAAGTAAAAGGAACTATTATGCAACAAGAGACTTACCAAATATAAGTATATATGGTTTTTTCGAGGAAAGGATCAATTCAATAGCCAGTCCAAGAGCCAAACGCCCAGACTTGGTCAAGTTCCTCAACATGAAGCGCAAAATTATTAATGCCCAAATCAAAAAAAAAAAGACATGAAACCCAGTATTCTATACTCAAAAATAAGTAAGTTACCGCAATATTTCTAAACCAAAAAGTAACAACACTGCTGATAGCTGCACCTGCTATAAGGAGAAAGGCAGCTACACATCACATCTGTACCCCCTCATTCATTACAGTAAGAAAAAACCTATCAGTCGGTGAACTAAAAGGGGTGCAGGGGAAAAAGCAGACTAATCTTAGAGTCTGCATCAATATTTAATTAATAAAAAGATGCAGGCAAAGAACGTAGAACACGGGGAGAGGTATCAAGCTGTGCGTCAAAAAATGTTAAGGCTATCTGAGTAAAATATCACTAGTAATTAAGTAAATCAATGAGTATATCTGAAAAACTCTGTATTATAAATATAATTGCGTGTGAGTACGTACGGGCCAACCTGCTCACACATTATGAAAACTAAGTTCCAGTCACAAACAAAATTTTAAAATGTCATAAAAGTTATGTTTTACCTCGAAGGAGAAGTCGTCACTTCACATACAAAATGAAGACCAGGTGGGCATAATAAAATTCCCGGTAAGTACACCGAGTTCGAACCTGTAACATGAGAAGTAAGAGCCAAATTGAATGTAAAGTCTATCATTCCAGTAATCGGACATAACATCAAATTTCTAGTCAACTATTAGGCATCAACCCAAAAAAAACAGTAAAGCTAACGGAACTTTAAGGTCTATAGAAGAGTTATTAAACAAGGCATCAAAAAAAGCCGTGCTGTATGACATCCCAATTGTAACTATAAAGCACCAGCTCAAATAACGTCGGGCACTAGCAAACCTTAGGAAATTGTTCCAAAATAGTTAAACAGGGCACAAGATAGCCAAACAGTGAAACATACCGAAGTATCGTAAATCAGCAGTCGAGAGCGTGTGTCAAGTAAACGGCGTCTAGCACAGGCGCCATCTTAGAGTGCACATTTATACGCTCGTCGGTCATTAAAACTGATGACGGATTAAAGATCTAAGGTAGAGCCATTTTTTATTTTGTATTTTATTTATTAAATTGTTGCAAAACAGAAAACACTAGACACAAAGAGAAAGTCTGTGCAAAATCACAATACACAGCATCAAGGTAAAGTCCAAAACAGGCATAGAGTTACAATGATGAGCTTTATGGCGGCAGGAGGAACCAGGAATGATGAAGTATCAGCACCAGAAAAAACGTAGGGTCACGTCCACCCCAAACGGCGGGCAGAAAAGAACAATAGCCAAGAGGGACAGAGGATCGCAGGAGCGTCAATGGAAATAGAGTTAGGGGCCCAGCGCAGGCCAGCACCGGCGGCCGCCGCGGACCGAAGGCCGGCAGGGAGTGCGGGAGAGGCAGCGCCACCGGGGAGGAAGCGAGAGAGAAGGAATGGGAGGATAAAAGGCCAATCAGACAGCAAGGCGGGGGACACACAATCCCAGCTCTATGAACCTGGAGACTACCGCAGAGAGGCGCAGAAGCCCGCGGAGGCGCCGGGAGGATAAGGTAAGGAGAATAGTCACCGACCAACATCGGCAGCCACCTCGGGTGTGGGCCAGCGGGGAGCGCAGGAGAGGCTGTGCCACTGGAGTGAGAGCGGGAAAGGAGATAGGCAACCAAGGAGGCCCAAATGTGGAGAGGGCGAGACCTGGCAGGCATCAAATCCCAAAACTCAGATAAGAGCGTCTGACAGTGAGCGGCATCCTCCAGTCAACTCGCAACCTTAGGAGCGGGCCGCCAACCCCAACACATGGCCACCCTATGCCTGGCCAGCACCAAAAGCATCGCAATCAGATGGCGGGAGGCATCAGAGCAAAATTTAACGAAGCAGAGGAGACACAGGATAGGATCAGGGTCCCCCATCTCGCCGGTAATGTCCGAGATAATGGCGCAAACCGCCTGCCAGAACTCTTGAATCTTAGGACAGAGCCATGCCAAATGAGCAAAGTCTGCAGCTGGGGCGGCACAACGCCTACACGAGTCCTCAGGGATAAGCCCGAGCCGATGGAGATGCACGGGAGTGCAGTAAAACCTGTGCAAGAACTTGAAATGAATCAAGCGGAGCCGATAATTCGGTGAGAGTTTTTTGGTTTGGCAGCAGCAATAAAGCCAGTCAGCCTCTAAGATATCAACACCAAGGTCTGCACCTCACGCGCCCGAGTCGAGGAGATGGGGGATGAAGACAAGGCGAAAGCGTATAATTTGGTGTCCAACTTGTGTGGCAATGTGGAAGTATATATGAAATCCAGGGCCGGAAAGGTAGGGGGGAGTTGTGGAATGTAGGATGCAGTTTCCGGCAAGTAGCCCACAACTGATAGAACAAGAGCGTGTCCTGCAATGATGGGGACTCTGGAAGCGAGTAGAAGGAATTCTCCGGGTAGAGATCAGCTAAAATCCTCAGGCCCAGCCCACCGCATGGCGAGACATGCTAGAAGACTGAAGGGACGGGAAGTCCGGGTGGCCCATAATTGTCATCGTATTGGTAGAGAGAAAAAAAAGCCAGAATGCCGGCGCAAGGAGGACCATGCCCAGCGCAGCGTCTCTACCGTATTAACCTCTGTCATGGGGCGCACCATAGGAGCGAACAGCGCACTAGTTAGTGGCCAGGGGGAGGCGACGTCAGACTCCACCGCATGTGGGGCTGATAAGGGGGTGGGGTGAAGCTAAAACTGTAAGAAGCTGGCCTGAGCGCATAGAGCATAGAGCCGAAAGTCAGGCGCACCCAAACCGCCATCCGACATGGGCAAAGTCAGGATATCATAAGCTACCCTGAGTTGCCTCCCGCCCACACCAGCGAGACTACCAAAGAACGCAGCCTACGGAAGAAATGAGAAGTTAGGGGGATAGGTATGTTTGAAAAGAGGTAAAGGAATTTAGGAAGGACCACCATCTTGGCAATAGCGATGCGGTCGGCCAGGGACAACGGCAGACGGCTCCACAGTGGGATCTTGGATTCGAGCCAGTCAACCGCACGCCCAAAGTTCGACCTCCAAAGGTCATCTAACTCTCTACTCGGCCGGATGCCCAAGTAGCGCATAGGCCCGGACGCCCACTCAAATGGGAAGTCAGGCACGAAGGTGATGGTAGCATCTGTCAATGGGAAAAGAACGGACTTACTCCAGTTTACCTGGATGCCCGAGAGCCCGCCAAATCGAATAACCTCCCGCACCAAGGGACTGAGGTTTTCCTGGCGGTGACGGACATAAAGAGTGATATCGTCCGCATACGTAGAAACTAGGAGGGAGCGGGACGAGAAACCAAGGCCTCTGTGAGTATGATGCTGCTGTAACCTAGCGGCCAGGGGCTCCATCGTGATGGCAAAAAGCATGGGCGATAGTGGGCATCCCTGACTGGTTCCTTGGGTAATGTTGATGGGGGCGGACACCTGACCATTAATACGAAGACGGGTGGTGGGACTGGTATAAGGGAATTTAATATTACGCAAATAGTGGGCGCTAAACCCCATGCGTGTTAGAACGTAAAAAAGGAAGGGACACTCCAGCATGTCAAACGCCTTTGTGGCGTCAAGCAGGGCAGCCACGGCTGGAAGAGTAGGATTAATTTGGTGTAAAACTGAAAAAATAGTGCAGAGGTTGTGGGAGGTAGCCCTACCAGGAATAAAACCAGATTCATCAGGGAGGGCAATGGTGGGCATTAGTAAAAGGAGACGAGATGCGATCGATTTGGCAAAGATTTTATTGTCGGTATTTATAAGGGAAAGGGGGCGGTAGGAATCACGGCGGTCGGAGGGCTTCTCGGGTTTAAGGAGCAGAGTTATTTAAGCCTCACGGAGAGACGACGGAAAGATGCCTGTGTCAAAAGACTCATTGTACATAGCTGCCAAGTGCGGTTCCAGATGGTGGCGAACGATTTATAAAACGAGGCAGGCAGGCCGTCGAGACCCGGTGCCTTGTCACTTGGTAGGTTGCTGATGGCAGCTAGAATTTCCTCCCTGGAGAAAGGCTCGTCTAGGAATTTAAGATGGTGGTCTTCGAGCCACACAAGGGCAATGGACTCGAAATACTGATCAAACTCCTCAGGGGGCAGAAGGGAGCCGGCAGAGTAGAACTGGTAGTAAAAGGCGAGGAAGCGGGACTTACTCCCTTCCGGTGAGGTGGTCCGGTCCGGACCGCCATCACTAAGGGCTGTGATATAGGAAGCTGCATGCGGAGGGCGCAGAAGGTTGGCAAGGGTGTGCCCCGGGCGGTCCCCTCCAAAGCGACAGGCCCGACCCTCCCTGCCAAGGAAGGACAACTCACGGTCAGCCTCCTCCAAAAAGTCGGAGGTTTTTTTTACGCAGGAGCGCCAGCGTCTCGGAGCTAGGGCACCCCGCCTGGGCGGCATCCAAATCCCGGATCTCCCCCTCCAGTCCTGCCAGGGCAGAGCGAATCGAGCGGAGAACGCCCGCCTGTTTGGAAATACATTCTCCCGGGATGAAAGCCTTGAAACCCTCCCATAGGGTGGAAGCAGAATCGACGGAACCCACGTTAAGATCAAAATAGTTAGTGATTGCGGTTTGGTTTTCATCGAAGAACGCAGTGTCCCTAAGGGCATTGGGAGAAAGACGCCAAGTGAAAGCCCGACACTGAGAGCAGGGAGGCCGGAGAAGAAGCTGGACCGGCGCATGATCGGAAAGAGTGCGGGCCATTTGTGTAACCTCAATGATCCAGGACAGAACGGCGAGGTGAGCTAGAGATCGATTCTCGACCAACAACCTTTTGCACCAGTAGCGCAAGTGCCCTCCCGAGCACCGGGACGCAAATGCCGTCAGGCATCATAGAGCAAATTATCAGTTAAAATAGACGAAAGAGCAGTAGCGGCGCGTGGGTGGCACATGTAAGAACCAGAACGATCCAAAGTTGCGGAGAGAGTAACATTAAAATCCCCACCCCAGATGACTGCCGCGGGACCGCAAGAGGAGATGAGATGCCAGATGTGATGAAAGAACTCCGGATCATCCGAATTCGGGCCGTAAACCTCAGCGATGGTGACAGGCTGAGCCAGAAGCAAGCCATGTAGTACAACATACCTACCTTCCAGGTCAATGAGGGGACGGGAGGTCTGTCAGGGGAGACCACGACGCAACAGGATTGAAACGCCCCTTGCATAGGATGAGTAGGTGGAAGAGTGGGATTCCCCCCAGCGGCGAGACTGAAGTTTGGAGATAGCAGGTACATCTCCTGTAAAAAGCATATGTTCACCCTATGGCGCTGAAGATGTGCATGAATTAGACGAGCCTTACGGTAATCGTTCACACCGCGGACAGTCCATGTCCAACAGATTATTTCAGCCATAAGGAGCGTGTCGGGGAGCAGCATTGTGCAGAGCGAACAGCAGGCAGAACAATCTTACATAACACATGGTGAGAGCAGGGAGGTCGAAGGACAGCCGAGGGAGCGCAAAGAGGGAGCAGCACGGGGGAGTAGAGCCCACCCACAGGCGGTGGCGAGCAACAAGTGGCATAAAAGGGCAGCGTAAGCTATTAACGGGCCATTCAGATTGGAAGGGCGTGGCGCAAAAGGAGAAGGTCTCAGCAGCCCAGAAGCTGTGAAATGGAGGGTCGTGACCCATGAGGCAACAGGAGCATCTAAAGGGTATCAGGTGGAGGTGCGAGGCGTAGTAGGAGCATGCCATCTGGAAAGAAGATAGAACAAGAGTCGGGACCATACCAGATACAGAGTGATATCGAGCTGCGACGAAGTGCAAACGGACATTAGTAAGGAAGTGGTGCACAGAGCACAGTAACGTGTCAAAAAGCAAGCAAGAAGGAACCCACCCACCAGACCCCCCCCGAACCACCCCCAACAACCCAGGCAAAAAGTGACCCGACCACCCCGCACCCACACCAACCCCCCAATCAGGCTGAGAATACCACCCACACCACCCAGGGGACCCACAACTTGGAGGAAGCAACACATTATGAACAATGGGAATTATCCCGGTGGGGGCATGGCAGGACTCAGCGGTCACCCCTGCTGAGGAGCAAGGTGGCCAAGCTGTAGAAGAGTAGTGACATCTGAAACAAAGTCACATATGAAACAAAGAAAGAACCATTGTCCGCACTGTTAGTCATTATCACTTAAACGGTCGGCCGTTGCATGTGGAGGCTTGGAGGGGGAGGATCTAGATTCCTTGTCCATACGCTTGGCAAAAGCGAGGGCTTCTCTGGGATCGTGAAAAACAAGTGTCTTGGAGCCCAGCCGGACCCTCAGCTTCGCCAGGTAGGCCACAGAGTAGGAGATCCTGTGCTTCTGGAGGATGCGCTTGGCTGGCATGAACTCTCGCCTAGTGGCCTGAACAGTCAAGGTGTAGTCCGGATAAAAGGTGTTACCCTGATGGGTGATGGTACCCTTATCGCGAGCCGCCCGGAGAATGGCATCACGATCACGGAAATTCAGGATCTTCGCCACTATAGGGCGGGGAGGTAGACCAGGACCAGGGCGCGGACCCAGGGAGCGATGGGCGCGCTCCACAACAAAGAATGGAGACAAGACCTCCACGAAGATTTCTTTGAGGAGCTGTTTGACAAAGTCTTCCATCCTGGAGATGTTGGTGGACTCGGGAAGGCCCGTGATGTGAAGGTTACTCCGGCGGGAGCGGGCCTCCAAATCCTCGTTCTTCTCCCGAATCACGGCCAGGATCTTGTCCATCTGGAGTAACTTCTATCTATCTTGGGTGGCCGCATCCTCAACGTCGGATACCCTGGATTCCACTTGTAGAAGCCTGTTGTTGTGGGAGTCCACCCGGGCCCTCACGGAGTCGAGACGAGAGGATTGTTGGTCGAGCTGGGAGGCTATGCCGGTGACAGTCGACTTGACCTCGAGCATGATAGCCTTCAGATCGTCATCTCGGTTCATGGGGGGGGGGGGTTCCATCGCCCCAGCGGAGTCAGCTCCGTCTGAGCCCACGCCGTCCTGACGCGAGGATCTCCGAAGGTCGAAGGCGATCTTGGGCTGCTTTGGGTCCGATTTCCCCATGACGATGTGCAGCGCTGGTGGGCCCCCAAACACCTAGGATGGAGAGCAAGCCGGCGATGCGAGGAGTAGCACCAATAGTCAACAGCCAGTAAAATGGGGTTAAACAGGGAGCACAATCCGTGAGCAGGCCCCAGGGCAGGGAGTCAGGCGCAGCGGGAGAGCCCCCGCAATGGTCTGTGAATGAGGCGCCCAGGGCAGCGCGGCCTAGGCAGCGTGCTGTGGCCCCAGTGCCACTCAACAGGAATTCGGCAATGCGCGGCAGTCAGCGCACGACCAAAGGGGAAACACCAGCAAGGGTGACAAGGGGGGCACGCCGCTCCCACAGCTCGGCGCCAGCGACGCCGCACCCAACGCGGGGCCAAGGAAGACTCTAGGCCTCAAAAAGGCTGCAGCACCGCCCAACCGAGCCGCACAGCGGACGGCCCCCAGCCCCGCTGGAGAACCCCCCCCAGCACTAGCACGACTCACCGCAGCAGGTGTCGTCCAGTGGCCGTCCTCAGCGCCGCCCCACAGCAGTAAAAAAGACCAGCTTAGGTGGAGGCCCAGTGGGAGTCCCGGGACAGAGGCCGAGTACCGGCCACAAGGGGAGGAGCACAGCCAGGGGTCACATAGAAGCGCCAGATTTGCACAGGTGAGTGCGCAGTGCTCCCCCTATGCGGAATAGACAGCGCAGAGATTGTGGCAATGTCTGCAGGATATTTGCCGATGTAAGAGCTTGGCCGGCAGAGCCCACTTAGAGTGCGACCATCTTGCAGCCGGTCAAGCCTCGCCCCCCATGGTAGAGCCATCTTTAAGTGGATATAGAAGCGTGTACTCGAATATGTGTATAACTAGAAAAATTATATGGATAAAATAAGAGCCACACAAAAGCTCCTCACAAAACCAACAATATACGGAGCCAAGAAAGTAATACAAGATAGAACATATCTAAAATCAAGGTCTGCCATCAGCACGCTTAATCGTCCTCAACTCCGTGGTGAGAACTAAATCCACGCCATCTTATAGTAGGTGTGGTAACAGCTATCTTTTTTTTTTTTTTAAAGTTTAAACAGAGCTTTATTTATCCATGCTTCATTTTACACAGTTTGTTGCCACAACCCAGGGGCCGGTAGCAAGCATAGGAGTTGTTTACCCCCGTGGATCTGGTTACACAGCCATTTAGCCGACAACCCGGGGGTCCGGCAGCGCAAAAAAAACAGGAAGAATGTATCAGAGGCAGGAAGTCCGCGGCCCCGTCCGCAGTCCATATGCTTGGGGTCCGACGGACATTTATCCTCGTCTGCACCCTGCGCTGCTCACTCGATCTCCTCGACCTGTAAGGTCTATTCTGTGTGTCCCAAGGAAGCTTTCCAATAAACAATGACCCCAACAGTCCCTCACCCCCCCATCTCTAACCCTCCCCCTATTTGTAAATACCTGCTCTACTCTACCCCTGCCCTAGTGTCCTTGTGCCCTCCGGTGGGACCTTTACTCTGTAGTGGTAGCTTAAGTCTCAGTCACCACGTCAGCTACACTTAAGTGTGCCTGTGCCTCGTCCTCATCCACCCTAGTCTCCCTTACCGCATCTCGCACTCTCAGGTACTCCTGGTATAGACTCCAGAAATTCTTTGGGCGGCTTACCGGCGGGAGCAGTTCACTATAGCTCTATGTTTGCGTACAGCAGTATAACATGTCTTGTGCCCATCTTTTCATGGTAGAGAGTGGGCCGCGCACAATGGGCAACACATTGCAATCACCCGTCTTGCCATCAGCATGCCCATATCTGTCAGTCGTCGCAGGGCTGTCGGGAGGCCCCTGGAGTGGCCTAGGAGTGCTAAAGCAGGTTCAACAGTCAGGTCAGTGGCCAGTATTAATCCCATTTCAGTGAACACATCGTCCCAGAACTTGTGGATTCCGGGGCACCACCAAGCCAGGTGCATAAAGTTCGCAATTGGTTCTTGGTACCTCTCGCAGGCAGCCGTTTGTCTAAGGCCATACCCGTGTAGCCTCTCCGGAGTATAATACACTCGTTGGAGACACTTAAAATGGATCAGCCTATGCCTGCCGTTTAGCTAAAGTCTCCTGGTGCTTGAACAGCAGTATGCCCACATGCCGTCGTCTATAGTGATCTGGAGATCTCTCTGCCAGGCCGTCCGCGCTTTCGAGGGCGAGTGTACCCCTTGCTCCCTGTTCATGCTATATAGTTTTCCCACCAATCCCTTGGGGGAAGACGTTTTAATGACGTATGTGAGTTCAGGGATCTCCGGGGGCTCCGCCAAGTCCGGGCCCAAGAGATCCAGCATGGCACTGCGAACTCTGTGAAATTGGAATCGGAGTAGGAGTGAGCCTCCTCTCGGGTCCAGAACGGCCTGATCCCATGTTTTCATTGTGCCCCCAAAAAATAAGTCGCCCGCGGTGTGTATACCCATCGTCCGGAGCGCCTGAATTACTCCCTTCTCCGCAATAGGAGACAACCACAGTGTCCACTCAATAGGCATTAGGAGTGAATACAGTAACACTTTGTCTTGGGCTTGAAGCAGCGCATGCCATGCATGATTAGTGGTCGTGATCGAGTCCAATATGCCGATTCTGCGGTCCACCGGTCGGAACACCATGGCAGGAAGCGGTGTTCGATCCGCAAACAAGCGCTCCAAGCGGACGTGTGGTATACTCTCTTGCCCATGTATCCATGTATGCAAGTGGGCAGCCTGGGCTACTCTGTAATATCGTTCCATGTCCGGGGCGCCGAGCCCTCCCAGCTCGTACCGGAGCAGGAGAGTCGTCCATTTCACCCTGGGCTGCTTACTACCCCAGGCCAGTTTGGTCAAGAGTTGGGTCAGATTTTTGAAAAATGCCTTCGAGAGCACTATCGGCAGGTTGTTGAATAGGAATAAGAATCTAGGTGGTACCACCATTTTCATGATGGCCACTCGGCAAATCAGTGACAATGGCAGCCTACCCCACACCTCCACCTCGTCTTCCAGCTTGCTGTAGAAGACCCCATAGTTTTCGCGAATTAAGATTTCCGAGTCAGTATGTAGCATAACTCTGAGATATCTGACCGGGTCTGTCGTCCACAGCAACGGGTATTCCATGTTGAACTGTGACGTCTTTGGAGTCAGTGGAAACGCCACGGACTTAGACCAATTTATCTTAAGACGGGAGAGAGCCCCGTAGCGTACCACCTCCCTCAGCACTGATGGAAGGTTCGTCTCTGGGTCACGGACATATAGCAATGTGTCATCCGCGTACGTTGATATGACAATTTTGTACGTTGGGAAGCTAATCCCTTCGTGGGTGTGGTATTCCCTGAGGGCGCACGCCAGTGGTTCGGCCACCAGGGCATATAATAATGGCGATAGCGGGCAGCCCTGTCTGGTGCCTCTACTTATCGAGAAGAGATCTGATACTCGATCACCTATGCGGATTCTTGCCGTAGGGTGGTGGTACAACGCACCTATCATTTGCAAGAATGGCTCGCCCAGCCCCATCCTCCGCAAAACTCGTATCATGAAGGGCCTATCCACTGAGTCAAAGGCCTTCTCCATGTCTAGGAAGATGGCAATTGCTTTAGTGTCCTGCCTGACGTTTTGCATAGTGCCCAGTACTGTCCTGATGTTATAGGTAAGATTCCTGCCGGGTACAAACCCTGCTTGTTCCGGTGCTACCAACTCCGGGGCCAGCAGTGCGAGTCGCGTCGCCAACACCTTTGTGTACATCTTGACATCGACATTTAAATAATGATAATGGCCCATATGAGCTACATGAGGTCGATGGTTTGCCAGGTTTGAGGATAGTTACGATCAGCGCTTCTCTCATTAATCGTGGCATATTACCTTCGACGCATATATCGTCAAACAACGTGGATAAGTGTGGAATTAGAATGTCCTTAAATGCTTTATAAAAGCTCACCGTGAACCCGTCAGCCCCTGGAGCGCTGTCCGAACGCATGCTCGCCAGCGCCTCCACGATTTCGTCCGTTTGTATCGGTTGCATTAAGAATTCCCGGTCGGAGTCCTTTAAAAAAGGCAGCTGTATATAGCCCAGATAGTCGTCTATATCATCTCCATGTTACCAGCCTTGGAGGCGTATAGCCCTGAATAGTATTTTTTGAACTCTTCTACTATCTCGGCTTCCTCCGTGAGGAGTAAACCGTCTGCCATTTCCAGTTCCGATATCACCTGTGTGCGTCTAGAGTTTTTCAATATCCGGGCAAGAAGGGAACTAGGACGGTCCCTCTCGCCGTAGGATCGGGCCGTGGCGTATTTTCCCATATGCAGCACCTCTCTATCTGCTTCTTCGTTATATTCCGCTATGACTTGATGTCCTCCGCCACGTTTGCGTTTGCATTGCTAAGCTGTTGTTTTTCCAACTCTGTTAATTGCTTCTCTAAATGTGATAGTCTCTGGCGAATAGACTTGAGAACACTCACATGTTTTGCCATTGCAATGCATCGAATGTACACTTTGAATGCCTCCCAAACTGTATGGAAGCTATCGACCGACCCTATGTTAGTGTCAAAGTACCTCTCTATTTCTTCTGCAAGCTCTCCCCTGAATTGATCATTCAGTAAGGAGTACGGGGGAAATCGCCATGTGAAAGGCGGGATTCTTTTCGCAAGAGTCTCCAGAGCTAGGAGGAGTGGCGAGTGGTCCGAAAGAGTTCGCGCTAGGACCGTACAAGAGCTGGCACATCTTGCTAACGAGGAAGTTGCCAACCAGTAATCAATTCTGGTGTGGATGTTGTGATAGGCTGAATAATGAGTGAACCCCCCCCCTCTCTGCGGTTCTATTCCTCTAAACGTCCACTAGGTCTAGTGTGATGAGTTCGGTCCAAACTTTCATTGCAGCGGCCGAAATCTTGCGCGGCGGGCACGAAGACCTGTCAAGTTATAGGTCTAACACTGCATTTGTGCGGAAGTATAAGGACAGCAGTGCTGGGCTATAGTATCGTAAAAGTCCGGAGAGTCATAATTAAGACCATATACATTAACCACAATGAGATCGTATCCCTTCCCTATGCATCTAGATATTAGGTACCGGCCCTCCGGGTCTGCGTTCAGCAAAGACAAAGGCAATAGAAACCACAAGACCAGCGTAGATAGCAGCAGCAGGCAGTAAGCACAACATAGTACCAAAAACTCTCACCGTCCCTCCTCTCCCCTCCCACAGCAGACCCACCCCTACTTGGCCTTGCCGAACCCCAGCCCACCCCTCCCAACCCTGTGTCATACCATCAAACATGGTGACTCGACCTTCAACAAAGAATTGCGCTCGGGGACGAAGGTCGCCTGACAGCACTTGTTCCTCAATGTTCTCAGAGTGCTTGTCAGGCCCCCACCTCCCTCCGCCATGCACCACCTGAGGTGTAATCAGAGCTGCTGTACATTGCTAATAGTGGTTCTATAGGGATCCTCTTCCCCCCCCCTCCCTCTTTTATAATGTTCGCACAAGCCCCTCCAGCCGGCCACCATCCGGCATAATGCTAACAAGGCTGTCTCAGTCTTTACATCGTCTGCCACACGTCTATAGGTCATTAACAATTCCCCTTGGTTCTTATCTTTACTTATCTGCGAGGTGTCTGTTAGTTCGTAGATTTAGGCCAATCATTGGAGAAGTGTGGTTCAAGTGGTTTGAGCGGCAGACCCTGATGCAGAGGTTTGGCCCGGACCAGGGTTCAATTCCCCGCTTCCGCGGATCTTGGGCTCAAATTTCCCCGGACCTGACAATTCTCGCCTCAGTGCCTATTCCAATCATGGAGTCCCACTCTGTAACTCTGGGCAACAGCTTGCTTAATCTCCACAAGGGCCCCTCGCGGCGGGATGCCTGGCTTTCACCTTGGGGATGCCCAGAAATGGGTTATCTCGCAGGGGAATACCAGGATGGGTTCCCTAAGCAAGCGCCGGGAAACCCACTACGGGTAGCTGTGCGCTATATAAGCTCAAATACAAATACATTTAGTTCCGTCTCTTCAGCCGGATGGGGTTTTTTGGCAGCCGGAGCCTGTTCTTACTCGGACCAGTCTGTCGCAGCATTCAGAGGTCTAGGTCACTCCTGGTCATCTAGATGGCTATTATCTCCATCCTCCGGAGCTTCTGCATTCTCGCTTCTCTTCTCTCTTGACCATCTTTTCAATGCTTTCTGCAGTTCGTTAGGGTCCGTGAATATGTGTGAGGGCCATGTCTATTGACGCGTAGTCTGGCAGGGTACAGCATCGCGTAGTCCAGTCCCAGATCCCTGAGGTGTTTCTTATGTGGGATAAAATGTTTACACGCTTCCTGTACTCTGCCGTGAAGTCTGGGAATATTGAAATCGCCGATCCTTCATACTGAAGATCCGCTTTGGCTCTAGCCAGCCTGAGCGCAGTGTCCCTGTCTCTGTAGTTGAGCAGTTTCGCAATGACCGGGCGGGGGGGGAGGGTGCTCCCCGACGCGGCCGAGGGCCCAGAGACTGGTGTGCTCGTTCCACAACAAACATTGGTGAGAAGATCCCCTCGCCCAGCAGGGAAGTGAGAAGCTTCTCGACGAATAGTTCCATCTTGCTGGTCTGGGTGGACTCCGCCAGGCCCGTTATGCGGAGGTTGCAGCATCGCGAACGCGCTTCCAGGTCTTCCGTCTTGTCTTGGAGGGCTCTCATCATGCTCCCCACTCGCTTGTGGGCCGTGTCTAACTCTGTCTGTGCCTCCTCGACTTCTGTTATTATCCTCTCCGCCATGTCGTGCTTCTCAGCGTGTTTGTCTAGGCGTTCGGCCATGCGGTCCATTCTGTACGACATGGCGTCCATTTTGGTGCCTAGCGCCGAAATGCTGGATTGAAGACTCTGTTCCATGGAACGAAGCATGCTCTTGATGTCAGAATCCTCCGCTTGCTCCTCTTCCAGATGTGCGTCTTGCCTGAGCTGCGCAGGAGGGCTCTGTATCTGCACTCTTCTCTGAGCAAATGGAAGTTTGCTTTGAGTCTTGTCTCCCTTCCGCATCGTGTTGGATCGGGCGTTTCACAAACACAAGAGCTTTTGCCGCCTGTCGCACCGGATACTCCCGTGTACCCTCCAGTCGAGTCCCTTCAGATCTGGTCGCCTCTGAGTTCAGCTCGGTGTCTGGGGTAATCCAACTGAGTTGGCGTTTCCTGCTACGTGCTAAAGGTCAACTCTGGCTCGATTCTGCGTGTCCCGCTAGGACAGTCCAAGTTAGTTCTCCACTGAAGCTTAGCTGCCGTTGATGCAATCAGCTGACCCTCGGACCTCGTCTCATGCACTCCTCACTACTGCTTGTTTGGGCGGGTTCCCGACTTCTCCACACGGCTATATTTGCTCGGTTTGTGTGTCCATAACAAGGGGTCACCGATAAAGTCACTCTCCCAGCCTCGTGATACTGACCACGACAGGGGGAACCACCATTGGGATATACTGGCTTAACCTGCGGCGTCCGCGCTTTAAATTCCCCCGCTATTTCCAGCTTGTGTAGTTCAGGGCCCACTGTGAGGGCCTCCAGCCGCAAACACTGTCCGTCTACTCCGCCTCTAGCTTCGCAGATGCGATGTCTCCCATCGTGTCGGGCTGTCCACGAAAATAGAGCCTCGCCCCAGTGTTCCGCCTCCTCTGCCGCCCGAGGTTTCTGGGTGGTGATTGGGGGTACTGTCTATATCTTCCCCTCAGGGCAGCGCAACCCTCGACTCACCACGCGCCACAGCAGGGGCAGTCCCGACCGCACCGCCGTAGCTTCCTTCCTCGGGCTCCCGGTGCGGCCACGCCCCTCGCAGCTGCACGTACGAGCACGTTGCCCGGACTGCAGTGCCACCGGGGGTCGCGGCTTGTGGCCTATCGGAGCGGGGCACTTTGCTTCTCCGTGCTCGCTTCCCGTGTGTTCGGTCCCTCGCCGTTCTGGGTCCGCCGGGGTCCCGGTGACTTCCGACAATCGGAGAGGGGGATGTGGGGTAAAATCCGCAACTCTTGATTAAGGATAATCAAGGATAATTGGCAGCACCTGACGGAGCTTCGGGATTAGGCGGCCATCGTCGCTGCCGGCAAGCTCCGCCCCCCTGGTACCAGCTGTCTTAATCAACCATTACCAAACCATCCACAGCGATAACACGCTGACCCAAAGTGAACATTAGGACCAACGCAGCATAGTAGCCACCAATATTTGTAAAGCAACACAGCGAGGGTAATCAATAAATTCCCGCCATAGTAAGCACTTCTAAGCCCCCCAAAAAAACCTTTAAATAAAGTAAATCTAAATTGCCCACAATTTATATCTTAAAGTTGTTGAGCCTCGTCAGACTACATAGGACCACTATGATAAAGCATAGCACGCCACCGTACCAGTGCTAATACCAGAAATGTCACCAAAAGTTATTATTATTAAAGGAAAAAAGAGAAAATTTATATAAAGCCCGCATCACATATCTCCATCAAAATAAATCATTAGTGTATAATCATTAAAACACAGCTCCAAGTATGACAGTATAGTCAGCGATAATAAGAAGAAGTACCTCCCTTTAAAAGTTTGGGGCAACACGAAAATAACCAAGAGGTAGCCATCCTAGAGCCACATATCCACAGTAGTGGAGGAGAAAGAGCGTGTAGAGGGAAAGGAAAGAGAAATTGGAAGAAAGAAAGAAATATAGCAAGGAGGACCAATTAGTATTCAATAATGGTATATACCATTCAAGTCATTGTATACAGTACAGTCAAATATCAAATATGTCTCATCCAGAAAGGCAGAAAAATGAACATAGTCATAATTCAATACCACATCACAAAACGTTACATCGTCCAAATGCAGTTAATCCAACTTACACTGTTTGGAACACTTCTAAGATGCATATAAGATCACATACAAGAGGTCACATGTGAATAAGCTAACATCGTATTGTAACGTGTCATCAATTCCATAGAGGGTACGAGAATAGTAAAATAAGGCCTATTAACCACATTAGTTCTATCATAAGTGAATGCATAAAATTACAACTCCATTTAGATCATTCTGCATTTAGTTGATTCACCAAAGATTTATACCACTATGATTGGGAACATCCTACATCCAATTACTGACTTATGATGATAGGGGACAGAAAGCCTCCTCGCTCACTGCCTACCCTCCACCCCCCGAAATTGACAGAATTAAATATGTGCCAGTGGATGAAGGGCCTAGCTAGCCATAACACTTACGTCTCCTCCCGGATTCCCTCATAAAAGGCTTAAATAACTGGATTGGTATACCAATCTCAGTTATGGATTGGCACACAAATCCAGTGGCCCTTTTTAGGCACTTCAATTCAATACTATTCATGCATAATCACTGGGGAATTTTTCAGTAGGCTTTAGACAAATCTCCGTTCCTCATTATGATTTGAGGAAATGCCAAGAGTTACATGGAGAAGTTTCATGCTGTTGTAATACTGGTCATCAATTTTAATTGCATGTAATTACTAGCTTTTGTGACAGTGGGCAGAGGTAGGTAGAAAAGTGTCCCTTTTGGGCATCAGCCGCTCCATATTTTTTAGGGAACAATATTGTGTTGTTTTTCAGTCTTGAGCACCCCAAATTATAGAACGTTCCATCTGCATTCATTTCTTTAAGAAAGAATTACAGGAAAAACATTTTCTCCAGATCAGATCCACAAAGCAACATTGACAATGTTTCATGCTTTGAAGGACCTCAAAATGATTTGATAGATGGTTCACCTTACGGAAACACCCATAAGTGAGGAGGTATGACTTCATCAGATATCTACCTCGGAGGCATTCACAGACTAAGATTCAATTAGATTTTAAAATATTGTGATTGTACTTGTCTGCCTAAAATCATTATCAAAATTGCAAACAGACTTTGAGTTGGATGGCAATCAGTTATACATATGTTTGCATTTGAGTCATGTTCTCTGTCACTAGCTACCTGGTTTCAGTCCTTAAGAGGTCAAATTAACTTCCAAATATTTGACTGCTGGGTCTACAGATCCTTCTTAATTAATGTCCCTGAACAGTTACAGGAAATGGGCAAAGGAGGCTTATATTCAGAGGTAAAGGGTAAGGTTTGTCTGTATTACACTAGGGCTACGCTTTTGCATATGAAGCAGGAGCTGTACTTCAAACGTTTGTGTGGAGTCACTACAGTCTTTTCTCGTGTATTCAGTTGGCAGTAGAACCTAACGCAGAAAAGTATTACTTGTTCAAATCGTGGAACATCTTTATGTAGATATTTGCATTAGAATTGTCTTAGACCCTGTTTATTAGCACTGTAAAGTGAGTTATTGTGAAAGAAGGCACCAAGGGTTTGCAGCATTACCAACACCATGGTCATAGAGGCTCTGAGTTGCTGTGCTAGGGTTGCCGACAAAAATATAAGATATGGTGACCTTTGAAGTTACAGTTCAATATTAATGTACCAAACTCTTTACCAGCGCCAGTACTGAAATGAACTTTCTTGTCTTGTGTGACCTTGTATTTTAGGAGACTACTTATGGAGATGCTACACTATTGGAATTTGTGCTGGGGGGTTGCTAATTGCTGCATCTTGTCTGTTTTATACCTGGCATGCTTATGTCATTACGCTCATTGAAAAAGTGGATGCTGCTGGGGTTCACACACAATGGGACAGGACCATTTTCCTATCGGGTGGCTTCACCTAAGAGCCAACAAAATGGGGAAATTGATCTAAGCAATTCAATTCAATTCAAAGATAGCTTTATTTGGTATTTTGACAAAAAACCATAAAAGCAAACATAGATACAAAATACAAACGTGGGCAGACTAAGTAACTTTCTCATTAAAAACTTCTTACAGAAATACACATCATATAGACAGAACAGATGAAGATCTTAAAATGCATAAAAGAGTTCTAAAATTCATTAAAAAACTCATAAAATTCATACAATCTCCTGTATTATGTATTATTTGATGTGATTAGGCACAATATAATACAATTTTTACAATTTTTATCCATAAGGTCCTAGTCATTACACATGGTCCCTCTACATTTTACAGTGAAGGTCAAGAATTTTATCGCTGTCACTATGGTAAGTTCATCTTGCATCATATACAGTCTGACCAGTGCAGTTTTGCAAGTTCTCAAACCCCATGTCTTTAACAGTGGTAACAGGTATCTTTTTCTCCCCCACTGATAATACTTGCAGAAGAAAATGCAGTGTACATTTGACTGCTTAGATAGATCGTCGCACGGGCATTTTATCAAATTCGCAGACCAATCATTCGGAGCAGGAAATGTTATTAACCTGTAAAAAGACTCAGTCCTCATTCGTGTCAAAAGCATTCTATGGTAACACGAATAGGTTGGCGCCAGATATGCGTGAAGGCCCGAACCATGAAGGATGTTACGGTGGGCTACTATAGTAGACTTATGCCCGTCTAGATACCATCTCCTTTCCTCCAATAAGTCAAGGCATGCCACTTTTAAAGCTTTTTTTGATATTTGTGAACATGATGTGGGATTTAGATAGAGGTCTGGTTTACCAATGGAGTTCAAGAACTTTTTCACATAGGCTAACCATGGCTGCTTACTAGAAGCGGATTGATTTAAACAGTCTTGGATTACTTCCCTGTTGAAACCTGTGTCTTCACATGCCCAGATCTTAAACCACAGCAGCACTGGCGCTATCTTTATCAAATCGGTGATGTGGACTCTGTCAAGTTCGTTATGGCAAATGGTGGTAGATGTAGAACGAGGGACTGATAAGAGGTGCCTCAGGAAAGCATTTTCCACTGTTTGTATTTGTGTACAATCTGCCAATCCCCAAATGCCAGCCCCATATACAGCAGTAGACACACATTTAGCTGCGTAGATCTTGAGTAATATATCTACAGGTTTCCTGCCCAGTCTTTTAGCAAATTGTTTGAGAGCACCTATCGTGCGGGAAAAGGCCAGGTTCCGGGAGGTTATTGCTGTTGACCATGTGCCCCTGTTGTTGAATATGATACCTAGATAAGAAAATGTTTTGGTCATAGCTATCTTTGTGTTGTTGACAAAGGTTTTATAATCTGGTATGTTTTTTCTCATTGTGCATGACATTGTGAATGTTTTTCCCTCATTTATTTTTAAACCTCTCGTGCTCATAAAAGTTGAGAATCCCGTTAGCGCCTTCTGAAGGCCCAGCTGTGTGCGAGCCATGATCACCGCATCATCAGCATATAATAGTAGTGGTACTGAGATGCCATTTATTTTAGGGTAATCCACTTCAAGATCATTTAAAAAGTCTGCTACCTCATTAATATATAAATTAAAAAGGAATGGCGCAAGGATGCAGCCCTGTCGAACACCCTTTTCTATTGGGAATTTTCTAGTTCGCTCTCCATTTTTACCGTATCTGACCGTAGCACCTGCGTCTCTGTACAGTTCCTGTATAAAATATAAAATGTTTTTATCTATCCCCAATTTAACCAAGGTTTTCCATAGCACACTATGGTCTAAACAATCAAAAGCCGAGGTTAAGTCGACAAATGTTAGGAACAGGTTCACTTTTTTTTCTACAATGTATTTGTTCATTATTAAGGCCAGGTTTAAACCCTGCTCTACAGTGCCTACACCAGTTTTAAAACCATATTGTAATTTCGAAAGAATCCCTTTGCTCTTGGACCAGGTTTGTAATTTAGTTAACAACACTCTGCCTGCGACTTTCATCAGGGTATCTAGCAAGGAAATAGGGCGATAGCATTTTGGGTCCTGCCTGTCCCCTTTTTTAAATATTGGGATTACTATTGCTTCGTGCCATGTGTCAGGAAAACCTATTTTACTATACGCATTTATTACATTTGCTAATAGAGGAGCCCAAAGATCTGCATTTTCTTTAAATAAGTCAATGGGAACTCCATCTGGGCCGGGGGCCTTTAAATTAGCACTCTGGGTAATTGCTAGCTCGACCTCTAGAGGGGTGATAACTACATTTAAAGGGAAACTACCTTGGATCAATGCATGTTCCACCTGCCTAGTATTGAAATCATATTGTGGGGTCATTGCTATTAAATCTTTTTTATATAGGAAGGTAAAGTAATCAACCCAAACATCTTCCGTTATGGCTATCTCCATAGAGTCAGCCTTGCTATCCACGAAGAAGGGGGCATTAATTTCTTTCCAAAAAGAAATATTGTCCCTTAAGGCACTTGCCTTTAACAGGGCTTCCCAGGACTGATTTTTCAGTTCGTCTTGTCTATTTCGAAGGGTCTGTTTATAGACTCGCCTGGCGTCCTTAACCAAGCTACTGTCTTTAGGGCCTGTCTTTAATGCCTGTAGCAGGTCTTTATGGGCTTTGGTACAGGCGGAATTAAACCAGCCGTATACTCTCTTTTCTACCCCTGTCTTTTGTTTTTTAGTTAACTTGTCATTTATAGTGGCAATTATCCTGCCATAAGCATCTATAATTAACTGATCTAAGCATATCATAGGTCCGTGCCTAATGTAAGTCTAAGTTCCTGGGTTAAAGAATCCCAAAGTCAGATGTACATTTTCAATGTGATAATCTGTATTTGTTTGCTGCCAAAGGTAAACAAAGGCGGACAGCCATGCCAAAGGTAAACAAAAGCAAACTTTTAAAAATAGCAACAACATTAATTATAAAAAACTCTTTCTTTTTGCTTGCCCACTGTTCCATTCATATTCAATTAAACGCTGATGATTCTCCAAAGCTCACTAAGAGCTCTGAACAAAAACGTTCAAATACCCGCATCAGAATCAGCTGTAAGAACAACCAGATCTTGGTCATAAGTAAAACAATTTCTGAGGTAATTGACATATAACTGGCTCCAGATTCCCAGGTGGTAAATAACTACTAATACCTCTTGTTACAGTTAGATTCTAGGTTGCCCTGGAATTCTTGCATGACAACCAAAGCTAAAGTACCCCAATACTTGCCAGATTCATATGGTTCACACTTACCTGGCCAAGGTAAACTCTAACTCATACTTATGGTGCAGGACATTTGAACCCCTTTCAACATTCGACACAATACAATCCCAAGCATGGGGGCAAGCAATGGCAATTAGAAAATCTATTCCAATATAAAACTTGAGGCTAGATCTGAGAATCAAATCAAGCTGTATCGTTATCTTAGTAGCTGTATTATGCTTATAATTTAAGATGAGTGAACTCCCAGAAGCTAGCTTGATGTATATTATTAGGAAAGCTAGAAATGGTATACAGTCTATATAACATACCTGGCCTTGCTGCAGGTGCATAAAATAAGGTATGTTACACGTACTGTACTTATTAAATGGGCAGTTTTCGTCAAGCCGTCTCTGAATCCTCAAGATGCCACATTCAATCCATCAGGGGTTGGTAAAGCGCTACTACTCACCCAGGAAAGTATCAAGGCACTGGGGGCGGCTCTGTTGAGTTCTGGTGTCATCCGAAATGCCAGGTCTTGAGGTCCTTTCTGAACTGGGTAATGCGGGAGATTGCTGGATGTGGAGGGGGGGGGGTTCCAGGCTTTGGCTGCGAAGTAGAGGACTTTTCTCCCGTTCTAGTCTTGCGGGACCCAGAGAGAGCTGGGTTGATCGGAGGTGTCTTTTCGGTGCGTGGAAGGAGAGACAGCTATTCAGGTATGCAGGTCCGGTGTTGTGATGGGCCTTGTATGTGTGGGTGAGAAGTTTGAAAGTTATTCTTCTTTTGACTGGAAGCCAGTGGAGATCACCGTGGTCTCGGGTTATGTGGCTGCGAGGGGGCATGTCGAGGATCAGTCTGGCTGCGGCGTTCTTGACAGTCTGGAGTTCGCGGAGGAGCTTCTTGTTGATTCAGGCCTAGGAGCGTTGCCGTAGTCCAGTGCTGATTAGTACGTGTGTGACAGTTTTCTGGTTTCAGTTGGGATCCATCTGAAAGTCTTTTGAATCATGCAGAGGGTGTTGAAGCAGGTTGAGGAGACGTCATTGCCATGTGTCGTAACATATAGTGGAACCCAGACTTTGGCATTCTTTTGGAAATTAAGTTAAACTTTTCCTGCATATAATGCTAAACTGCCAGTCTTAGTTCTTCCTAAGGGAAATCTCTACCGTCAACTTAAGTCTATTTTATCCTACCAAAAAAACAGTCCACAATACTGATGATTTATTTCACAACTACTTAATGTATTATAAAGTATGTAAACTATTTTTTTAAGTTAATGTTATTATCAGAATAAATGGTAATTTAAAGTTAAATGTGTCATTTCTTAACATGATGGCGAAGCATTACACGTACCTTTCAGAAAAGTTGCCTTGTATTAAGGAAACATGTAAACTTCAGTAAAGAATTTCAAACCAACTTTGTTGTGGAATTTTCAGCCAACTAGAGTAGTTATGCCAGACTAGTAAAGGGAAAATTTGCCTCAGGAGGGCTTGCATAATTAAGGAGGATATACTGATGAATTAAAAGTGGTTCCCCGTGGTGGATGGGTTGCCAGTGGCTCCACCATCGATCAATCAGAGTTTGCCCCTTCACTAAATGAGGTAAGGGGACTGAGAATTTGGTGGGTCTGCTTGTCAGTTAAAACAGTTTGCCCATCCCATCCCATCAGTGATACATTTTCTGGACCTTTTAGCCCCCCTTGCACTTCAAACTCTGTCAATGTGCCACCAAAAGACAGAAAGCCAGTTAAATTGCAATTACCCCGCAAACCATTGAGCAGTTCTGAAGTAGTATATGTTTTAGCTAACGATCCCCGATTAGAATGTTTCGAAATAACAATTTGCAGAAACCAAACCGTCTTTCATAGTAGAAAGACATACAAAAACACAAGGAAACAATGACTATATTTTTGTTTTAATTATTTAAAATCAAAATCCGATTCTATTGCACACAATATTTATAATAACTAAAAACAAACAGAATAGTAGCTGCAACATTTACAAGTAATGTGAACAGCAGAAAATATTGCAATATATTCGCTGCCTAACTTTATAACCATCTTTCCCTCATATCTTTGGATTACTAAGCGTAAACTCAGAACTACAAAGAAAAGTCTAATTTGAGTTTCAAAGATGGTTCACACTATTATACGTGCTTTGAACAATTAAGTTACTGTTCAATATAATAGCATAGTCAGCTATTGTATCCCTCCAGTAAGACAGGGTGATAAGCCCATCGAGTGAAGGCCAATGCTCCTCCCATTAGCTTTCAGCAGATGTATTTGAAGTGATTCTGAATGGCATGTCTTATCTCAGTGTTCTGGCAAGAAGTTCCTCTTTAGCTCTTCAAACTCTTTTCCTAATTGTTGCAACTTTCAAAACAAACAATTCGCAGCAACAAGCCTGATTTTCATTCTCTGAAACCTTGCTCTATGAATTATAATAATAAACAAGAAATTAAATTATCAGATTCCATGAAACTTTGTCCACAACTCAGTGCAGCTCAGATTAAGTACTGTGAATAAATTCAAGCATACTTGATTAACATCTACCTATTTTTGCCCGATTGAGTAGTTATACTTTAACCCAAAAGAATCTGGAGCATGAGTTGAGTGCAACCAATACTTAATATTTTTATTGATTTAGCACTCTGTACTGGGCTGAGATGATTGCAGTATTGTTTCCCAAACGTTTCTTCGGATATAGTAAGTGGAGTCTGTGCAGGTCTTGCAACAGCTAAATGTTCTATCTGCTGACAGATCTTGCATTGCGGCACTTATATTTTTTGTAGGCTTTTGTTAATATGGCCACTAGTATCCTTGCATTGATGAAGTAGCGCTGAAGCCAGCATGTGCTGAGTCTATTGCCTCATGAGCTGCCCTGATTAAATCTTTTCAATTTGATAGACTTCTACCTGCAGATTCCTTACCTTTAAATTATCCCCAGGTGTCAGACTGAATCCTGAAATCTTTCCTGAGGAGTACGCACCAGTAGCTGGTGCCATTTGGCGCTGCGTGGCATCATCAGTGTCATCTGCAACGAAGGTGACATGCGTGGTACCTGTATTGGTGAATCTCCAGTGCGCTGATGTCAGTTCTTTTCTTTCAGTGCCAGTTTTGTTCAGATCTGGAGAGAGCTACCCTTACTCACTTTTTGCCTATGCTTTTTTCGACTTTTGTGGAAGCCTTTAAAGAGGTTTTTCTTCTGGTGCGGAAGAAATGTCATCTACGAAGGCCAGCTTCAAGCCCTGCTGCTCCTGTCACCGAGCGATATCGGTGATGAAACCGCACCTTGTTTGTCTCTGGTGCCTCGAATGCAACCACAACATAAAGTCCTGCATCAACTGTTGCACTATGAATATGAAGTACTTGAGCGAATGGTCCCTCAATCCTGGCTACTAGATTTGCAATGCTGCAATGATCTCGATCCCAGGACCTTCAGTCGAGCGGAAGGTCCCGGCATCGGTCACAAAGCCCGTAATCTTTGTCACACTAAGTCCCACAGCAAGAAGAAGAAGAATAAGACAGAGGTCTTTGACTTCACCTTGTCTGTTGGCTGACGAGGGAGTGTTGCTATTTGAAGCCTGGCTCTGTGGTTGATCCACTGCCTGGGTCAGCTCTGCGCTCCTCTGAGTTTTCAGGATTCAATAAAACCCCAGCTGAACTCCCAAGGGTTTTATGAGGCCATGCGCGTCATATTTGAGCAGCCCATTCCTGTTTGTGCTCCTTCAGGCCCTGTGGGTTTGGGAGGAGTCCCTACTGGTTGCACGCTGGCAGATCTGGGCCCAATGCCAGTCGGGCAACTTGGATCCACAGATGGATCCAGACCGGAGCTGGCTGTGCCACCTTGCCCTTCCCTGGCTCCGATCCTTATGCTGATGCTCCTATTCTGATCCCCAACTCCAACACTGAGCCGGATGGGTGTCAGCTGACTCCGGCGTACACTAGAGCCATGCCTTCTAGGCCAGAGCCTAAGCCCTTTTCCTATGAGCTAGGACTCTGGAGGATTGGGAGAGGTGGCTTGCCCCTGAGGAATACCAGCCTTTAGATCCACAAATGGACTGGTGTCAGGAGTTGGCGGAGACCAGTGGACTGTACGTTTTTCCAGATGCTGATATGCTTTCTCTCCCTACCCTGGCTGCTGAGGAGAGAGCATCCTTTTCAATGGTGGTGAGAAAGGCGGCCGAGGTCCTGGACCGTCGCCTGCCTTCAGTGGCAGTGCAGACAAACGTCTTCACAGAGATGCTTCAGCCGAGAGTGTCTATCTCAGAACCACTTCTCCCATTTAATGAATCCCTTACAGACGTCCTGCTTGGGACCTGGTCCAAGCTCACCACAGGGGCTCTTGTGAACAGGACGATTGCCCACCGCCCTGCCCCAGAGGACACCATTTTCCTCACACAATATCCTTGCCTGAAGAACTTGGTGGTTCAAGCGTCTCCCTCCCATATAAATCCTGGTGCATCCCCTACCGCTGCACCGGATAGGGAATCCAAGAGGCTGGACACCTTAGGAAGAAGATGTTTTTTCCACCAGCCTAGTACTGTGGTCCATGAACACCACATTCCTTTTGGGCTGTTACTCACATGCCCTATGGGATTCAGTTGCGCAGGTGAGAGATGCCGCTAAGTTCACAATCAAAAGTGTACTGGATACTACTGACTCGCTCGGCAGAGCAGTTTCAAAACGATGGACTCACAGCGCCACATCTGCCTGAGAACAGCTGGCTTTTCAGGGGATGTCTAAGCATCACTTATGGACATGCACTTAGATGGCTCCTGTCTCTTCGAAGACAAAGCAAATTCAGTTCTGGAGAATGGTAAGGACAGCAGGGCTACTGCCGGGTACTTAGGCCTTTCCATGGCCCCTCGCCATCCCCCATCCGACTTTTGCTAATTTCGTGGTCTATATGTAGAAGAGAGATTCCTATCAATCTTACTGGTGCAGGGACACCCTTAGCCTACGGGTTCACACAATGAGGATCAACACTGGAGTGGAAACAAAATACAAGTTTATTTCACTCATAGTGCCAGAGGGAGGGAACTAACAAGTACAAGTTTAAACATGGCATTTATACTTTTCGGTGCCTCGTAAAACACATTGAAACCACTTTGTCATTGTTACATGATGCTTACAAGACCCCTTACACAACCCCTTTGTATAATGCTTACATGCTGAACTGTTGAATCCTAATAAACCCCTACCCATGTCATCTTTGTAGATAAGCAAGGGAGGTTACAGGCGTTTGTAAGCAAACAGATTAGACATCTGTGCATGTAGGCCCTTCGGCTGGGCAGGGCTGCTTCCTCTGATGCGTGAGCATTATCAGTACAACCAGCTTTTAGTGAACACGTAACTTCTGACTTTATGAAAGTCCCAGCAGAAACCCAAAAGTGGGGGCTGCTAGACAAAATGGAAGAGGAGTAGAGGCTAACTTAACAGAGTACATTTTTTACCGTTCAACATATATGCTCCCAGCCACCGCAGCGCACTGACTTCCCAGCCTTTACAGACCTTGTGGTTTGGGCAGTCATAAGTTGAGCCAGTCCACCGTTCTCGACTGCCGCAGCCTCAAACCCTTATAGCCTGCCCTCTTACCAGCATGGGCACCCTGTGGGAGGCAAAATACACCATCACCTTCCCAACTGGAGGTCTATAATATCAGGCCGATGTGTTCTCCAAATTGTCCTGAGGGATACTCCCTCCCCTTCGTGACTACCCATGCCACCTGCTTGCGACAGGCTGATTGAGGACCATCTCTCCCTGCTCTGCCAGGATGTGATTGCTCTCTTGGCCAGCGGAGCCATTGAGAGAGAGCTAACCCCAGAAGTAGGTTGCAGTTGCCATTCCCGCTATTTCCTGGTACCCAAGAAGGATGAAGGCCTTCATCCTATGCTAATATGAAGAAAACCGCTGCACTCCTTTGTAAGAAATTCCAAAAGTTGTAATCACTTTAAAATATTTGTAGGTACTACTAGTGTTCACCTCCTGGGTCCCGAGGTGCTAACAATTGAAGAATAGAGAAATCTTACTGCGAGTAAGAAAAAACTAGTAGTACTCTTTAGCATAGAATGTGCACAATGTATTCCCAATGTGTTTCGATAGGAAGGTAAATCTTTACTCCAAACTGTTTGTCATTTTCAACGATTTATTTATTTGAATATCATATTGGCTTCATATGATTCCACAGTCACGACGTAATTTATTAGGACATCAATCATATATATATATCATGTATACGGTCCACATAGGTTTTAAATTCCCCAATGCATTTCGCACAACAGTGCGCTTCCTCAGGGGGTCGCGTTGTGAAAGCAGTAGGAAAGAAAACCGGCGGTGCGCCGTATGTAGGCGAAAACCAGGCTCCGCTCGCAGGGGGAACCCGGAAGACTTCCTATCGAAACACATTGGGAATACATTGTGCACATTCTATGCTAAAGAGTACTACTAGTTTTTTCTTACTCGCAGTAAGATTTCTCTATTCTTCATCCTATGCTAGACACGCACATTCTCAATTTCTTCCTCAAGAAGGAGAAGTATAAAAAATGCTCACGCTCGCTCGAGGACTGTCTGCCCTGTACCTTGGAGATTTGATGGTAACTTTGGAATTGCAGGACGCATATTTCCACATTACCCTTTTGCCTGCCCCCAGGCATTACCTGCCGCGCTTTAGAAATGACAATAAATAAATTCACGGTGGGCCAAGAGTACTTTCAGTTCCCCGTGCTCCCTTTTGACCTTACCAGCGCCCCTTAGGTGTTTACCAAGGTGATGGTGGTGGTTGTGGCTTATCTGCGGGTATCAGGGGTGCTAGTCTTCCCTGATCTCGACGACTGGCTGTTTGCTGGCAGGCTCGTCCCAGGCTGTTGTGTCCACTCCCAGACATTGTGAACCTCCTGCATTCGTCTGGGTTCACTATCAATGTGCCAAAGTCATCCCTGACTCCCTCTCAGATGCTCCCTTTCATCAGACTTGTTCTGGACATGGTGCAGTTTCGGGCCTATCTTCCCGAACAACGAGTTCAGGATATACAGTCTATGATACTGATTTTTCAACCTCTATCCTTGATTTCGGTGAAACTGACTTGAGGCTGCTGAGCATCAGGGCCTGCTTGTGAAACATTCCCTCTGCAGTAGGGCCTTAGGTTCTAGTGGGCACAGCATCAGGGGAATCCCTCTGACATGGTCTGATGTCAGAGGGAACTGCAGAATATCAGCAGCAGACCCCTCGCCCTTCCCCAACTAGATGTCACAGTGGTGACAGATGCATCACTCCTGGGATGGGGCAGCCATCTAGGAGAGGTGGAGATCAGAGGTCTCTGGTCTCCGGCAGAATCCGGCCACTCATCAACTTTCTGTAGCTCTAGTTGATCCGACTGGCATTGAAAGCCTCCATCAAGGGAAGGCTAGTGCAGGTTTTCTCGGACAACACCACCGCCATGTGGTTTTTCAACAAACGGGGCAGGGTGGAGTCGTGGATCCTTTGTCAAGAAACCCTGTGTCTCTGGTTATGGCAGGAATGTAAGGGCATTTCCCTGATGGTTCAACATCCGGTGGGCTCTCTGAATGCCAGGGTGACAAAGCCGGCGAAGATGCATAGTGGATCACAAGTGGCATCTCCATTTAGAGGTGGTGCAGAGTCTCATGAGTGAGGAGACCCTTGGTTAGATCTGTTCGCCACCGCTGAAAACGTGCAGTGTCAGCAGTTATGTACACTGGAGTTTTCAAGGCAGCTTTTGCTTTTCATCCGTCCTTTCCACCCATACCACTCCTCTCCAGAGTTCTCAAAAAGATCAGAAACAACCAGGCCCAAGTCTTCCTTGTGGCTCTGGACTGGGCTTGAAGAACTTGGTATCCCGAGCTGTTGAGCTTGGCCATTGGTCTTTGATCAGGCTGCCCCTTCGTGAGGATCTTCTGACGCAGCAGCATGAGAAGGTCCCCCACCCAAACCTTTCAATGCTCCGCCATCTTGCGTGGAGATTGATCAGTGACAGTTGACAGCTTTTGACCTTCCACCCGAAGTCTGCATTGTTATCTTGGCAGTCAGGTGTCCCTCTACCAAAACCGCCTGCCGTTAGAGCAAGTTTGTGGCATGAAAAACAGGTTAACCCCCTTTCTGGTCTTCTTTCTTAGGTTCTTCTGTTTGTGCTTTCCGTTGCCCAGCAGGGCTCTGCTCTTGGCACCTTAAAGGTCCACTTTTCTGCTATATCATCATTTCTGTGGTTGCCTGACCAGCCATCCCTTTCAAATTCCCTATTATTCATAGGTTCCTGAAAGGTTTGCAACAATGTTCCTCCTTCACCTTTTATCATGCCTCAGTGGGACCTTAATCTAGTCCTGGCGTTCCCAATGTACGCTCCACAATTGTCCTCTCTGGCTCCTTTCCATCAAGCCTTCCTTCCTGGTGGCAATAAAATCTGCCCGGAGGGTCAGTGAGTTGTCATTCAAGCCTTCTTACTTGAAGATCTATCCAGACAAACTAGTTCTACGAACTAGAGTTTCTTTTCTGCCAAAAATCGTCACTTACTTTCATGTAGGCCAGTCCATTACCCTTCCTACTTTGTTCTGCTTCGTCATATCCCTCTAAAGAAGATTAGTGACTTCAGCAATTGGACCCAAAAAGAGCATTGTCATTCTACATTGACCCCATGAGAGAGTTCCGGTTGGACAACCAACTCTTTGTGGGGTATGTTGGAGCGAAGAAGGGAAAGACTGTGCAAAAGCAGACCATCAGCCTGCCCCCGCCTATCGAGCAGTAATTGAGAGAGAAGCGTTTTATGTAATGATTAGTCATATAAAGTACCACCGAGATGATTATCGGAGTCCAAACCCTCGTTCGTATTAGGAAGGCATACTCAAGAACCGGCATTTCCCTACTCCTTTGCAATACTGACTTGTGTAATTGTATGTTCAGTGAGTTCTACTGGTTTTTTAAGTTTTCACTCTGTAAGGCATGAAGGGATAGGTAAAGTTTCCAAATACTATCTGGTACTGGAGCTCTATATAAAACAGTTAAATAATGAATAAGAAAATTATGCCTCCAGTTACTCGAAAATTGTGTGAATCATATTTCCCTATTTCCTTGCTTGTTTAAGAACATTTTGGCAATGAATGTCACTGTGAACAGCAATGTTTCATTCAGGACATGAGCTTGCTGCACAAATGCTTATGTTAGTTGGTATGATAGACATGGTATAACAGAATAAAATGCACACAAACACAACATGTGTGCATGGGCCTATAACTTAGGGGAATCCCTTTTTATGAAACACCGGCGGCTTCGCAAGTATATTTAAATATTAAGATTAGACACCTCACCTCCCAGTTAATAATGGCATGCTTCATCATAGGTGCCTTCCTTTCATTCGGTTAAGTGAGTATCACCCAAATGGTCTCAACCACTAGTTTGGAGCTAAATATAGAGTTATCTTCTGGATAAATGCATGGATCCAGTTCTTTCTTATAAATGGCTTTGGGTATCTCCTGAAGATGTTATGTGCTGGGTACCCATATCATAGTTACAAATACAGCTGGGCAATGTTTCATACACCCCATTCCTATTTGTAATTACCTACAATTTTCAGCTATTTCCAACCAGCCCTGTGGGTCTCCAGCTACTTCAAGGATTATAAACTTCCTGCTTTTATGATCCAGGATTATGAAATCATGCATTTAGAAGAAGAGGCGTAACACACTCATACCAGTTTTTTTGTTTGTTTTTTCAAATAAAACATATGAAGTAGATTCAGAACAAATGTTGGTGATCACTATAAAAGCACACAGACGCACGTTTGTGAGTAGCCAAATAGAGCTAGATACATCCTTGCACTGGTATGGCAATTCTAATCGCATACATTCATGTTACACATGCAAACCCATGTGAACATAAATGTACGAATGCTAGCGTGTATGTATTCGCTACTTACCTAACTTATTCCACTTGGGTTTTGCTTCCAGTACCAACAATTTGGAAGGGGTGGTTACTTCCCTTTTGTCACACTACGGAAGATTAAGTGAGGTTAGGCAGTCGCTGTTTTATCATAATAACTCAGGAGTATGCTATCTCATGCCTAAGAGGCACCTAGTCTTTTATATACATTCAGATATGTGTTCAGGCAGGGTCATATTGTCAGTGTGCTCTAGTAAAATTAGTCCTCTGACAAACAGAACACCGAGATATAGAAAGGCACTGTGAGACACTACTTTTATCTCATTGTTACTTCTGGCAATTATATTGTTTTATGACATCTAAGTGGTGCTTCAGATGGTAGTTTCATCATTGCCAATAGCACGCACTTACAAATTCAGGGACAACGTACAAAAAATATATGACTTTCCAATATAGTTTTGCACTAAAATTGTTAATATAGGTTATTGCCACCGAAATGCCACAAATCTAGATGTTTCAAAAGGACATGGTAGGCTAAGAAACAAGTGGACACTATAAGCTGCCCTTGAGTAACATTGCACGTGGCCTCCCTGTGGAGAACTTACTTCAAGTGCACAGTGCTGCTTTCTGTACCTACAAGTACTCTCCTTTGTCACGCTGCCCAGTTTGCCACAGTTCGCCCTTCCTTTTTAGATCTGCACCCTGCTCTGGTCATCTGTACCGGCTTGCACATGACATCA
Source organism: Lissotriton vulgaris (assembly GCF_964263255.1). Lineage (NCBI taxonomy): Eukaryota > Metazoa > Chordata > Amphibia > Caudata > Salamandridae > Lissotriton > Lissotriton vulgaris. The sequence goes on from NC_141693.1 coordinate 1,227,752,610, forward strand.
GATGCAACTGCTCGCTGGGATTCATAGGAAATGTAGTCCCGCCCCTGTGCATTGCCGGTCTCATGTTTTTTGAGGGGGATGGTGACGTATCCTACTCTCGTTGATATGCAAAAAATATTGATGTATAATGCTTAGATAAACCAACCCTCTTAGCATTTTTGTGGGTCTCATTTTCCATCAATATGTAATGTTGTATGGTACACCGTACCTCATATATTACCACTTACATAATGCTGTAATTATTATAATAAATCTGGAGTGTTGATTGTACAGTCCTACAGATCTGTTGCTATATTTGTACTAATGCAGATGAAATAACGTATGTAATCTGTTAGTGCACCAAGTATATTTAATTTTGGGGTATTTTGGAAAGGGTATCTTTTACCCTTGCTAAAATGTAAAACCCTGAGCTGTAATCCTCCAGATATTTAAACCTCGCTGAGTTTACACTTTCATGTTTCTCAATGCCTGAAATGCTCGACTGCATTTATCTACAGATACCTCTAATAATGTAAATGTCCCCAAGCAACCTCATCGTCAGGGTCAGTTCTTGCGGCTGATGGTCGCTGCAGTCGGACGTGCCTATCTTGAAGTCACTTACTAGTATGAACAGTGGGTACGATAAGAAAGTATAGTCTATCGCTGAACTGGATTTAAAGTTGTGGAAAGTTGCTGCTTGGGGGCGGTCACCAGGTGTTCGTCCATTTATTGATATCAGACCCAAATTTGTTAGATCCTTTAATAGATCTTTCGATAACTTAGTTGGTTTTCCCCGCAGACTTTCTTCCAGAGGAGGGATCCCCCTTTCAAGCAGTTGATCTTCTGTAGGCCAATTGTTTCCTGGGCTCTTAGAAAGGGACATATTAAAATCTCCCAATACAATGAAGTTCGATGTTTCTACTTCCGTTATTAATTTGGTCAATTCTGACACCAGGGCCTTTGCGCCCTTTTTTTTGCCCTTCGGGTGTATGTAAGTGTTTACCAGGATTAGCTTTTGTCTGTTTTTTCCTGGGGTTAGGATTTCCAACTGTATTGCACTTATTCCAGTGTCTGATGTGTTTTTGCTCAGCAGTTCTTTTACTGTATTTATTGTTATTATTGAGGCGTAAGTGGTCAGTCCTCCTTTCTGGTGACCAAACTTTGAGTTACCACTTGCTGGGAGGTGATATGTTTTATAACCGTGGAGGTGGAACGGCTCTACCAGCCAGGTTTCTTGGAGTAGAATTAGATCGTACTGCTGAAGGTATAAAAGTAACTCTTTATTTGTGGTTTTTGCTCCTAGGCCGTTTATGTGGATCATAATTTTAACATTGGCTTTGATTTTGGCGGGTTCCTGTTTAGTTCTTCAGTCTGTCATGGGGCGGTCGATCTGATGTTGATGGCTTTTGCTACCCAGCCCCAATCTTGTCCTGAATCCTTCTCGCCGTTATGCCAGCTCGTCGGAGGGTATCTGTCTTCTCGTTCAATTGAGCCTCCTCTGGCTCCTCTTAGTACTGTTTTTTTCGGCACACTGGCCCAAGCTTTTTTTTGTGTGGCGTTGCGGTATTCTTGGAAGTTGCATAGTAAACATTTAATAAGGATTAATGCATTTGTAGAACCAGTAAAGGGGAAATCCACACTTTTGGGTATTCAGAGGTGAGGGATGAAAACATTTGTCAGGAATACAAAATTATCTTCGTCCTATTTACAACATTCACCTCATCATGTTTATTTTAGGCAGGTAAGATTTAAGGATTTATAGCATTTTGTAGGTCTTTATATTATTATCTTGAATTCCTTGGGAGGCACATGGAGCTCAGGATAGAGGAATAGCACACCACTGAAACTAACAGTTAACCAACTGTTTGATGCTTAAGTAGTGAGGGCTTTCTTCACTTTAACCAATTACTTATGGGAAAGTAGGTAGTGTGCAGAATATTATAAAAGGGGTGAATGGGAACAGAATGTATTAATGGCCTGATTTATTAAAGGGCTTTAACATTTTGGAAATGCATTGATACACAACTGTCTAAATTTTGACAACATACCTAATGGTCTGGATGAAGGTTCTCTGATAAGAAGCTTATATTAACGAGTCATACAGATCACCAAGAGATAATAAGTTATCAGTTTCAAGTATATATGAAGAAGTACATAAAGGATAAAACTGTTAAGTATAGTCCAATATTGTCATCGAGAGGTTCTTGTGCGATTGCAAACCATGGGCCTGAAGGATGAGTAGTTTGTAATGACAATGTAGGACTATATTACACAGGTTATCTATTTTGTGCTTTGTATCTTGCATGTTTCTTTTGGGGTAGTTCACTTAAAAAACTGTGTTCTTAAAAGTGCAGCTAACAATGAGAATTGATTAGAATTAGAATATTTAATTTTTATTTAGCTTTTATGGATATATTATTCAACAGTGGACAGAGCATTCAAATCTGGGGCTGCAAAGTTTACACCCTACCTATAGATTTTATTCACTTGCCACATAATTTGCATATTTAACAAAAATGGTGTTTCTAGCTCAAATGGATGTTGGTGAAAACAATTTTTGGTGCATAATTTAGATAGCCTTGGCACATAATTTGGTCCTTTAAGGGTGCATAATTCTAGTAGCCGTGATGATGATATACCTCTTCCATACCTCTTCCAAGCGGTTTGGAGCTTTTATTATCATGATGAATTATTTTGTATACAACCATGAAATATTTTGCACCCTATATATATTTCAAACAACCAAAGGCTTGTTGTAATAGGTAACATAACAACAAATGTATCTACTGTTCCTTAGTTACTGGGACATGATTTTCCTGATCAATGTAGTATTTTGCTTTTGAAGTTTCCAATGGTGGCATAATTATGTTAATTTTTATTGTCTGACCATTTGTGGATTTAATTTACTCTTCGTTGTTGACAAAATTGTTTACGATTAATTTCCTTTGTTCATATATGAAGAGGTCTGCTCACTCTGCCCCTACCATCACCACCTCAGCAGCCGCACAGTCAAAACCTTTTTAGTATGCCCTTAATCCAGCATGGGCACTTGGTTGGCAGCAGAATTTGACACTATCTGCATCGATTGCAGGAGATCACAGCAGACTAATGGGTGCTCCAGATTATCAACTGAGGTTTTGCCCTCTTCCAACAAACCCCACTGCCAGTTTCTCCGCCCCCAGATCGGCTGACCTTGCTCTCTTGCGACAGGAAGTAATGGCCCTTCTGACCTAAGGATCCATTGATAGGGGGCCAATGTCAGAATCAGAAGTAGGTCATGGTTGCTGTTCGTGCAACTTTCTGTGGCCAAAGAAGGATGTTTTCCTCCATCCTTTATTAGATCTGCGCCCTCTCTATTACTTCTTGAAAGAGAAAAATTTCAAGATGCTCACCCTGGCTCTGGTCTTATCTGCTGTCGACCCTGGCGACTGGATGGTAGTGTTGGGCTTGCAGCACGTCTATTTCCTCATTACCTCCCTGCTTGCCCACAGATGTTTCTTGCGGTTCAGGGTGGACCAGGAGCATTATCAGTTCCCTGTGCTCCCCTTTGGCCTTACCAGGGCTCCTCGGATGTTCACAAAGGTGATAGCGTAGGTTGCAGCACTAGGGGTTCCAGTCTTCCCCTACATCGATGATTGGCTGTTGAAGGCAGGCTTGCCCCAGGCAGTCGCATCCCACCTCCTGACTATGGTGGACCTCCTGCATTCTTTGGTGTTCGCTGTTGACGTGCCCGAAGTCACACCAGACTCCCTTTCAGATGCTTTGTTACATCAGAACTGTTCTGTAGGCAGTGCAGTTTTGGGTTTATTCTCTGGAACAGCGAGTCCAGGATATTCAGGCTATGCTTTTGAAGTTTCAGCCTCTATCCTGGATTTTGGTGAGACTGCCTCTGAGGCTGCTGGGTCATATCAGCTCATCTTAAAACCTGCCTGATGGCTTATGTGGGTTCTTCATCAAGGAAATCTCTCCGACCTGGTCCATATATTGAGAGAAGAGAGAACTGCAAATGATCTGCAGTGGTTGCTCACAGATTGAGATCGGGTCAATGGCAGACCTCTCTCTCTCTTCCCCTACAGAGCTCACAGTTGTGACAGATGCATCACTTCAGTGTTGTGGCAACCACCTGGGGGAGGTGGCGATCAGAGGCCTGTGATCTCCGGCAGAGTCTCAACTCTACTTCAAGCTGTTGGAACTAAGAGCGAGCGGACTGGCATTGAAAGCCTCTCTTCTTTTCATCAAAGAAAGCCGGTGAGTGTGGCCTGTATTCGCTCCATCCCCAGTGTAAACCAAAGCTTGTGGAGCCACCCCGTGTGTGTAGGATTAGTTGTGGAGCCCCACAGTGATGGTATATGTTGCGTGGCTGCCTGTATGGCAATTCCAATTTGTCGACCCCTCAATGACTTCATGGGGAAGGTTAGTGCGTTGGGGAGACCTAGTAAAGCATATGCAGGGAATCTCAGGATTTCAGTCGTAAAGGTGGAATCAATATCGTCCAGGACCATTTCCCAGTAGTCTCCGAGTACCGGACAATCCCATAGGAGGTGGGTTAGAGTGCCCCTTTCCCCACATCCCCTCCAGCAAAGCTCGCTACGTGCCGGGTTCCCTTTGTGTAGGCGGGCTGGGGTGAGGTGCCAATACATAGCCAATTTCACTGCTGCTTCTATCGCCTTTGTATTACGTGTGGTGTGTGTAGCCCTATAGTAGACGGAGCCCCATTCTTTAGATGTTAAGGCCCTACCCAGTTCAGCCTCCCAGCGCATCTGACTTGGTGTCTTATCCGAGGTGTGTGGTGGTGTGAGCATTTTGTAGAGTTCTGAGATAAGGTGTTTATCCGAGTCCTTAGTAAGTAACCATTTTTCAAAGGTCGACATGGGGCGACCTACTAGTGCAGCGGTGTCCGGGTCAGTGAGCCAATGTCTAAGTTGAAGGTATTGGAAAAGGTGTGGGTTCTCTATGTTATACCCCTGTTTGATATCTGTGAAAGGAAGAAATCCCCGCGGATCAAAAAGGTCGCCTGCCGCACGACATGCCGTGCCCCGCCACTGGAGGAACGTGCCTGCACCATTGCCCGGAGGGAAATCTGGGTTATCCAATATGGGAGTGAAGGGGGAGGGAAAGGTTGTTAAACCGTGTTTGAGTGCCACCCTATCCCATATCTGTATGGTCGTGCGTGTGATAGGAGACTTCAACATGTATCGTGGTCTGTGTTGCCGAGCGAGGAATGGAATCCTCCAAAGCGGCGTCTGTGCCATAGCCCTATCCTGGAAGAGCCACCTTTTTCTCCGACTCAGGCCTGGACCATTCCACCAGGTAACGGAGTTGAGACGCCAGGAAGTTTCGTACTAGGTTGGGGACTCCAAGGCCGCCCTCGTCCATGCTCTTGTACGCCAGCTGTTTGTGGACTCGTGCACGTTTCCCTTCCCAAACAAAGTTAAGCAGGGTGTCCTGTAAGTCCCTCAAAGTGCCCGCGGGGGGCATAACCGGGACGGTCTGAAAAAGATATAGGACACGAGGCAGGATAGACATTTTGCCCGCCGCTACCCTCCCCAGCAGGGAAAGGGGCTGTTTGGACCACCGTGCCAGATCCGTCTGGATCTGGGTGGTGAGAGTGTTATAGTTAGTCGACACCGTTAGTTCCGTTGAAGAAGTCAGGATAATCCCCAAGTACGGTACCTGGGTAGCTAGCTGAAGACCGCTCCCCTGACCAATGGCAGGGGCGTGTGGGCATGCATTTTTGCCCAGCGGCAGTATCAAGGACTTATCTATGTTAATTCGGAACCCTGAAACGGAGCCGAATGAGGCAAGCTCCTCCATAAAGGCGGGTATAGAGCTATTAGGTTGGTCAAGGGCAACTATGACTTCATCCGCATATAAACTAATGGTATGGGTTTCGTGCCCGAAATTGACACCTTTAATTCTTGGGTTATCTCGGACCCTCTGCGCTAACGGCTCTATATACATGGCGAAGAGGAGGGGGAGAGGGGACACCCCCTGCCTGGTGCCGCGCTGAATTTCGAATGGGTTTGAGCGCAATCCTCCCAGGCGGACCCTAGCTTGCGGATGATGGTAACAGCTTGCTATCCTAGAGCAGAAGCGGTCGCCTAGGCCAAAGCGGCGCAGGACTTGTTGTAAGTAAGTCCAATTCACGCGATCGAACGCCTTCTCCGCGTCGATAGCAAGCAACGAGGAGTCCGAGGCTTGAAAATGCGACTTATCGATGAGATGAAGTACCCTTTTGGTGTTGTCGCTGCACTGCCTGTTGGGTACAAAGCCAGATTGGTCGGGTTCCAAAAGCCCAGGAAGGCAAGGGCCAAGGCGCGCGGCAAGAATGCCTGTAAAGAGCTTTAAGTCAAGATTCAATAATGAGATAGGGCGGAAGGCGGAGCAGTGTGTGGGTTTCTTACCGGGTTTTGGCAGCACCACTACTTCTGCGGCCAGCATGTCCGGAGGGATGGCGCCCAGTCCCTCGAAAGAGTTGAAGAGGCAGGTGAGCACTGGGGCCAACTGCCGGCTACAGAGTTTATAAAATCCCGCCGAAAAGCCATCAGGCCCCGGGGATTTGAGTGGACGCAAACGGGATATAGCTGCCAGAACTTCATCCTGGCGGATAGGGGCATCTAGGGCTTCCGCGTTCTCCTTGGAGATTTCGGTGAGGGGTGTCGCGGCCAAGTAGGCCCCGATGTCCTCGGAGGAAGTCTCCTCCTCCCCATACAACGAAGCCTAGTATGAGCGGAACGCCTCGGCCACCTGAGTGTCGTCAGTGAGCACCGCCCCGTTGTCGCCCACAAGACCATTGATCTCAGCACGCTGGGTCTTGGCCTTTAGAGCGCTGGCTAGTAAGCGGCCTGTTCTATTGCCTCCGACATAATAAGTATGTCGAAGACGGAGAGCCGCGAATTCTGCTCTATCTGTGTCTAGGCTAGCTAGCTGGGCCCGCGCTGCCTTTAGTTGCCTCCAAACGCGTGGGGCGCAAGTGCGGCTATGGACCCGTTCCAGCTCCGCCACGCGCGCCGTGAGGTCATCCCTTTTACTCTTGCGGTCTTTGGCCTCGGCTGCTGCTATGGCAATGAGTTCACCTCGAGTGACCGACTTCAGCGCGTCCCAGAGAGCTGTCACGGAGATTCCCGGCGTATCGTTGGTGGCCAAGTAGTCAGTGATGCACTCGCTAATTCGTCTAGTGACGTCTGGCCGTTGCAGTAAAGTTTCGCGGAGGCGCCACAGGTTCCGGGGGGCGGTGGGCCGCGCGAAGGGTGAGTGATAGTTCCACTGCGTCATGGTCAGAGATGGCTGCCGGCACTATGGTGACCTCCTCAAGATTTTTAAGCAGTTCAGAAGAACCTATGAAGTGATTAAGTCTGGCATATGTGGGGTGCACATGCGAGTAAAATGTGAACTGCGATGTGGTTGGGTGTTTGGCCCTCCAGAGGTCTACCAAATCCCTATCTTTTAGCCATTCACGACTATTGGGCGAGAGAGCACCAGTCCCTCCGGAACGGTGTCCCGATCTGTCAGCATGCGCGTCCATAACTATGTTGAGATCCCCGCCCAAGAGTAGGGGTGCGTGTGGGGCTTGAAGCGCCTCCAAGATCGCGCTTTTTAGGAAGGCTTCTTGTCCCGTATTCGGGGCATAAAGGGAGATAATCGTAAGATGTGTGTCACCTATCTGAAATGCATGCACCAAGAGGCGACCCTTGATTTCCCCCACCCTGTTTCCCACCCTTCCCTGGAAACTTCTGGATATTAAAATCGTAACTCCCGCAGTTTTCGTTGGGAGAGAGGAGAAGAGCTGTTGTGGGAAGGCGCGGGAGCGCATTCTATGCCAGTCTTTCTGCAAGAGGTGGGTCTCTTGTAGTAAGCAGATATCCGCCCCAGAATGTTCCAAGTAGGAAATAATAGCCCGTCTCTTAATGGGGATATTCAGCCCCTTCACGTTGAGGGTCAATATCTTAAGGGTAATGTCAGGCATGGTGTATTGGATTTATGGCATATCTCAGAGTAAGCGTCCCGTATGTTACAGAACAATAGCGTAGCAACTCTCAAGCCGTGTCCCTCCCGGCAACCTCGCAGACCCACCTCTAGACCCTGTACGCAAGTGAGTGACAATTCTCGGAATCGGCTCAGCAGTGACGTGTCATCCCCACAAATGATAGAACAGAACTGGCACACTGGTCCCCACCCTCGAATCCCCCCCAGCCCAACCAGCCCCCCCAAAACAACCCATAGCCACCATTGTCTGCATCGTTGCTTATGTAAGCGAAAATCATTGTGAGCGGAGGCCCTATAACTACCCCCACAACCCAAACTCCCCCCTCCCAGCCCCAACTCCCTAGAAATGCATAGTCCCAGTCCTGTTAGTCCACACAGGGCCGTGGTAAGGAATACTGAAGGGGTCATCTCCGACGGCGGTCTCTCAGGTCCCCCCGCCCGACCCACCCGCCACGTGGGCAGAGCAAGTGCAATATGGAATCTCCCCTGTAAAAGTGTCTAACACTCTGGAGAAGAAGTTTCTTTGGCTACCTCCGCCACCGCAGTCTCGCGCTCTCGGGAGATGACAGAGGCATCTGGTTTAAGGCGGTGGGCGGTGATCGTTTGAAACTCACAGTCTGCCAGCCTCCTCTAGATGTTCCTTGTGAGTTTCTAAACACTGGTTCAGTATCGACCTGGTCAAGGCCCAGGAGTGCACAGGTGTCTTTGAGTGACCGCAGCTGATGTAGCCGTCCATTCCACTTGAATATTATCCAAAATGGGTGCCCCCATGAGTAGGGGATCTCTTTCTGCCTTAGGAAGTCAGTCACTTGTTTAAATTCCTTCCTCTTTTGGAGAGTGATGGAGGAGAGATCCTGGTATAGAGCAATGGGGTGGCCTTGGAATTGAAGGGGCTGGGCTGGTCGAGCCTCACGGAGAATTCTCTCGGGGAAATCTGGGAGGAAGGCCAAAATGTCCGGTGGCGGGGCTGGGGCCCGACAAGGCAATCCAACCCTGTGGGCCCTGTTGATGCGAATAGCAAAGTCTGCAGGTTCCCCCAATATGCTCCTGAAGAGGGACTGCAGGTAGCCAGTGATGTCAGTCCCCTCTTCTTTTTGAGGGACCCCCGTACCCGTATGTTATTGCAGCGGGAACGGTTCTCAAGGTCCTCCGCATGGGCCTGGAGGTCAAGTTGCTGGTCAGTGAGGCGCAGGACTTCCTGCTGGAGTTGCCCAATTTTGCTGCTTCTGGTCTGGTCTGCCTCCTCAACGGCAACCACACGCTCCCCAAGGCCCTCCACATCACGCCGGAGCTCTCGGACCTCCCCGGCCACCTCCTGCTTCAAGGATCGGAAGTCCTCCCTGAGTGAGTTAAATAAAGTTTCTAGGAAAGACCTAGTAATTGGTACCTGGTCTTCCGTTGAGGTTGGTGGCGATTTTGTGGTTACCGGGGAGGGGGGTCTTTGCTGGGTTTGGGCTGGGACTTGGCCAGCAGTTCAGGAAACGTTTGGGATCCTCTCTTGCCTCTCTGTGCTGCCATTTTGTGGGCTGCCCCTGTAGTAAACGGATGGCGAGTCCCTGGGGCCCCGGGGGGTGGTGCAGGTCTATAGCGTGTCTCCGGGGGGGGGCAGCCGCGCAGATGTAGGGTACCTCACCCCCTGTGTCTCTTATTTCAAGGTTGTGGACGCCGTCAATCGCCCACAGGCCCGCGAGAAGCGCGGCAAAGTCGGCTCCGCTGCTGCAGTCCCACAGGTCCTAGCTAGGTGGTTGCCAGAGTTGTGTAGCGGGGTTAATGGCCACGGTCTCCAATGCCCCACAGTCTCTACTGCCCCACAGCGAGTAAATCCCAAATGGCACCCCAGGCCCGAGGTGCGATGTCACTCAAGGCTTTTCACAGTCCTACTCAAGGCTTTTCACAGTTCTACACCGGGGGCTCGATCGTGTGCCCCCCGAGCTGCCCAGCGTATCCACCTCCACCCCTAATCTCCTCACCTCTGTCTACGTTGGCTCAAGGAGCGGCTGCACGCGGCAGGCCCGGGTCGCCTGCCCAACGCCGTTTTACCGCCAGACGCGGCCCAGTGTTGCGTGGCTGGAGGGCACCTCGGGACGCGGCGGCGCTTCGTGCGCTGTCAGGCGCGGGTCTCCGCGGAAGCGGGGCAGTGCCGTCCGTTCTCCCAAAGCAGGGTCTCCCCCAGGTCCGTTGGGGTGGGCAGGGTGGCCGCGCAGAGCGCTGCGAGGGTCCGGGTCACAGGCCCGAATCCGGGGCCTCGATTGCACAATTCCCTGCCGCGGTCCACTCGACCCCCAGCTGTACCGCAAAGGCTGCGAAGTGTTGCAGCGGGGGGTTCGCGGTGCAGGAGCCGCAGCGGGGTCTCACCTCTCCAGCCCCGTCCCCCGAGTCGTCCGCCAGCTGGGTTATCTTCGCCTGCACTTGCAGCGGGCGTTAGCTCTTCTGTGTGGCCGCCATTGCGGGCGGCAGTGCAGCGTCTCGCTCCGATCCACTCCTCCACAGGGCGAACAGACCCACGGCACGATTCCGGGGGCCCCTTCAGTCGTCAGGCACCCTTCCCAGCGCTTTTGGCCTCACTTTAGGGGAGATTCGCGCATTAAGTGCGGCAATGGCGGGATCGGGCAGGGAGACTCGGAAACCTGCGTCCGATCAGGCCGCCATCTTGGACAGGCCCTCTGAGCCTTCTTTTTAAACTGCTTTGTATATGTTTCCCCTAGGTGCGCTGCTCCGTACCTTGCCCTATGTATTGGACTCGGCCCTTCCCAGACGTCTTTCCCTTGCTCTCCGTTAGTTTAGGCTGCGCTTGTCTCAGCAGGAGGGGGATTGGGTTTTTTTCAACCTCAGAGTCAGAGTGTGTTACCCGCTACTCTTGTTAGGTTCTGCGCGAAGGTGCCGCCGGAGCGATCGCAGGGAGGTGCCTGTCTCCGGGGTATGCTGCTCAAAATTTTTCTGCTCTCTGCTCTCCAAGTCCTCCCCGCTTGCCTCCTCAGTTGTCCACCAGGTCTTTTCTGTGCTCCAGGAGCGTTGCCCTCACGTCATCGCACTAGCAGCCGCTCTCTCAGGCCAACCGCCGCCCCTTCAGTTAGACGCGGATCGCTGCCGCCATCTTGGATCCGCCCCAGAGCTCTGACCCGCGGGTCTGACTTCTTTGTGTGTTGGCTGTTCTATGCAATTCTGATGGGTTCTCGTGACACCCCAGATGTTCCGACGCTCGTACCTGTTGCTGTCTTTTGATTATTTCGACATATGAGCAGGATTATGATGATTTGTGGCCCTGTACGGCAAGAGCCTCACGCAAGTGTGGCCATCTTGCTCAGAGCCCTCTAGCGCCCCCACCTACTTGGGCATTCATTGATAGCTTGGAGTCTGTGGTTACTCCAAGGTTTCTTACTTCCTTTGATATTTTAGGCGGTGTTCCCAGTTCATAAGGCAACTTGTCGAGCAGGTCATAATGTTTCCAATCTCCACACGTGAGCATTTCCGTTTTGGATGCATTCAATTTGGGATGGTTCCATGTCATCCACCGCTCTGAGACAACTGAAAATTGGTGGGTTTGCAATGTCTTTGGGGCATTGCAGTTGAAGGTGTATTTGCGTGTCAGCTATAGCACATGAGGTGAAATTGATTGATCAGTACTGCTAATGACTTAATGTAGATGCTGAAAAGCATGGGCGAGATAATAGATCCTTGAGGGACTACCCCAGCTCTTGTGAAGTGCGTTTGTACGAGAAAGGTGGGGTATGGGTGACATTAGTTCTGTTGCAAAGGTAGGAGGTAATCCATTCCAGAGCAGTCCCCTCTATGCCATCTTTGTAGAGTCTTTGTATCAGAGTGTCTTGGTCAACCGTATCAAAGGCAGCCGAGAGATCCAAGAGAAGTTGTGCAGCAACCCCTTTGCAGTCAGCTGTGTTCTTCATGGCATCCCAGATGGCAAGGAGGGCAGATTTTTTGCCTCTTCCCGGACAGAATGCCGTTTGGAAGTCTGAAAGTATGGCATTCTCTTCAATGAATTGGGACATCTGGGCGAAAGCTGCTCTTTCTGTCAGTTTGCCCAGGAAAGGTCCATTTGAAATCAGTCTGTAGTTGTCAGGATTCAGCGGGTCCAAGTTTGTTTTCTTCAGTATAATGATTTATTGTATTTATATTCGTCATACAACCTTGAAAAAGCCCCAGGCCTGCGTGCAGCATGAGGGATGACACATGTGGCGGCTGGTCTATCAAGCTTTAAGGCCTGCTCCAAAAATTCAAACCTACTACTTTATAAATTTCACCGACTGGGTCGCCTGTGCCAAGCAGTGTTATATTGTTTAAAGGTGGAATCTGCCAAGGCTTTCTTAACAAACTCTAAAGCCTGTCTCGAAAGGCCTGGGATGCTCCGCTGTTCTCTGTAATCTTTGAAGCTGTGAGCCTGAGGGACCCCTCTCAGGCTAACTGCTGTGAGTTGCCCCAGACATCCATTGACAGGTTTGGACTCTGGGGAAAAGGGTTTGGGTAAACACCCTCTGGCATCTGACCTTGTAGAAGTGTGTTTTATTTTATTTAGAATCCATATTGTCTTGCTCACGTTTTGTGATATTCAGTGATAAGGCCTGAATACTATGAGCAGAAGTAGAATGTTCTTGCATAAACTAACTAGCAGCCCGTCCCGACGTTGTCCGGGTATGAATTGCTGCCAGCCAGTAGTATATTGTTTTGTAGGATTTCGTTTTGATAGCATTTCTTATCTGTGACAGGCCTGTGAAATGCTCCGATTCACAGTGCACTGCTGATGCACTTAAGAGTGCCCGTTCAGTAGTGTGTGAACTCGAGTTTCCCTACTTTATTTTTCCTTGCAATATTATATAGCGCGAACTCGACAACATGGCATGAGCACAATTTACATTACAGAAGAACACATTCATATGTGGTAGGCACGGGGAGACAAAGCGATTTGCCTGGAATCACAGGATGTTGAGCTGATGCCGAGATTGGAACGTAGCTCCCCAGTTCTAAAGTTCGTATTTCTAGAACTTGTGGCGGGAGGTGTGTCTAAAAGTGTATGTCGGTGCTGGCCATCAATCAAAGAGACTTGGGCATTTTTCCAATGGGTGGTGAAAAAATATGAGTATGTTGCTGGAGATGTGGGCCGCCGTGCCACCAATGTACTCACCGGGGGAGGGTAAACCCCCATTATTCCGGAACTTTCTTTCCGCATACCATCACTCCGCATACTTTCATTACGAAAGTACCATGACTCCGCAATGCCATTAAACGCATGGCATTACATTTTATATGCTTTTACCACGCATACATTTACAACGAAATTCGTTGTAAATGCATTATTGGTAAAAGCATGTTTTTTTAAAATGTTTGGATAAGGTAAGTATTGGTATAGGGCTGTGGTTCCCAAACTGTGCGCCGCGGCTCCCCAGTGCGCCGTAATGAGGTGCCAGGGGCGCCGCGCACACTGACCAACCGTCCGTAAATTCCACGGACGTCCCTACGCCTTTTATCTTTAATTGTGGCCATCACAGGGAGCAGCGCTGCTCCCCTGTGAGAGGCCTCATCCCCGCTGCTGGAGCCGCCTCGCACTCCTCCAGGAGCACAGGAGAAGCCCCTCCCGCCCATTGAAATGCTGTATGGGGCTGATTGCCACTTACTGAATGACAATGGGGCAGTCAGGGGTGTTCAAGCTTGTGGCGGGCTCCTCCTGCCTCAGTGTACAGGAGGGCATTCTGTTAGATAAAAAAAGTAAAACGCCCACGCTGCAATGTTAGAGAACACTTCATTTAAAGAAGCCTGTGAAATAAGTTTAAAAGATCAGGTTAACGTTCTTTCACTGTCTCATCATTATTGAACTGAAGTATTTTCAATATTATATTCAACAATGCCATGGTTGCTGCTTTTTTATTTTAAGGAACTAGCAACTATTCGCAAAGCCAATAGTCCTGGCTTGTTGTTGGTGCAATGATACTTGCTGTATTATATATCTGGATGCAATGACAGAAACAACATAACACCAGTCGGGCGCAACACTATGCTAAGCGCAACAACGACAACAACACCACCACCCTACTGGACAACCTCGCTAACCTCGGACTCAAGCAACTGGTGAACACCCCCACCCACCACGCCGGACACACGCTTGACCCAGTCTTCACTTCCAGCAAGCACATCTCCTTCAACCACTCAACCGGACTTCACTGGACAGACCACAGCTGCGTCCACTTCAGCTTCAGAAAGAACACTACTCACCACCTCCCGCAACAGGTTCCCCGCAGGAACTGGAACAAGATCACCACCGCAGCTCACCGCATCACTGAACCAGAACCCTCCCGCCAGATCATCGGACCCCAACCAAGCAGCCCACAACCTCGCACAATGGATCACCAACTGCGCCGACAACCTTGCACCCCTGAAAACCCATCCCAGCAGGCCAGGAAGCAATAAAGCCCGTGGTTCAACAACGACCTCAAGAACTCCAAGAAGAACTGCCGTACCCTCGAGAAAGCCTGGCGAAAGAACCCGAACACAGACAATATGACCGCCCTCAAGCACGCCACTCACAAACACCACCAGCTGATCCACACCACCAAGAAGACAGCTTTCAAGGAATGATTAGACAACAACGCACACAACAGCAAGGAGCTCTTCAGCATCGTCAAAGAGCTCTCCAACCCCAGCGCCGGAAACGACATCACTCCCTCACAAGACCTCTGCGACTCACTCGCCACGTTCTCCCAGAACAAGATCGCAGACCTACACAACAGCTTCGGCGAACAGACCACGCACCTAACAACAGAACCAACGCTCCCCACCACCACCCTCTGTGACTGGACCCCAGTCAACACCGAAGACACCATCCGGACAATGAACACCATCCACTCCGGATCACCAACCGACCCATGCCCTCACCACGTCTTCAACAAAGCAGACTCCGTCATCGCACCCCAACTCCGGGACATCATCAACTGCTCCTTCAACACCGCCACCTTCCCGGAGAGCTGGAAGCAACCCGAACTCAGCGCCCTCCTGAAAAAACCATCGGCAGACCCCACCGACCTCAAGAACTAACGCCCCATCTCGCTGCTCCCGTTTCCCGCCAAAGTCATCGAGAAGACCGTCAACAAACAGCTGGCCGCCTTCCTCGAGACAAACATATCCCTCGACCAATCACAGTCCGGCTTCTGAGCCAATCACAGCATCGAGACCGCCCTCATCGCAGCCACTGACGACATCCGAACCCTGCTCGACAACGGGGAAACAGCGGCCCTCATCCTCCTGGACCTCTCCGCAGCGTTCGATATAGTCTGCCACCGCACCCTAGTTCAACGCCTCAGCAACGTCTGAATCCAAGAGAAGGCACTGGAGTGGATCATCTTGTTCCTCGCATGAAGAACCCAGAGAGTCCGCCTTCCCCAGTTCAGATCTGAGTCCACCGAAGTCATCTGCGGCGTACCACAAGGTTCATCACTCAGCCCCACCCTCTTCAACGTGTACATGAGCCCCCTCGCAGCCATCGCACGCCAACACAGCCTCAACATCATCTCCTACGCCGACGACACCCAGCTGATCCTCTCCCTCACCAACGACCCCGCCACCGCCAGAACTAACCTATACGAAGGGATGAAAGAAGTAGCCGAGTGGATGAAGAACAGCCGCCTGAAACTGAACTCAGACAAGACGGAAGTCCTCATCCTTGGATTTACACCATCTGCCTGGGACGACTCCTGGTGGCCCCCAGCACTAGGCAGCGCACCCAAACCAACGGACCACGCACGCAACCTGGGCTTCATCCTGGACTCCTCCCTGTCGATGACCAGACAAGTCAACGCTGTCTCGTCTTCATGCTTCAACATCCTACGCATGCTCCGAAAGATCTTCAGATGGATCCCTACCGAAACCAGGAAGACGGTCACCCAGGCACTTGTCACCAGCCGACTAGACTACGGAAACACCCTCTACACTGGAACCACAGCAAACTGCAGAAAAGACTCCAACGCATCCAGAACGCCTCCGCACGACTCATCCTGGACATCCACATTCACATCTCCAGACACCTGAGAGACCTGCACTGGCTCCCCGTCAGCAAAAGAATCACGTTCCGCCTCCTCACCCAAGCACACAAAGCCCTCCACGACCTAGGCCCCAGGTACCTCAACAACCGTCTGACCTTCTATACTCCCACCCTCCAACTACGATCGACCAACCACGCCCTTGCCGCCGTCCCACGCATCCGAAGAACCACCATGGGAGGAAGATCCTTCTCCTACCTGGCAGCCAAGACCTGGAACTCCCTCCCCATCCACCTCCACCTCACCCAAGACCACCTCTCCTTCAGGAAGCAACTGAAGACCTGGCTGTTTGAGCAGTAGCGGACCCCCCCCTCCCCCCCCCCCCCCAGCGCCTTGAGACCCTCCGGGTGAATAGCGCGATATACAAATTTCTTGATTGATTGATTTATTGATTGATTAGCCTAGGTGTTTTAATCTGCGCTCTTAATTACATCTAACACCCCCTTTGAAGAGTCCTCCCATTTTTTTTACACCGCTTAAAGCCCTGGAAACAACACCATGTTACAGTAACCTCACATCCTGGCACTGTGCATCATGTGTGACTCATAACTTCTACGTTATCAGTCTGCCTATGTGCAGGGGCATAGTGAACTCTGCCCCACCGCACCCCACCCCTTCTGTAGTTCGTTCCTGATAGGTCTCTTCTGCCGTCAACTTTGCAGACAAAGGCTCAGCTCATAATGTGGAAAGGTGGGTGAGTAAATAAGTGAAGGAATGTCTGAATGGCTGGATGGATTACTGAAAGGATGAATGCATGAATGAAAGGGGGAATGGATAGATAATGAAAGAAAGGATGGATGGATGAGTGAATGAGTGGAAGTATGGATGAGAGAAAAGGTACATAGATGGATGTATGGGTGGAAAGGTAGATGGATGGGTAAAAGTGTGGATGGGTGTGTGAAAGGATGGATGGATGAGTGAAAGGGCAGCTGACGGGAGAGTGAATTGCTGGATGGGTGTGTGAAAGGATGGATGGATGGATGAATGAAAGGGTAGATGATGGGCAAGTGAATGGGTGGATGGATGAATTGATAAGTGAAATGGTGAATGGATGGATGAGTGAAAGGGTGAATGTAAGGATTGATGAGTTAGTGAAAGGGGGTAGATGGACAAAAGGATGGATAGATGAGTGAAGTGAAAGGGTGGATGGATGAGATAACGGATGGCTGGATGAGTGAACGGATGGTTGGATGAGTGAAAGAATGCGTCCCAATTACTTTAAGGAAGATAACAGGAGGCACATACCACCCACCCACCTGTAAAGAAATGGTGGGGAGCCACGGCCAACTGCCGATTAGGTCAAGGGAGCCACAGGTCAAAAAAGTTTGGGAACCACTGGTATAGGGATATATGTTTTGGGGTACTGAGGTATATGTTTTGGGGTGTTTGGGTATTTTAAGGGTTCAGATATAGTTTTGGGTTATGGGGTACAGGGGTAGTTTAAGCGTTTAGGGATAGGTATGGGTTTTGGGGTACAGGGGTATTTTTAGGGTTCAGGGGTAGGTTTGGGGTTTGGGGTACAGGGGTATTTTAAGGGTTCAGGGCTAGGTTTGGGTTTTGGGGTACAGGGGCATTTTTAGGGTTCAGGGCTAGGTTTGGGTTTTGGGGTACAGGGGTATTTTAGGGTTCAGGGGTAGGTTTGGGTTTTGGGGTACAGGGGTATTCTAAGGGTTCGGAGGTAGGTTTGGGTTTTGGGGTACAGGGGTATTTTAGGGTTCAGGGGTATTTTAGGGTTCAGGGGTATATGTTTTGGGGTCTTTGGGTATTTTAAGGGTTCAGATATAGTTTTGGGTGTTGGGGTACAGGGGTATTTTAGGGTTCAGGGGTAGGTTTGGGTTTTCGGGTACAGGGTTATTTTTAGGGTTCAGGGCTAGGTTTGGGTTTTGGGGTACAAGGGTATTTTTAGGGTTCAGGGGTAGGTTTGGGTTTTGGGGTACAGGGGTATTCTAAGGGTTTGGGGGTAGGTTTGGGTTTTGGGGTACAGGGGTATTTTAGGGTTCAGGGGTATTCTAGGGTTCAGGGGTATATGTTTTGGGGTGTTTGGGTATTTTAAGGGTTCAGATATAGTTTTGGGTTTTGGGGTACAGGGGTATTTTAGAGTTCAGGGGTAGGTTTGGGTTTTGGGGTACAGGGTTATTTTTAGGGTTCAGGGCTAGGTTTGGGTTTTGGGGTACAAGGGTATTTTTAGGGTTCAGGGGTAGGTTTGGGTTTTGGGGTACAGGGGTATTCTAAGGGTTCGGGGGTAGGTTTGGGTTTTGGGGTACAGGGGTATTTTAGGGTTCAGGGGTATTTTAGGGGCCAGGGGTAGGTTTGGGTTTTGGGGTACAGTGGTATTTTTAGGGTTCAGGGCTAGGTTTGGGTTTGGGGGTACAGTGGTATTTTTAGGGTTCAGGGGTAGGTTTGGGTTTTGAGGTACAGGGGTATTTATAGGGTTCAGGGCTAGGTTTAGGTTTTGGAGTACAGGGGTATTTTTAGGGTTTAGTGATAGGTTTGGGTTTTGGGGTACAGGGTATATTTATAGGGTTAAGATGGGTTAGTGTTTAAGAGTGTTGGGGTATTTTAAGGAGTAAGAGTGGGTTATGATTATGGGGTGCAGGGGTATTTAAAGGGAGCAGGGTGGGATTAGCACACAATATGAGACATGGCATGAAGGGTGGAACGTACCCCCCGCCCCCAGCGTTTGTCACGCCCACAGCACAACGCAGACACGCCCACAAGGGACTACTTTGGTGGCACGGTTCTTTTACCTTTTAAATGTGTATGGTAGGCGTCTGCATAGCCTATGTCCTTCTGCTGCAACTGCCCTTTCCAACGCTGTATTGGGTGTTGTTGGTGCTGTGGTTCCTGAGATTACCCGCCTCAAAGGTTTGGGCTCTCTCTTTATTATATTATATATTAGTATGGATGTACCCTGCTAAACCCTGGTAACTAGCACAGCTCGTAACACCAGGCTTGCTCAAATACATTACTTGCAACTTGCATTAGATCACTATCCCAGCAACAGCTATGCTTAGCCTACCATATATAGATAGGACTAAGCGTCTGTCCCTGATAGGACAAAATATTTAGCAAAATATGTTGTTGGAAAGTTCCTACAGTGCCAATACTGGGCATCTGGACATCACGCACTCTGCCATATTGTATCACGCAGGTGGCATGTATCATCTTTCATCTCTGACTGGTTATATGGTTGAACATGGTGTAATTCTGTCCTGTCTGAGCAACAGCTCACAATGTATTTGTTCATGACAGTAAAAAAATCACCTTGTTACTGTATTCTGATTGGATGTGTGTTTAACCTGCCTTTTGTGGTTTACATGTGTAAAAGACCCACTAAAACTATGTACTTTGGGTATCTTTCTATTTTAGCTTGGGCCTCCGTGATTCATGTATAAAGCTGCCTATGAAATTTGACTGTGTCTGTGACTCTTTTATTCAGATGCTACAACCTGCGCTGATAAACTCTTAATGATCGAGAAAGGACGGAAACCGTATCCGAGAAACTGGCTCCAGTCTTGCATGAATGCACCCATTTCCAACGCTGTGCGGTCCAGCCTCCAACTGAAGAAGCGTGGGAGCTGGTGATAAAGGCAAGACGAAACCAGGTCCACCTCACACAGGCCCCATCTGTCGATGATCATCTGGAACAGGTCCAGGTGAAGTTTCCACATGCTGGAATCCTTCTAATGGAATGCCTGTCTGCAATCCGATTGACCTTGCCCGGTAAGTACTCCGCCTTGTTGGAGAGTCATTTGTCCTTTCAGAAATGCCAAAATTGTCGAGATCTTCGATTTTGTCCCTCCTAGATGATTTATGTATCTGACTGCGGATACGTTGTTATTTTCCATCTTTATGAGGATGCAGCACAATACTTTGTTGATTGTGAATGAGCATAGTGCGAAGGGCCCTGCAAGCATTTCTAAGCAGTTTATATCTAATCTTTTCCCGTAATCCACCCAAAGGCCGCCAGTGGTAATGTCTCCACAATGAGTACCCCAGCCTAAGCGGCTTCCACCGGATTCTATGACCACACCAGGAACCTGCCCGAAGATAGCTTTTCCATTCCAGGTCATCATGTGATCCATGCAAACACTCACCCCCAGTCACTATTGTGATCCAACCACCATCTCATTTTCATCTGGGCTTCATGCGACAACCGGATTTGGATCAGAGTAAAAGAGACCTCTCCTTCAGATGAAGTGTTCAACTACTCTGAAGAGCTCCATAATGCAATGGGCTGGGAAAAATCACCTGAATGGACAAAACTAAGAGGCCTATAAATCAGGTGAGGTATCAAAGTCAAATGAATTCCTTTGACAAGGTGTGTCTCAATTACTTCCTGAAAACAGTCCATTTTTTGTATGGGAGTTTTAACACCTGTTGGACAGAGTATATCATTAACCCCAGAAAACACATAGATTGTGTTGAAATAAGTTTTGATTTCGGCTCGTTGATGACAAAGCCCAATTCCTGTGAGAGGGACTGTCAAAGACAACTGCTGAACAAGGACAGACGGTTCCTGGTGCAGCAAGAGGATATTGTCCAAATATATAATTAGATGCACTGTTCGAGAATGTAGTAGCTCTACTACCAGACGCATAACCTTAGTGGAACACCAACGAGCGGAAGAGAGCCTGAAAGGGAGAACAAAAGAACATGTACACCGCCTGTCCTGCATGAACTGTAGGAACCAGCGGGAAGAAGGGAATCCTGAAGTATGCATCCTTGAGGTCCAAACTCAATAGCATTAGATGTCTTGTAGTAGGTAGGGCCCCCCCCCCATCTTGAAGTGTCAATAGACAATCCACTGATTCAATTTCCAGAGGCTTATCACCAGGCTCATCTCTTTGTCCTTTTTCTCAACCAGAAAGGAGTAGCTCAAGAAACATTGTTGATGCAGGTGTGAAGGAACTATAGCACCCTTTTCTAGGAGTGACTCTGCTAACTTTGAGATCAAAAGACTGCCTGCTGTTGAAAAATTAATGGGTTTTGGAGTTAGGAACTGGGCAGGTGACCCATAGACATCTATTTGAAACCCAGTGCCAGTCAGAAGCATGCACGCATTTCATGTCACCTCACCCCATTTGTGCAGGAACAACACCACGCGACCTCCCTCCTTTGGTCAGGACGAAGGGATAGTCCTTATCTGAGGATCTTCCTGGGGCATTAGAAGCGCAGCGGAAGCATCCTCTGCCGCCCATCCTCAACCTGTGGTGTGGAAGAAGCCCCTAAACTGCTTTTGATTCTGGAACCGGCAGTTGCATAGGTACTCCTGGGAGTTTACGTGCGGCCGGTAGAATGCCCCTGCCTCTGCCGGTCCCTCAAAATACACGTTTAACGAATCCTTTTTTATTGAGCGTTAGGCTTTTTCTAGCAATGAGAACGGTGTTACAAATGTACCCAACTCCTTTATAAAAGGTTCTCCAAAGAGGCCTCCATCTGCCACTAGACCTGCCTCAGACGTGGCTAATTTCCCGGATTTAGTATACATTTGAATCAGTAGGGACCACAGTCTGTCGGCCGAGAGGGCACAGTTGGTATTTCTGAGGAAACATACTGCTCTCTTGGTCCATCTTAATAGCAGGTAAAGTGATATCATACGTCTAATTTCTTTAACTTCTTCAACCATTTCCAAAATCTCGTCAAAGGCCCCAAGACATCCAAGAATTTATCCTGACATGTCTTCAAATGGCAGTCAGTCCACTTCTTGGGGGTCCTTAATGAACTTTGCATCAGTGGTGGCCATTGTTCCTCTGTTCTCTGGTGTCAGTGCAACTCTTTTCCCCCCTCCCCCTCCCCCTCCCACTCCCCCAGAGACTGATGTGGACATTCTACCCGAAGACAGCCCCTGTCTTCCTTATCCGCCGGTTTATGAATCTTACTACCAACCTACTGGGCCACTTTGTTCCCAGAGCCCTTTTTGCTGATCGTGAATGATGTATATCGTCTGAGTTCAACATGCCTTCTACATGAATCATCCCTTCTACATCTCTGCTATCAGAAGTATCCAACCTGTAGCAGTTGGGACCACTTTCCTGTCTCTATGGTCAACTGGGCCTCGGTTCATTGTCCGAATTCATCCCATCGGAGAAGGATTGGGCCTCCTCCTCCATGGGGGTAAGCCCAAGTGGACAGTTATCATGGGGTTCTATCATCGGTGGAGCTAATCTTTTCATGAACGCCTTTCCCAGCCGTTCATAAGTGTATGAAGGAAGAGAGGACCTCAATTGAGGTATTTTCTTTAGGTTCAGTAGGAGCCCTGTGAGGCTCTTGGAGTGATGAGATTGAAGAGGTTCAAAGGGATGCAAGTTGCCCTAGTCCTCCCCAATATGGAGTGTCACGTTGCACTGTGCCACCAAGGAAATAACTGGCCTGCTCAAAGGCACTAAGGCCTGGGCATATTCCCATTGCAAAGTTACATCCAGTGCATCGACAAGAACCCCAACAAGGGAAAGAGGGAATGCGTCCCCGTTTCTGAAGTAACACAGCGTATCTCCTTTGCCTTTCATTTTTTCAAGCAGCATGTTTCCAATAGATGATTTTTACTACTGTTCTGTGCCGCCTGGCTGCTGTGCACATCACACGCGAGGCACTGTTCTCATAGCCATACGACGACAGCACTGCACTCGCTGCAACACATGCCTACACAACTCACAATGACTGGCCTCCCCGAGATCCAGTGATATCTACACCACCCTGTACATAAGGAGGAAGTTGCTACTCTTACCAGCACATTTCTGCAGGTCCAGCTAAGATTTCATGACTGCATGCACTCCACTGTACACCCGAAGTAGCACTGGTCTCACCATGTCATGTAAAAGGCAAGCCCTAATCTTAAACGGACACACACTGACACACATACTTTGGGGCATGCACTTCGATCACCAGCACATCTAATTAATGATTGCCGGCTATACCACTACCATGCAGACTCTGGAGGGACGGCTTTTAAACAAAAACTACCATGATTAGAAACCTATTCAACTGCTTTCTAAGTGCTTTCCATTGAATGTCTGCCACATCTCCGCGCCTAGCAGCGCTACTCTAAGCACAAAGCTTCCGTGTTAAACAACAGTAGACGTTGTAGCACCCAGTATAATGTGCTGCATTGCTAAATACTTATAATGTCCCAAAGACAAGACCTATTGGCTATGCCAATGCTTGTTGTAGTTTCACATTAGTGGAAGAACTGCAAGAGAGAGGCAGGGGGTAAACGTGTCGCTTGTTCCGACCACTATTCAGCATTAACGTGCGGGACGAGCGAGATGTGAACATAGTATCCAGTGAGACTGCACACCTCTGTCCTCGAACAAGAGCAGGCCAAAGCCACTAATGCTCTCCCAAGCTGCAACACTCCTCAGGCGCGGCCTGAGTGTAGTGATGCAGGTGTGGCACAGAACTGTGCGCTTACCAAGAAACATTCAGTGGTAATTAACAAGACAGCAGTTCTCAAACCATTAACCTACAAAATCAACCTGTTTTGTATGCAGATAAATAGAACAAAAAATAGCACAAGAATATTCCCAAGGAAAGACACTTACCTGGCTACGGAGCAGCAAAGAAAAAGGAAGTGCTGGTCCTTGGGGGTGTTCTTATGGGGACCAGAGATATGTGATCAATGTAATTTACCTTTGTCTGGACTCATGTAGTCCTAAGCCTAGTGGTAATTACATAATGTTTTGGGGCTGCTGAGCTAAAAAGGTAAGAAAGAGAAGTATAATCTGAGCCTCCAGTCCTAAAATAGATTTTTTGTACAGTTAGAAGCTGTTAAAATCTCATGAAATGCATTAAGTCTTTGCAGCAAAATTGTTAATTGGGTCATTATTATCTTGGTTTAGAGGAAGCAAAGGCTGCTCCTTTTTAGGGCTCGGCCTACGTCACCACTTCGTCAGAAGTGGGACGGAGCTCTGAGCCGTATTGTTACGGGGCTCAGAATAGTGAAGTAAAAATTCCTCCCTGCGCAAGATTTTTCCGTAGTTTATTTTGGCATCTGCATGCTAATTGGTCCTTGCAGTGCTGTGTTTCTAGTAGCCTTCACGCAATAGGCCATATGGATTTCAGTTTGTGCACTTCCTGCATATTCTGTGTGGTTATGCGCAGGGGAGTGCAATAAATTGTCAATTACGAGCTGTCAGGGTGCCGCGGTAATTGCGCCCAGATGTTTGGGGCGCGTTCACCAGTCTGCAGTGAGTTTGGTGGGCGTGCGTTCGTCTGCATCCTTTCATGTGTAAGTGTTGGCCTTTGAAGAGCTGGTTTGGTCGTGCGCCGACAATGAGACACACAGTCTTCATTACCCCACAAAGTATGTAAGTACGTTTGCATTGGAGACAGTAACGTCCAGGTACGAAACGGAATTCTTTTCACTGGCTTACGAACAGTTCCACATTTTGCCGCATTCTCCTCATCTCATCAAAGGGGCTCTTGTCTTGTTCAGTAACAAAACCAAATCTCCGAGAGCAGGAATGTGTTTCTGCATGGAGGGTCCGAGCAGCCAGGTTGCAACAGTTGTGCTTGTGTGTCTAACCTTGGGCCTCATGACAAGTAGGTTGATTTTAGGTGCAGGGATACACAGGCACTGCTCACACACACGGACACTGCTCACACACACAGACACTTCTCACACACACAGGCACTTCTCACACACACAGGCACTTCTCACACTCACAGGCACTTCTCACACACACAGGCACTGTTCACACACAGACACTGCTCGCACACACAGACACTGCTCGCACACACAGACACTGCTCACACACACAGACACTGTTCACACACACACAGACACCGCCACTGCGTGCACACATAGGCACTGTTCACACACACAGGCAGTACATACACACACAGGCTGCTCACACACACCGGCACTGCGCGCACACATAGGCACTGTTCACACACACAGGCACTACATACACACACCGGCACTGCTCACACACACAGACACTGTTCACACACACAGACACCGCCACTGCGCGCACACATAGGCACTGTTTACACACACAGGCAGTACATACACACACAGGCTGCTCACACACACTGGCACTGCGCGCACACATAGGCACTGTTCACACACACAGGCACTACATACACACACCGATCACACACAGGCACAGTTCACACACAGGCACTGTCCACACACAGGCACTGTCCACACACAGGCACTGTTCACACACAGGCACTGTTCACACACAGGCACTGTTCACGCACACAGACACTGCTCACAAACACATGCACTTTTCACACACACAGGCACTTTTCACACACACAGGCACTTTTCACACACACAGGCACTTTTCACACACACAGGCACTTCTCACACACAGGCACTGTTCACACACAGGCACTGTTCCACACAGGCACTACATACACACACAGGCGTCTCACAGACACCGGCACTGCGCGCACACATAGGCACTGCTCACACACACAGACACTGCTCACACACACAGACACTGTTCACACACACAGACACTGTTCACAAACACAGGGACTACATACACACACCGGCTGCTCACACACACCGGCACTGCTCGCACACATAGGCACTGGTCACAGTGACTGCAGTGTGTGAGTGTGCAGGGTAAACAGTGTGAGTGTGCGGGATGAACAGTGTGTAGTGAGTGCAGAGTGAGTGCGAGAGTGACAGTGAGTGTGAGAGTGACAGTGAGTGCAGAGTGAGTGCGAGAGTGGCAGTGAGTGCAGAGTGAGTTCAAGAGTGACAGTGAGTGCGGAGTGAGTGCGAGTGACAGTGAGTGCAGAATGACAGTGAGTGCAGAGTGAGTGCAGAGTGACAGTGAGTGCAGAATGAGTGCAGAGACAGTGAGTGCAAAGTGAGTGCAGAGTGACAGTGAGTGCAGAGTGAGTGCAGAGTGACAGTGAGTGCAGAGCTGTATGAAAAACAGTAAGGGTTTGACTCAAAACTCAGCAAGGCTGAGCCAATAATAACTTGAAAAACAACACACCTGCCTATGCTGAGCAGTTTTTTGGAAACAATTCTTTGATAATTGTACATGAACAATAAACATGAACAATGGCTTTTGAAATTGCAACGTTTCTTTTAATTTTTTGCAGACTATTTTGCTTTTTAGTCTTTTGCTTGTTTTTTGGCATGAGAATACAAAAAAATGTGTAAGAAAATACTATACATTTACATATACACAAGAAAAAACACACTTTGGTATGTACATAATTCATTCAAACTGGCATTCAACACATTCTTGGCCATCCAGACATACAAAAAACATTCATACAGGTCCCATCATCATAATACAGTTTGTAATAATGCAAGAATAGTAACAGTTGTAAATTTCAAACGAAAGTGAAACTTTTTCAGTTTTTTAGAAGGAACAATAATCCATCATTTGAATGACACAACCATAACAACAATGATGATATGGGACTGGGTCAGGTCGACGCGTTTCGAACCCTATCCTTAACAGGTTCTCATCAGGACCACAGTGTTACTAAAAGGGGAAGAGGAAAGCAACAGTCACTATACTGAACCTGGGAGGTCACCATCTCAACCGATGTCCCCCTGCACTCAGCCTACCTTAATACGTGGGTCAAGGCTCCTCAAATAATGTAGTAGAAAGCCGATGTATTCCCATCAAAGGGGAGCGAAGAGGTGCTGTGAGAAGAGGATAAATGCATTCAGTCATGCCGGCTCACAACATACTGCCTGTGTCTACACTAGAGCGGGGCTTGGAGGGACAGAGGGAGGTAGCGTGTGCTCACCTTGCAGCGCGTGTGCGCTCACCAATGCTTGTTGGATGGCGCTCGGTCCGCAATTTCTGGATCCGGCGCCTCTGGGGATAAAAATGTGACGATGAACGTTTGGAATCGGGCAGGCGGGAGAAAGCGACATGAGCCGTTTAACGGTCGCGCTGAAGCGTGCCAGTGTCCGCTTACCTGAAAACCAATTTAAACTCTCAAAACAGTGTTTCGAACGTCCTCGCTCCTCATACAGTCACTGCTAGCAGGTTACTGAAGCCGTGTTGTCAATTGACTAAAGGTGGAGGATGCCTCCCAAAGCATGAAGGGAGTTGTAGTTTGGATGAAGGGAGTTGTAGTTCGGTTTCAATAAGGAGAATTCTGGGAGATGAAGTCCTGTGGGCTAAATCATGGAACAGTTTTGTAGATTTCCGAAATTTCGTTTAATCCACTGACTGCTGTATCATACTTCATGATCAAAAGTGCCTCTCTTTGGTTTAATCTTAATTCTAAGTTCCCCCCTCTAGGATCTTTTTCGATTTTGGACAGGACGGTCCATTTGAGGTCCTCTTTATCATGCTTGTTCATCAGCCAGTGGTGTACCAATGGCGCATTCTCCACTTCTCTACGAATTCTCGATTTATGCTGCGTGATACGTTGTCTGACCTCCTGGGATGTTTTCCCGATGTATAGTTTGGGGCAGGGGCAGACAATCGCGTAAACTACATTCCTGGTTTTGCAGTTGGTAAATGATTCATGCTTCCAGTGGATGTTGTTAAAGGAGAATACTGTTTCTTCCATGGTGTCATGACAACAAATGCAAGTGCCACATTTGTGGTGTCCTTTTGTCTGGGGGAAGCCAAAAAGGCTTGTTAGAGTTGGTGATTGTTTACTAGGTAAGGCTGCCCTTACAATGTGGTTCGCCACGCTCTTCTCCTTCTTGAATGCAAATAATGGTGAATTTCTCATGTCCTCATGTAGGTCTTGTACTAGATGCCAGTTGAGGTTTATCAGCCTTTTAAGTTGATTGGCAGCAGGGCAAAAGGTTGATACACAAACCATACGATTTTGCTCAATCCTGGCTTTCTTAACCATTAGTGTTTCGCGGGGCGTCCACCAAGCTCGCTTAAGAGATTGCTTAAGCAGAAAACCGATGCTTAAGCAATCTCTTAAGCGAGCTTGGTGGACGCCCCGCGAAACACTAATGGTTAAGAAAGCCAGGATTGAGCAAAATCGTATGGTTTGTGTATCAACCTTTTGCCCTGCTGCCAATCAACTTAAAAGGCTGATAAACCTCAACTGGCATCTAGTACAAGACCTACATGAGGACATGAGAAATTCACCATTATTTGCATTCAAGAAGGAGAAGAGCGTGGCGAACCACATTGTAAGGGCAGCCTTACCTAGTAAACAATCACCAACTCTAACAAGCCTTTTTGGCTTCCCCCAGACAAAAGGACACCACAAATGTGGCACTTGCATTTGTTGTCATGACACCATGGAAGAAACAGTATTCTCCTTTAACAACATCCACTGGAAGCATGAATCATTTACCAACTGCAAAACCAGGAATGTAGTTTACGCGATTGTCTGCCCCTGCCCCAAACTATACATCGGGAAAACATCCCAGGAGGTCAGACAACGTATCACGCAGCATAAATCGAGAATTCGTAGAGAAGTGGAGAATGCGCCATTGGTACACCACTGGCTGATGAACAAGCATGATAAAGAGGACCTCAAATGGACCGTCCTGTCCAAAATCGAAAAAGATCCTAGAGGGGGGAACTTAGAATTAAGATTAAACCAAAGAGAGGCACTTTTGATCATGAAGTATGATACAGCAGTCAGTGGATTAAACGAAATTTCGGAAATCTACAAAACTGTTCCATGATTTAGCCCACAGGACTTCATCTCCCAGAATTCTCCTTATTGAAACCGAACTACAACTCCCTTCATCCAAACTACAACTCCCTTCATGCTTTGGGAGGCATCCTCCACCTTTAGTCAATTGACAACACGGCTTCAGTAACCTGCTAGCAGTGACTGTATGAGGAGCGAGGACGTTCGAAACACTGTTTTGAGAGTTTAAATTGGTTTTCAGGTAAGCGGACACTGGCACGCTTCAGCGCGACCGTTAAACGGCTCATGTCGCTTTCTCCCGCCTGCCCGATTCCAAACGTTCATCGTCACATTTTTATCCCCAGAGGCGCCGGATCCAGAAATTGCGGACCGAGCGCCATCCAACAAGCATTGGTGAGCGCACACGCGCTGCAAGGTGAGCACACGCTACCTCCCTCTGTCCCTCCAAGCCCCGCTCTAGTGTAGACACAGGCAGTATGTTGTGAGCCGGCATGACTGAATGCATTTATCCTCTTCTCACAGCACCTCTTCGCTCCCCTTTGATGGGAATACATCGGCTTTCTACTACATTATTTGAGGAGCCTTGACCCACGTATTAAGGTAGGCTGAGTGCAGGGGGACATCGGTTGAGATGGTGACCTCCCAGGTTCAGTATAGTGACTGTTGCTTTCCTCTTCCCCTTTTAGTAACACTGTGGTCCTGATGAGAACCTGTTAAGGATAGGGTTCGAAACGCGTCGACCTGACCCAGTCCCATATCATCATTGTTGTTATGGTTGTGTCATTCAAATGATGGATTATTGTTCCTTCTAAAAAACTGAAAAAGTTTCACTTTCGTTTGAAATTTACAACTGTTACTATTCTTGCATTATTACAAACTGTATTATGATGATGGGACCTGTATGAATGTTTTTTGTATGTCTGGATGGCCAAGAATGTGTTGAATGCCAGTTTGAATGAATTATGTACATACCAAAGTGTGTTTTTTCTTGTGTATATGTAAATGTATAGTATTTTCTTACACATTTTTTTGTATTCTCATGCCAAAAAACAAGCAAAAGACTAAAAAGCAAAATAGTCTGCAAAAAATTAAAAGAAACGTTGCAATTTCAAAAGCCATTGTTCATGTTTATTGTTCATGTACAATTATCAAAGAATTGTTTCCAAAAAACTGCTCAGCATAGGCAGGTGTGTTGTTTTTCAAGTGAGTGCAGAGCGACAGTGAATGCAGAGTGAGTGCAGAGTGACAGTGAGTGCAGAGTGAGTGCACAGTGACAGTGAGTGCAGAGTTACAGTGAGTGTGAGAGCAACAGTGAGTGCAGAGTGAGTGTGAGAGCAACAGTGAGTGCGAGAGTGACAGTGAGTGCAAAGTGAGTGCAGAATGACAGTGAGTGCAGAATGACAGTGAGTGCAGAGTGAGTGCAGAGTGACAGTGAATGCAGAGTGAGTGCGAGAGTGACAGTGAGTGCAAAGTGAGTGTAGAGTGACAGTGAGTGCAAAGTGAGTGCAGAGTGACAGTGAGTGCGAGAGTGACAGTGAGTGCAGAGTGAGTGTAGAGTGACAGTGAGTGCAGAATGAGTGCAGAGACAGTGAGTGCAAAGTGAGTGCAGAGTGACAGTGAGTGCAGAGTGAGTGCAGAGTGACAGTGAGTGCAGAGCGACAGTGAGTGCAGAGTGAGTGCAAGAGTGACAGTGAGTGCAGAGTGAGTGCGAGAGTGACCGTGAGTGCAGAGTGAGTGCGAGAGTGGCAGTGAGTGCAGAGTGAGTGCAAGAGTGACAGTGAGTGCAGAGTGAGTGCGAGTGACAGTGAGTGCAGAATGACAGTGAGTGCAGAGTGAGTGCAGAGTGACAGTGACTGTAGAGTGAGTGCAGAGTGACAGTGAGTGCAGAATGAGTGCAGAGACAGTGAGTGCAAAGTGAGTGCAGAGTGACAGTGAGTGCAGAGTGAGTGCAGAGTGACAGTGAGTGCAGAGCGACAGTGAATGCAGAGTGAGTGCAGAGTGACAGTGAGTGCAGAGTGAGTGCACAGTGACAGTGAGTGCAGAGTTACAGTGAGTGTGAGAGCAACAGTGAGTGCAGAGTGAGTGTGAGAGCAACAGTGAGTGCGAGAGTGACAGTGAGTGCAAAGTGAGTGCAGAATGACAGTGAGTGCAGAATGACAGTGAGTGCAGAGTGAGTGCAGAGTGACAGTGAATGCAGAGTGAGTGCGAGAGTGACAGTGAGTGCAAAGTGAGTGTAGAGTGACAGTGAGTGCGAGAGTGACAGTGAGTGCAGAGTGAGTGTAGAGTGACAGTGAGTGCAAAGTGAGTGCAGAGTGACAGTGAGTGCGAGAGTGACAGTGAGTGCAGAGTGAGTGTAGAGTGACAGTGAGTGCAGAGTGAGTGTAAAGTGACAGTGAGTGCAGAGTGACTGCAGAGACAGTGTGTAAGGGTGCAGGGTGCACATTGTGTAAGTGTGCAGAATGAGTGTGCAGGATAAACAGTGTGTGACTATGCAGGGTGACATTGGGAGTGTGCGGGTGAGCAGTGTGTGAATGTGTAGGGGCAGTGTGTGAGTGTGCAGAAAACACCACACACACATACACCACACACACACACACCATACACACACCAAACACACATACACCACACACACATAACACACACACAAACCACACACACCTCACTCTCTCAACACCACACACTCGTCACCACTCACCACAACACACTCACCACCACACACTCACCCCCACAGACTCACCACCACAGACTCACCACCACACACTCCCCACTACACACAAAACAACACACACAACAACACACCCCCAGCCGTCAATGAATGCTTTCACCAGGCACAAACACCAACAACCATCAATGTACACTTTCACCAAAAACAAACACGACCATGCATCAGTGCCGCTAAACACCCACGCACACAACAAACAATGTCAGTGCAACTTTCACCAAACACACACACACACCAACAGCTGACAGTGCACCAGCCACTCTTTCAATTGGCACAATCATCATACAGCTGTCAGTGCACCCTTTCACCAACCACACGCATTACCATCCAGCTCTGTACGCTTGACAGCCACACTCAGTAACAGCTCTTACTGCACGCTACCACCAGTCATACACACCTCAAGCCACCACTACACTCTTCCACCAAACACACACACACCAACAGCCATCACTGCACAATTCCTACAGGCACACACATCCACCACCCATCAATGCACACACCAATTGATAACTCATCAACCAATTAATATTGTACCTATCGCACTATGCTGCACTTTACCTTTTAAAGATAATGCGTTAAAGTGCAGCATGCCACCATTGATAACATTCCAATCCAACACACATATCTCCAACACACACCACATGCTTCCACTCCAAAACACATGCCTAAAACACATTGCCATTTACAATGCCATTATCTCTAACTCAAACAAACCCGAGCCCTAATGCATTCCTAATGCTTGTTTCTACGTATGTTAGTTACTGCCCTGCTTAAGCAATATAGGCAGTGAATATTGCTAGGACCGAGAGGAAGATAGCTGATGTAACAGCCCTGGAGCAATATAACTAATGTTTCCTCACTACACCAAGCCCAAAACTTCTTAAACAATCGACCAAGTATTCCCTTTTCTGGGTCTATGGCTTTAGTGCAGAGTATAAAGTGATTTATTGTCTATAGTTCTCCCAGTTTGCAGGTGCATAAACTGTTGCTCTCGTTTTTTGGGCATCCTTCTCAATGAAAATGTCTATAGTGGAATAGTTCCAATTCTGAATTTTAATTACATAGTGTCAAGTCTCTGGCTTTATTATTTTGAGATGAATTCTAGGCTATTTTGGATTTTTAGTGACAAGTACTTTCAACAGGGAAACTATTCTTGTGGAATTAGCTTTCATCTGCCAGAAATTCTCCTTGATCAGTGTTATGCTTGTTGCAACCAGTTTACTTGGTTTCTCCCACAATTGGCTGTAGCCAATCCTTTTGACATTTTTTTTTCTCTGTGGTTTTCAGAAGTTAATTGGAGATGCTTACATAGTTGTAACATCTTACATAGCCTTAGGTTTACTTCGGTGCTAGGTCTACTTGTAACCTAGCCCACAGCAGGCTTGGGCCCAGTTGAATCAGGTCTTCTTTAGGGTTCAGTCCAAGTTTTAGTCCTGAGGGTTTGCAGCGGAGGGTGTCCAAACTCAAGAGCAATAATTTTTTCGAAAAAGTGATTTTGTATCTTATGCACCTCAAGCTTTTTTGGTAACCCATAGTCCTGCACCGTATGTTGCCACTGGCTCAATCCCATGTACTTCTAGGATGCACTCTGTCACGATTCATCGAATGTTAAGTGTGCAGCAGAGCATAGCTCCCAAATTTTGTTTTATAGCACTGACTATCTTATCATTTTCTTGGCCCCATGGTAACTTGTTATGATGATTTATACCCAAATAGTTAAAGGTTGTTGCTATTACTAGTGGAGCCTCATTAACAGTACGTTTGTCTTTGAGGGGGTCCTTTGATTCATAATCATGAATTTAGTTTTGCTTGCATTTGTCATGAGATTCTTTTTATGGTAATATGTTCCAAAGGTCTGAAATGCATGGCGCATTGCCAGTTTTGACAGGGTTAGAAGAACAGCATTTAAAAAATAAAATGTTGTCCTCATTCACCACATACACCATGCTCCCTGATATATTGACTCTTTGTTGCTGCAACAAGGAAAGCTGGAGGTGCTGCACCTTCTTTGTGGGAGGAAATGATGATTCAGATTTCCTCGACCAGGGACCAGATGTAGGTAAATGAGAAATGCCGATTTCTTAATAGCGAATTTTACCGATTCGCTATTAAGAAATTGGTATTTCCTATCTAGGTAAAGATTCGGTAAAAAATACTGAATCCTTAATATTCCTTATTACCGAATCAGTAATTGAGATTCGGTAATAAGGAATACCTACTCTTTAATTTCTATGGGCTTGGAGGCCCATAGGAATGATTCAAGGGTGTCAGGGTGTCCAAAGGACACCCTGTTGCACCCCTGAAATGTGCATGTGTGCACATGTTGCGTACATACATGCCCTAAGTGCTTTTTGAAGGGAAATCGGTAATTACCACCAACTTGAAGTTGGTGGTAATTACCAATTTCTTAAGGCTCAAAAGCACTCTTCAATGTGCTTCCTACATTGCATTTAAGAAATCGGTATTACCGATTCCTTAAATGTAAGAGCAATAAGGAATCTGTATTAAGGAATTGGTATTTACCGATTCCTTACCTACATTAGGAATGGCTAAATACCGGTCGGTAACGCTGAAATTTACCGAATTTCGGTGTTACTGACCGGTATTTACCCACCTACATTGGACCCCAAGTACTTTAGTCGGAAGTAGGTGTAATCACTGGACAAGCCTCATGTTGTTTACTACTCACTGAAACATCTTTTAGCAATGTTTCGTGAGGCTGGCATGATTAATTATGCTGACCCAATTAATCACAAATTGCCACATCCTAATTCTCAATTTGATCCATCCATAATGTCCATTTCCAGAATACTTGTTACAGTGCTCACCCAATCTTTTTTATCTGGTAGCAGCATTGACACCCATTTCTTACAAATCTCCCTTCTGGCAAGAAGGACCAAACAAAAAAGGAGCTTTCTTTTGCCTGCATTCGTTATATACAGGTCATTCAGATGTCCTCAAATAACCCATTTGCAAAATATCTCTGATACTCTTATCCACATCTTCCTAGTAAGACCTTATGGGGGGCATTCCAAAAACTTGTGGACATAGTCAGAATTCTCAGCGCCACACTGCACAAATAGATGAACTCCTCTTGCACATCTTTTCCAGCCTATGTGGAATCCAATATACCCATTGTAGAGTGTAGGTAGGAGGATCTTAAATGGATGGATAATTCAGCTGAGAGGGAGAGGCAGGTCAGATTCTAAATCTTTTAATCCAAACAGTGATTTGAAGACCCTGAAGAGGGTAAAATTAACACCATCAGTAAAATCTTTTTTTAAAGCACTGCCTAGTAGCTTAGAGTTGATGGATCTGAGTACAACGAAAGCTGGTAAAAAACGCAGCACCCCAGCTAAGGCGGACCCCATGGAACAAAGAGTCATTCAATGAGATGAGCCTGAAATGGAGCTACTACCCCGAGAAAGTTCAGCCAGTGAAAAGGATGAAGGTGCCTCTACACAGAGTATATTGAATGTGCCGGTAACAAACAGATTTCAACCAATGATGGAAGTGGATGGTGCAGACATGTCAGTAGAGGTAGGAACAGTATAGGCGGTTACACTAGTGAGAGAGCTGAGATCAACATAGTAGAGGGTAGAGGTGTAAGGAGTGTTGATGATCCCCTACCTTTGAAAAACTGTGGGGAGGGGATTGAATTTGATAACTAAGATTAATTCATCATCAAAGACCGCTACTGCTGCAGGCGATTAGAGAAACTGTTACTTTAAAATAGAGTATGAAGTCCCTCCCTAATATTCAAATTTGCTACTAAGTTCTTTTTATTTTTTAGTACTCTGTCACTGTGCTCAAACGTTTTCATTATTCAAGATGTTTGTGTCCCATAGGACAATAGAAATGTCCAGTAGGAGTTGGGGAGGGTTCCCCAAGGGAGGGAAGGGAGGTGAAGGGGGGTTTTATAGGAGAAGGGGCACTAGGAGCATATAGATGGGCGGATAGGGGACAAAAGAAAACCTCTGGAACCAAAATTACATCTTAAAGATCAGACGGTCAGCAACAAGATCAAACCTGCTTACATGAGACAATGGGAGACGTAGAGAGAGGTACTAACCTGAATCATGTCATGGAACGTAAATGGCCTGCAGACGAAAGCAAGACAGAGAAGGGGTCTTGCAATATTTATGAGACTCCCAAGCACACATTTCTATTCTCCAAGAGACCCATTTAATGTGTAATGAGTGTGTAGAACTTTTCAAATCACAAAAATGGGTTCAGCGTGTTTTCTACAGTGGGTGCTCTAAGGGAGTACCTGTAGTTGTCAGAAAGAATGCCCACACTACAATTATGGAGCATGAAACTGACAACACTGGAAGGTGGGTGATAGCTAATCTCGGAATAGTGAACGGAAGATATTGATTGATGGGATATTGTGGCCCAAATGTAGATGATACAACCCCGATAAATGTGGTTTATTTAAAACTATCAAAGGATAACACTCCCTGTAATCATGGCAGGAGACCAATATAAATCTTCCAGGACGGAGTTGATACATGCGCCAAATATGAAGTTAGCTGTTAGAAATATGATATCAGAGCCAGGTGTTTGTGACATCTGGATAAGGAAGTCGGGAGAAAAAAGAGGATACACTTTCCAGAATAAGAAACACAGGCATGTCTCCAGGATTTATTCTTTTCTGATAGACATAGTGTAGACAGGGGAAGTCCTCAATGCTAGACATATACCAGCCGATCTATTTGACCATTCAGCTGTGTTATTAGAATTTGAAGCCCCACAGAGGCAGTAGCAGAGAAGATGGACACTGGAACTGAGTTTACTAATGGAAAACAAAGCTGTGGAGAACCTCAAAGTAGATATGGTAGAGTTTTTTTCAACATAATTAAGGATCTGTCACGCTAAACATTGTCTGGGATGTCTATGAAGCTTATATTCAGGTCAGAATAAGTAGTATGGCATAGAATTACCGTAAACAAGGTACATGGGGATGAATGTAGGTAGATTGAGGAGGAAAGAGAGAGCTAGAAGAACAACAAAGTAAAACATAATACTAATGAACAGAGCAAAAGGCTGAATGCTAAACTGCAGAGGAATAGAAACAAAATAGGAGCATAGATGGAGGAAAGAGTAAGGAAGGGGTGGAAAGCTAGTAAACGGACTAACTTTGAATATGGTGAGAATAGTGGCGAGCTACTAGCATTTGTCAGTTAAAAGGTAGAGGGGATGGTGAGGTAATGACTGGCAGCTCTGAAAGACTAGAGGCTTTTCTCCAATATTTTAGTGAGGTATTCACAGAAGATTTAGAAGTGTCTGAAAAACAGATTTTAGATTGGCTAGATGACCCTGTTACAAAACTCTCAAGTGCTCAAGCTGCAGCCTTGAGTAAGGGAACTGAGCATCAAGAAATAGTTAAAACTGTTAAGAACGGAAAGAAAGGGAAGCCTGCAGGACCGGACGGGTTACCGAATGAATTATGCATAGTATTAGTAGATGTAACAATACCGATTATGGCTAGGCTATTTGGAGAAATGTTTATTAAGGGACTTGAACTCCCTCCCTCCTGGAAGGTTTCAACAATCAACCTAATTCTCAAGCCTGATACAAATCCAGAGACTTGTGAATCATATAAACTAGTATCCCTACTAAATAATGATTATAAAATGTTCACAAACATTCTAGCTAGGAAATTAAATAGGGTTATGTGATATTGGGTACATGAAGATCAGAAGGGTTTTATGATGGGGAGACACTTCCACGAACTAACGCATGCATTGATTGGAGCAGTTGACATAGCCTCAACATTCAAAGCGAACTTAGCAGTAGACGCCATGAAAGCATTTGACCAGGTAAATTGGGAATACCTGAGAGTGGTAGTGGGCCATAACAACTTAGGAGGGAACTTTGGTAGAACAATACAACAGAAATATAAAGATCCAGTTGCGAGAATCAATGAAAATGGTGCTCTAACAGTTGATTTGAAGACCGCAAGGGGCACCACTGTCCCCTTTGCTTTTTAACACACACACACACATACATATACATATATATATATTGCAAATAAATTGAGGAAAGCACTCCCGATCAGCCCGTTTAGATACAACGGATGGGAGAAAAAAGTGGCACTTTACGCAGATGATCTATTAATATATACGAACAACCTAGAGAGAGCCCTACCTGAATTAGAAAGAATGATGCAGTATTTTGGGAGTATCTCAGGATATCGGGTGAACACTATGAAAACAGAGATAATTACATGAAACTGTCCTAATAACAACAAACAAATTAATAAGGAGATGAGATCCTTGACAATTAAGATCACGCGAGAGGTAGATCAGATACCTGAAACAATTTTTTTTAAAGCTTTGCTGGAATCCAGCACGTTATTGAAGAGATGGGCTCACTTATTATTAACGCTTGTGAGTAGACAAACCTGATAAAAATGATTATCCTTCTGAAGTTCACTTTTTTACTTAATACATAAAACCCTTATCCTGCTAGAAAGAGTGGGTTGCTAAACTACAAGGGAAGATTTCTAGCTTTCTTTGGGCCTAGAGGGGGTATTGAGGATATCAGAGAAAAACATACAAAGAAAGAAGGCCCAAAGAGGACTGGGGTTACCAGACTTCCAATAATACTCATGGGACTCACAGTTTAAAAATTGCAGAGTTTTAGCGGTGAAATTGAAAGACCTACAAGGTTTCGAAATTGGCTTGGTATTTTTAGCAGTGGTAAAGGACATGAGACGGGGAAACTCACATTTCCTTTACAAGTTTGGAGATAAAAGATTTTTAAAGAAGGTCAAGCTGGAAATATTTCAGGCAACTTCCAGATTATGGGCACAGATCAGAAAAGCAACTGGTGTCTCATATTATAGTGATTATGCCCCTAAATGGGATTCGCAGGGAATGCCAGAGTGCTTAGAGGATAAGCTGGCCAATTCCATGAGATCGAGAGGAAAAGATAGATGGGGACATGTTTTGAGAGAGGGGCAGCTACTACCGTAGGCCAATTGAATAAGACCACCCGGGAAAGACTATTGTGGTATAATTGAATACCTTCAATTCAAGAGTTGGGCCCAAGCAAAGAAAGACAAGGGATCCTAAACCAATGAGTTAGAGGAGCTGATTTTTTACAACGCTCTGAAGAAAAGAGAGATGGTGACATTGTACCGGTTGATAGTAAACGTGGCGGATAGGGATTTCAAGTTACCAGCAGAACTATGGGGGAGAAACTTGCCAAAGATCGCAATACAAGATGTATGGCAAGCATCAGTGACTACACCATATGGTACAGTCAAACCTGCTTTTTTTAAATAAGCATTTGTCCAAGTTTAGGAGATCAGCATTATGCGAAAATGTTAGAATCATAATTTTATCGTCACCCAACCTTTGCATGTCCAGTAATTATTTATGATTAAGGCTCCAGTTTTATGGTATCTATTGCGTCTGTATTTATCCATATTTATGTTTTGCTATTTTTACTGTATTTATCCATATTTCTTTTGGGAAAAATGAAGCTGAAATTAGTATATTTCCACTTTAATGTAACCGATAAAAATGCACTCGTGCTGGAATGCCTGCCAGATTTCAGTGATATGAACACCCGTAGTCAATTCACTTTTATGAAAATATTCGCATTTCAGTATCAACCTTGTGCATTTCTACTGGTGTTCAAGCCTCTATACTAAAAATCCTTTCTTTTTTAACCCCCTCACCTATCAATTCACACAGCTATTGGCCTGGCAGTCATAGCAGACAGTATTTAGAATTACTTAAAAAGCAAACCAATTTCCGTTTTTATCCATATTTAAAAATAAATACAGACAAGAAAATAAATGTTTTCTGTCTGTATCTATCTGTAAAAATCAGTAAAGGCAGAAAACAGGGAGCCTTATTTATAATAGGTATGTTCCCACATCTTTTATATATGCTAAATTACAGCCCGGCTATAACACATCCCTGATGGACCACAGCATTAATTTGCAAAGCTGCTAATATATACACTATCCTATTTGTATTTGACCCTTGCTGAAGTATGTTGGTGCAGCTGTACGAACACCCTGTGCTACTTTTCTAGGAGTTATAAACTCCATTGTAAACTGTAGATAAGACTGGGGCCTTGAATGCACTCATGATCACACAATAGACATCATGCGTTACTCTATTAAAACCAGTGGCCGTTTACCCTATTATTTGTAAATAGTAGCAGCAACCTCATCCATGGTGAACTCCTTGTTCAAGCTTTTGGTTCGCCACTCTTCAAATCTGTGTTGGTACTTGATTGATCATTTTCTATAGTGTTGCTCTCTTTCATTTGATTAACTCCCCCGCCATCCCCCTGTTTTTCAAGGCACTTGCCATCTTCAGGCTTGAATATAGCTCTGCACCATCTCCAACTTCAAAATCCACAGGAGGCCCTTTGCATTCCATTGATGACAATTCCCAAGATATCCTGCTGTCTTCACAGCTAGTACATTCCTTACATCATCCCAGAACCTTCTCTGAGCCTGAATTTATTTTTTGTAAGATTTAATTCGATCCTAGTACGTCTTTTTGTTGCCTTTGAGAATTTGCTCTCCATTGGGTCTCCCAAGTCATTGCCTTAACATTCTATCTAGGTCCTTGTTTTGAGACTACATTCTTTATCGAACCAGCTCTTTTATTTATGGTGTTGTTGGTACATGCAGCTATCTTATGATGTGGGGGTTTCTTAATCCTCGTAAAGCATGAGTATTTCATTTCAAATATCCTTTCAAACACTTTGAAAGAATTCCTCCCTCCTTGTTGGCTCTGCTGCTTCTGAATGTCCTAAAACTGGTGTTCTGTTATCATGTATATGTAGGGAAACAGCCTTTACAACAAGGTTATTACCATGATGTGCCTTCACCAAGCATTTTTGACTGCACATGTTTTTACCACACATATACCTTTACCACACATTTAGGGTAAGTTGGGGGAGTGGGGTTCTGTCCCCACAGATATTTCATATATCGCGCACACTCAACAATTAAGGGTGCTGCAGAGACTGTTGTCAGCTGGGCGCATGAACATTCAGTGGGGTAGTGGCGTCTGAGGAAGGCTCACCCCGAAATGCATAACGCCGTAGCTACTTACTAATAAAGAACCTCTCTACGTACCCCCGCTTGTGGCTCCTTCCTTCAGCATTGGTGGAGGTGTTTGGTTGAATATTTTCGTGTCGGCCAGAGGCACGTTAAGAAGTCCACGCTTCTTCAAGTCAGCTGCCTGTCATCTGGTTTTCTGCGCCAGCAGTTTCTCAATTTCGTCAAGGGATTGGCAGGAGGCAGTTCACCCACAGCGAGCAGGAAAGCAAGGGACGCTGTTATGGCAGTCTGTGACTTCACGGATGGTGTTGGTGCACTGTTACCGGCACACGAGCCTGCGGACCCGTGACCTGTGGGTCGAAGCGAATGCGGGGACTCGAGGGGTCCTTAAAGTAATGTGAGGAAGTGGCCGTTCTAGAGGACAATTGTACCTTGCCGTGGCCTAAAAGCGGACTGCAACACCCACGATCCTTTACTGTCTCTTCTCAGGAAGACGGAAGCGATGAATACCGTAACCCGGAAGAGGAGGAGGAACAACCCGGATACGGTACGGCAGGACGAATGACGGAACGCTACAAAGAGGCAAGGGGGGAGACAACCGTCGTCCACGCCGAAGACGGAGAAAGGAGTGCAGAGAAGGAGACCGAAGACGCGGGACCCGAGGAGACCCAGTCCAGCCCCCAACAGGACGTCGACGACGACAGCTGGTGCCAGGACTGGTGGTGTCCGGTGGATGCTGGAGAGCGGCCGTGACTATAGGAAGAGTTACGGCAGGGTTGGTGAGTAATACCGACTCGAGGGAATTGTATCGGGAAGCGGGAGGAAGAAGATACTGGGAGGGAGTTCGAACGTTCATGACCGTTGTTTGTTAAGTACATTGAGCAATTGAGTAAAAAGCCAAACTACGAGTATCCACACGGGGTATTTAAATGCATGGCGTTACATTTATTCTTGACGGCATTTACTTCTATCGGCACTGTGCACTCATGTCGACACTTGCCCAGACCCTGTGAATGTTCCTACGTTTTAGCACTTCCAACCTTCCTAGGCACTATAAAACTTCTGCAAGTATCCTGAACTTCCCCTATCCTGACTTATCCCACTTTTCCCCTCCCCCTCACGTTACCCCGTTCATTTTTACAGACCCTAGACACAAAAGGTGTGGTGAAGGTATTACTCCTGTTCCAGGAACCTTATTTAGAGTTCTCACGATACCCTCCTTTATTTCCCTTCTCTTATGAGCCACCGGGGCATGCCACCACGTCCTGAAGATCTGACTAAAACCACCCGAGCCCTTTCATCGCCTGACACCTCCCCGGAGACCTCGGAAGAAGAAGAAGAAGACAAGTTTGAAGATTCCCTGCCACATCCCGTCACCTCATCCTTTGTATTCAATAAACCTGTTTCCTTTAAACCTCCACTATCGCCTCCACGCCTGTTTATCAGACCCGCCCTCTTACAAGTAATTATTCACTGTTTGAAACTTCGCCCAGCTCTGCTCACGCCTGAAAACACAAGGATTAGACTTTGGTTTCCCCACGCAATACAGCCCAGGGTGGAAGCATTCTGGGATTTGCAGTCCAAGAACTCGATACTGCAAATGACGATCACATGGTTGGGGGAGGCGCGCACTCAACAATTAAGGGTGCTGCAGAGACTGTTGTCAGCTGGGCACATGAACATTCAGTGGCGTCTGAGGAAGGCTCACGCCGAAATGCATAACGCCGTAGCTACTTACTAATAAAGAACCTCTCTACGTACCCCCGCTTCTGGCTCCTTCCTTCAGCATTGGTGGAGGTGTTTGGTTGAATATATATATATATATATAAATATAAATATATATATATATATATATATATATATATATATATATATATATATATATATATATATATATAAATAATAAAAGTAGCACTCACCTGTTCTCTGCATGCACAGCCCCCGGATGTTTGCAGCTCCTCCTTTGAAGAAGGCCAAAGGACTGGCCGAAATGCATCAGGAC
Source organism: Lissotriton vulgaris (assembly GCF_964263255.1). Lineage (NCBI taxonomy): Eukaryota > Metazoa > Chordata > Amphibia > Caudata > Salamandridae > Lissotriton > Lissotriton vulgaris. The sequence goes on from NC_141693.1 coordinate 1,227,794,945, forward strand.
TAAGGGAGCATTAACCTGTTTTAATAAATCTAACAAAGCCGGGGGGCGGAGCTTGCCTGCATCCGGGATGGCCTCCTGAGCCCGTAGCTCCGTCCAGATTCCACCATAATCCTTGAAAATTCTGCATCAGTGCCTGATTCCGCCGGGTGTACGGGTTCCTCCGAGACTGCGGACATGCTAGCGGTGCTGATCCGACCAGGCAACCTCACCTTCCCTAGGGAATTCCGGCGTGGACAGACGCGGCAGTTCGCCAGCACTGCAGGCCGAGAATCCCCGTCCTCGAGGGCCAGGGGCGACCGTGCTGCGTCAGGAGACGTGCGGCCACAGATCGGGAGTGTGCCGAGGGAAGCCCTAACGATCGCGGACGTGCCAGCGCTCAGCGCTGCCCGACGATGGTGGCCTTCTGTTCCATCCCCCTTCCCACCCCCCCGGCTCCCCTTCTCTCTGCCTGCGGGGGTGGCGCGGGCGGTGGAGGAGCGGCGCCCGGATTTCAAACGACTGCCGCGCCTTACGCGGCTGACATCGCCACCAGGGGGCTGCAATGTGCTGTGGCCTGGCGACGGCCACGAGAGATTTCTGTGCTGGTGTTTCTGTGGACCGGGGTTGAGGGGGCTGCGGCGCACAACGAAGTAGAGGCCCACGGGCCGAGGGAAGGCCTGGTACTCCATGCTTCAGGCCCCTTGGTACAGTCTCGGTAGGTGGAGAGGCTGCGGGCGGTTGTGCTGCAGTAGAACTCGAGGGTGCCTGTGACATAGCTGGACATTGTCGGCTGTTGGGGGCGCAGTGATCCGCCGGCCTTGAGGTGACCTATTGGGATCCCCCCCCCATTCTCCGCATTGGTGAGACGGACCGGACTTGCCCCCCCCCCTGTGTGGTGCTGTGCTTGAGGCCTCCCCCACAGCCGGCGCTTAGACTGGCTTTGATTGCTATTAACGCTGTGGGAGCTAGAGTGGATATTCCTGGGAGCGATTTGTGGCCAGTGACTCGCTGTCTGCGCCCGGGGCTTGGGGTGGTTGCTACGCTGCCTTGCTGGCCTGCGTGGGTTCCTCCTGGCCACTACATAGGATTCCTGCGGAAACAGATAACCGGGGGCCCACTCGGACTAGTCTCGCCAGATCAGACGTGCTGTAGGTGGTGACTGGTGTGGGCCGGCGAGATGGGTAGGGGCGATAAGACCCAAAGCAAACTGTCCTTCGACCAGCGGCGCTCAAAATGCCAGGATGCTGCGCGCGCTGACAAGGGGCCTCAGCAAGACGGAGCTGCTGTAGCAGGTGATGTGGACATTAAAATATGCTTATAGCAATGGAGAAGGGCCTGCAGACTAGTATGACATCCCTGGGCTCGAAGCTAGACGCCCTCACCTATCGAATGGACAGGATGGCGGAGCAGATTGACAAGCACGCTGAAAGGCTTGATATGTCCGAGAGGCGAATAAAAGAGGTTGAGGAGGCGCAAATGGAGCTGGGCACGGACCACAAAAAGATTGAAAAACTAATGCAGGCCCTGCACGATAAAACCGAGGACTTAGAGGCACGCTCTTGTCGATGTAATCTATGCCTTACGGGACTTCCGGAAACGGTCCAGAAAGGCAACATGGAACGGTTTGTTGAGAAACTCCTGATCACCCTCCTTGGAGAGGAGACTTTCTCCCCAACGTTCGTGGTGGAGCGCGCTCACCGCTCGCTGGGCCCGCGACCATGCCCGGGGGCCCCGCCGCGCCCCATAATTGCCAAGCTGCTCAGTTACAGAGACAGAGATGCGGCATTGCGCCAGGCTAGAGACAAGAAAACGTTACAATACGAGGGCTCGGAGATCTCCCTCTGTCCCAATTTCACAGCTAAAGTGCAGGAGGCCCGCAAGCACTTTGCGCCGTACAAACAGCAGCTTAGAGACCTGGGCCTGGACTACGCAATGCTGTACCGAGCGAAACTGAGCGTCAACTGGCAGGGGCACTCCCATCTCTTCACGGATCCACGAGCCCTGCAGCAGGCCCTAAAGGGCTGGTCGAGAGCAACGGAGAGACCAGAACAGCCCAACGACCGGGGCGGGGGAAAATAGCCGACTGGATGAGCAGGAGTAACTGATTCCTCCTTGCAGGTTTCCTGGTGTGGTAAGCTACAGGGGCTACGAAGCACTGCGACCCCTCACTTGATGGCCGGCATGGATATTTTGTTTGTGTGGGGGTTTGGCGGGGGGTGGGGGGTCTGGGTGGCCTGACAATTGGGTCTACAGACTGAGTCACGAGATGGTGGGGCTCGCCTGGACTTGAGGCCGCTGGACAAGTAGATTGGTCCCCTGGGGCTCAGGATAAATGTTCGGCACTGCCGAGTTGCTTGTTTCCTGCTAGATGGGCGGATACCGTCGTATTTAAGTGTTAGTCAGGCTTGGCAGATTCAACACTGGATTTTCTTATTTAAAAATGTTCACTGATGTGTATTCAATGGTGCAACGGGAAGCGGATTGAGGGCTTTTAGTGGAGTGTGCGTTTGCGCTCTTTTATGGTGATGCGGCAACCTCGGCCCCGCGCACAATGCTCTGGGCTGACTCCTCGGAGTTACTCATGTTCTGGGATTGCAACAGGGGGAGGGTGGGTGGGATTGTATTCCGCAAGGCCATGTTGGGGGTGGTCTGCAGTGGGAGGAGGGTGGGCTTGTATTCCAGTTGGGTTCCAGGGTTGGGGGGAGGGGGAGGGGGAAAGTTTTTGCTCAAATCACGCACACGGCTTGAGACAAGCGCACACAGTACCCTAGCTAACTTACGGTCCCTATGGCAGTGCGATGGCGAGTATGACTGACCCTGCAGGGCATGCCCGGACTGCTACGATTCGGGCACTCACTTGGAACGTCAGGGGGCTCAATGACTACCGCAAGCTGCGTAAAGTGCTTAGCTATCTGCAGCGGCAGCACGTTGACGTGGCGCTCCTACAGGAGACCCACCTGCCACTCACGAGCAAGATGCTACGTAGTAGAGGTCTTGAAGGGTAACATCGCAGCGGCGGGTTTTACCACGCTTGCACGGGGGGTGGTTATATGGGTAAATCCTAAATCGAAAATCGATCTGACGCCCCTGAGAGCTGACCCGGAGGGTCGTTTTGTAATTGCTAGATGTAGGGGCCTGGGGATGGATCTGGTGGTAGTCAATGTTTATGGCCCAAATTACGACTCCCCGGAATTCTATGACTCCCTGGCGCAGGCAGTCCGTAATTACGATACCTCGCAAGCCCTGTGGGTAGGGGACTGGTGTTGGACCCCACACTTGATCGGTCTACTGGCCCACCGTGTAGACCCTCAGCCGCAGCGCAAACATTGCACAGCATGCTCATTGGTTTTGACTTGGAGGATGTATGGAGATGCAGGCACATAGAGCAGGGAGGGTATACCCACTACTCCGCCTATCATGACATCCACACCCGAATAGATTACTGGCTGGCTTCCACTGCCATGTTGGGACGGATCAGGGATTGCGAAGTACTTCCGCGCACTTTATCCGACCACTCCCCACTCCTGCATCTTTTAGACACCCCTACGAAAACGATCCCCCCTTTACGTGGCGCTTCCCGCCCTATTCTCTGCAAGACCCACTGTTTAGGGGGGAGCTAGCGGAAGCAATAGACGTTTTCTGAGAAACTAACTTAGGTTCAGTGGACAGCTTCCAAACGGTCTGGGAGGCCTTTAAGGTCTATATACGTGGCATAGCCATGTCCAAGCATTCTGGAGTTCTTAAATCAATTAGGCAGCGGCTGTCCGATTGGAGCGGCAATTGGCACTCTTGGAGGAGTGGCAAATGAGGCACCCCGACACGACTATATTTGCGGAGATGAAGTCCCTGCTGACAGAATACAATGAGGAAGCAGATAGGGAAGTAAAACATATGGGAAGGTATGCGACAGCGCGGACCTACGGAGAGAGAGAGAGGCTAGGCTCAGTCTTAGGCAGAATATTGAAGGGGAGCAGGGGGAAGCAACAGGTTTTAGAACTTAAGACCCCTGAAGGCCAGGTCCTTACAGACGAGTTTGATATAACACAGATGTTAAGAGTTACTACAATGACTTATACTCCTCCAAGAGCGATGCCCTCACTGAGGAATCCATAGACTACCTAGAGCACATAGACCTACCTACCTACACTCACGAACACACACAGGGAGTTCTTGATGCAGCCTATAGAAAAGGATGAAATTGTGGAAGCTTTAGCGAGCATGCGTGCAGAAAGTGCACCCGGGGCAGATGGGCTAACAGTGGGCTTCTACAAAGCCTTTCAAGACAAATTGCTTCCACATTTATCCACTTTGTTTGATGATATATGTGTGGAGGGTAGTATGCCCCACTCTATGAGGGAAGCTCTGTTAGTCACGATTTTGAAACCTGGTAAAGCGTGAGATGATTGCGACTCGTACAGACCCCTTTCCCTGCTCAATGTAGACACCAAGCTCTTCGCTAAGGTGTTGGCGACCCGTCTGGCGCTCTTGGCCCCCGAGTTGGTCGCCCCGGAACAGGCGGGCTTTATTCCCAGTAGGAACTTAACCTATAATATCCGCACAGTCCTGGGCACAATGCAACGCGTCAAGCCGGACACTGGGGCCATCGCTGTGTTCCTTGACATGGAAAAGGCCTTTGACTCCGTGGAATGGCCGTTCATGAGTCAGGTCCTGCAGCGGATGGGTTTGGGCATGCCGTTCCTTCAAATGATAGGGGCCCTATATCACAAACTGTGTGCCAGACTGGGCGTTGGTAACCTAGTCACGGACCCCTTCCCTATAGGTAGAGGAACCAGACAGGCCTGCCCGCTGTCACCACTGCTCTACGCACTGGTGGCAGAGCCGCTTGCTTGCGCACTGCGCGAATACCACGCCAACGAGGATATACGATTCCCAACAAACAGGATTGTGGTCTCAATGTATGCGGATGACACTCTGCTATATGTTCGTGACCCGGAAAATAACCTATCATCAATGCTCAGGGAGGTGGTTCGCTTTGGAGCCCTATCGGGCCTGAAGGTGAACTGGGCGAAATCGCTGGCCTTCCCCCTCACCCCGGCTACCCAGAGGTTTGATATGGAGTTTTCTTTACAGTGGACAATGGACCCAATTAGATATCTCGGAGTGCAGCTCCACACTGACCCAGAGATTTTATTTAGTGAAAACTATGGAGTGGCTTTCAGTAAACTGGAGGACGATGTTGAGACCTGGTGCAAGCTCCCGCTTTCCCTCTTGGGTCGAATCGCCATAATGAGGATGGTGGTTCTACCTAGACTATTGTTCTTATTCTCTGCCATCCGATAGTACTGTCGAAGGCCTACTTTCAGAGGCTTACACAGCTGATGATCAAACTGGCATGGGCAGGCAAACAACCTAGGGTAAAGTGGACCCTCCTAACTCTCCCATAAACTCTCCCATACAACCGGGGGGGCCTGGGTGCACCTGACCTAGAAATATATTACAGAGTTGCTCAGGCGGCCCATTTGCACACTTGGGTTTACGGTGAGGCACACATTCCACATGTGCGATTAGAGAGGCTCTTCGCTGAGCCGCTCCAGCTCCCTGCCACGATCTTCAGGCCAACAGATCGCAGGACGGGGGTACTAGACTCAATAGCCGCGACAAATCACGCATGGCATTCCATATTGCAAGGAGCGCTCCTATACTCGCCCTACATGCCCATAGAGTGGACGCAATGGCTTCCCCCTATACGTGAGAAATGTGTGGCTCGTGCCATGCACAAACTCAAGGTCCACCTTGCGTGGGACCTGTTCCATGATGGGATTGCTAAGTCCTGGGACTAAGTGGCGGGCAATTGTGATGCTCCCTCGCTACTGCTCCGCTTTCAGTATCACAGGGTGCGCAGTGCTCTTCTTGAGTTATTGGGGACGGATTTAGCGGAACCTCTGGATGTTCCGGAACTCACTTATGTCGTTAAAACTGAGTCCCCTAGAAAGCTCATTACTCATTTTTACAAGATTGCCAAGTCTCACAGAGCGGATCAACCCATGAAAGCCAGATTGGCCTGGCAAAGGGACCTCCAGGTTACGATTGATGATGACATGTGGCGCTACTGCTGCGTAAACACTAGTAGGATTTCCTTAAACGGGAAGCATCGCCTGATACATTTTAAATTTCTGCAGAGAGTGTATTATACCCCGGAAAGGCTCCAAAGATACTGTCTTCGGCAGACAGCCGAATGTGAGAGTTGAGATTTTGGGGCAGCATATTCACAGACATGAGCAAGATATTGGAGTTTGAGCTGAGCCATGATCGGGCGCTGGCTTTACTTGGCCATTCTAGAGGTCTACCAGTTGCACTTCGTAGGCTCACAGACATGGGGATTCTTATGGCTAGACGCGGGTGGTAGCGATCTGTTGGATGAGGGGACCACTACCTACAACTAAACGCTGGGCGCATGATATGCGTTACTGTTGTACACAAACAGAACACTACAGCAAACTGCTCCCCCCACGAGCCGCCCGAAAAACTTCTGGGGACTGTACCAAACGCATATGAGTGGCCGTGAACCGGAGAGCGACTCTGCAGCTGCATACGACAGCGGGGACCCCACCCTCCCCCACAGGCTCAGGACGTCACTGAGGCAGACTTACATCATACCTCGTGAGGGGTACTCTTCGTGAGCTCTGAGAGTGAATAACGTGCTCTAGGCTCCACCTCCCTAGTCTTTGCTCATGATCCAAGCGTTGGCCCCTTCAAACGAACTTAGAGGGGATTGTCCGATGTGGGCATCGGATTTGAGATATGTGTGGAGCTGAGCTTACCTGTTGTAGCTTGTGTGGGTGGTCTGATAGCTCTTACATTCTGCTATAAACACTTGCAGTTTACCCATTCCAGATGAGCCTGATTAAGGGGACGAGATTGAACTTTTAAGGGAATAGATCTACTGACAAGCCGAATTGCAGTACTGTGTGTGCGCTCATTGGGGAAGGTTGGGGGGGGATGGTTGTTGGATATACTTGTTAGTTCGTAAATCTTAAGGATACAGCCTCCATTGCTAGGGGAGATATCTTGAATGTTGCTCCTTTAGATTGTTGATGTAACTCGTCTTTAGAGTGTGTATGTGTAGATTCGTCTTGGTGCATGTATCCTAATTTTGCCGCCGGACCTCTGGGTTGTCGGCTGAAGGGCTGTGTTACCCGTCAGTTTCTGAATATTTTTCCTATCTCCTGCTCGTATTGCCGGCCCCAGGGTTATAGGCACGATGTGATGTCTTTGTCTATTGATTTCAATAAAGGTTTTGGAAACTTACCAAAAAATAATAATAAATAAATCTAACAAAGCTACGGCGATGTGTGCGGCTCATTCATTTCCGCGTGGGGAGTTTTTTTGAAAAAATATATATATTTATATATATATATAACACGCTCCAACTTTGCCCACACTTGAGCAGCACCCAAAACGCATACTGGAGGTGGCAAACCTTTATTTGAAGGGTACAAGCAGGCTCCTGTTAATAGCTTCGTTCTAACAGTCATTCAATTGCAATATGCCGATGCGTATCGAGTTCATTTCTATTCTTCAAAGGCAGTTCCAGGAATGAATGCGTGCTCCGGTCTCCACCAATAATGTCAGGAGCCTGCTTGTACCCTTCAAATAAAGGTTTGCCACCTCCAGTATGCGTTTTGGGTGCTGCTCAAGTGTGGGCAAAGTTGGAGCGTGATATGAGACGGCTGCCCGGCCGTCGAGCTTGCACCACCCGGAGTAAAGGAGGGGCCCGTGCGGCTTGGTGTGTACCGAGCCGTTTTTGGGAAACGCATATCAGGGATTTAAAGTGGACACTGTTTGTGGCGGCCCATCTGAGGGCTTTACAAGGAAACTGAAATTAGTGCACCATCGGAGGATTGTAATCCCGGGACTTCGGTAGCCATAATGCCTTGCAGGTAATTGAACCAGCCCATCTGGGGGCGTGAAACTGACATGACAACAACAATGACAGCAACACCACCGCCCTGCTGGACAACCTCGCCAACCTCGGACTCCAGCAACTGGTGAACACCCCCACCCACTACAGCGGCCACACGCTAGACCCCATCTTCTCCTGCAGCAAGCACATCTCCTTCAGCCACTCCACCGGACTACACTGGACTGATCACAGCTGCGTCCACTTCAACTTGAGGAGAACCACGACCCACCACCAACCGCAACAGGTTCCCCGCAGGAGCTGGTGCAAGATCACCGCCGACCAGCTCACCACCTCCCTCAGCCAGAATCCTCCCGCCAACACAACGGACCCCAACGAAGCAGCCTGCAACTTCCCACAGTGGCTCACCAACTGCGCCGATGACCTCGCACCACTGAAGAACCCTCCCAGCAGACCCGGCAGCAAGAAAACCTTGTGGTTCACCAACGAACTCAAAACCTCCAAGAAAAACTGCCGCACCCTCTAGAAAGCCTGGCGCCACGACCAGACTACAGAAAACATGACAGCCCTCATGAATGCCACCCGCATACACCACCAGCTGATCCGCACCACCAAAAAAGAAACATTCAAAGAACAACTGGACAACAACACCCACAACTGCAAGGAACTCTTCAGGATCGTCAAAGAGCTCTCCAACCCCAGCACCAGCAACAACGACATCACACCCTCGCAAGACCTCTGCGACTCACTCGCCTCGTTCTTCCACCGCAAGATCGCCGACATACACAACAGCTTTGGCGCACAGACCACGCACCCAACCACCGAACCAGCGCCCCCGACCACCACGTCTGCAACTGGACCCCGGTCAGCACCGAAGACACCACCCGCACGATGAACACATCCACTCCGGATCACCAACCGACCCCTGCCCTCACCACGTCTTCAACAAGGCCGACTCCATCATCGCACCCCAACTCTGGGACATCATCAACATCTCCTTCGCCACCGCCACCTCCCGGAGAGCTGGAAACATGCCGAACTCAGCGCCCTCCTGAAGAAACCCACTGCAGACCCCATGGACCTCAAGAACTTCCGCCCCATCTCGCTCCTCCCTTTTCCTGCCAAAGTCATCGAGAAGACCGTCAACAAAACAACTCGCCGCCTTCCTCGAGACAAACGGATTCCTCGACCCCTCACAGTCCGGTTTCCGAGCTAACCACAGCATCGAGACAGCCCTCATCGCTGCTACCGACGACATCAGATCCCTGCTTGACAACGGGGAAACAGCTGCCCTCATCCTCTTGGATCTCTCAGCAGCGTTCGACACAGTATGCCACCGCACACTAATACAGCACCTGAACAACACCGGAATCCAAGGGAAGGCCCTGGAGTGGATCACCTCGTTCTTCGCCGGAAGAACCCAGAGAGTCTGCCTCCGCCCGTTCCGATCCGCGGCCACCAAAGTCATCTGCGGCGTACCCCAAGGATCCTCGCTCAGCCCCACCCTCTTCAACTACTACATGAGCCCGCAGCCATCGCACGCCAACACAACCTTAACATCATTTCCTACGCAGACGACACCCAGCTGATTCTCTCCCTCACCAACGACCCCGCCTCCGCCAGAGCCAGCCTCCAGGAAGGAATGAAAGATGTCGCAGAGTGGATGAAGACCAGCCGCCTGAAACTGAACTCAGACAAGACGGAAGTCTTCATCCTAGGATCATCCCCCTCCGCCTGGGACGACTCCTGGTGGCCCCCTGTCCTGGGCACCGCCCCCAAGCCAACAGACCACGCACGCAACCTGGGTTTCATCCTGGAATCCTCCCTCACGATGAGCAAACAAGTCAACGCCGTCTCGTCATCCTGCTTCAACACCCTGCCCATGCTCCGAAAGATCTTCCGATGGATCCCCACCGAAACCAGGAAGACGGTCACCCAGGCCCTCGTCACCCGCCGACTGGACTACGGGAACACCCTCTACGCGTGAACCACAGCCAAACTCCAGAGAAGACTACAGCGCATATAGAACGCCTCCGCACGACTCATCCTGGACATCCCCCGCCACAGCCACATCTCTGCCCACCTGAGAGACCTGCACTGGCTCCCCGTCAGCAAGAGAATCACGTTCAGACTCCTCACCCACGCACACAAGGCTCTCCACGACTTGGGCCCCAAGTACCTCAACAACCGCCTCACATTCTACACACCCACCCGCCAGCTTCGCTCGACCAGCCTCGCCCTCGCCACCGTCCCACGCATGCGCAGAGCCACCGCCGGAGGAAGATCCTTCTCCTACCTGGCGGCCAAGACATGGAACTCCCTCCCCATCCACCTACGACTGACCCAGGACCATCTCTCCTTCAAGAACTCAAGACCTGGCTATTCGAGCAGTAGCAGATTCCTCCCCTCCCAGCGCCTTGAGACCCTAGCGGGCGAGTAGCGCGCTTTAAAAATTTGCTTGATTGATTGAGTTCTCTATGGCTGGCTCTAACTTAGCTGTAATAAGATCTTTGTCTCTGAAGTTCCCATGTGGATAACAAACATTGAAAATATCAATTATGTCACACCCACATTCTAAGGTGGGGTGTTGCAGGTCTCTTCCGCTGGCACAGTTGGATTTTACGCTACTAGATAAGGAAGCAGACCTTCCCTACAGCTAGCTCCAACTTAGTAGTAATAAGATCTTCCTCTCTGAAGTTCCCAGGAGGATAACAAACATTAAAAATATATTCCGAGGGCACAGTTGAACGGCTAGGGCAGTCGACCTCAAATCTGGGGAACTGGGTTCGAATCTCGGCAGTGACGCTAAACATCCTGTGATTCTGGGCAAATCACTTAATCTGCCCGTGCCTAGCAAAAAAAAACGAATGTGTCCTCATGTAATGCAACTGGTGCTATGTAAAGCGCTCTGATACCTGATACCTCAAGTTTGCGCTATATAAAACTCTGTAAAATAAAAAAAAAATTAAAAAGGAAAAAAATAAAAAAAAATAGATAAGAAAACAGACCCATATTACTGCTCGCCCCACTGGACTCTCGTTCTTTTTTTTTTTTTTTTTTTTTGTCCTCATATATGCCGCCAGTAGATGTAACCTCTAAGTGGGATCACTCCGCACCACTTACACATATAATTTTTTCTTCGATTCTGCCAATCCAATGTGCACAGCATACAGAGATCGCCCAGAGGCAGGCTATTTCTTAGTCCAACTCCCCCTTCGAGACGTTACCTGGGAGGACCAGCCCAATAGCCTCTGGCATAATCATTGGACTTTGATTATCTTATGACCCATGCTCTTAAAGCTGACCACACTTTGCTAACAGTTTCACCACCACACATCATGTCCGACTGACTTATTATCATGATATTTCTCAAGCACTCTGCGTATTTTGGAGGGGCCACCGACTTTAACTCTCTACATATTTCTCTCCTTGCAATCACAACTACATAAAAGATAAATTGAGTGGCCGGGTTGTTGAGCGAGTAGCCAGGTGGAAGCCCAAAAAAAATTAATCTGGGACTACAGGTGATTGATGTCAACAACACCTCTTCCAAAAATCTGCATACCGGTCTCCAATAGCTGGTAATTTGTGGGCATAAAAAAAACATGAAAGTCGTCTGCTGCTACCAACTTACACCTTGGACAACAATATCTCTCTGCTGATATCCTGGAGAGCTTGGCCGGAGTCCAATATACCCTATAAACTGTGAATAGATGATTCCTTCTAAGATTTGCTGGTTTTATTGTCTTTTGTGATATTAGAAATGAATCTGTCCAGATTTTCCTGCTCTCTTCCGAATTTTCATCTAGATCTCTACTCCAAAGAAGAGATACTTCTGAAGTTAATGTGTCCTCTGCTCCAATCAAAGTGTTGTACCAAAAGGCTACCTCACGTTTCCAAAGATTACTCCTTTCGATAAGATCTAAGAATTGGGGTTCCTCCCGCAAGCCCCATTCTTGTCTCCCCCACCAAGCGGACAACTGATAAAACTTCAATCTTGTGAGGGAGCCCCCCGTTAAATTTGCTAATGATTCCCAATCAAGCAATTGTGCATTCTTACAAACGTCTGCCCACTTCTCAAGGCCCGCCTCTTTTAACGAATTGCCAATCTATCTAGCAGGCAGTCAGGGGTGCCGGGTGATTCCCAGATGGGGGCATGCATATTATAATAGGGGATTTGCGAGATTTTCATGTGATACATCCAAGTTTTTAACGCTGCCTGGAAAATTTTCAGGCAGACTTTTTGGTAAAATTTTGGGTGGCCAAATTTATAAAGGAAAAATTCCGAACTAAGTGACTGATCAGATAACCTTGCATGAAATAGGCGACCATGCGAGGAGGAGTCAAGTCTGTTCGCCAAAATTCTAAAATTCTTAAGCTGGAAGGCATAACAGTACATCAACAAATCTGGTAAAGCAAGGCCACCCAGCTTCAGCCCCCTTCTTAACTTCCTCCAAGCAATTCTGGGAGATTTTGAGGCCCAGATGGATGAACCTATTTTCCCTTGTAGGTTGGCAATGTCTTTGATACTGAAACATAAAGGTATATTATTAAATAAAAAGGTTATTTTTTTAGGAGAATGGTCATTTTTATAAGGTTTACTCTACCATAAATGTTCAAAGGTAGAGACGCCCACCTTGTTAATAGTTTTGCTGACTTCTTTTACTACCATGTGCCAACTGGTTTTGGCGGTGTGTGCTAATTTCTGTGTGATTTGTATTCCCAAACACCTCATTTTTTGTTTAGCACCCTGTATAGGGGGAGTGCTGTTCCAACTCATGCTTTCAGTCTTCTCCCTATTTATTTTGTATCCCGACACCCTCCCAAATTCTTCAGACAGTTTAAATAATACGGGGATCGATTCTTTGGGGTTGGTAGTATATAGGAGAAGATCATCCGCATATAACGCAGTCTTAAGTTCGACATCCCCCATTTTAAAGGGCAGGATATTGGGGTCTGATCTTGGGGAACACACAAAGGGTTCAATATAGACATCAAACAATAAGGGGGACAGGGGACAACCCTGCCTTGTACCCCTTGAGATGTCGAACCAGTCTGTCACGGCGCCATTAATCAAGACTCTAGCACAGGGGTTCTTATATAGTGTTTTGATTCCCTCAACAAACGTGGATGGAATCCCCATCTTAGCCATTGTCTCCCATTAAAAAAAAACAATTTACCAGGTCGAACGCCTTAGCAGCGTCTATCGCCACTATTGTGAGGGGAAGACGTCTTTCTTCTGCAATATCTATAGCCCCTAACACCTGGAATGTAAGCTTGTTAAGTTGTCGACCTGGTATGAAACCTCTCTGATCTTGATGTATTATTGATTTTATTACTTTTGCTAACCTGGAAGCTAGTACCCCCGAAAAGATTTTCAGATCAGAATTCAAGAGAGAGATTGGCCTGTATGATTCTATCCTCTGGGGGTCTTTATTTGGTTTTGCAATTAATACAATTGTAGCTTTGAGCCAAGTGGGGGGTGCACTTTCTCCTTGGATGAGAATTTTGTTAAAAAGTGATACTAGGGTGGGGAGAACCAATTCTAGATTGTCTTCGTAAACTTCTATTGGTAAGCTGTCAGGGCCAGCCGCTTTCCCTCGACTCATTCTTCACTTGCATTCTAACTTCCCCTTCCGTGATCTCACTGGCCAACAGGCCCCTCTCCTCCTCGGATAGTTAGGGCAGAACAATCTGATCCAACCATGAATTAACTGCCTTTGATTCGATATCTCCTACCTCCTGGTACAGGTCTTTAAAGAAGTCCCTTGCCTCCTCCCTAATCAGATCTTCTCCTGTTAGCATGAACCCAGATATTCGATGGATCAGTGAGTCTATGTTGTTTCTACTCTTCTCTACCCTCGCTTTCCACGCTAGCAAACACCACATTTCTCCCCATACTCGAAATTCTTCATTTTGCTGACCTCCCATCTGTCCTTAATGATTTTATCGCTTTTTGCTTGAAATTGCGAAGATACTTTCTCTATCTAACTGGACTGCAGACTGCAGCTCCAATTCCTTCTTTTTTATCCCCTCAAGATCAAGAGTTTCACTTTTCTTCAAAGATTTTCTCTTAAAAGACATTAGGGAACTCAGATATATCTTCTTTGACCCTGGACTTAATCTGGTTATCCAGCAAAAGAGTTCTATCTAAAGTCCATCTGCGCACTATAGGCTTACTCTTAAAGTTCAATATAAGCTCTATCGCTGAATGGTCAGAGAGGCCGACCGGTAGATGAGTTACTGATACCAGGTCCGGAATCAATGTACGATCTATCAAGAAAAAATCTATTCTTGAATAATGTTTGCATTTCTTGCTGTAAAAGGAATACTCTTTAACAGAACCCGTTTTGCTCTTCACGCGTCCTGAACATTAAAGTCTTTCATGATATTTTTTAAAGCAAGGAGAGAGTTTTTGGGAGTTGAGTATTTTACTCGAGATGTACGATCCAATAAGGGATCGAAAACTAGATTGAAGTCCCCTCCTAATATTACTGGAGCATTATTCTGTAATAGTAGACTTCCTTCCAGCTTCCGAAGGAACTTAGTTATCCTCATTCGGGCCATAATATACTGCACAGATATAGGGAGCATTGTCTATTAACAGATCTGCCACTAGCCACCTTCCAGATTGATCCGTTTCCCATTTCCGAACTTTTATTCCCTTATTGGCCCTTATGATAATGGCAACCCCTCTTGATGTCCCTGTCTGCCTTGAACACAGTACCACTTCTGCCCAGCTTAATTTACTGAAAACTTGTTTACACAGTTTTGCATCTAAATGCGTTTCTTGTAATAGATAGACTGATGCCTCTGAATTTTTTAAAAATTCACATACCCTTGCTTGTTTCTTTGTACTCCCGATACCATTGAGGTTCCATGACAGAAATCTTTTACTATTTAGCCTACTATCAGCCATATTGGGCTTTTTAATGAAAAAACCATTCCCACCATCCTATATACTGACTGATTTACTGGTTTTACATTATATGAAACCATCCCTAACCCTCCCCCAGGGACCCCTCCCATTATACAGGCGCTGTTCTCGCCTATATGGGCCCCCCGCTCTTGCGGCACTGAAGACTCTGATTATGTATGAGGCAGGATTTCGATAAATTCTCTCCTTATCCTCCTCCTTACTTTATCATGTTTATTCATTTATTGTTAATTTATTTTATATGATTTTTTTCCCCATTACTGAAAATACCTTAAACCCATGTTTGTGCCTTTTTTTAGCTTAGTTTACACTATCATACCATTGTCTACCATTGTCTTGTGCATCCATATTTTTTATTTTTCTATTTTTTTTTTGTAGGAATTTACTCATATCCCAGCCCCTTCTACTCCTTCTACTCCTTTTATCCTTCCATAGAATCACATTCCCATTTCAGTAGCAATTTTCTCATTTTAATTAAAAGGTCATCTACCTCCTCTGGGTGGTTACAATTATACATTTTATTGTCCCACATAACCTTTAATAGTGCTGGGAACTTCATCTGGACCTGAGCCCCTAATGACCTGAGTTCTGGCATTCTGGATCCCAGTTCCCACTGCCTCTGAGCAGTGCGACCCCCTCTGTCAGAACGAATCAGATATGGATTGGCTCGATAGTGTAAAGGAGTTCTAGAAAGGCACCTGCTTAAAATTAATTCCTTTATGCTATAAGTTTGGAAATTAACCAGTATTTTCCTTGGGGCCTTCCGATCTGGATGTAGCCTAAAGGGGTCCCTATGTACCCTCTGCATTTCAGATTCCAGGTCAATATCCGGTCGATCCTTCAAGACACCATCTCGTAAAAGCTTGCACACGAAACCTTTGATATCCTCGACTTCCTCTCCCTTCGCGATTTTCAGAATTAGAAGGTTGTTCTTGCGTGTGTGCATTTCGAGTTTCTCAATGCCCATCGCTAAGGATCGATTTTGTGTCTTTAACGCAGATATGTCTTTGGTATTTCCACATGAAGCCTCTGGTATATGGGAGACCTTAGATTCCAGCACAGTTGTGCGAGCAGAAATATCTTCTAATTTTGCCTCTAATTGATCGAATCTATCATGGAGACTCTTCTGATTACTCTCTGACATCTCAAATTTCTTCAGGAGATCCTCTCTGAGAGATTTAAATAGGGAACCGATCATTTCCCCCTCAGACTGGACTTTTACGAGACCATGCTGTGTTTGTGTTTGAATTTGAGAGGCCCTGGAATCTTGAGAAGGACCAGCTGAGGCTTGAACCTGCATAGACAGTGATGATTGAGACAGTGTCGGGAAATTCTGCACTATATTTACTTCAGACTCAACAGACTCTTCCCTAATATTTATTGTTAAGGGCACAGACTCAGCATATTTTAAGGCGCTGTCTAGAGAGCTGTCCAGGGGTACACAATGATTTTCTAGTGTAATAATCGCTGACTCCGGCACAGATACAGAGGTTGTTGCGAGATGGGGCTGGAGCTGAGACTGGCCCGGCTCGCTCACCTTTTCCTTTGGACCTGCCACGCGTTCCATGATTTTAAAGTATGCCTCAAGTGAGGGGATACTTCTCAGGGGCTGCTGCTGTGGACCAGTTACCCTAAATGTCCCTGCTTTTTTGACTCTTGACTTATTTTTCTTTTTAATTGGGGTTACTGGGGATGGACCGTCTCTCACAAAACTATCGGCAGAATTAAAAAAAAACTTTACTTTTAGGTCCTGCTTGGATCTCAGCAGATACCTATTTCTGTTGCTGCTAAGTTGTTTCTCTGAATATATACAGAGACTGTCCTCAACCGGCAGTACAGAGGAAGATTTTGCGCTGGACTCTCGTTCTTGACTTTGTTTCGAGAACACTATTGGTTTTAATGCCCACCATCAATATCTCTTCCCTGCCCATGTCTCTTCGAAGCAACATATATCATGTTTCATAATAGAAGAATCTCAATCACTGTCCTCTAGTTTTTATTTTAATCCTCCTATGTCCTCATTAGTTTATCACATGCTGCCATTGATAATTTCCTGACTTTAACGGTTTGTTTTCTAGAGTGTGCCATGTTCCACAATGCGTTTTGTAGTGAATCAATGTGCTAGGGCTGCAGCTAAACAAGCCCATTTTTAGGTGTGTCTCACCTGTCAATCCGCATGCGCATTGAGCTTGCGAGAATATAGGGGCTTAACTAGAGTTTAACTAAACGGGCGATTTCATGCAGTGCCCGTGAAAAGCGTGTAAACGCATCAAAGACATCTGCTTCCCTCCCACAGCTTCCCCCAGCGTGCGCTCTGCCCTCAGGCATTTCTCCTCCCCTAATTTTTCATTTACGGACGGACGGCCGTACTTTCACTTTGACAGCCGCCAGGCCGTCTCTCGTGTTTCTCCTCCCCCTCCCAGTTTGTTTAAACTTGTTCTCCTTGTAGTCTCTCCATTTCGCCATGCTCTGCCTAGCTCCTTGCACGCCCTTCACCTCCCCCTCCGCTCTCCTGTATTACAGCTGGTTCGCACCTCCAGCTGTCACCCCCTCCCTTCACTCCACAGCCAGGCTCTGTTTCAAAGGCAGCCAATTACTGTTTGCATCTTTCCGCGGCCGGCCGGCCGTACTTTCACTTTGACGGCCGCCAGGCCGTCTCTCACGTTTCTCCTCTCCCCTCCGATTGTTATCTGTGATAAAATACATTACCAGCAAGCACGCCTATCCACAGCACGACACAAACGGGCATTGTGCACCAATATATTAACATCAGGTGAATAAAGAAATGACAACACACTACAGATAAATAAACAATGAACTAAAACCAATGCACCGCATCAACGCTACAAGACTAGTACAAACTGAACCTCCGGATAAGACACCTCACCACAGTACTGAGAGCATGTATAAACACGAGGCTATGGATAAGGATACCAGCTCAGATGCTCAGCACGGACAAGCACTCAACCAAGTGAATATTTATTTCACAGAGCACACACGGGCCCACAATCAATAAAACACAAACTAAATTGAAAGAATTCATGCGAGAAAAAAATCCAGTCCTGTACATTTGCTGCCATCTACTGGCCATAGATTCACTGCCGGGCTCTGTGAGACTGTGTGTGAGTGTCATTTAAACCGAATCCTGTCGGCGCAGACTCCGAGTCCTGGCCCTAGATGCATTCTTGCTTTTCAGAACGGCATTTTGTACATAATTACCTTAGATTCTAGCTGTCATCTAACCCCAAACCATTCCTTGAGTCTTTTCTGTTCCTACTTTCCTCCTTCTCTCTCCTTCTTCCCACTCGCACCGCTTTCTATTCCTGCTCTCCCTTTTCTCACCTTTCTTTGCTTTCCTCTCAGCCCCGCCTCTCCTCCAAGCCCCCTCCCCGGCCCCCTCCATCTGCTGTTTCCCTGTAATTCCCCCTTCATGTAGGCGCGAGGCAGGCTCAATGAGCCCCTTTGTGGATGGGGCCGGACTGCGGAGATGCAGCGTGGATTGCAAATAATTTACATTTTCCCATCCGTGCTAGTTTTTTTTATTCGCCTGTTGTCCATTTTGCCTTTGGTCCCTCCTTCCCTTCCTCATGCTGTTCGTGTTGTTAATTGCCTGCTGCCGCCCCTTTCCCGTTGTCGTTGTTGACTACCTCCCTCCTCCTCTCCCTTTTCTGGCTCTGTGGTGTTTTTTCTTCTTAACTAAATGTTTTTTTAATTGAGAAACGTTGGGAGAGGCACCAACATCCAAGCTGATATCCTATCTCCACTGTGTGATAGTGAGACGGCGGCAGCTGCTGGAGATCTCAAGTGCTCCTCCTGATGCAGAGCCCACGTAAAGTCAGGGAGCAGATAAAGTGCGTTCACCAGAGAGCACGTTCACCAGACAGTGCGTGTTTACTTCACAATCGCCACGACAAGTGTGGGGGCACTCACAACTTAATGCATGGGGCCAAAGGTCAGGACGGAAAAAAAACAGCAGTGGCTACATTTCTGAAAACCCTCTCGTTCTACATAGTCCAGCACTCTGTGTCTGCATGCAACTACATCGCAGAATATGTTGACGGGATGGGACTATCATGGATGCCTCTGCAGAGGTGAAATGCCATTCCTGACATCACAAACAGCTTGTCCCCGATTTAATTCTGTAATAGTCTAATTTATCTGGCTGATCCCCACGCTTGCAGAACCCCGCCGCTTTCCGAAGAGCTGGTTTGTGTGTCCCTGCCTGCGACTATTGGGAGCATCTCTTGCATTTCTCAGATCCTGTTTCCAAGCTCACAGCATCTAGATCCGCCGCAGATCCATCTTTTACTAGTAGGATTCAGCTTCCAATGGTTTGACCCTCACACCTGACAGATGGCAGCTCAGCAGATGTAACGCACCACAAACTGCACTCCTTTCATCATCCTCTGGCCCCAGCCCCCAATACTGCATGACACAGCCCAACCCCTGCATCACTCAGCGCAACCCCTGCATCACTCAGCGCAACCCCTGCCTCACTCAGCGCAACCCCTGCCTCACTCAGCGCAACCCCTGCCTCACTCAGCGCAACCCCTGCTTCACTCAGCACAACCCCTGCATCTCTTTCTGGCCTCACCTCGACCTCGCACCTTATTTTCTTCAGGACAGTCTGGATGCTTCACAGCTCCTCTGGCCTCCCCGCCCCCTCCCCCCTGATCTCTTTCTTGCTCCTCTCCTCTCCAGCCTCCTTTTCCTCTATAGTCTCTTTCCACTCCCATCTCTTTTGAGTCTCTCTCTTCCACCTACATCCTCGCCCTTATCTCATCCACCCTCTTCTCACCACCTTCCATCCTTTTCTCCTGGTCCTTCTATCCAACTCTTTATCCTCTCACCCCCATCTCTTTCCTGCCCGCTCCCCATGCTTCTCCATTTCTTCTGTTTTTTGTGCCTTCTTCTCCTCTGATTGTACTCGTTTTTCGTGCCTTCTGCTCCCCTTATTGCACTCATTTTCTTGCCTTCCGCTCCCCTGATTGCACTCGTTTTTTTCTTGCCTTCGGCTCCCCCACTCCATCCATCCATCCATCCCCCCCACTTCATCCATCCATCCGTCCATCCCCCACTCCATCCATCCATCTCACTCCATCCATCCATCCCCCCACTCCATCCATCCATCCACCCCACTCCATCCATCCATCCATCCATCCATCCCCCCCACTCCATCCATCCATCCCCCCACTCCATCCATCCCACTCCATCCATCCATCCATCCATGCATCCCTCCATCTTCCCCACTCCATCCATCCATCCATCCCCCCACTCCATCTATCCATCCCCCCACTCCATCCATCCCCCGACTCCATCCATCCCTCCCCGCCCCACACTCCATCCCTCCCCCGCCCCACACTCCATCCCTCCCCCGCCCCACACTCCATCCCTCCTCCGCCCCACACTCCATCCCTCCCCCGCCCCACACTCCATCCCTCCCCCGCCCCACACTCCATCCCTCCCCCGGCCCACACTCCATCCCTCGCCCACACTCCATCCCTCGCCCACTATGCGCTACCACAGCATCACTGAACGCTACAGCATCACTCGTCGCCGCCACAACATCATTCAGAGCCACCACAGCATCAATCTGTGCAACCATTCAACAACAACAGATTCAAATATGTTCTCTCAACGTTTCAAACTTTATTACAAATGTCACAAAAACATTTTAATATTTCACTTCTGTTCTTGTATTTTCATCACAATAAAATACACTAAACATAATCTTCCAAAAAGTTATTTGCAAAAGTTTAAGCTATTGCCATTATAAATTACAATAACTTTTATTTAAGTATTAAATATTGGAAAAAATACAACCCATTGTTATTTTTAATATTAATACATCTAAGTCATGTAAATACAACACATATTGCATTACAAATGCTATAGGTGTCACGTTTGCAAAAGTTAACACTATTGGCATTGTAAATGACAAAGTTATTAATTTCGTTATTTTCAAAACAAAAACATAAATAAAAAGTGTGTCCTTTACAATACTAATACCTCTAACTTTACTAATGCGAGCCCTATTGCATTGCAAACGTATTATTTATAACATTTTTAAAAGATTGTGATTTGTCAGATCAATACATGGAAGACAGGGGAAAGCTAAACATGTACCTTTACTAATGCTGTATATGTAACATTTGCTAAATGTATAACTATTGGCATTTCAAATAACAAAATTAATACTTTTATAATTTGCAAAACATGAACAAAAATTCAAAAATATTTACATTTAGCACACCAAAAGCTCAAACATTTCTATTGCGAGACCTATTGCATTTCCAATGCTTGTTTAAGTTGAGGGATTTCTGTTATCATCGTTTTGTTTTGTGTTCTTATCTCCTTTTCATTTGCTGTGTAGATTTTCACTTTAGGTTTTGCCATTACACTCTTCATTATAGGCTGTGAGCTTGGTCCTTATGGAGCTTTATACGTGATTCTGCGTGTGTTCGTTTCTCTTTCTTCTTGGTTCCTTTTTAACTCTTGTGGCACCAAGATTATTGGCTGGATCAAGTTCTTGGGTACAGTGGAACAGATAGTTGAGAACTTACGGTTTTACTTTTTCTGCGTTGACAGCATGCATTGCTTTTGTCCAGTTAGGGTAATTACCATGCATGAGAGGTAGGGGGTCTTGAATATGGTGGCTTGCTTCCTTAAGGTTTGAAGAGCTGCTTGGAACAGCACCCAGATTCTGAGCCCAGGCACTTTCCTCTTGATTTCTCTTCTTAAAAAATAAATCAAACATCTCATATGTTCTGGGATCACCAGTGTTCTTCAGGCACAACAAACAGTTGTCCAGAGTCCTTTTGCAGGTGGTCACATGCTTGCAGTGCATGTAGGCATCCGCAGTTTCTTTTTTTAGCAAAGTGCAAAGAAGGAATGAGAGTTAGCTGTCACAAACTGCTTGTGATGCACATGGCTTGAAACTGAAGGATTGCAAGAATGCTTACAATAAGAGAGTAAAGACTAGAGCGCAGCAAACTCCAAGGCCAATCCTGTGCGGAGGTCCCACGTTATAGAACCGCTGAGCTTGAGAGAATCGGGTTCCAGTCAGCATCGATCATTGGAAAGAAGGTAAGTACCATTACTGCATAAGCACCTATGGATATCGGATGTGTTAGCATATATGAGCAGCTCTGGATTAATAACTTTGGGAACTAGTTTCTGGTCCCACCTCTAGGTGGCAATGGAAGTGTACCCACAGGTTGCTAAAAGGAGAAAGCAAGCACGTTCTAGTACGAGCATTTGCCACGCCAATAGTTTTTTGACACATTTGCTCTATGCAAAAAAGTGAACCTATAAATAAATATTTTTTAAAGGAGTAACCCTGCAGCTCAGGCACACTTAGTACTGAAGCAAACTCCTGTTCAGACTGATACTCATATGTGGTCAGTCAAAATACCAAAACTGACAGTGCAAGATAGCCAATGGATAAATTGGGCTGACTAATTACCCCCTGCTGTATCCAGTACTGAATAGAAGCAAAATGTGACTGACCCTTAAACAGACCAATGGATGACGAGAACTGACCAAACTCCCTTGTATGCATATGCATAGGTATTTATTTGTACAATGATTTCTTGGAAAACACGGGGCTTGCAAGTAAGTGAAAGCTGTCTCTAAGCCAGTTCTACAAAGTCATTACACTTGCATATTCTGTTTTGGTGCCATGTCTGTTACAGTAATCAGAGAAACCCCCAGATTCATTGACAGCACTCAAAAGAAAAGAGGCCTCTGAGATTATGTTGTGGTCCACAAAGGGATGTGTGCAGCCATGCTGTACATATAATAAGGTATTTCCTTACATCAGTAAAAGGGTGGAGAAAATAACTCTGAAGTTAACTGACTTTGCAGGTACCACTGTAGTGACAATTGGTGGCTTTGCACTGACTCTGCTGTCCTCTACCTTAATTCATATAAATAACATTTTAAATAATTATGATACACTTATTCAATAGTTAATATTTATGATGTTGGTTGACCAGCTACATTATATACCCTGTTAACAAAATATTCAAATGGTACAGTGAAGCAATCATCTTTTGAGATTGACCACTTTTGGCCGTATCTCCTACATTACTTCTAGGTGCCTTGAAACCCCAAGAGACAGAGTAGCAATGGTGGTGAAAGTGATCGTGACCAGGAACATGCTGGAAAAGCTTTTCTCATCATCTGACCATGACATTTTTCAATTTGAGCATAATAGAAAGGCTTAGATTAGTTGTTGGCCATGACAGATTTGAACTGGGGCCTCAAACAACCTAGAGCATGGTGGGCGCACTGAGATTAAGGATGGATTTTATGATTCTGACATGCAGCATTAGACAAATTCCGGACATGGAGAATGCAGTATTCGTGGTAATCAACATTTGATCCATGACATTTTGACATAGTCTGTACCTCTTGATTGCTTTTGATATGGAGAATATAAGTCATGATGAGATCAGCAGCAAACCTTGAAGGTTCTAACTTGGATAATATGATGTAGAACATTCTGGGCACGGTAAGAATAGACATAGAGTTCATACATAATTGTTTGATCTGAAGCTTGTTGGAGAAACTAAGAGTGATTCATGTTTTTCTCAGTCTGAAGCATTTTGGACAGGCTGTAATTAATGGTGGCTATGAAGTTTTGGACCTAGAACATGATTACTGAACTGAATAGATTTTCCAATTTCTTGGGTGAAAACATCTGTGTTGCTGAATATATTCTGAGTTTGGTGTGAGACATGATGGTTGGACATTGATGAGTCTTCTAACCTGGAACATACTGGTCCATGGCAGTTCTGACGTAGACCTCTCCTAAGCTGGCGCATGCTAGACTTACAGCCATAGTGTGTCAGAGCTGGAGTATCTCTTGACCAGTCTAACAGAAGGATGAGAACAATGGTCAGTTATAATGTTTCTGATCTGCAGCATTATGAATAGGCAGCAGTCAGTGGTAGGTTAAAATAAAGGTTCTGACCGGAGGTATTTTAGACCAGCCGAGGTCAGCATCAGTCAGACTGGTTAAGATATCGACCATCCCATGAACCTACAGTGTAATGGACAGGCAGTGAGCAGATGTCAGTAATTACATTACATTACATACTGAGCATGTTCTCATAAGCAGCCTGCTGCATTGGCAGAGATCAGCAGGTGGCCATGACTGTCCTTAGCTGGAAGATGCTGGGCAGGCTAAGATCAGTGGTTGACCATGATGTAGAATGACCTGCAGTGCATTGGACAGGATGACATCAGCAGTTAGTCTTGTCAGTTATGCAATGGGGTGCTCATTCAACTGAGATCTGTCATTGACAGTCCCTGAACTGGAACAGTTGAGTGGTCATGATGTGCAGTTTGCTTGGCAGGTTGAGAAGAATGATCAGCCATGATAATTCCTGGATTGTAATAGAGAGGCTAAAATCAGAGATCAGCTATGCCCACTCTGAACTGTTGGTTCTCATGTACAGTGGCACCTCCTTATTTGAAACATGCTGAAAACTCTGAGATGAAGAGTTGCTCCTCTCAAGTCTGATTTAATGTATATGTAGATATTATGAGAGTAAGACAGCCTGGAATCCGTAGCATGTCATATTGGGTTTCTTCCAGTCTGTTTGCTGACTAGAAACCTGCTGAACAAGCTGAGAGCATTGGTGTACCTCGATGATGCTGATACGGGCAACTCTTATCGTGAGCATTCTGTGCAGGCTGGCACAGTAATTGGGTATGACTGTCCTAATCTGCAGCCTGATGTGAGAACCTATATCACTGATTGGCTTTAGCTGTTCAGACCTTGGGTGCATCTTGACATGAAGCATGTTCTGTGATGGAAAATGCTGGAAATTCTGACAGCAACAGTCAGAAAGGTCTGTTTGGTGGTGGGCTATCTCTTCACCTGGAGCTATTGGACAAGGCCTGGCCTGAAGCACTGCTGGCTTATGCAAGAACAGTGGTTAACCACAATTGCTAGTCTCAGTGGAGGACCCAGAATTATGTACTAGTTAACTAGTACATCTCTTGGGTGTTCTGAACTGACTGAGCTCAATGTTTGGCCATGGCAAGTCAAACCTGAGGTGTCTCTTGACCCAATATTTTGCTACATAAAGCGTGTTGGGAGTCCTGAGAGCCCTTATTGGCAATGAATGTTCAGAGTTTGCGACAAAGCAGACTGTTTTCCTTTGGAAAACCTAAAAGCAAATCAGCCGTTAAGGAACACATACTTTTTTGTTCCAAATAATTATTCATAAACAAAGGCATGTACCTCACAAACGCACAAGTAGTTGGTCATCAGTATATAAATTGAAATGACATCACTTGATATTTATAACTAAAAGGTGACCATGCCATGACGTGGGTCATATCTATGTGTAAAACAGTAGGAGGGAGAAGGCATATGGGAGATAAAATACAGTAGCAGCTGTATTTTTGGGGGAGAAATCGCAGGGTATCTATTGATCACTTTTCTGCTAAGTGCCCCTAATTAGCAGAATCAGTCTAAAACTGAAAACATTTATTACCGATTGCACACCAAGTGAATGATTACTAGGTGTCATCATCAGAACACGAGTTTACAATATTAGGGACCCTAAGTACTTTAGGAGGCTAGTGGTGGAGGTATAGAATGATGATTGTTTCTCATTAATTTATAGTGGGAGTACATACACCACAACAGCAATACATGCTAGTTGAGTGAGTGCAGAGTGAGTGAGTGCAGAGTGAGTGCAGCGTGAGTGTGAGTGCAGATGCAGAGTGAGTGTAGAGTGAGTGCAGGTGCAGAGTGAGTGCAGATGTGACTGCGAGTGCAGACTGAGTGTGACTGCAGAGTGACAGTGACTGCAGTGTATGAGTGTGCAGGGTGAACAGTGTGTGAGTGTGCAGGGTGAACAGTGTGTGAGTGTGCAGGGTGAACAGTGTGTGAGTGTGCAGGGTGAACAGTGTGAGTGTGCACGGTGAGCAGTGTGTGCGTGTGTAGGGGCAGTGTGTGAGTGTGCAGGATACGAACACTCAAACTAAGTCCACCACACACACATACATAAGACCACACACAACACACACACACACCACACACCCACACACCACACACCACTCTCTCACCACCACACACTCACCACCACACACACAACCACACACCACCAGCCATCAGTGCACGTTTTCACCAGGCACAAACACCAACAGCCATCAGTGCACGCTTTCACCAGGCACAAACAACACTAGGCGTCACTGCAGGCTTCCACCAGGCACACAACACCAAACGTCAATGCACGCTTTCACCAAACACACACACACCACCAGCCATCAGTGCACACTTTCACCAGGCACACAAACACCAGCCGTCAGTGCACGCTTTTACCAGGCGCACTCACCACCAGAGGTCAGTGCACGCTTTTACCAGGCGCACTCACCACCAGCCATAAGTGCACGCTTTCACCAGGCACACACACCACCAGCCATCTGTACACATGTTTACCAGGCACACACACCACCAGCCATCAGTGAACAATTTCTACAGGCACACACACCAACAGCCATCAGTGCACACATCAATTGTTAACGCATCCACAGTAAACTATTGTAGCAATCGCAGTATGGTGCACTTCACTTTTAAACAAATTCATCTAAAGCGCAGCATGCCACCATTTGATACAATTCCAATCCAACCCACATATTTCTACTACACACCACATGCATACACTCCATAACACATGGATAAAAGACATTGCCATTTACAATGCCATTGCCTCTAACTCAAATAAATCCGAGACCTATTGCATTTCTAATGCTTGTTTTACAGTTTTCTGAGATTGGAGCACTTGATTTGGTTCATCTTAGTGCTCAACCTTGACAATTGTGCACTGGTGTGTCTCTAAGCTGTAGAAGAAAGCACGTCAGCTAAGTGTTAGTATTTTAAAGTCGATTTACTGCAGCAGAAGGTTACCCACGACCGAATAGTCTGGTCAGCTCCAGGTCCCAACAGCAGCTGATACTAGTCACTGTCAGAACTCCAAGCCACCATTGTATTCAAGAACCTGCTGCAAACACTACGACCCCTTACAGAAAGAAAAGACAAATATTAAAGTTCTGACCAAAACTAGTTAAAAAAAAATCATCAAACTTTTTAGACACTTACACAATGCTACCATATCTTGTTTTGTTGAAATGTTTAATAAAAACCTTTATGTTACATTCGGAAACTGTGTGGCACACTCTATTTAGGAATCTCAATGTCTGACGCCAAATCCTGGGCAGAAGTAATGTGATAACTTTGTACAAGTCCACTGGACTGTTGTATGTCAGTATTATTCAATCATCCTTGACTATTTTCACCAGTAGGTAACTAGTTTGCCCAATCCAAACCTGATTCATCTATCCTGTTTCTGGTCTTCATGAGGGTAAATGCTTGTTGGGGAGTGCTTTAACCAAAGGCCTCCTATTCCACCACCCTTTACTGTCCAATAACACAGCCCCTTTATGCACTTTTACGATACGAACAGCGAAGTAACATTTTGATTCTTCCTTTTTCACCATAACAAGTCTCTTAATTAACACCCAATCGCCTAAATTAAAATTCATACTTTACGAGTTGTGCTTTCCATCAAAATAATCCTTCATCATAACTTATTCCCCAATCGCTTTGACCGCTACCTCACCATGAATCTTAGCCTTCTGCAAATCATCCTTACCATTGTTTTATTCAAGCTAACTTCAAAGCAAATTGGTGTGTGACTGCCTACCTCTTAGTAATGTAAAAGGCGACACACCAGTTTTGCAATGAGGTGTTTACTTCTTGCTCCAAATGTTATTTTTTAGAAACTTGCATACATCATGTCCCGATGTCACTTATGTTTGTAACCCTTGTTTCACAATTTTGTTCGCCGTGCCCGCCTAATCATTGGACAAGGGTAAATACAGGGTGATTCTCAATTTTTTTTATATCATGACTCTCCAAGAATTTACACATGCGATCTGAAACAAAGTGCTATTGTTTGTCACTATTTCAATTGATGACACTTCCAATGTGAACTGTGAAACAGAGAAGGTTATGGATCCTACTTCTACCCAGCCCGGATCTCAACAACAGAGTAAACAGAACGAAGTAGCATTGGTTTTTGCTACAATACTATGGTATTTAACCCTGACACCTATTCTGTATATTGTTACAGACTCACTGTTCCCAGTCCCCGTCCTGAAGAGAACCGTCAATAGTCCGGTTCGAAACGCGTCGACACTTCCACCCTGTGGTTATTTCAGAGGGTGCACCTAGGAAAAGAAATTGTCTACCATTTGGGACCCTAGTCGTGCAACCCAATATAAACATTGAACCACAGTTTTGCGAGGCAGGCAGGCGTCCCACTCCATCTGTCCCCGCCTGTCCCTTGGTTTCACATTCCCATGGACTGGTTGTACCCTTGCTTCTTGCACAAATTTTTCACGGTATATAAATGCAATTAATTTTTGATCACTGAATTACGTCATTGTTTTTGGTGTGTCATTTCCATTTGTCCTTAGTCGTTGTGTTTCATTCACTTTGTAAATATTGTATATTTGTACTTGTGTATAAGTGTAGATATTGTACTCATGAATTCACTGTCATGACAGTCTTTGGTTTGCCCATGTGCTTTTGAAATTTTGAAAAACCAGATAAAAAGAAAATAAATTTGTTTTGGTACATAAGACTGTGGCTACGTAGTACATATTGACTGCGTTGCTGTTATTTGTAATATGAATTTTCCCTATCCAGCCACTTCGTTCTGTTTACTCTGTTGTTGAGATCCGGGCTGGGTAGAAGTAGGATCCATAACCTTCTCTGTTTCACAGTTTGGTTGAGCGGGCGCTTGCTCGCAAGGTTTTTCTTGCTTTTCGACATAAAATTGTAGTCGATTTTTTCATTAATTGTGTTAGGGGAGGCTCTCCTTCCCTCAAAGTTCAACATGGCCGAACAGGACACGTTATCGTTTAGTGAGGATCATGTTAAAAAACTACTCTCTGACTCCACACTTTTCACTTATGTCAAACTCAGCAGAACAGCCAAACAGCTCAATTATGCCGAGAAATTAACCAGACTCCGAAAAAAACATGTCCGAACGGAATTACATGGCCACTTTCTACTAGCAAATCTGAGAGCCGGAACAATCCCTTGGGGCCTCCAGATTAAAAACGTCCCTGTCATCTTCACCGATGACCCTGTTTACCGTAAAGGGTTCAGCTTTATCAGCACTAAATGCAGTAGGGACTTAATGGTACAAGCGGTCGAGACTGCCCAGCGAATCCTTAAAAAAGAAGAGGAGGAAATCGAGGAACAACTCAAAGCCATCAGGGACAACCATACGGGAATAGAGGCTAAAGCTCTTCTGGAAAAAATTGAAAAGGAACTGGTCACGTTTCGTGACAACACCATCAACTTTAAGACAACAAAGTTTGAAAAAGATCAAAAGAACTTTAATATTGACAATGTGTATCCCTACTTAAAAGATGAATTCTATAGTAGATCGGACTCAATTAGGTACTTGAATTCCAACCAAGGGAGATCCAAGAGAAGATTTACCACCTTCTCGGAAACATCTTCTTCTGAATCAATGGAGGACTCTGATGCAGGAGAGGGCACATCGAATAGAAATCAGCAAAACAGGAATACTCCCAAGAGGCCTTTTTTAGGCCAAGGCCAACAGCCGAAGAGGACAAGATTCAAGCCCCAATGGGAGATGACCACACGCAAGAAGCACTACAACTCGTAAAATCATCTGCCATTATCAATATCTCCGAGAAGACCTTGTCTAAAGCCGAACAAGAGGTCCTGGAAATGGGTCTTTCTTTTGTTCCTGGGGTTGCAATGGACTTCACCAAAATAAAACTGGAAGTGATGGAATTTTTTCGGAAGATTCGGTTGAGATGGTTTTTCAAGGATGCAACTGAACAAGCTACCACGGAAGCTTCAGGCTTGAGGAACAAATCCTCCTTTTGCCCACCCAACCACAACGTCTCCAAAAACATTCTAGCCTTCGAACGCTCAGTCATGTCATCACTCAACGCGTTAGAGAATCAACGTCCTTTTGTTCCAAGAAACATCACTAAGAAACACAGAGAAGCCATTCAAGAACTTAAGACCCAGAAGGAAGCAGTCATCAGACAAGCGGACAAAGGGGGAGCGGTGGTCCTTTGGTCTAAGGAGTTATACAGGACAGAGGGACGCAATCACGTATACAACCAGGAGTGGTACCGAAAGATCAGTCATGATCCAACTGCCCAAATTCAGGATCAAATAAGAGGACTTGTGAATGCAGCTAAGGAAGCAGGGATTCTTGGACCCAAAGAATCGCAATACCTTATAAAACAACACCCCGAACACCACATCTGTACTTCCTACCCAAGGTGCATAAAGACCCTAAAGTACCACCTGGGCGCCCAATAGTGTCTGGGTGCGACTCTGTTCTTGAGCCCATCTCCAAATTCGTGGATGTATTTCTAAAACCTCTCGTTGTGCAAGTGCCATCCTACCTCAGGGATACCATGGACTTCATCAATCAGGTCGAGGGCTTACCATTTGATTCTTCCTGTCAATTACTAGCTACCATGGATGTGTCTTCTTTATACACACAAATACCTCAACAAGACGGATTGGATGTCATGGAACTCTACCTGGAGGGTCGACCTCGTCCCCACAGGGTACCAACAGAACTCATAATCTCTCTGGCAACTGTGGCCCTCAAAAAAAACTTCTTCACCTTTGAGGACGAAATGTTCTTACAAATTAAAGGATCGGCGATGGGCTGCCCTTTGCCCCCGAAATGGCCATTCTGTTTATGGGCCAGTTCGAAGAAAAATTTGTTTTGAACAACAACCCCTACAGAGATTTCATTGGACAATGGCTCCGATTTATAGATGACGTGTGGTGCGTGTGGAATGGTACATCTATACAAATGGAAGAATTTCATGTGTGGCTGAACAACAGAAGCCCGGATATTAAATTCAGTTTGAGTTACCATGAAAAAACTCTCCCCTTTTTGGATGTCGAAATCTCAGTGAAGGAAAATGTGCTGTCATGTTCTCTGTACCAGAAAAAGACGGATAAGAACAATGCTCTTCATTACAAGAGCTACCACCAGCGAAGCCTAAGGGACAACCTCCCTTATGGCCAATACCTCCGTGTGAGACGCAACTGCACCACCATTGAACAATTTGAACTACATGGTCAAGGCCTGACTTCTAAGTTACAGGAACGTGGCTATCCCCAGAAACTCTTGAAACACTCTATGAAGAGAGCGAGATGGACACCCCGGGAACATCTCCTTGAAAAAAGATCCAAACCTGCGACAGATAGGATGGTTTGTGTTTCCACCTTTGGCCCCCATACCAATCAACTGCAAAAAATCATCAGGAGAAGTTGGCATCTGGTCAAGGAAATCCTCCCTGACATAGGTGCCCCACTCTTTGCTCTCAAAAAGAACAGGAGCATTGGGCAAATGATAACATCTACCAGACCTCCACCGAAAAGAGATCTTCAAAATACAATCTTCGGAGCAAACCCAGTCACGGGGCACCGCAAATGTGGGACATGTTCCGTCTGTGAACTCACAATAGAGGGGTCACTCTTCACAGATGGGAAGAAGTTCTGGCGTCACAATGAACACACAAACTGTAAAACCAAGTACGCCGTGTATGCCATCCAATGCCCATGCAACATGCTGTACATCGGCAAAACTACGCAGGAAGTCCGCCAGCGCATCATCCAACATCGCTCAAGAATTAACAACAAAACCATGACAGCTCCACTTGTATCACATTTCTCACAAAAAAAACATTCCAGTCAAGACATCAGATGGACAGTCCTGGCAGTCATCAGGGGCGGCAGTGGAGACCCCGATCTCCGCCTGTCCCAGAAAGAAGCGTATCTCATTTTGAAGTTTGATACATCCAATACAGGCTTGAACGAAATGTCTGAAACTTCCAGTCTATGAACTATATTTTAATTTCCCGGCTGAGCTTGGCTGTGCTGCTTTCTATAACTTTCGTTTTTCTATTTCCGGTACTCTGAACAAACTACTGCTGTTTTTCAATTTCTCTTGGCACTCTGCTCTCATTAGGAAGGATCGAATGTATTCTTAATTTACCATGCCATGACTGTATTGTGCCCAGTACTTATGTTGTACATATGACTGTATATCCAGCCTTGCCAATTACGATCCATGCCCCGGTAGACTGAGCTCGGATTCACAGCTGCATCAGGCAGCCTTTAGTGGCTGTAAAGCGCGAATTAAATCCATCACGACATTCATTCTGGGAGTTTGACATACTCCATTGTCATAAACATGGCCTGAACTACATGTACCATGATGCTCCAATAACCCCGCCCCCAGACACTCCCACCAGCTAACCGGCCCAGCAGTTTTCAAATACTCGGGCTGAGGGTCGCGTCATACTGATAGACTTTGTGTCCACCCGACCGAGAGAGATTGAGAGATTGAATCCTCCGTAAGAAGTAAGTGCCCTGCAGGTTCTCTGCAACTCGTGCGAAGCGCTTTACCGCTGTGGCTCCCGCTTAACGGGAACGCTTTTTTTAAAAACAATCTCGCTTTGTTTAAATGCAGGTCCCGGCACTGAGATACCGCCCGCCGTCTCAAAATCGGCCTCTGTGACCAGACGCCTTACTCAGCCAAAGCTACTTACCCAGGTAGGATCTACCACCCTGTCCCGCAATCGCCACAACTAGTCTATATAAAAAATATTTGGCTAATCTCGCGTACCCCCTTTGATGTGTCCTCTCCAGCCTTCCAAAAAGAACACAGTCATAATGTGAGCTGTCTCCCCTCTCGAGTTGTACCGCGTGGCGGGCAATATATCAACAAGAATTACAACCGGCTTACCACAGGTATGAGCCTTCATTCTTCATGGCCTAAGGTGACATGTACCAGCCTATATCCCTTATATTCCTTTATGGACCTGAGTGCTAAGTATCCTTTTCATATGTCTTTACAGAAACAATAATTTCCTTGCGAATTACCGACACCACGGCACTTTCTTTACCACGTGCAGGTAAAAGTCCACTTCATTGCGTGGAGTCACTGTTTATTGGTTTTTGCTACAATACTATGGTATTTAACCCTGACACCTATTCTGTATATTGTTACAGACTCACTGTTCCCAGTCCCCGTCCTGAAGAGAACCGTCAATAGTCCGGTTCGAAACGCGTCGACACTTCCACCCTGTGGTTATTCCAGAGGGTGCACCTAGGAAAAGAAATTGTCTACCATTTGGGACCCTAGTCGTGCAACCCAATATAAACATTGAACCACAGTTTTGCGAGGCAGGCAGGCGTCCCACTCCATCTGTCCCCGCCTGTCCCTTGGTTTCACATTCCCATGGACTGGTTGTACCCTTGCTTCTTGCACAAATTTTTCACGGTATATAAATGCAATTAATTTTTGATCACTGAATTACGTCATTGTTTTTGGTGTGTCATTTCCATTTGTCCTTAGTCGTTGTGTTTCATTCACTTTGTAAATATTGTATATTTGTACTTGTGTATAAGTGTAGATATTGTACTCATGAATTCACTGTCGTGACAGTCTTTGGTTTGCCCATGTGCTTTTGAAATTTTGAAAAACCAGATAAAAAGAAAATAAATTTGTTTTGGTACATAAGACTGTGGCTATGTAGTACATATTGACTGCGTTGCTGTTATTTGTAATATGAATTTTCCCTATCCAGCCACTTCCAATGTGAAGACACTCACAAAAAAACGTAATGGAAGCGTCAGTACTGGTAGAATCAACAAAGGAATAATAGATCCACTTCGAATAATATTATTAAGTATTGCATGTTACTTGGCAAAACCAAATATGATCCTGAGAAGTCCGACCACAAGCCCCAGAAGCCCCAGTGGCGGGCACCATGCCCACGCTGATTAGGAGTCAAATCTACTCACCTGGTGCCTTTGTTTCTGTTGCTGCTGCCACCGCCAAGAGAGTAATTTGGGCATTTGCAAGGTTCCGGTCCCCGCAGCGAGTGAGGACGCCGGACCAAGACCACAAGCCCCAGCAGCGTGCACGCCGCCCACGCCGATTAGGAGCGCCGGGAGATGCTTAAGAACAGCGGAAGAGACTGGGCTGGCCGCCTGCTGATTGATCATCCCTTTCGAGGTGAGTGTGCATATATTTTTACTCTTGTGTACTCAACAACTTGGGGAAGCGTGAGGGATTACCCCCACAACGACCTGTCACATCTAGTATAGATAGTATGCTGGAAAGGGCTGTCAACTTCGTGGCAAATGAGATTGAACTAACTGAGAGGCGCCTTTCGCCGATAGGTCCTACGTCAGGGGCAGATATTGTTACTACCTCACCTCCTCGCAACTGGATGGGCACTAACCCAAATGTCCCTTTGCCCAATGGCTGTATTAATGATACTATTATCAACATTGAGGTCTCTCCGGTTGAGTCAAATGATGGTGCAAACACAGCAGGCCCTCTATTAAATTCGGCCCCCACTTCAACCCCCGCAGGGTCTGAGGCAGCCTCTGGGGCAAAACGTAAGAGAAAGCCCACGAAACCTATTATTACTAAGGGGAAACAACTAACTCGCTTAAGTTCACCCCGCACCACACTGAATCGAAATTTGCCTAGCTTACGTAACAGTAAGTTTCAATTCTATTAAGGACACGGAGGCGAGGATTATGCTATATCTTCCTTCGCTTTATTAACATAAAAACTCCACTGCAGCTCAGGAAAATACTCAAACAGTGGAAAAATGCTTTCAATCCAAAAGCATTTGAAGAAACGTTTTAATAGTCCAAAAAACCACAACTCCCAAGAGTCTCTTGTGTACTTCTAATCCACAGTCCTTCCACCATGTCTACCACAACTAGATAGCCAGTCCTCTCTTCCTCTTCTTCCTCTTTCTTCGCGCAGATTACGCATTCGCCTCACTGATCCTGTTTAGGTCCCTCGTTGCCTGCCACAAAAAAGGACAGCGTAAGCGAGGAGTCACAGGAGTGGGACAGCATGACAGAGGAGCATCATATACTGGCAACCTAACATAACCGCATATAGGATAACACTTTACTTACTGCCATACGGGCGGGTATGAACCACTGTGCATTCTGGGTGGGATAATCCTCGCCTCCGTGTCCTTAATAGAATTGAAACTTACCGTTAGGTAAGCTAGGCAAATTTCGATTCTATGTCAGGGCCGGAGGCTTCAGATTGTGCTAGTTCAAAGCTTACTCACCACCAACTGGGCCAGATCCACCACTGGTTTAAAATAAAACCTTTTAAATGTGGAGTCCGAGGACCAATCTGCAGCTCGCATTAAATCCTCCAAGCGAGCACCCACTGCAAACGCCTTAGAAGCCATGGCCCCTCTGGCAGAGTGTGCCCCAAAATGCTTCGTATTGATGCCTGCTTCTTGCATGACCCAACACACCCACCTTGCAATAGTGGGGGAGGAGACTGCTTTGTGTGGCTTCCGCAAGGCAATCAGCAATTGACGTTCGCCCGGGGGGCGGATTTCCAAGGTTATATCTTCATAAGCTTTTAAGCATTGCACAACACACAACTTAGGAGTGTCCAGAAAAGCTGGGTATGAGATAGATCGCGACGCCGATTTTGTGCGACGCCCCAAAGTAAAGGTAACCCCATCCGGGGAGAAGACTCGCGCCGATATATCCAACGCGCGCACATCAGACACACGCCTACAAGAAACCAAGCACAACAGCATGGCTAACTTAGCTGAGAGCTCCTTTAGAGACAAGTAGGTGTTGGCCGGCCATGAAAGGAATAAATTCAAAACCAAATTGACGTCCCAAAGGACGGAATACCGAGGCTCCGGAGGCAATGCAAGACGAATACCTCGCAGAAGCCGGCAAACAAAAGGATGTTCTCCGACTGGAGAATTATCGATTGGGTTGTGACCCGCAGAAATCGCAGATCGAATCGCATTAATCGTTCTATAAGCAAGGCCATTGGTGGCTAGCTCAGCCAAGAAATTCAAAATGGGAACGAGGCCCGCGACCAAGGGATCCAAACCCCTTCGAAGACACCAACGCATCCACTTAAGCCAAGCGGATCTGTAGCGCTTCGTCGTACTATCGGCCCATGCTTTGGAGAGAAGGCCCTCAGCCGATCGCGAAAGGCCCAGGAGCGTCCAGCGTCTCCTGAGAGCCTCCACGCCATGAGACGGAGTAAGCTGCCAAGATGAGAGGATGCGGTTCCTGATCCGGATTCCTCAGGAGGAGAGGAAACAGGGGGAGTAGGATTGGAAAATCCCAAGAAAGTTCCAGAAGAACCGGAAACCATACTTGAGACCTCCAAAGCGGTGTAATCAGCACCAACTCCACTCCTTGGCGGCGTACCTGGGCCGCCGTCCGCACCACCATGGAGAACGGGGGAAACGCAAACGGCTTTTCCCGACTCCAATCCTGCAGAAAGGCGTCTGTGGCCTCCGCTAGGAGATCCGGCCTCCAACTGAAAATCCTCAGAAGCTGGTGATCCAGGCAGGACGCAAACAGGTCCACCGAAAAAGGACCCCAAAGGTCTTGTAGCCACTGGAAGACCCCTGAATCCAGTTTCCATTGACTGGCATCCCTCAGGTACCTGGAGTGCCAGTCCGCTACCTGATTGGCCTGACCCGGTAGGTACTCTGCTGTCACCGCAATGTGACGCGACAGGCAGTAGTCCCAGAAGTCCTTCGCCAAATTCGCCAGAGCGCGAGAGCGAGGACCTCCTAGATGGTTCACATAACGAACCGCTGAAGCATTGTCCATCCTGAGTAAAACGCAGGCCTTGACCGAATCTTTGGTCTAGCAACGTACCGCGAAGGAGCCTGCCAGGAGCTCCAAACAGTTGATATGCAACCGTTGTTCGTCTGAAGACCAGGCGCCGCCGGTGGAGAAATCCCCGCACCGAGCGCCCCAATCCGATCTGCTGGCATCGGATTCTATGATGAGATCCGGGACTGACCCGAAAATCGCCCAACCATTCCATGCTTCCATGTGAGAAAGCCACCATGACATCTCCTCCTTCACCTCTTCCGTGAGGGGTATCAACTGATCGTAGCTCATTCCTCTCCGGAGGTGTTGGGCTTTGAGGCGTTGAAGCGCCCTGTAGTGCAGGGGCCCCGGAAAGAACGCTTGGATGAAGGACGACAGGAGTCCTACCACCCTGGCGACGTGTCGCAAAGACGTACTGTCCTTCGTGACAGTCTGCCGCAACAAATGTCGGATTTTCGCGATCTTCCTGGACGGGAGGCTTAGAACCGCCTCCACAGAATCCACGTCGAATCCTAGAAAGGTAAGCCTCTGAGTGGGAACCAGTACCGACTTGGAGCCGTTGACGACGAACCCCAGTCGCTGAAGGAGTTGCACGGCTTGTTGCAACTGCCCGGCCAAAACCACCAGACATTGTCCCATGAAGAGAATGTCGTCCAAGTAGACCAACATCCGCACTCCCTGGCCTCTCAGGTACTCCACCACCGGATGCAACACTTTCGTGAAGCACCAGGGGGCCGATGAAAGGCTGAACGGAAGAGCCGTGAACTCGAACACCCTGTCGTTCCACAGGAACTGAAGGAAACGACGATGCGGCGGGTGGATAGGAATCACCAAATAAGCATCCTTGAGGTCTAGCCTCACCATCCAATCCTGCGGGAGGAGCACGTCTCGAAGGAGGTAGATACCCTCCATCTTGAAGTGCCGGTAGACCAACCACCCGTTGAATTCTTTGAGATTGATCACTGGTCGCTTGCCCCCATCTGTCTTGTCCACTAGGAGGACATTGCTGACAAACCCATTGGGGTGGCGCGTTGATTGACGGATGGCTCCCTTGCGAAGCAACTCCACGACCTCTCCGTCTATCAAAAGCGCATCGGACTCTGAAAACACAATCGGCCGTGGAAAAACCTCCTGAGTGGGGTGGTCGTAGAACTCTATGTGAAAACCACGGACGGTTTGCAAGACCCAAGCGTCGGCAGTGAGCAACTCCCACTCCTCGTAAAAGGACGCCAACCTCCCTCCTATTGGAACTTGATCCAAACAAAGTACACTCACCGGTGGTATTGTTGGGTCCGGAGTTTTTTCGGTAACCTCTGCCGCCAAAACGTTGCCCTCTGGTGGGGTAGAAATTATTGAAGTTCGCAGAGGTCTGGTATTGTCCTCTGCCGGAGCCTTGCCCTCTATTATTGGTTGGTTGGCCACGGCCGGTCGCGCGGCCCCTGCCACGACCGGCCCCTCCAGAGAAACGCTGATGAAAAACGCGCTTGATGCTGGATTGTGCTTTGTCCAGCGAGGTAAAGGTGGACACAAATTTGCCCAGCTCCCTGATGAAAGGCTCGCCAAAGAGGCCCCCTTGGGCCACCGCGCCCGCCTCCGAAGAGGCTAAGTCACCCAATTTTGGACCCAACCTAATAAGCAAAGATCGCCTACGCTCGGTTGACAAGGCGCAGTTGTCATTCTCCAGGAACACGATAACGCGTTGTGCCCAGTTTGACAGCACCTCCGGGGAAATGACCCTGCCCTTCGCCTTCGCCTCCTCCGCCATGTGGAGGATTTTTGTGGCAGGCCCGACTGCATCCAACAACTTATCCTGACATGATCGCCAGGATCGGTCAATGCCCTTGCGGGGGTCCTTCATGAATTTGGCCAGGAAGGTGGCCATTTTAGCGTCTAACTCGGGGGTCATAGCTACCTTGCCGTCCAAAGTGGGCCTTGGGCATTCACCCCGCAAGCAGCCTCTGGCCTCTTTCTCCAGCGGTTTGCGCAGGCGACCCGCAACGAACTTCGCCACAGTCTCCCCCGGTGTCCAGGCCGCGGACCGCGGGTGGACAATCTCGTCCGGGTCCAGCATGCCTGATTCATCCCGAGGAAGCTCTGCGGCTGAGCCCGAGGGGCGCCAAGAGCGCACCGACTCCCCGTCATCATCCGTGTCAGGGGAATCATACACCGGCGATGAGGGGGCTGTTCCCATGTCTACTGCGGACTCAGGGCCCGACAGAGGTGCAGGGGGAGCAGCAGTCGCCTTAGCCAAAAAAGCGTCACGGAGACGCTCAAAGGCGCCTCTGTCCACCCCCTGCGTCCCTGAAGGGGGTCCCTCCCTGCAGGGTTTCTTTGGTGCCGGCGGTCTTTCGCCAGATGTCCCCGGGAGGTCAGTAGGTGCCCCCAAATGTGCAGACGCTAACTTAGCACATTTTTCCACAATGCGTGCTGAGAGGCGGTCCTCCATGGGACCCACCACCTCAGTCACGCAGCGGTATATGGAACTATCCACCGCTTGGTAGAATTCATCATCCTGGAGGTAAGAGTAGGGCTCCTCCTCATAATCCCCTTCGTGGGCCATAACAATAATGTGGAAACCAAAAAAACCCACTATACAGGGCAAAAAACCCCCAAAGACAGGAGCAACCCTGGCACTATATGCACCCAAGTACTGGGAATTCCATTTTGGGCAGACAGGCTGACTGCAATTACGTTTTTGGGCCGACTGGCGTGGCAGATAGGGAGGCACCATCCCCAGCGCGCAGACCCTCCTCACCGGGACCGAGTCCAGCCACCCCTTAAGCGCGCTAAGCCACACGTTTATAAAGTGGTGCACAAAAAAACGCCCGAAGGCATTCACGCGGTCTACGCCGCAATACAGACCCCTGCGGGGCGTCAGAAAGGCAGGAATACCGACCCGGTAACCGGGCGTCAGAGGGGTAGGCGAGGGCAGGCTCCGGCGCAAACAGGCTCCTCAGCGCGGCTCCCGTGATCGTAGAGACGCGCTGAGGAGTCGGCGAGACGCGCGGGCGCCCTCTGGTGGGTTTTACTGTCACCGCACCCAATCGGGGAAAAAGAAAGTCGCGTAGGAACGATTAGAGCGTTCCCGCGACTGAGGGCCCTGAAAGGAAAGACAGCGTAAACAACGCGACGAGCCCCCAACAAATCGAGCAATGTAACATACAGCAAATGCCACACAATTCAAGGAAACATCGAAAAGCACTTATCTGGCTGCGGGAGCAGCGAAGAAAGAGGAAGAAGAGGAAGAGAGGACTGGCTATCTAATTGTGGTAGACATGGTGGAAGGACTGTGGATTAGAAGTACACAGACTCTTGGGAGTTGTGGTTTTTTGGACTATCAAAACGTTTCTTCAAATGCTTTTGGATTGAAAGCATTTTTTTCACTGTTTGAGTATTTTCCTGAGCTGCTGTGGAGTTTTTATGTTAATA
This sequence comes from Lissotriton vulgaris, assembly GCF_964263255.1. Lineage (NCBI taxonomy): Eukaryota > Metazoa > Chordata > Amphibia > Caudata > Salamandridae > Lissotriton > Lissotriton vulgaris. The sequence goes on from NC_141693.1 coordinate 1,227,834,926, forward strand.
AAGCGAAGGAAGATATAGCATAATCTGAAGCCTCCGGTCCTGACATAGAATTCATGGATACATGCCTCTGCCTCTACTAAGTCCTTAGAAGCTCCCGCACAAACCTCAAATAAGGAGCCTGGTAAAACCATTGGCACCCAGACTGATGTAGGTTTTCCTGTCTTAGAGTGCTAAAACCAAGGGGACTCATTTATCAATCTTGTCACGGACACTGTGTACGAACGCATCAGAGACTTACTGGGTAATAACTTTGATATGTTGAGGAAAAGATTGGACCATTTGGACATGCTTAGAGTCTGTTAATACCATGATGGTGACAATGAATAATGCCCTCCGTTCTAACTCTGATATTTTGATAAGCGCACCAATAACTACCCCAACTATCTGTACTTGTGTAACCTGCAACAAAGTAAAGGACTGTTTTGTACCAGAGCTTTGTAGGGAACAAAACAATATTGTTGACACGGGTGGTGCTGATAGCCGGTTAGTTAAAAAGCTGCCTTTGTCTCGTAATCCTCCTACTACTTCTATTGGTGCTCTGGTCATTGATATTTCTGAGGGTAGTAGAATAGGCGAGGGCGGTTTAGCCTCTGAGCATAACCCACACCCTAAGCGTAGTAGGGAGACACTGGATCTACCACCGGCAGCTTGTCCCTATGTAGTCATCCTGGCAGGAGTACCTCCCCTCAAAGAAAACCAAGTTGAGACATGGGACCAATTACGTAATAAAAGTGGTGACTGGTTGTCTAAACATAAGGGATTCAGGGTGTCATTTACCAATAACATCATTATGACACGTAGAGTTGGATGGGTGGGACAGTATCCAAAAAACATTGAGGGGGACTGCATAGTCCTCAACTTCCGTAACCCATACTTGGTAAAATCAATAGTAATGGCACAGGAGATCAACCCCAATATTCCAAATCAGATTTGGGCTTTACCCCTGGGTTATTTCTATAAGCCACTCTTGGGGGTCCCAAATATTGAAGCTCCTTCCCTCTCCACATACAATAGGTTTTTGCCTTTGTCTGATTTGGATAAACAGGATTGACTACCCTCCTCAGTAGTGTTATTTGAGCCCATTCCCTTACCAGTCCTGGCCCCTCTACTCTTCATTCTCTATATCAACGACCTGAATGAGTCGTTGGTATGACTTACTTCTGATGGCCCTATCATTTTTCTTTTTTTTTTTTATATATCCTTTATTGGCATTTTCATATAGGTACATTACATATAATTTACAACAACAAAAACAACTCTGTGTATAGTTGCCAAATATATAGCAGTGCAGAACACACATTTGTGACATAAATCAAAACTTGCTCATCAGAGCGATGTGACCCTTGTACATGGAACCCGAATAAATGTAAAATTATACATTGAAGCAGAATAACGTCAAAATTAGACAGTAGGACACATCAATGTATTCACATTACCCCACCCATGCACTTATCGATTCTGCACATTAATTAAATTACACATCTCCAGTCTGGACGATTACATCTTTGACATCCTGAAGTACACATGTCCTCTCCTGAGCACAGGTAAGGAACGGTTCCCAAATCTCTCTCGGTCTAGAAGTGGGCGGCATTAATTCCCAGAATGTAGAGAGCTGGACGTGACAGTAAGTAACCTCCCTGATCCATTCCTTGATCGTGGGTTTCCTCTTCCTCCCCCAATGTACAGCAATTTGGCGTTTGGCGAACAGCAGCAAGAGGGCATGCAGTTTACGCTTCTTTACATGTGTATCCCTGACATACCCTAGCAATCCCACCATTGGAGAGGGTGTTAGCTCTAATCCCAGGATTTGATTGAGAGACATAAAAATGTGAGTGCAATAGTCAGCTAGTTTCTGGCACTCCCATGCCATATGTGAGAAGGATTGCAAAACAGAACAAGATGCAAAACAGAACAAGATGGCTAGTCAGGATAGTTTGAAGGAAAATTAGGACCCACACAGCCCATTAATTCATTCACAAATGTCTTCAAAGGAAAATTCTGTCAAAACAGTCAAGTCAAAAACATACAGTTGTGTGCACGATATATACGATATATATGGAATAAGACTACCTGCCTATCTCACAAAACCTGTGGTGGAATATTTTATAGGATTGCGAACAAGGGCCCACAACAGTGGAATTAGTTGATCCCTAGCTGCACCCTTCTTTCTTGTCACAGGCTGGGGGTCAATGCGTTTCTTATTCCATCTCCAGTTCCGCCTGTCCACTGGTATTCTAGCTAAAGGACTGGTTCCTCCCTTTATGTTTTGTGTAAATGTGTTATGATCTCAATTAATTTGGAATGTATTTATTGTGTATTAAGTCTTATTTTGGTGTCGTGAAATTTTGAGTATTCATTGTAAATGTTTTTACACCTGTATATATCGTGCACACAACTGTATGTTTTTGACTTGACTGTTTTGACAGGATTTTCCTTTGAAGACATTTGTGAATTAATTAATGAAACTTGATTACAAATGAAAAATAAATGTTTTGTTAAACAAAGGTTCTGGGTCACGCAGCATACATGGGCTGTGTGGGTCCTAATTTTCCTTCAAACTATCCTGACTAGCCATCTTGTTCTGTTTTGCAATTGTTGAGGTCCAGGCTGGTCAGTTGTAGGATCCAAAACCTTCTTTGTGTACAATATGTGAGAAGGAGGCGGGGGGTATCCCACAACGCCAGCAGCAGCTATCTTCTCTAAGCCCCATTCGATGTAAGCTGAGGTATGTTCTATAATACAGATGGGGAAACTTGAAGTGAATCAAGTGGAGTCTCTAATTAGGGGATAGTTCAGTCAATTGAGTGCAACAGTAGGTCCACTGGTCTTCAGTCAAGCTGGGCGTTAGTTCTGCATTCCATTTATGTCGAGCGCTAGGCACCATCACCGGGGCGTCAGCTTGCATATGCTTATAGAGCCTGGAAATGAGTCTACATTGCGAAGGTGTACGAAGCAATTTTCCCAGAGCCGCCAAAGTAGACGGTTGGGTAGGGATGTCCCTATCATTAATGGTAACACACTCCCCGCCTTACTGTACGCCAACGATGCAGTCCTAGGCCCGCATCCCAAATGCTTTACGCATTTTGGTGCAGGTTTTGTTGATTTTATGGCAAGTTTGGACTTATGCACCAATTTTAAGAAATCTTTTTAATGGCTTGTGGTTCGAAAAATACTCAGATAGTTTGCAGAGCACTCACACTTTCCCTATCTGGGGTTGGTTTTTGCAGGGAATGGTTTGTGGGCTGAGCATCTAGCGCACAGTAATAAAAAGTTTTCTGAAGCAATCAATAACATACTTAGCTTGCCCTAACTTAGAAAGACAGAGATAGTTTCTGCCAATATCAAAAATTTTAAACTACAATGTATCCCCACTGCAACTTATGGTGCAGAGGTTTGGGGTTTTAGACAGTGCGACAGCATCCAGAGGGAAGAAAATAGATTTTGTCGCAAATTATTGGGTGCCCCTATTTCTTCATCACAGTATGCTTCTCACAGTGAAGTGAAACTCCCCTACATCGAAGTCTATATTAAGGCCCGTCCAGCTATATTTTGGCTTGCGGTTTGGCAGAACCCCGCAGCACAGTTAACAAGGGAAATAATAAAAGACTGCCTCGGTTGTGATAAGGGAAGGGAAATACACTGACTTGCTGCTGTTAGGAAGAGCTTGATCAGTGTAAATCTCGAGCGGATATTTTCAAATCCGACCGACTCAGATGGCATAAGTAAAAAAAGTCTACAGAAGGCACTTTATGCCGTTCATAGTAAAACTAGATATGAAACAGAGGTATGGAAATCTTCAGTCGCTATATATATGACGATCGAGAACACCTCCCATTTACCCTGTAGTTATCTTTTAAGATTGATTGGCCGATGGGAGAGGGCTCTGCCCTTTCGACTAAGAGTTGACACTATGAAATTTCTGCTCTGTTTCCCTTTGGGGTTCAATTCCAATCTTGATCAACTTCCATGTCCCTGTAATGCTCAATGTAAACAAACAATGTTGCACTTTTTATTTTCTTGCAGTTTTTTTTAAATACACAAATAAGTTTTTTATGCCATTTTTCAAGACTATACCCTCGATTGATCAAAAGGCAGCCTATAGGCATATTGTTACTCTAGAAGACGAGGAGTTAACTTTCCGAGTAGGTTCCTTTCTGAAAGTGGCAGCATATGCTCGTAACTCAATGTGTACCCTCTGAAATCTTCTTTGCTAAATTTTGTTCTTATATCGCAGATACATCTTGTTGAGATCGCAGATACATCTTGTTAAGATATCTTTTTATACTGTACTTTTAACTATAATGAATTGTATGATGTATTTGTTGACGCTTGATCAAAATCAATTTCTTCACGATTTGTTCCATTTTTAATTGTCTCCCCTTTTATCTGACCTATGTATTTTTATTACATGTTGTGATTTTGGATTTGTGTTTTATGGATATTTATCGTATCCGAATAAAGATTTTGCAATGAAATGAAATAAAAATATATTGTTGAACACTTAGCAAATTCATGCCATACAGATAAGCTTCCATACATTCCTTCTCTGTCACTTTGCTTTCACTTTCACTTACAGCAGCTTCTGATGCAGCAACACATTCCACATAATTCAAAACGTCATCCTCATCATTAGTCTCCAGTGGCATACGAGTCAATCAATCTGCCCGAAAGTTTTTGTCACCAGGTAAATGTTTCACCACAAAATTATATTCCTGTAGTTTTGACAACAGTCTCACCAGCCTTGCAGACACATTACTTTTTCCATTTCCTCTCAAGATATCAACTAAAGGTTTGTGATCTGTAAACAATTCAAACTCACATCCCCAAATGTACATTCTGAACTTCTGTACTGCCCACGTGCAAAAAGTGCTTTCCACTCAGTAGTGCTGTAATGCATTGCACCCCATTTTAATATTCCTGAGGAAAAAGCTACAACTTGCTCCATGCCTGCCACCCATTGACTAAGAACAGCAGCCAGTCCTGGTTAACGTGCGTCAACCATAATCATGTATTTGCTACCTTTGTGCAAAGCGTTAAAAGCATGTGCTTGTTCAATCAACCTTTTGACTTTAGCAAAAGCTGTGTTCAAATTATTGGACCTTTTCCCAGTAGCTCTCTCAAGTGCTCCACAATTTGTGCATATCCCTGAACAAAGTGAGCGTAATACTCTGCCAAACCCAAAAAGGACCGAAGAGCTTCTCTGTATTTAGCCTGAGCTGCCTTCTTAATGGCTTTGATAAGACAAAATTGAGGTCTGATACCTGAAGAAGAAATGGTGTGACCTAAATAATCTAGTGTTGTTTACCAAATTTGCATTTGTTCCATCTTATAGTCTTACCAGCGGGCAACAAAATAGAGAGTACTTTCTTCAAAATTAGATTATGACTTTCTAAACTTTCAGCAAAAATCAGGAAATCATCCTGATACACGCGCACATCTTTTAATTCTCCAAGCATGCTGTCCATTAATTCCTAAAAAAACACTGGTTGCCGAAGCAAGCCCAAAAGGTAGCCTAAGATATCTGTAAGAACCAAACGGTGTCATGACAGTTGTCACCTCACGTTATTTTGTTGTAAGTCCTATCTGTTTTGCTGATCGCAGATCCATAAGAGAAAAATATTTAGCTCCACCGAGTTAGCTAACAGCTCAATTATCTTGGGAAGTGGATGGCAATCAACAAGTAAATTTCTCTTTAAAGTGCAATGGTCAGCGCATAACCTGATTTCTCCTGATTTTGTTCTTCACAACCCCTACATGAGAAACCCACTGTGAAGATACAAAAGTTTCAATGATACCTTCTGAACGTAAATTCATTTAAACTCCCTTAAGTTTGTTTCTATGCTAAGTGGCACTGGGTGAACTTTATTAACTGCTGGTTGAGCTTGTGGTTTTAGCTTGATGTGGTGCTCAAACCCTTGCACGGTACCAATCTACTTGCAAAACATATATTTAAATTCCAATAAAATATTTTCAATAGAAGCATCAGCAGCATTGCTAGAAGCATTTGTACTGCTAGAAAAATTCTTCTTAAGTCATTTCCCCAACAACCACAGGATTTTCTGCATTTGGTTTAAGGTAGAAGCCCATCTTTGCTAAATCCTGCCACACAATGATGTCTTTTCCTTTAATTGCAAAATAAAGTTAAGCTATTGTTGCTCTTTCAATCCACTCCAGATCAGACACAAGATACCCAAACATGTCAATGTCCTTTTCACCAAAAGCTTTAGGGTTAATTTCAGTGGGCAAAGTGTTACTGTGTTGTTCCAATTATTATAAAACGTTCTGTCTTTAAGAATAGCAACTAACAGAAGACTGTCAATCTGCCATAACCTGTTAAGAAATATCACCAATTTTAGCTTCACATAAAGGTCCCTTAACTAAACCAGGACTTGTTATCGGAATTACATTCAATGGTTATACCACATTGCTTATGTTTTCAATTAACGTATCTTCTTGACCATCAACACTGTTAGTCTTTACCGAATTCTTGTTACTTTTGCGTACAATATGAAGGTGGGCAGTTTTTTTGCATAATAAGCAATGTTTTTCTATAGATGAACACGTCACATTGTTGCTAAGGGGACTCTTGGATCCGCATCTGAAAACAACATAATTGGGCTTCCTACTAGCAATTTCCTTTCCCACGTTCATTAACATAATACGACATCTAAAAAACTTGTTCACTATCATTTGTGGATAAAGTACTGGTGGAATCTCCAGGATTGAATGCTTTTGAAGAGACTATCTATACTTTTGGCTAGATCAATGGCTTCCATTAGCGTTGGGTTTCTACAACTTAGTAATCTCTCTTGACTCTTTCTTGAGTAACAAAGAAATATTTTCTAACAAGCTTAACGGAAAGTTTCCATTTTATTAAGGACTCCGATGCAAATATAATGCCTTATAATCTTTACTTCACTCATTATAAATTTGAACAGCAGCCATTAAACACAGCTTTATGCGAAAACACTAACATTTCCAAAAGTCCTTGGGATATTATGACATCACAACCAGTCATCTCAAGACCCTGCCAATAACGTCCAGCTACTATTTCCATTCTGCCTCTTTTCTTTGTGCAACTCGCGCTAACTCCATTGTTCATGAATCCTGTTTGGAGCCATTATTTCCTGAAAAGAAAAATAATCAAAGGGTAAGTGCGGATGAACCCATCCTGTTATCAAACTTGTAGAGAAAAAGAAACAACTGTTATGAGTAATAACATGGTTAATCAAAAGATACTTCAAAATTCAATTACATATGAGCGGAAAATAACATTATCCATAACGAGGCAATTCAGAATATCCAATTACTTACTGAGAACAAGGAGGGACGTCTCGAGAAACCTCTTGTTGGGTCGAAAAATCCTCACCTCAGAGTCCTCAATAGAATTGAAACTTTCCTTTACACTTGTTAGGAAATTTTTCATTCAATGTCAGGACTAGAGGCTAGGACAATGCTAGTTCAAAGCTTGCTGACTGCCAGCTGTTCCACATCCATCACCGGCTTGAAGTAGAACCTCCTTAACGTGTAGTACAAGGACCAAACCACTGCATTCATGATATCCTCCAAACAGTCACCAGAATGAAAAGCCTTGGATGCCATAACCCCTCTCGCAGTGTGCTCCAAACATTCCCACAAAAAATGCCTGCCTCCTACATGATCCAATGGACCCGTTGGACAATTGTGCAAGAAGAGATTGCTTTATCCGGCTTTCTAAGGGCACTCATAAGTTGTCTGTCGCCAGGCGAGCAGATTCCCTCAGTCAAGTCTTCATATGCTTTCAAGCACCTTACCACACAAAGTTTCGAGAAAATCGATGAAAGCCGGGTATGAAATGATGCGAGTGTTGCATTTAGTCCATCTACAGATCGTAAAAGAGAACGTATTTAGGTAGAACACTCTACCTGTAATATCCAAGACTCGAAAGTCTGAGACTCTGAGACATGACACCAAGCACAGTAACATAGTTAACTTAGCTGAAAGCTCTTTCCACAGCCAGAATCTATTAGATTGGAAAAAGAGAAAAAGATTGAGAACTAGATTAACTCCCACAGAACCTAATAGGGAGGTTCCGGAGGCAGGGAGAGGCGTATACCACGCAGCAATCTCCGCCCAAATAGAAGTGTTTTCTACCAGGGGAACAATCAATAAGGTTATGACCCCCACCAAGACTAAGTCCGTCTGCTGCCTCTGCACTTGGGCCGAGGCCCTTCGTGATCAATAAAAATGAGGGAATGCATAACTCCTCTCCTTCGTCCCGTCTTGAAGGAATGTATCAGCTGCTACACTAAGAGATCCCATCTCTAACTGAAGACCTGAAGAGCAAGACCTCAAACCTCCTGCCAGGGAAACTACTCTCCCCTCACGCAGCTCCGTCGTTGAGTGCATGATCCTCATGGAGTGCAGACCTCGCCACCCACCTATCAGATGCTCATTTGTCTTACTGTTGCTCTGTACTTGAAGTGTTATCCCTGAACGACCGTCTCCGTCTCATTAATTTCAAATTCCTCCCCAGACTTTATCGCACTCCGGCACAGCTGCGTATGATGGGGCTCTCTCCTGACTCGAACTGCCAGCGCTGCCACGCGCCAGACTCGGATTTGATGCATTTGGCATGGCTATGCCAGATGAACGGTGTGCTTTGGACCAAGGTCTTCCGCACAATAGTTGCAATCATGGATGTGGCTAGTCCTTTCTCCCCACTCACTGGCCTGTTGGGCAAACGTGAAGGAGGTGACTAGTGAGTGTCGTAAGCTGGTCACCTTGACGCTTCTCCTTGCAAAGTGCAGAGTTGCCATTCACTGAGGTAGGTACCCGCCCCCTAAATTCAAAGACTGGATCAGGGACATAGTTTACTGCCAAAAGCAACTTTGTCATATTGGGAATTGTTGACTCCAAATGCCCATCCCCATCCACGGGATATTTGAGAGTCTTTTACCTCTTATCTTCTTTGTACAGACAAGACCCTAGATATGGACAATGTGCACACCACTACCCCTCAGGGCGCACCCAATGGCACACCCTGCCCTAATCCACTGTAAGAATGGTTTGTTATTTTGTCTCTTTACCTACATTTCCATGCAGCGATCAGTGCAATGGGGTCACAATGCGATTGTCGGCTCTGGTGGACTGGGACGAGGGCCACCCGCCTTCAGCCTCTATACATGGACTCATACCTGATGTGGCATCTTCTTTTTTCATAATCTATACTGTCAGTATCATCCTTACAATTGTATATACATGCTAATGCATATGTGTCATTGTTAACTGATTTGATTTTGACAACTGTTAATAAAAAAAGTATTTAAAGAAAAAACCATTTGCTTCAGTCACACCATGGAACCTCTCTGGATGGACCACCACTGTGTCCACTTCTCCTTCTCGAAACCCACCGCACACAAGCCTACGCCACACCTCCCCTGCAGAAACTGGAGCAAGATCACCGAAGAGCACCTCACCTCCGCCCTCAGCAGCACTCCTCCCCCCACCACAACAGACGCCAACACTGCAGCCAACGACCTCAACCAATGGATCGCCGACTGCACCAACACGCTCACCCCCGACAGAACTCCGACAGACGACACAAAACGAAAGCCACCTGGTTCACCACAGGCAACCGAGAATCTAAGTGCTCGTGCCAAAGACAGGAGAAAGCATGGAGAAACAGCAAAACCCGGAAGCACGCTCCGCGTACAGGACCGTCGCCACAGTACACAACCAACTCATCAGATCTACGAAGAGAAACTTAATTCAGGAGAGAATCCATCCAAATCCCGCAACTCCAAGAAATTCTTCACCATCTTACAAGAATTTACCAAACCCCACAGCGAAACATCTGACGTCCCTCCCTCCCAGGACCTCTGCAACAAACTCCGCTCCTTATTCCACCTCAAGATCAGTACACTCTACCACAAACAACGACCATGGCCAAGGCACTGACCCAACACCATCCACCAGCAACGCTACCCAGCCAACCCTCCTCACCTGGACCACTGTCACCACAGAAGACACACAAGGATTATGAAGAGCATCCATTCCGGAGCACTCACTGACCCCTACCTGCCGCACATCTTCCACAGGGCCGCCATAGCATGAGAACTATGACTTACAGTCAACTGTGCCCTCGAAACAAGCACGTTCCCCGACACCTAGAAAAGTCAAATCCCTCCTCAAGAAGCCCTCTGCAGATCCGTCGGACCGCAAGAACTACAGGACTCTTTGTCTCCTCCCCTTCACCGCCAAAGTCATCGAGAAAATCATCAACACCCAGCTAACGCACTTCATAGAAACCAACAACATCCTCGACTCATCTCAATCTGGATTCGGCAGCAACCACTGCACCGAGACCGCCCTAGCCGCCACAGAGGACATCCACACCCTCCTTGATTAAGGCCACACTGCAGCCCTCATTCTACTAGACCTCAGCAGCTTTCAACACCGTCTCCCACTGCACACTAGCTGCCAGACTCCAGGATGCAGGCATACAGGGAACCGCCTTAGACTGGATCCGCGCTTTCCTCTCCGGCCGAACACAAAGAATAAGACTCCTGCCTTTTTCTTCAAACCCACAGAGATCAGATGCGGAGTACCCCATGGATCCTCCCTCAGCCCGACGCTCCTCAATATCTACTTGGCCCCCCTTGCAACCATCGTCAGAAAACATGGACTCAGCATAGAATCCTAAGCCGATAACACCCAGCTCATCCTCTTCCTCACCAAAGAACCCAACGTCACCAGGCACAGTTTCAAGGAGGGAATGAAGGACGTTGATCCCGGATGAGCAGCAGCTGCCTGAAGCTCAACTCCTAGAAAATGGAAGTCCTCATCCTCGGATCCACCCCCGCCACGTGGGATGACACCTGGTGGTCCCCCGCCCTTGGAAATCCTCCCACCCCCACGGACCACGCCCGCAACCTTGGCATCATACTCGATTCCTTACTCTCCATGAACCGACAGATCAATGCTGTGTCCGCCACATGCTTCAACACCCTCCGCATACTCCGCAAGACCTTCAAATGGATCCCCCCCCCCAAATCCAGGAAGACCTTCACCCAGGCACTCATCACCAGCAGGCTAGACTGCGGAAACACTCTCTATGCCGGAATCAACAAATCTCTCCTTCACAAACTCCAGACCGCCGCAGCCAGACTCGTCCTCAGCATCCCACCTTCAAGCTACTCACACACACCTACAACGCCCTCCACAACACCGGACCCCAAAACTTCAACAAACAAATCTCCTTCCATGCCCCCAAGAGAAACCACTGCTTCGCCGGCCTAACCCTTGCCGAAATCCCCCGCATCCACAGAGCCAGAACAGGGGGCAAATCCTTCTCCTACATCGCACCCAAGACCTGAAACAAACTCCCCCTCAGCATCAGACATAGCCCTACACTGCAAGCATTCAGAAAGGACCTCAAGACCTGGCTCTTCGGAGGACCTCGGAGCTGCCCAAACCCCCTCCCCCCCAGCGCCTTGAGACTCTAGCGGGTGAGTAGTGCGCTCTATAAATTCCTGATTGATTGAAGCACCAAGCCACTTGGTGATCCAGGCGCGAGGTGAACTGGTCGTCCGAGAAGGGCCCCCACCTGTCTGAGATCAAGGAGAAGACTTGTGGGTCCAGTTTCCACTGACTCAAGACGTGGGGATGGCAGGAGTTCCAGTCTAACACCTGGATCACCTGGTCAGGAAGATAACATTCGGCTGTGACCGAGATGTGATGGTCCCGGCAATGCTGCCAAAAGTCTTTTGCCTGGTCAGAGAGTGTTTTCGATCTAATCCCCCCAGATGGTTGATGTATTGTGCCGCTGACACATGCTCCACCTAGAGGAGGATGCATGACATAGTTTTGTACTTGGTCCCGCATCGGACTGCGAACGAGACCGCCAGGCGCTCCAGACAGTTGATGTGCAACCTCTGTTCTTATTATGACCAGCTTCCTCCTGTGGATCGTTCACCTCAGCAGGTGCCTCAGCCCGATCCGCTGGCATCAGATTCAATGATCAAGTCTGGGCTGGAACCAAAGATGCTCTTCCATTCCAGGCCTCCATTTGGGAAAGCCACCATTGGATCTCCCCCCTTGCCTCGTCTGTCACGGCTACCAGTTTGGAGTACATGAGTCCCATTCGCAAATGATGGGCCTTGAGCCTCTGTAAAGTATGGTAGTGCAGAGACCCTGGGAAGATCGCTCCGATGGATGACGACAGCAGGCCCACTAACCCGGCTACTTACCGAAGGGATGTAAAACGTCTGGAGAGTGCTTGTCTAAGCTTGTGTCAAATCTTTGCCACCTTCTGTATTGAAAGATCCAAGGTGGTCGTTGAGGAATCTATCACAAATCCCAGGAACTCTGTGGTCTTGAAGGGTGTTAAAAGAGACTTGCTCATGTTGACCACAAAACTGTGGCTTTCCAGAAGGTTCACTGCTGCTTGAAGTTGCAAGGACAAGTTCCGGGGGCATGGGTTCATAATAAACATGTTGTCCAGTTAAATGATAATCTTCATAGCCTGTGCACGCAAGTACTCCACTGCAGGCTTGAGGACCCTTGTGAAGCTTCACAGTGCAAATGACTGGCCAAAGGAGAGAGTAGTGAATTATAATGTCTGGTTTTGCCTTACAAACTAAAGAAAGCGCTGATGAGGCGGGAAGATCAGGACAGTCAAATAGTTATTCGTTCAGGTCCAGGTGAACCATCCAATCAACTGGCTGGAGTACATCCGACGAAAATGGATTCCCTCCATCTTTAAATGGCGGTACACCAGTCATTCATTGAACTACCTGAGATTAATCACTGGATGTTGCACTCTGTCCCTTTTGTCAACCAAAAAAAGGTTGGTGATGAAACCTTGGGGGTGTGTGGTGGTCAGACAAATGCTCCCTCTGTGGAGGAGGTCTGTCACCTCTTTGTCTTTGTGGATACGCTCTAAGGTGCGGGGAAGGGGCATCTTAAAGGTCCGGGTGCGACTGTTGTCAGGGCGAGCCATCGAACGCTGTTTGAAAACTTTAGTCTGCCTGAAGAACCTATGTGTCTGTCGTGAGGGACACAAATGTGAGGTTTGTCCTCTGGAGTCTCCTCTGCCACAAAATCTCTGGCCTCCGGTTGAGTAGAAGCAAGCAAAGCAGGCTTGGTCCTGATACTGTCAACGTCTGGAGCCTTGACCTTGGGAGAGGTTGAATGAGAGGCAGCCGGCTGAGCTGCCCCTGCCATAGCCGGTCCGACAGAAAACACAGGGGTGAATATTATGGAAGTCTGGACTTATCAAGGGATGAGAAGGTGGCCACAACCTTTCTGAGCTCCTTGACAGAGGGATCTCCAAAGAGGCTCCCTGGGCCACAGGTCCAGCCTGCGAAGACGCTAGATCCCCTAACTTGGGAACCACTTTAATAAGAAGAGAGCGGCGACGCATTGTGGAAAGTGCACGGTTAGCGTTCCCTAAGAAAATAATAGCCCAATCTGAGAGGACCTCTAGAGATTTTAGGCAGCAAGAGGATTTGGCCTCCTCAGCCATGTCTAAAATTGTTGTATTGGATCACACTGCACAATGAAAAATAATTTCCTAGGCAACAATTATATATAGCATTTCTTGTTTGGTGTGTCTAGTTGAAGTAACTAAATGTGACAACAAAATTTTTTTAAAATACAAATGTTTATTCTTTACGTATCAATTTTCAATGTTGTTTAAAACAGTATAAAAACCGCTATATTACATTTAAACATACAGTTTCTTTGTTATTTCTAGAAGGTTCGCATTAAAAAAACAATTGTTAAAAAAGATAGTTTCTTGGCAGAATACTTAATCTTTGACGCGCAAAGTACGCCTTCGTCAGGAAAAGCCACAAATCCTAAAATTAATAAAAAACCTTGCTAAACCGCTGGTTACATACCTAATGTATTCATATGAACTGTATTAAATTTAACAATTGTTTTTTAATGAGAACCTTCTATAAATACCAAAGAAACTGGATGTTTAAATGTAATATGGCGTTTTTTTATATTGTGTTGAACAACATTGAACATTGATATGTAAAGAATAAACTTTTGGGGCTTGGCCAAGATGGCGACGGAGTGAGACGTCTTTTAAGTCCCTCCGGCGCCGAGCCCTGCTTAGCCTTGTCCAGCGAGATTAGCGGCAAGCTCTGAGGTCTCACGGGGACAGATTCGGTTTCCAGAGGAGTGGGGGTCGACTCCGGTGCCAAAAGCAAGACCGTTGGAGGGTCTGACGAGGTCTCAGGAGCTGTGACGCCGTGCGGCCCTGCGATCCCCGGCCTGGTGTACTGAAGAGGCTGGACTTCCGGACCCCAGACGCAGCTGTTCAGCGCGGACCTTGCGACGGAACGGAGCGGATTCGAGGTTCGCTGCACCGACTCTTCTGCCTGTCCGGCCAGCGTGTGGGGTGCTGGAGCGGTGGGATGCCGCTGGAGTCGTGGGCCGCAGCCACTGGGTGTTCTCCGACGGTGCGGACCGGCGAGGCCTGGCGGAAAGACGGCGCTGGGCCCCCCTCCCTCCGCCCTTCTCGGACTGCTCCGGCATGACTGGGATTCCGGGAGGCTTCCCTCCCCAGCGGCAGTGACCCCGTGGGGGTGAGGTAGGACCCAGCAGGGTGTCCGGACCCGGCGGCAGCTGTATTGGGATGGTGGCGCCCCGGGGGCTGCAGGCCGGGATCCTCGACCTGGTGTGCATGACTAAGGAGAGTGCTGGGGGCAGGAGCGGAGTGGTGCCCGGAGGAGCCCCGAAACTGTGCGCCCCGGCCTGCCGGTTCCTGGAGGGCCCGTACTGCCTTGGAAAGTGCGGGGACACTGAAATTGAGCAAGGCTTGCCGGACTTAAGGGGGGGGCACTTCCGGACCGGCCCTGGGGGCAGAGAGGACACTGTGGCCGCGTGGACTCTCCCCATTCGCTCCCGAGGACCCCCCACAGGCGTCCTATTGAGCTTACCTACTGTGGCTGCGCATCAAGGTTGTCGGAGTCGCGCTGCCACGCCGGGGGGTGCATCCTGAGAGACTGAAGCCTACGACCTGACACAGCTACACAGTGGGGTGCACCTGCAATCGGCCTCGACAGGGAGTGGTGGTTTTTGAGATCCGCAGGCCTGTGATCCCCGGCCTTGCGTGGCTACTGGGCCTGATCTTGCTGTGCTGCTACGAAGAGTGCCGGAGGCAGTCGCGGAGTGTTGACGGAAGGAATCTACCGGTTTTGGGCCTTACCGATTGCTGAGGGTCCAGAACGGGATTGGAGATTGCGGGGTGGCCGCACCGGAGCGAGGCCTACTGGAGTGGAGGAGCTGGCGCTTCCATCGCAGTCCGATGGCAATGCGGATTGGGTGATTGCATGGGCTCTTCCCCTCCACCCCTAGCTTGGGTTGCCGCAACTGCCGTAGCCGTCTGGCATCTGGAGGGCCTGGTGTGGGGACTGCCGCGCTCTCCCGCTGTGACTACAGGTGAGGGTGCGCGGAGCGGCGTTGGGCCCACCCTGAGAGAGCTACCGCAGGGGAATTGATAGCGCAGCCTGTGTGGCGCTCCTACACTGGGCGCCGGCGGGAGGTGGCGAATTGTTGGGGTATCGGAGTCGCCACCTGGAGCTAGGGGGACGCCGCGCCCCGTGAGAAGTGCCACGATGTCAAACGCATCCCACAACAAGGGGAAGCCTGGGAAAGATGGTGCGGCGAAATCTACTCAACACCCGGCGTCCCCGGGACCCAGCGCGTCGCCCAAGAAGTCGGATGATGAGGCCCCAGCGACTAAGGCCTTCATGACGGAGCTCTTTGCCTCCATTAAGGAAGACATTTCGGAACTACGCGCTCAACTTGCATCGGACCTCCGGGAGGTGCGGAGGGATGTGGATGGTATCGGGGAGCGGGTGGCTACCCTGGAGGATCACGATTTAAGTATGGCGAACGATGTCCACCAGTTACAGCAAGACATCATTCGGCTGACGGAGCAAAACCTGGACCTCCAATCTCACACGGAAGACCTGGAGAACCGTTCCCGCAGGAACAACATCCGCATTCGCGCTGTACCGTGGGACGGAGAAGCAGGGGATCTTCGGGGATATGTCCAGGCCCTCTTCCTGCAGGTGCTTGGCGACGATGACGTCCAGGAAATCAGAATGGACAGGGTGCATAGAGTTGAGTTGCCGAGGAGAGGGGGGCCACCTCCGGACATATTAGTTTGTGTTCATGATTTCCAACTGAAAGAACGCATTTTACGGAAGGCACAGACCATCACTTCACTGCAATTTCGGGAGCACAGGCCGCAGCTCTACCAAGACCTGGCGGCTTCGACCCTCCAGAAAAGGCGGGAATTCCGCCCAGTGACTGCCTTCCTTCGGGCGCGTGGCATTTCCTACTCATGGGGCCACCCATTCCGCATCATCTTTCGGTGGGAGAACAGACTTGCACAGATTCGATCTTTTCAAGTGGCAAAGGATCTCCTGGGCTTGGACGACGTGACCCCTTCGCAGGAAGCAGGCGGCTCGCCGCCACGGAGGCGCAGGCGCTCCTCCTCATGGCAGAGGGTGGGCCCGGATTTGGTCACCAGACGGCCTGACCGTTCGACTAGCTTGCTGGAGAGTGGAGATGCTGTGGCCTCGGTGGCTTCGGCGACTTTGGCGTCCTCCCAGCAAAGCTCAGGAGCTGCTTGATCTTTCAGCCGCCAGCTGGTAGGTGCCGGAGGGGCGCATGACTTCAGGTACCGTGGGTTTGATTGTACTTTTGGAGAAGACACCCCGGTCCGTGGTCTCTTGGGGCTCCAACTATGGTTCCCCGGCCCCAACCCAGGAGGATTTTCACGAACTACCCTCCACTGGGACTGCTAAGTACATTTGGTTGTTTTTGGGTTTGGTTTTGGTCTTGGAGGGGGGAGGCGGGCGGATACTTTGGGGCTTTGGCGAGGGGGGGGTGTTGGGAGGCTGGGGGGGGAGTTGGGCTGCTAGGTGGTGGCGTCTGGAATGTTTGTGAAGTATGCTTCGGTCTTTTTTCACTTGCGTTGATTGTGATCTTGTCTGTCGGGCTCCTGGGAGGGCTTGCTAACTGGGTGGGAGCTGTCGCTGAACTTGGGGTTCTGGGCTCTGGGAGGGGTACGGTGCTCAGTGACGATCTGGTGCGGCTTGGGGATCTGCTTGGCTGCCTTTGGGGGGATGGGAGCGTAGGCAGATTATTGAGACGTACATGCAGGGGGGGAGTCTGATCAATTGCCATGCCGATTAGTGTGGGGACTTGGAATGTGAAGGGCCTCAACTCACCCCAGAAGCGCCAAAAGATTTGGAAATATATCTCCGGTCACCACTTAGACATTGTGGGACTCCAAGAGACTCACTTGGCGCGTAAAGATGAGCTTCGATTGCGTCATAGGCACTTCCCGCTCATTTATAGGTCTTCTGCAGCTACTAAACATAGAGGGGTGGCACTTATGTTCCGAGCGTCCCTACACTTCCAACCTACGGGGGTCAGCTGTGACAAGGAGGGGTGTTGGTTGATGGTCACGGGGGTGCTTCATGGCACGAGCTGTACATTTGTTGTGGTGTATGTCCCTAACTCGGGGCAGAATGTTTTTCTCCGCGATCTGTTGGACAGAGCGGGGGATTTTGTTAAGGGGCATGTGATTCTTATGGGGGATTTCAACATTGTATGGGATGAGGGATTGGACTGTTCTAGGGCTCGGAGAGCGGGCACTTGGGTTTTTTCTGAGGACACTCAGAGCATGGTTGGTGACCTAGGTTTGATTGATAGCTGGCGCTTCCTGCATCCACACACACGAGACTACACATTTTATTCTCATGTTCATAATACCTATTCCCGACTCGATCACATCTTTGTAAGCCAGGCCCTCAAGGGAGATGTCCGTGACTCTAGCGTTTTCCCTCTTTCGGTGTCTGATCATAGCCTACTGGTGCTGGGGCTCCACTGGCCGACTGGAGGAGATGGGACAAGGAGATGGTATTTCTCCCGGGCCCTTGTTCGGGATGACACCTCCTGTGAGGTGAAAACCGATTGGGGACTTCCTGGCCCTCAACCCAGCTTCTGACACTTCCCTCTTTAACACTTGGGATGCATGTAAGGCCTCCTTGCGGGGCACCTGCCTCAGTCTCAACGCCAACCTCAATAGGTTAAGGAGGAAGGAGCGGGAAGATCTAGAGGCGGAGCTGGCGGTCCTAGAACAAGCCCACAAAACCAATCCGTCTAGATTGACCCTTAGACCACTGACTGCTGTAAGGGGTAAATTGAAGGCCCATTATAACAACCGCGCAGAATTTACCCTCCTTCGGCTTCGGCGTACTTCCTACTCGCAGGGGAATAAAATAGGCAAGCACTTGGCCCGTCAACTTCGGGACAAAAGGGAGAGAGACTATATTGGAGGCATCCTGGACCCCGCAGGGTTGTTACACCACAGAGATGGGGACAAGGCCACTATCTTTGGCCGTTTCTATGAGGCACTGTATAGGGGTGACTCCTTGGATCCAGTGGCTCAGGATCGTTTCTTGGCTGACCTTCCCATCCCGCGGGTGTCGAAGGAGTGGAATGACCATCTTGCTGCCCCCATCTCCAGATCAGAGGTGATGGATGCTATCAGGGATCTGAAGCTCCACAAGGCACCGGGACCCGATGGATACACGGTGCTGTTCTATAAATCGTTTGCATCGGAACTCTGACATCTTGGTGCCCCTCTTCAACGAAATGGCAGCCACGGGCCGAACCTCGGGCTCCATGGCGGAAGCCGTGATCACGGTGCTCCCAAAGCCAGGTAAAGATCTATCTCAGTGCTCGTCATATCGTCCGATAGCTCTTCTCAATGTTGATGCTAAACTATATTCCACCATCATAGCGCGCAGGCTGCAGGACCTGATGCCGGCAATAATACACCCAGATCAATCGGGATTTATTAAGGGCCGCCAGACGCATGACAATCTGAGAAGAGTTATGCATCTTGTAGAGAAGGCCTCTCGGTTCCGTATCCCGGCAGTACTGGTGGGGTTGGATGCAGAAAAGGCCTTTGACCGAGTGGATTGGGGATTCCTATTCCGCACCTTGGAGGCCTTTGACTTCTCACGCCAAGTTATCACCATGATTCGTGCAAACTGCAGCACTCCCAACTCCGCCAGTTTCGCTCACTCCCGGGGAACTAGGCAGGGCTGCCCTTTATCACCCCTCCTTTTTGCTTTGAGCATTGAACCACTGGCCCTGGCGGTGCGTGAGAGGGAGCAAATAAAGGGAATCCCCTTTACGAGGGAACAGCATAAAATCTCCCTTTTCGCGGACGATGTGTTGCTGTCGCTGGGGGACCCAGCTCAATCTCTGCCGCATATTCAATCATTGCTTTCTGACTATGAGGAAGTGGCTGGATTCAAAGTTAATTTCGGCAAATCGTATATCTTGAACCTGACGCTCCCGCCAGCCGAGATGGAGCGACTCCGCCCGCTTACGCCATTGGCGTGGGCACCTGCCTCCCTGCTCTATCTGGGTGTGCATTTGACACCTTCCATTGGGTCCCTATTCGCAGCAAATTTCCCTCCTATGCTATCGGCGGTACGCGGGGAACTGGACCGCTGGAAGCCGAAATACATCTCCTGGCTAGGTAGGATCCATGCCATTAAGATGGTTCTCCTTCCCAGATTTCTATACCTCTTCCAGGCGCTCCCTATTCCTATAGAGATGGACTTCTTCCGGCGCCTTAAGACTCTATTGCTGAAATTCATCTGGCAGGGAGGCCGGGCACGCCTTTCCTATGCAACTCTGCGGCGCCCGCGGGAGGAGGGGGGGGTTGGTCTCCCTGATATGCACTTGTACTATAAAGCGGCACAGTTACGGTGCTGGTGGAATGGTCACAGCAAGAGTCTGAGAAGCACTGGCTGCACATGGACAGAAGTGTGGCGGGAAGGTCGATTTAGGATCTGGCCTGGAAGCCTAAAGTGGACAGGCCCAGAAACGCCTACATCAGCACGCCCACGGGCACTGTCCTGAAGGTGTGGGACAAAGTGACAGGGGATGAACGCTGGACGACGTTCCCCTCTCCCTTTACTCCTCTGCATTTCAATCCGGCCTTTCCGCCGGCGCTGCAAGAGGGGCCGTTTCGACTCTGGAGAGAGGGTGGCTGTAGAGCCCTTACGCACCTGTTTCACGGCACGGAGCCCCTCTCATTTCCTAATTGCATGCGCGACTATGGCCTTCCTTCTACGGAGCATTTTAGGTATGCCCAACTGATCCACTGGGCTACCTCGACGGGCCTGCGGGAAGCGGCGACTAGACCGCCCTCACTCTTTGAGGCCTTTCTCTTACGAACAGCCACGATGAAGGGAACAATTTATTTTTTATATAAACTCTTACTTCGAATGGCGATCCCTCCCTGTCCACGTTACATGGACCACTGGGAGGGCCTTCTGGGTAGGGATATCACGGAGGGTGAATGGAAGGGTCTCTGGCGTGACATTAGGGCTCATAATCACTCAGTGGATCTACGGGACGCCCACTTTAAAACTATGTTTGACTGGTACCTGTACCCCTCAAAACTGCATCTCATCTTCCCGGCGTCTTCGGACCGCTGTTGGAGGGGCTGTGGTCTGCTAGGAGATTTTAGTCACATTTGGTGGGATTGTCTGGTTATACGGCCCTTCTGGACCGAGATCTTGTCACATATCAAAGAAATATTGGGGTATCCGATCCCGCATTCCTTGGCCTTTGTCATCTTGGGCCTTCGGGACCCACTATTGGAGCACCAAACGAAGGCGGACAAACAAATATTGTGGCTCTGTCTGGGAGCAGCTAAGCTCACCTTGGCGGCGGCCTGAAAGAAACCGACGGACCCGGCTCTATCTTTGTGGCACGCGAAGCTGTGGAGGTTGATGAGCATGGAGAGAATGGCGGACATCTTCCTGAGCAACTTTAAGAACTTTATGTTTCGTGACCCTTGGTCCGGTTCTTATCGCGAGGATTGCCGTCTGCGATCTGCCCATCAGCCCTGCGAGCCCTTCATCTTTTTCAGATTGAAGTAGCTTGAGTGATAGTGCGACTGTAAATGAGAATATATGTTGGCGCCACCACCTTGGGGGGAGGGGGTGTTCGGGGTGGTGGGATGGGGGGGAGTTTGGGGGGGTAGGGGTTCTGTATTCGTTGCGGCACTGCATAGCTGCGGGGAGATTTTGCTTACCCGGGGGCTCTCGAAACCCATGAACTTGCTAGATTGACTTTCTCCCTTGAGGAGGCAGCCGAGACTTCCGGAAACGTATGATTGTCAGTTCCTGGCTTTCCTTGCACCTAGGACTGCCTAACTGTTGGAAACCATCATAGCAGATGCGACTGTTGGGGTCTCTTCCCAATCCTGCATATGTAATACTGCGCTATTGCCGCTTGTTTTCCTCTCTCTTTCTCTCTCTATATTTCCTTCTTTCTGTTTACTATGCAATAAATAAAAATTTTACAAAAAAAAAAGAATAAACTTTTGTATTTTTTTAATTTTTTGTTGTCACATTTAGTTACTTCAACTAGACACACCAAACAAGAAATGCTATACATAATCGTTGCCTATGAAATTATTTTTCATTGTGTATTGCCCTGTCCTATATCAGGGGGTCATTGTTATTCACAAGAAAAATGGGTCCCACTGCATCCAGGAGATTATCCTTGCACTAATGCCAGAACCGATCAATCCCCTTTTTAGGATCCCTGATGAACTTTAGAAGGTGGCCATCCTGGTATCGATTTTAGGAATCAGAACAACTTTGAAGGTCAGGGACATTCCGCCCGTAGATCGCTCTGGCTTATTTCTCTAGTGGTTTGTGCAGGTGGACGGGAAATAATTAGCAGCCTACGAAGCTGGGGCCCATTCTGCTAAGCGCGGATGAATAATTTAATCAGGGTCCAACATGTTTGCCAGCCCCTCAGGTTTTGAGGGGGGTCTGAGCTGTCATTTGTTGAGGTTGGGAGTCAAGGCCTCAAGGGGCCTGCTTCCTTATCGGAGTCCCCATGGGAATCATTGCCATATGGGGAAGTAGTCATTGGGTCTAAAAGGGATTCTACCATGCCAAATGGATCTGCAGGTGGTTGAGTGTAGACCACAAATACCCGCTTAAGGTCCCTGAAGGCACCCTGATCCAGCCCAGAGAGTTTCCGTTTGGGGTTATGTTATGTTATGTTAGTATGTATTTGTAGAGCGCACGTTCACCCTGGGGTTTCTTGGCGCTGTGTACCGCTGGGGAACCCGTCCTGGCTTTCCCTGTGAGATGGTCCCTATTGGGCATCCCCAAGATGAAGCAAGGCATCCCCGGCAGCGAGGGGGCCGTTGTGGAGATTAAGCAAGCTATTGCCCAGAGTTGCAGCGTGGGACCCATGGTTAGAGAGGAACCGCGGCGAGATTTATCGAGCCCGCTGACATTGGTCCCGTACCCTGCCGCGTCGGGAATTGAACCCTGGTCCCGGGCCGACCTCTGCTTCTGGGTCTGCCGCCTCTAACCGGTGAGCCACACTTCTCCACTGGGGTGTGTGCCTCCATGTTCAGGGGTTGCGAGCGAGAGTGCTTTCCATACTACAAAAGGTTTGCCAATATAGGCATTGTCCTACGGTGGTTATAGCCTCTGCAACTGCTCCATGAATGGAGGCTTCAACGGCCTCATAAAAATCGTTGCCCCATGGTAGGAAGGACCAGGTCTCCTCCTCAATGTTTGTGCTCTCAGACGCCTGCATATTGTCAGATGCCTGGGGAAGGAAAACATCCTAGGACTTGTATGAATTTGTGGGATATTAAACAAAAGCAGAATAGCGTGATGGTCCGAGGTGGCTCAGGGACATAGCGCGATCGAGCTAGTATTCAATACATTATCAGATGCCCAGACCATGTCAATGCGGGAGCAGAGTTTGTGAGGGGCAGAGTAATAAGTGTAGCCGGCCACATTAGGGTGAATACTGAGCCCATCATCTTTAATATTATGAATACGTCCCAGTTCTAGTATGGCAGCGCGGGACCTGCGCATACGTTTGAAAGCACCATGTCCAGTGGTATCCAGTTGGTAGTCCATAATGCAGTTAAAATCACCCAAAATAATTAGTTCTCCCTTCCAATCCAGAAGTTCAATATTCAGTTGATCAAACACATATGAATCATCGAAATTAGGGCCATAAACCACACAGAATACAAATTTACATCTTTCAATTGATAATTGCACAATGGCCCATCGTCCACTTTTGTCACAGACAGTTTTATGGGTTTCTACTCTAAGGCGTCGATCTTTAAGAATGGCCACCCCCCTAATTGAGGCGTTAAAGGTAGAACAAATGATAGCCTCATAGCCAAGTTGTCCCAATAATTTCCTGTCTTTGTAAACAATGTGGGTCTCAGATAAAAAAAACAAATGTGGGTCGTACAATACTAGCTCTTCACGAACTAAGCTTCTTTTATTTTTATTATTGAGACCTGCAACGTTCCAAGCCAAACATTTTAGCCGTAACATTCAAAAAATTTCTGATATCTCTTTTAATTCTGAAAAAGTAAAACAAAAAGACTTCTCCCAGGTGCATCCATCAAAACCCCTACCCGAGTTGCTTTTTGTAAACCAAAAACCACCCTACCCACCCTCCCCCCCAAAAAACTAACCCCTTCCCCTAACTGGAGGAGTGTGGCTCACTGGTTAGAGCAGGCAGACCCTGAAGCAGAGGTCAGACCCGGGACCAGGGTTCAATTCCCGACGCGGCAGAGTCTTGAGCTCAAATGTCCATGGACTCGATAATTCTCGCTTCGGTGCCTGACCTAATCATGGGTTCACACTCTGCAACTCTGGGCATTAAGCTTGCTTAATCTCCACAACGCCCCCCCCCCTGTGGCGGGATGCCTGGCTTTCACCTTGGGGATGCCCTGTAGGGGCTATCTCACAGGGAAAAGCCAGGACGGGTTCCCAAGGCAAGCGCGGAGATACCCCTTCGGGGGTCGATTCAGGCGCTATATAAGAAACATAATAATAATAATAATAATAACTCCCTCACTCACCTCCCTCAGGAGGTAACACCACTCAGCGATCTGCTGCAGCTGTATAGGCAGCTACCCTAGAGAGCAGCATGGGGCTCAACCCACTACCCTACCCGGAAATATATAATCCGAGAGAAAAAGTGAGAAAAAAAACAATCAAAATAAAATAAAAAAATAAAAAAAGTAAGCTTTAAATTTTTAGAAAACTAGATTTAAAAAAAAATTTGATTTTTATTCACTGAATTAAGCGAATGTAGAAAGCATGCTCTCAGCCTCCCTTTCGTCAGTGAAATAATAAGTACGACCTCCCTTAATAACTTTTAGGCGGGCATCTTGCAGGAACACTTGCCCGCCGAGGGATTTAAACGGGTCGATAAGTTTATGCAGCCTCCAACGCCTGTCCATAGTGGCTTTACTGAGATCAGACCGTACAAAAGTCAGTAAGGGGCAAGATGGCGGACTGACGATGCCACGGAGCAGTAGCTAGTTGGAGGCTCCCCACTTACCTTACCCGGGAGACTGCTGCGATGCTCTCTTTCTCTTATGCTTCTACCGATTATTGAAATTAGATGAATTACGCACTAGATGGTGACTGATTAAACTTCGTCTCTGCATTATTCCGCACTGCCTTCTACGCTGGATTGTGACCTGGAAACTCGGCTGAACTCGGCAAAAACTCTGCATTGCTGCATCGCTGGGAGAAATAACCGTGGGAACTGCTGACTCTGACCCGACCCGCCTGATAGCCATCGCGGATGCAGCGGCTGCTTCGAATCCCTTTGCTGACCGCCCTGCAAACAGCTCTGCGGCTGGTCAGCGGCTCGACATTCTGCTGGTCTGGTCTTTGGTGTCGACTTGCTCTGCTTGCACCGTCCACGGTAGAGGATACAGCGCGGGTGCTCGGGGGACTGCGGGCACTAATGGCTCCTAAGAATGTGCCGAGGTCTACCCGCGCGAACAGCAAGAATCCTGTGGTTGAAACAATGGCACCGACTACGACAACGGTAATGGCGATGACAGCGGTGACTGCTGTTACTACTAACTCAATGAATACTGCAAGATCAACCTCTGCCGCTTCTTCCCATCCGGCGGCCTCAGGGGATGTGCAGACATCTGCGGGAGGAATCACTTTAACCCCATCAGGTAAGCAGATGCTCCGGCCGCCTGTGCTTGTATCAGGGGCTTCTAGTATACCTAAAGACGGGACTATGAAAGTTAATAAAAGAGGGGTTGAATCAGAGACTGTTGACAAGGTCAATACAGGGGCAGAGGCTGAGGATGAGGTAGATGCTGCGATATCGGTTTCTGGCTTGGATAGCAGTACCAGCAGTACCAGCCCCCCAGCCAACTGAATCAGCGTCTTCTGTACCACGTGCCTTAGAGAAACCCCAAAATCATAGTATCCAGCCAGAGGTAACCCTTCAACCTGAGACCACTCCCGATGGGCAATTAAAATCAGGATCTGAGAACATTATGAGCATGAGTCTTGTAGTGGATTCTGTAATTTCTGAAGCAGCAGAGGCAGCTGTGGCAATCGAACCTGCTGATATATTTACTGGTATACCTGCTGATATACCTGCAGACTCCCCTGACTGCCCACTGATCATCGGAGAAGATACGTCTAATGAGGAATATGAGGATTTAGTAGACACTGGCTCTCCACTTGACATGGCTAAATATCTGATTGATAAAAGAGATAAAGCCAAACTCAAACCAAAATCCAAGAGTAAAAAAGGGAAATCACTCGGCTTAGTAAATGCACCATCTCTAATCACTGCTCCACTTACAAGGGAAATTCCTCCCCGCGGAGAAAAGCCCTCTCAGGAAATGGATACAGGCAAAGGGGCTTTTGAAAAATATGACACAGACTTTCTGGTACGAGTCCATCAGATCACGACTCCACTAGAGATTCCTCTGCTTTACCAGATGATACCTCTTCTATCTGTAATATATCACAGTTACCAACTACTAATTCTTTATCTTCAACGGTATTCCCTGATGTTGCTCCAACAGTTGCACTCTCTGGTTTGACCCCTTCAACCGAGATCACATCTTTAAATCAGGCAGTCCTAAATGATACTAACCCCCACTCCAGCTCAATTTTATTAATCCCTCCGACCTCCTCTTCACTAACTTCTGTGGTACCAACTTCTCCAATTATTGTTCCTGGATCAACTACACCAAGAGTACAAGAAGCTGTCAGCTCTTCTCTCGACATTATCTTGCAGACTCTAACCAATCATCGGCAGGAAGCACAAGAACATTTCCTACAATTGTGGGATGATAATAGCAAGCTGCAAAACTCTTTGCAAGAGATCACCCATAAAATGGGGGAATATCACAAGAAATGGAGGATCTACAATGCAGGGTGGTTAACATCGAAGAAGGGTCTTCTCGCACTGAGGCTACTGTGGATCAACATGAGACCGTGATTGTGTCTTTACAATTAAAAATTGAAGATCTAGAAAACCGTCAAAGACGATCAAATCTGCGACTATTTGGTATTCCTGAGGGGGCAGAGGGATCTGATCCCAGGGCATATGTTGTTAATCTGTTTCAGAAAGCGTTCCTGGATCTAGCTGATTGGGACTGGGACTCCCAACTCCAGCGAGTTCACAGATTACCACTTGTTCTTGTTTCTTGTTTCTTATTTATTTTGGGATTTTTTTACTGAGACAGGCTGTTTCACTAACAGCAAGGCCTAATTCCCCTGTTATAACTGAATCTCTATCTTTTTTTGTACGGAAAGAAATGTATGTCCATCCATCAGCAACATTCGGCAAATGTATTCCAAAGTAAGTTGGACAGCAATTACTGTTGTTATAGCCCCAAAATGACTGCTGACTAAATTTCTTTTTAGACGGATTACTGCACTGTTAATGCATTGTAGTGAGACGTACGCACTGGTGCACATGCTATGACTGCGCTCAGTAGTGAGAAGTACGCGCTAGCGCAGAATCTGTGTCTGCTGTAGAAGAAGATGAAGTAGAACTCATGTGGAGACAATGGCGTTAGGCTAGTGCTCCCGCAAGCGGAGTCAGTACACGTGACTACAATGTTGTTGGGCTCCTGCTTACTGCCAGTTAAAAAAATTACCTGGTGGGGTCGGAAAGCACCCAGTAATAAAAGGTTGCCATACCTCTGTGAGCACGATGTCCTCCTTCAAACAAAACCGGTAAATGAGGAGACCAACACATCCAGAAGAAGAGTTGAACGAAACCAAATGAAAAGCTGTAAGTCACTTGGCAAGAGCTAGGCATGAGACTCTCAAGTCCTTTTTGCCAATATGTAGAAGAAGGCACGCCAGTTAAATGTGAGCATATTCAAGTCAATTTATTCCAGGAGACAGTTGCCCACAACCAGAAATGTCTGGTCAGCTACAGGCCAGCAGCTGACTCTAGTCACTGTCAGAACCTCAAACCACCATTCCACTCCAGAACGTGCAGTACACACAAAGGCATACGGGGTAACATTTATTAACATAGGCTAATACTAGCATAGCGTTGCTAACACTACATAGGTTTTACGTGTGCTGAGATCAAGCAGGATAGCATGTGAACATGTGATCTAAAGAAACTTAGACTACAAAGAGAAAGACATAAAAATATACACTGTAGATTACCCATGAAGCAAGTATTTTTCGAAAATTTTCAGACTATAAGCTGAATTTATCTAAAACTCAGGCTCTTTTAAATTTTACTCCCTGGCTGTGTCCTGAGGTTTCCAATATTGTTAAACTAAATTACAAAACATTGCTCTCTACAATAGTCAATAAATTAAAATCATGGAATAAGCTACCACTTACTATTGTTGGACATGTAAATATTATTAATATGAATATTCTTCCCAAATGTCTTTATTTGTTTAGAGCAATCCCATTGAGGGTCCCGAATTCTTTTTTTAGAGCCATTGGAAGTTTTATCTGGGGCTACAGGCAGGCAAGACGAGCTAGTCGACTTTTGAAACTTCCAGATAAGAAAGGAGGGTTCTCACTCCCAGATTTTAACTTTACTTCTGGGCTTCTTTTACGGGACGCCTGCGCAGTTTACTGACCTTAGGGGAGCCAGATCTAACACCATTCTGCTACCAGCTTGCTCTTGGAGCAGATGTTAGGCTCTTTTTTTTATCGTCTAGGGGATTCCAACTACAATAAAAGGGTATGCTTTAAGAGACTAAAAGATACTATCTGTATCTGTAGGGGGATTTGTAAGAAATATTCTGTTGGTTTTATTAATAAAGATACCCCCAATGGGACAATCCTGCTTTTCCCTTAATTCTCCGGGATCCAAGTTGAAGGGTCTGGGCACACTGCGGTATTATAACAATGGGCCAATTATTCGATTTGAATGGCTTTAGATCTTTTTCTGATTCGCAAGACGCCTTCGATCTCCCTCGTAATTTTATTTTAAATACCTTCAATTGAGAGACTGTCGGCGGTCGGACTCCGTTATGAAAAAGACATTGATAGCTTAAAGCTTTCTTCATACTATTATAAGCCTGGTATTAAACCTACTATAAGCATGATGTATCAGGCACTTTCGTAGCTTGCTGTAGACGACACCTCGCTATTAATAGCAAAGTGAAGCAGGCTTCTCTCGTCTGAGGTTTTGGTTAGAGAGATCCAGACGGCCTTAGATTTGCTGGATTGCTCTGTACATTCTGTTAATCTTAAGTTGCAACAGTTTATACTATAACCCAACACGTAATTTCAAAATGGGAAGCAACTGCCTCAAAAGAGCAAAATGCCATGAATGCAATCTTTTTGCTCCAGATGTCTTGCATATGTTCGCTCTTTGCCCTTGTCTACAAAAAATTGGTGAAGTGGTGATGAAGTTTATGGCGTTAAGTCTGGGCTTCAGGGTACTATTATCTGCTAAAGAGAGAATGATGGGTGTTAAATATGATCTTGAAGGGGGCATTCAGAAATTAATAATTATACTGGTATCCGTCCAACTTTGCGTTGCTAGGGCATGGGTCTCCGGGAGCGGCCTTAAAGATATGGAATGGTGTACCAACGCTGCAGAAGATTTTCAACAGATCTAAGCACGCCAAACCAACACTTCAGATGTAAAAACACCCGTGAGGAAAGGCTTTGTCGATTCCCTGATGAAGGGCATGGAAAGAATGCCCAAAATGCATTGGATATTTCGAAATGACAAAGCCTGAAGTTTATGATGTTAAAACTTACATGGAAATGAAATGAAGTTAAAAAACAGAATCTAAAATTAAATCCATTAAAAAGACACTTATGTACTAACAAACAACGGAGTGGAAGTCTTTTTCTAACGGGAAAGACAACAAAATGTGTGCCAAAGGGATGAAACCAGAGGACCTCTGGTTTCACTTCTACCTAATGTTTTAAGACGCCGTTGGACCCTCGGCGTCACCTTCTGGAGCACCAAAAAAAAAAACCTCTTTTCACGAGTACTATAACAACATCGCTGTGCATCTATCCGACAACTCATTAGTACCCTTATCTATCACAGATATGAATCGGCGCTCGCTCTGGCCAAAGACAGGGGCCCCTCCTCGTTGTTAACCTTTCATAAGATTTGGAAAAGGTTTTGGTGGGAATTTATCGATATTGATCAGGAGTAATTATATATTGAAATTTATTATGAATCCCAAAAAAAATTGTTTTTTATATGTGCGAAATCCCTTCAACATAATCTTAGCCAATTAATTATTTATTAATAGATTAATCAACTAACTATAATCATTTCTGCTTGGGTTCTTTCTTTCTCTTTTTAAAATCACCCTGTATGAATTGTTTGTTCATGTATCTTACACCACAACATGAGAACATTTTTAAAAAATGAGGAAAAAAAACATAACCTGCAAAAGTAAATGCCATACAAAAATAATTGCCCACAAAAATTTCAAAAATCACCTAATTTTCTCATCAAACACCCCTACAAATTATAGTTTAGCACGAATCCTGCGCACACATATACAATCATAAATCCGATAGATGAGTATGTTGAGAAAAATAGGACTATCCAAGCAGTGGAATCTGTGTTCTTATCTTGTCTTTTTAATCGTGTATCTGGTACAATTTTACAAACAGCCAGCCGACAAGTATTTCGCCCTACAAATTATAGGACTGGAGTTGGAATTGTAATTTAACCTAGTCTTAAACTTTAGGCAGTGCATTGGGCTTGATTTGAAAAAAAAATTTTAAGTCAGTATTTTTATAGATCAATATTTTTGCAAGAAATTTATATTTGCAGTCTACAAGAGCCTCTATTTTTATATTTGTTGAAAATGACCCTTTCTAGGGTTCCCTTGACTTAAAAATGTTCTCCTTCCTGGTTTTCCACTGTTCTTGGTGCTAGCCTTAGGAATTTGAGCGCGTTTGACACTGACATTCAGTACCAAAACGCTATGTTTGTCAAATACATACTGGTGATTGGTGTATACATGATAGGCTTATTCGAGTTGGCTGCAAGTCCCTTATCTAGGGGTAAGACATATACCCAGAGTTTCTAAATTGAATTCTCCTCTGTGGGCCTGCAGCAATGGTAGTGCCTATCCACAGAGGTAGCTCATTGATTGTGCCACAGGTTTGCTCTTCTGGGGCCTCTTACTTGGCTTTGCAGTTAAAAAGCTATGTGCCAAGGTTCTGCATTTTTTTTAGCTATATCGGAGTTCTCCTTGGTGACAGGGTGCCTTGTTATGAAGAGGTAGAGTATGTGTGCATGTGGGCTATATTCAAGGGTTGTGAATGGCACTGGATGGTGTGATTGGTACGACGGGGCCTTCTTCTCGCATTAGATTAGCATGGGGGAATGTGGTAAAGGCTATTGAGCAGGATTCCCTATGTGCTGCATAGCAACAGTATAGTGTTTGGTGTTGATGAGTTCGTAATGGCAAATCCTCTCCGGCAGTAAAAGTGGATTCGATATTCTGTATGTGGAAATGTCACTTTGGGAAGGTGGGCATCCAGTCTACATCTGAATGCTGGGGGGACAGCTATATCTGTGCATTCCTGATACAAGGCCGTAACCAGGGGCTCCAGGGAAACTGCGGACCTTTGACTCTGAAGGGCCTCTCTGGGATGGTTATGTGTGGGTGGAATTGGCACCTTCACCTACATTCCTAGGAGCAGGGTTTTGACCCCCACTAAAGATAGTGATCTTACCTCTGGAGCTAGTCAGGCAGAAAGAACAGAATTTAGAGACGGCCTGTGTATTTGAAAGGAGGCCTTTGAACTGATTGCATCTTCAAAGGCCATTGTGGGCATACCTACTGGGGCTCTGGCCTCACAAGATAGAGATGCTTTTGGATTTGGAGCGATACTATACTGGTTTGACAGTGGGACATCAACATGAGGTATCATTGGGGCAGGAGGGACTGCAACTGGATTATATGTTGAATTTTGGTGGCCTGGAGCTTGTAATGCTCCACGAAGGAGACTATCACTTGATGGATTTTGCCTAATTGTTGCTGGACTGCAGCTAGTGCCAGCTGTCGTGACCCAGTTCCCTAAGTAGTCTCCAAGGGCAGTTGGCTGGCCTCCTGTCCACGAGATCCCAGGGGCACAAAGGATCTCCCCATTTCCGCAAGATTGTAAGGACAGCGCATGGATGTGGTGGAAATGGATGGAAGTGATAGTCGGTTGGGACAAGGACTGTCCTGACGTACATCACCATGACACTGGGCAGAGGAGTGTTCTCGTAAAGATCAGCAGCCCACTTGAGGTGCCAGAAAGTGAGGAATGTGGGTGAAGCTTGCAGAGTTTGAGGGACCTGTTTTTACAACCAGGGGACCTGTGCTACCTTGCGCTCCGGAGCGTGTAATGCCTGTTTGGGGGTTGGGGCGGGGGCATGACTGTCTTCTACCTTCACATCGGGAGGACAACAGTGCCTGACATCACTCCCTCCATCCAAGATCACTGGCTCTCTCTCCCTGGATACACGCCATAAGGTACTTTTTTGTGGAGAACATCATGATGGGGCCCGAGGGGTTCCATTGTGCCTTGTGGGTACCTACTGCTGCTTGTCTGGAGCTACGGCAGCTCACACCTCTGCCGGAAGGGGAACCTTTCTCCAGAATTGAAGCGCACTTGCTTCTTGGGTCACAACCTTTTATCCAATGGGATAGAACTCCCACACTCCTGCGGGTGCCGTTGGGCGCCTGGAGGTCTAATCCGGATGAATGAAACTTAGTAACTATTTCTTTCCGTTTTAGGTGGGTCCGTCAACCTAATCAACGTGGCGCCAGCAGGGGCAATGTGTATTGTTGGCTGGTGTGGTTGAGTAACTATGGAGCTGGGCCATGAAGCCTAGTCAAAGACCTGTGATTTCTTGTTTTAAACTCTTTTTATTAACAATGCTCATTCTGATTGACATATCCATCCATTGGTCACAGTGCATCGGACAAATAGGCATTGTAAAGCATAAAGAATAATCGCATTTAGCCAGCATCAGGACAATCAAAATAAAACCCATTACCCCAGGCCTCCCCTATTCCCCTGTATCTTCTCCAAGGCCCCCAGACCTTCTGCCATTGTTTTGGGGCACCCCCTGCTCTTATAGATGGTCTCCTCTGCCCTCTGACACCAGTCAAAGTCTCCCATTGGTCCCACTGCGGAGGAAGGCCTGTGTTTTCTTGACTCTTGCAAACGTGGGGGTATTCGATATTGGGAATGTTGTGTTTGTTGATTACCTCTGAATAGGGCATATAGGGGTATGCCATTCTGCTGCTAATGGGAAAGGTTGAACGTTGCATAAAACTGTGAAATATATATTCAATGTGCATTTCGTTTTGATTTCAATGTATATATTGTGTAGATTTTGATGTGTATGTATAATACAAAGACTAGTGTTTTATATATATGGTGTGGAGTCTTTTTGTAGTGTAAGCAGTGTGTTGTGAGGGTGGTGGTGTGCCAGTACTTTACACATTGACCCGGAGGAAAGGCCTGACTGCTGTGTGCCAAGCTACACAAGGGTGAGTGAGCACAGTTTATTGGACACGTGTATCATACTCATCTTATCAAGGACGGGGATTCCGACCGGCTTCCATGCGTTCGAGTCAGCCGGAAACCGCTGAGTCTAACAGTATTTCTATGTATTGAAACCCTATGGAGGTCACATTTATCTTAGTGGGTGCATTATTTAAAGTTTCTGGTAGAGTTAGGAGATTTTTTTTTTGCTGCTGAAACTACTCCTTTCTCCCTTATGGGAGGGTGGTGAGGGTCTGCCATGTAGTGCTAGCACTTACTTTTATTTACCGAAGGGTCATTTCTAAAGTGCGGGCAGGGAGGTTTCTTTGTAAATGGAAAAAAATACATGGCCTTGGCTCGTTAGACGATTTCTCCCAGCGCATGGAGTTCATTTGACTATTTTGAAGGAGTCTTGTACCACCATGTTGTGTAGGAGTGCCGTTGGTAGACATGAAGTACAGAGGCCTGTACGAAGTACTGCATGTTTTCGGACGCCATGTCCACCAGAGGTTGTGCAGCAATGAGGAGTTTCCTGTCGCCCAAACTTTAAATGAGATGGGGGGGCGGGGTGGACAGACAGGGGCAACCAATTTTCTTCGATTGGCAGCTGCATCGTTACCACCCACTTCTAAATCATTTCCTATATTTTCACATTGCCCCAAATCAGCCATAATGGTTTTCAATCAAAGCCTGCTGGACGCGCTGATAACTGTCATCACCTATAGCAAGTCAGTATTGAGAAGGGGGCTGGTGTGTTGTCTGTTTATGCTGCTTTAAGTAGATGACATACGACCAGATTGATCAACGGAAATTCGGCTCGCAAAGGGCCAGATTCTGAGAATCTGGCCCTTTGCGAGCGCAATTTTTGCATTTGGGATTCATCATCCCAAATGCAAAATTCGCAATTATAGAATTCGCAAATTTGCGAGGAATTGCATTTAAGGAATCTCTATTTGAGATTCCTTATATGCAATTCATGAAACATTTAAAAATTGCGAATTCGCAATTTTGGCCCGCTATTTACCGTGAAGTCAAACCTTGTGGTAAATAGCGGAAACTTAGAAAAATGCACTTAAGTGCATTTTTCTAAGTTGTATGTTACACACACACATGTCCTTGGGACATGTGTGTGCGTAAAACCAGCATCCAATATCATTTCAGGGGTGCAACAGGGTGTCCTTTGGACACCCCTGCACCCTTGAAATCGCAAACTCAACATGCGAATCGCTAATAGCGATTCGCACATTGATATGTCTTCCCATTCATTCCTATGGGCCTTTAGGCCCATAGGAATGAATGGGGAGTTATTCCTTATTTGCGATTAGCAATTAGCTAATTGCAAATAAGGAAGATGTAGGAATCGCTATAAATTTAGCGATTTCTACATGCATCCCATTTTGCGAGTCTTTAGTAGCGATTCCTTAATAGTCGCTATTAAGGACTCGCAAAAGAGGAGCATGATGAATCTGGGGGCAAAACTCTTTGAACCTGAAGCATAAGATCTAAGATCGACCCTTAGGAAGTTAAGCATTATAGACAGGCTGAAATAAGATGTAACTATATTTTTCTATCACGCTATAATGGTATTTTGACATCCCTCCATCTATTACTAAATCTGTAATTGCCATCATTTTTTCAGTGTAACACTGTATTGTTGTATCACTCTGTTTCTACACTATTACTCTGTCTAGTTGTCTTTCAATCTAACCATCATTTATAGTTTCAGTATATCTATCTACAAATCTAACTCTGTTGGTCTGTCTCTCTGCGTATATATATGACTTCATGATTCTCTCACACCCCCTGTCCACCTGCCAGTGTTACATCCTTCCCCTCTATCCGTATAACCCTGTGCATGAGCGTTAATAATTATGCATCTATCAGAATACAGAAGAGAACGACTCCATTTTTAACAATTTCTCCCTGACAATCAATCCCTGTGCCTCATGAGCCGTACCACGAATAAAGCAGATCAATGTGGGAAGAATCCCAAATACCACTGAGTTTACCCAGACTACTCCCCCCCCCCCCCCTCCTCTTAATGTGAAGGCAGGGCACTTACAGGGGTTTTCGGTGTTTGCCCCCTCCCACCTTTCTGTCTCAACCTATTAAATAATCTGCCGTCTCTTTAATGTTGACTGTTTTCCCCATTTTAATAAATAATAATAAAAAAATAAGGAAAACAATGGTGATAATATAATTCTAAAAAAGGACTCAAACCTAAAGTCAAAATAAAATATCTAGTCCCGTCTGTAAAACGAAGGGGAATGAGAGCGAAAAAAATGAAAGAAACCCACAGTTTTTGAAAGAAAAAAAAGGGCCCAGTCCCTCCCAGCATTCCTGGCTCTGAGCTGCTCTTTCAATAAAAGCCCCCAGTGAGATCTGATGAAAAGGCCTGAAAAATGCAAATGTGCTGCTGCTGAATGCAGGGAGCACAATGAGAGCAGGAGCTGCTCCCTCCCTCTTTTTTTTTTTTTTAAATTGTGTTTAATTCAAGCAAAAAAAAGCAGCAGCAGAAGCTCCGCTCCTTGTCCCTGAGCAGAGCTGGGAGCAGAGCAGCCTTCATCCGGGCCCGAGTGTGAGTACTGCCCTCCTCATCCTCGCTGCGCCTTCATTAGGGTGGTGGGCAGTGAATAAAACGGGGATACAGGAAGAGCATGTTTGTGTATTTATATGTGTGTGTCTGTGAAGTTTTTGGGAGCAGGTGCAGGGCGATCGAGGCCGGGTTTTGTGACTGGAAGGGGAAAGAGAACTTTTTTCTGCGTTTCCTGGTGTGTATGCCGGGGGGGGTGTACCCTTGTCGTGAAGTGGGGGGCTGGCCGGAGGAAGGCTTCGGCTTCCTTCCCAGAGAGAGAGGAGCACAAGGGCTTTTGTAGTGAATGGAGTCAGTCACGGCTGGGAGTAGGGGAGGGGATGTAGGGGGAGGGGGCAGAAGGAGGGAGAAGGGATCCATTTGCAGACAGCAGGTCAGTGGGAGCCGCAGGAAACAAGCAACAAACAAATGGGGGAAAATAAGAGACAGATTTATGGGAAAAGGAGGAAACGGTGTTGCAGGAAACGAGAAGGTGCAGGAAGTGACCTGTGGATGGGGGTGGGGGTAAGTTCCACAGACCTCGGGACGGACGGGGGGAGGGTGCGCCGCCATGAGGGTATGTTCCGGGGTTGGGAGGGGGCATAATCCAGGTGGGGGCGGGTGGCTCGCCGCCGTGGCGGAGGTGTGGGGGCGCTATCGCTCGTATATTTTTCATCTCCGAGGGTGGGGGTGCCCCTGCTCGGTCTGGGGTGGCCAGAGGGCGGGAGTACCCGGGGACGTTTGGTTTCTGCTGTTTGGCTTCCTTTGATTGTGTTTTTCCGATTGGGTTGTTTGGGTAATGGAGGACTGGGGTGAAGGGGACTGTGCCGTTGGTCGATCCATGAGAAACGGAGTGCATCATGGGCCCCAAGCTGCTCCGTTTCTGGGGGGGATTGGCGCGCGTGCCCGGCGGCAGCGGGCCGATGGCACTCTTTCGGGGGTGTTCTATACTATCTGGGTCTCCGTAGAGGGCTTGAGCAGCAGAGTGAGGCCGGGGGTTCTTGTTTTTTCAAATAGTCAGAGCTCCTAAAAAGTATGGTGACTGTATTGGGGTGACCCGTTTTGAGATGGGGGTTGGGTGTACACCTACGCTTTACCTAACGTGTGGTCTGCATAAGTGTTGGGCAGTTTACGTTTGGGTGCCGGAGGGGGTGCCTGGACGCGTATTGTGAGGGATCCCGTACAAGTAGATGTATGTGTGTGTACGGGGTTGCCGATGAGCTCTGCACTACGCTACAGGGTACCCTCTTTACCTGGATCCTGTATAGCTGCCTCTCTGAGGCGATGGTTTCTGTGCAGCTTTAAGTCTGTTCGTGTGTGGTCTTTTTTTGGGGGGTCACACACAGGGTGTCTGGTGAGTCGTTTTTTTTTTATTGGTGGATCCTACATAGTTAGCGATCAGATTTTTTTTGTTGGGGGGGGTTGGGTGCCCTCATCAGCCAAGGTATTTCTGTTTGAGGGGCGGTCCAGCACAAATGGGCTTTGTAGGGGGTATCCAGCCCTATACGGGGGGGGTTGATAGGCGGCTAAGGGGTCTGCAGCACGTCCGTGTGAACCACGATAGAACGATCCACTGACACCATGTACAGCTGCGTTTCTGATTTCTTTGAGAGCGTGGTGGAGCAGCAGCACTGGTTTATTGAGGCTGGGGGTGGTCTGGAGCGATGTATGTGTTATGCGGGGGTGCTCAGGTGCTGTACTGGTTAATGTGTAGACGGGTGGTGATGAAATACTCAGGGCTCCCTCGGTCTGACACCTGCTCCTAACCCCCTCTTAATTTCCTGTAAATCTTGATTTATTTTTCATTTTTCTCTCTCTCTGTCTGGAGCCGCCCTTGGCCTATTAGAGACGGGCGTCCCCCTTCAGTTGCAGGGTTTTATTTATTGATGTTTTTGTTTGTGTTATTGCAGAACTAAATCGGTTAAACGGGAGTGCTATTTAGGCCAATTCATTCATAGTATATTAACGTACATGAGGCGAATTTAAACTACTTAGATTTTAAGTACATCATACATGCCAACATTTCAGGAGAGCAAAGTGGGAGATTTTTTAAAAAAATCAGGAGAATGGGGCCTTGAATAGAGTTACTGACGTGTATGGGCTTTGGAAGTGTCCTGCTGTTGGATCGGACATTTGAAACGTAAATGCATGTTTTTTTCGTTCCTTCCAGAAGCATGGAGCATAAGGCAGGCAGAGTGTTATGCAAGTGTTGGGCACTGGCCTGGTTGTTGGCAGTGCATGCACCCCCCACACCCCTGTTGCAGGCCGGGCTGAAACAGCCCCCCCCCCAGTACTTCACAGGTCTTTAAAAGACGATTCCCTTGTTAATGACGCTTTGTTGGTTTTTCACCCCTTCGAGAGCCCCTGCACCGCCACTCTTTATTGAAAGAATTAGCACTTTACACAATACCAACCCCTATCAGCTGAAACCCACGAGGAATCGGGTTTTTGCT
This sequence comes from Lissotriton vulgaris, assembly GCF_964263255.1. Classification (NCBI taxonomy): domain Eukaryota; kingdom Metazoa; phylum Chordata; class Amphibia; order Caudata; family Salamandridae; genus Lissotriton; species Lissotriton vulgaris. Next base: position 1,227,872,842 of record NC_141693.1, read on the forward strand.
TGTAGGAATCGGGAGGCGGGTGACTACCCTTGAAATCGGTAGTCTCACGCCTGCATCGGGAGGGTTGGCATGTCTGGTACATACGTGGGTGGTATAGAATATACCATGTACGTTGTAGTAAGTATATTCATGTGTTTGAGGTTGTTTATCCGTGGTATACCTACCTACGTCAGTCGGTTGGTTTACACTATATCCATGTGGTGAGTTGCATAGTGTGTAGTGTTGAGAAGGTGTAGGCTGCAAAAATAGGATTGAAAATATAATTGCGAAAATCTCAACATTGCATAAATTGGGTCCATACAAAGAAGCAACCTGTATTTAATTCCTAGATAGAACTAAACTCATTTCCAACTTACATTGCAATTATTAAATATCCTATTCTTGCTGTAGTCTGAACATATTTGTGACGAGTAGGTGAATATTGTTTATAAGGGCAGGTCAAAATTTTGTGTAGCTATTTAGGTAATCTGGTAGCAGTTTTTTTTGCCAAGGAGGTTGTCACAGTGCATGTTTTCACATGTATAAGTCGGTTAGTAGGCATCTAGTACAGTTGACGGCACCCTCCATACTGCATCCTGCTTTTTCCTTGCTTCTTCTCTCTAGCGCTCTTCTACTTCTTGCCACCTCTCTAATGTTATCTTTTACATTTTGCCGCCTGTACTCATTCCTATGTTTTGAGTTGATTTTGTACCAGTCATCCCGATCCTATAGATTTTTATTTTTTTCTATTGTAGAAGTCTGTCTCCACTCTTTCATGTAGACTGCCACTCACCTTCAGTTTGAGTACTATTTGGGTGTGTAAATAAATTAGTTGGTAGGTTATCCATGTCCACGGATGAAGGTTTGTATAGAATATCTGTGTGCTTGGGGCGAGCTTCAGTCACCAGGAGGTTTATGAATACTCACCTACATCTAGTGAGCTTTTTTTTATTTTTATTATTATTATTTTTAATACCCCCATTCGTGTTGTCTGCAGCAGCTAGTGCATGGCATACATAGGCTTTAACATGAACTTGACCGGTATGTGCAGTATATGGAAATACATAAAGCTGAGCTGATGCATAGGTGTGCACTATCCTTCAGGTCACTGCACATATATACTATAAACAATTTTGCTTTCTACATCAGTGTACTGTTGAGCATTTCCGGTGGTCAAAATATCAATCATTCAGTATTTGTAAGGTGGTGATATCTGGAGGGGGAGGCTCTTCCAGGACTTGACGGGGAGATTTGTAGAATGTACATATTTGAGTAGGTGTATATAGGGGCGTAGGTTTGTGGACTTGTTTGCGGTATGACCAAGAACCCCCCTTGGGCCGGTTAGGCCTAATTCAGGTTCTGCTATGTCTGTTTGTTTTTCTTGTGGTCCTGACTTATAGTGGTTGGCTTAACAAAAAGGTAGCTAATCTTCATCCGTAGAAGTACTCATGAAATGGATAAAAATGTTCTACTTTTTGTAATTTACTAATATTGTCCGTAGTAGTCTTGGAAAGCTGCACCAGGCTTAGGCTTCCAGGCATAATACTCGCAATTGAACACTGAAACGTGATGGGGAAAAAGGCGTGCAAATAGTCGATCTACTAGCAATCGGTCAAGCTGGTATCCCGAACCATTTTTTTTTCCACCCACCATGCCTCACAAAATAGAGGGCCTGATTTAGAGGTTGACAGACTGAGTAAAGGCAGACAGAGTGGCAAAGGACTTCACGTCTCGTTTCCTATCGTTACTCCACCTGCCAAATTTAGATATGTTCACTTGCTCGGCCGACATCTCTATCTATTGACAGGAGCCGCCATCATGGCAGTTACTGATGATGTAGCTAAAGTTTGACGGACAGCTCTATCAAACATGACATCCAACCGTCAAACTTTTCCACAGTAAAAGTTTCAAAAACAAACTCGAATTGCAAGGTTTTATTTTTTAGAAGAAACGACCTAATAACCTCCCACACCTTGGGTGTTCTCTCACAGTGTGTGTGTTTGGGGGGGGGGGGGGGTCTTTTATTTTTTTTACTGTCCCTCACATCTAGTTTGGCAGTGACAAGACGGTGGGGGGGGGGGGGGGAGTAATCAGACTGCCCATTCTGAATAGGGCAGACTGTCGGTTGGCTTACCTCCAACAGCCCCATCTCTTCCTTCATTGGAGGAAGTCTTACACCATCTGAATACATTTTAATCTGGTCAGCGAAAGCTTGCAGTCCACCAACTCAAAATTGGGTTGGCAGACATTGGGTTTTGTGGACAGGGTATTGGGTCGCCGTTGCAATGGAGTACTTGTCCGCCAAACTGTCAGCCGCAGAGGTCCTTCTAATGCAACCTAGTGCTGACCCTTCTACTTATGGCAACAGTCCATCCTGAACCTTTCGACTCGTCCATTCACCCTATAGCCCACTTATTATTTTTTTTTCCAAGTTGGGAATTTGAGCTCAGCAAATCTCCCAGATTAAGCTACGTCCCTGAGTGTAAATCTGAACTATATATTTGTAATGAGCTGGCTTATATGATGTCTTCAGTAAAACAAGACACATATTCAGAATACATTAAGCTATCGCACAAAAGGTCAATACTGGAAACTGTTCTAAATTTCCTGTAAAACAGATCTCCTTATATATGTGGGTATACAGTGTGAGATTAACTAGCATACTGCATATTCTGCTGTGACAGGAGCTAGTGTATACTAAGCACATCTACTTATGGGTGATTTATTTTAACATACATCAATGTAGTTTAGATACTTGATGAGTTGGTATTTAGGGGGTCCTAGCATATCAGGTTAGTTGGTGTGTAGATTATATCCATGTTGGTAGCCTATGTATGGAATACCCATACATATGTGGGTGAGATGGTGTGTACATTCATGTACATCAGGCGATTATGTGATGTGAGCATTTGTTAATATGTATGCATCCATGAAGTTTGTGTCGTGATTGAGTTGAAAAATTGTCTACTATGAGGTGAGCTTGTGCTTAGTATATGCATATTATCCATGATAACCAGGGTATAGTAGACCAATGTACATGAATGCTTCATGTAGTTTAACTCTGGACATAATGTGACCTTTTTATTTCCCTGTTTAAAGGCAAGTTGTGTAACAGACATAGGCATGGAAAGTGCAGATGTATAGTATATCTCGGTGTATGATTGTGATCTTGTGTGCAACAACCATAGACGAGGTTATCTGGTGTTTAAAGCACCCACATATGTCTTGAGCCTCTGTGTTGTGCTTAGTAGGTATATAAGGATCAAATGTGTATGCCATATCCAGGAGGATGTGAGTGTGTATTGTATTCATATATTAGGTGGTCATTTGACCTTCGTGCATCCACGTACCATGATAAATCTTTGTATAGTAAGTTTGTGTACAGTGATGAGTACTGTAAGATAGAACACATTATGTAACTGTTTTCTAACTATGGACGCACTTAACTATTGCATAACGTATCCAGGTACATGAGGTACCCTTGAATATAGCTTATTCAGGCAAATAAGGTGAGCTAATGTAAAGGAGATCCATGTGCACGCTTTTAATGTATTTATAGTCTATAACAAGGATGAGAATGTGTGTTGTATAGAAATGTAGGCCTGTAAAATGATAGACCTTTCCCATTTTCCATGGGCCAAATTCAAAATTATTTGCATGCCCTTCAAGTTCCTTTGTGTCCTGGCTCCTCTCTACCTTCGGGAGAAAGTAATTGCCGACACCCCAAACTTACATTTGTGATCTGTGATCCTCCAGCTTTCCTATATGTTCTTCCATCCAGGTCCCCCGACCTATCTGCTTGGTCACAACCTTTGCTACCAATGTCTCTTAAAATAAGTTCTTTTAGGAAGCCTTTCAAGATCCTCTTCAGTCAACTCTTGAGCAATGTAATCTAGTTTCCCTCATGTGTACACAAGTCAAATACTTACTGTATGCCTGCATACGTTTTTTTTTTTAGCTGATGTCCACTACCAACTGCAACAGGCAGAATTCCACGCACTACCAATTTCATCAGAGATTCCTTTAGCCCAACCGATCAATACCTTAAAAAAAAACAAAGTCAGAGTAAGGAATTTAGAGAAGAGAGAGGCGCCAGCAGGACTAAAACCACACAACAAGCATTGGCAAAGCCAGTAGGTCTCTGCAATCCAAGAGCTATTGGTGTTGCTAATGTTAATGCTTTTAGCCATGTTGAATATCAGTGACCTTTACTAAATGTAAGCTCACCTTCTGAAGTTTGGAGTGGGTTCCACTAAACTGCAACAGCACCTTTTTATGATTGCAGAATAACTGCAAGTTGACAAGTTATAATTTTTCATTAGATCAACAAAAGCACATCAAGACTAAAACACCCAGAATGCATTTATTTGTATGTTGTAGCTTAGAATTTAAACACAATGCTTGGCAGCCATTGAGTGCTCGTGTGCTCTTTGTTGATTTGTGCGACTATCACCAGGAACAGATATGACCTAAGGGAATGCTCATAAAACTGCTGTGTAGTAGTAGTAGTGTGGGTGTCTGAGCTGTACAACGAGTGGTGCAAGGTGCACCAGAAAAAGCAGCTTCTGTCGAAAGAAGACTTCTGCTGGCAAGATGTTCCCTCAGAAACACAGAGCAATAGAAAAGTAAAGTGAGAATTGGGGTGAAGAATGAAGGGTAGGGGGGGTCACCAAAAGGCACCCAGGTAGAGTCGCTCAAATCTAACCCTGGGCGGGTAACTCCGCTCCGCCAGCGGAGTTTGCGGAGATTTGCCTACTGTTTCGCGAACCTGGAGTATGCAGAAACTCTGCCTCCGTGGCGGAGCAGAGTTAGCCGCTCCCTCCCATATGCTTTAAAAAGATATAAAGAATGCACTTACCTGTGTTTCTGCCACCTCCCCTGCCTGGCCGCTCTCCTTCCTGCTGCTTCTCTCGCATCCTCTCATTTCTTCATTAAAAAAAAAAAACACTACGTTGTACGTCTTGCGCATGCGTAAGACTTGTAGTGTTTTTTTTTTTAATGAAAGATGCAAGAGTAGCAGGAAGGAGAGCGGCCAGGCAGGAGAGGCGGCAGAAACACAGGTCAGCACCTTCTTTATATCTTTTTAAAGCACTTGGGAGCGAGGAGGGAGCGGAGCTGCGTGTAGAGGCACTACGCCAGCTCCGCCCAGGCCTACTGAAATCTTCAGTTGTTCTTAGTAGGTCATTCAGTCGTGGACTTCTGATTTGCATTCTGGCTCATGTGAGTGCCTCTACAAGTACCATATTGCAATGCAGAATCACTACTGCATGAGCTGCTGTGATGTGAGGTAGCAAAAACCACAGTTGATGGACAGAATGCAGAACAATGTCATACATTCACCCCAGTACAGAGATCTGGGCCTAAATCCATCGTTTTTTTGCACCCCACACCACCCCAGTTCAGACATGGCCATATGCAAATCAGTCTGACCCTGTGCCTCATGGGAACAGTCCAGCTCCAACTGCCAAGCCATGCCTTCCCTGGACCGGAAACAAGCTTCCGAGGACCGGTTTCTGGCATTCCAGCCGTCTTCAGCCCGGCTTGCTTGAATCCAGTTGTGTGGAGAGCATGGGACTCACGTCTGAGCATACCCATCCCACTCGGGGTGACAATTGCAAAAACCACAGTTGATGGACAGAATGCAGAACAATGTCATACATTCACCCCAGTACAGAGATCTGGGCCTGTAGATAGGGCACATTGCGATTATTGGAAGACTCAGGCACAACAGGGGGGTGCCGATGAGTGGCAACTACTTGGTAAATAGATCACACGTGGTATCTTTGATTCCCCACAGATATATCCTATCTTTTTAATTCAATGCTTTTCTGGTGTATATGTTGATGTAATGTGGGATGCTGTTTCTCTGCAGGTACAATAAACGGAGAAACTAGGTGCAATGAAGACGCTGACCCTAACCCTGATGAAATTGCCACTAAATTTTGTAAGGCAATGAAACAAGTTGGTTTTAATTGAGCAGGAACACAGCAAGGAATAAAATAATATAGCCAGTGTTGCCTAGCTCGTTTTTTAAAATGGGGGATACCAAGTTTCTACGCCAGATCTCGGGACCCCCTATAGGGTCACATTTAGAATATACACCACATTTTTGGGTTTTTCTTTCTCTGCACTATCTACTTATTATTTCTTACAGTTGGCAGATGCTAATGATGAGAACCTGAGGACACAGGCGAGTACCAGCCTGTAACCTCCCATGGTGTTACTCCCTTGAGGCTCTGCCAACTTTCCCTCGCCCTTTTCTCCTTTTCGAGGTCCTTCGCACATTGATGGGAGGGCAGACTAGCCGACACGGTACCACATATTTTAATATGAGTAGTGATTTAGGACACTGAGGCAGTTGTGAGAATTAGATCCACTGCTGTGACACTCAAATTTGGTGTCTCCTTTAAGAGACATATGGTGGATCATTGTCCATACATATAGTAGGAGCAGATCTTTTGTTGAGGTGTACAACAGAAAGGGGTGCAGGGCTTGCTTACCTCGATTGCAGCCTCCTGGTGGTGGGATCTGTGTGCTCGCTGTGCAGAAGAGCCATTCACTGGAAGAGAAAATGCACAGCTTCTCACACCCTTACAAGCACTGCCCAGCCGATGTTATCTCAATTTGGTGGGAAAATGCCTAATCCACCCTGAAAACACAGCAATCCAGGGGCAAGGGCATGTCTGGCTCTCAATCCAGGCCGGTATTGCGTTTATGCTGTGGCAACTAGGAAGCGAAGTATATCGCGCACACAAACTGCAGCAGCTTGTGCCTATAATGTCACCACCGCTACTATATTTAAGGCTTTCTGAGAGAGGAGAGGCCGGGGGCTTCTAAATTCTTTATTTCTGCCCTGAAGAACCTCTATCCGTCCCTGTCTATTGATGAGTCAGCCAGACATTTAAGAGTAGTGGTTCGAGTCAGCTTTTCCATCCTCAGCGTGCAACAGTTGACTGCACGACTAACACTGGAGCTGCAGGGCAGAAATAGGAGCTATTCATCTGAGATTTTAGCTGGTTAGATAACATTATTTCAGTTGTTTCATTTGTTTGTCAAAAGCTCTGTGTAAATATAGCGAATTGGACGTGCTGAAACATCCAGATTGCTACCAGTGTAATAATAATAATAATAATAATCCTCATTTGTAAAGTGCACAATCGCCCGTTGGGGTCTCTAGGCGCTGGGGGCCGTCGGGAAGATTAAGCAAGCTATTGCCCAGAGTCACATGTTGCTGGACTTATCTGCCGCCGGTGCCAGGGATCGAACCGTGATCCCCAGCTTCCGGAGTCAGTCGCCCTAGCCACGGCTCTACACCTCTTCCTTGTGTGATAGGAGAGTATGTGGCGCAAGGGCCGAGTTGACGACTTTGGAACTAGGTTTCAATCTCAGCGTGGACCCAACATCCTGTGATTGTAGACAAATCACTTATTCTCCCCATGCTCACAAACATCATGATTAAGTAACAAACTGAAATCATGCATACATACACGCCGCTATATCACACATTAAGAGTGAATCTGGCAGACGTTCTCTCAAACGAACCTGTGCAACATGTCCCGTAGTATGGCAAGTCAGACTTAGTGCGAGTGTCTTAGTGCGAGTGTAACACAAGATGCCAAAAACAAGGGCGTAAATACGAGAAAAGATTTTAAAAAATGGATTGCTGTCAGTGCGGCATAAGAGCGTCAACATTACGTTGGCATGTTGGAACAGTTTGGGTGCTCATAAAAGCAAAAAGTGAGTAGCTGCGAATACCACCATCTAGAGTGCTGTTAAATCAAAAAAGTGTCCTGTTCAACCAAATAAAAAAAATTGTCCCAAAAACATTTCCTAAAATGACCACTGTTTATGAATAAGTAGTACTCGGTCTCTGCTCTCTGGGAGCGCTAAAGGCTAAAAGAGGCATGATGCATTCATGCTGTGGACAAATAGGGCGAAGTAATAATGGACCGATGTGGGAGCCAGCAAATGGCAAGGCTATTGGTGGACTGGAGCCCACAAAGTACATACAACAGGTCTCTTTTCAAGACTTCACATGTGCGCTGTGTAGAGCAGAGATCTATAAACCTCAGGAGGTGGGGAGCAAATGACTTGCATACTGTTCTGTCCTTAAGCCTGCAAGATTGCCCACTAAGTCAGTTGATCTTCCACACCCCATCAGCACCTCTGCTCCCTAGGCCACCATAGTCTGCAGACCGTGAATTACCCCTGAACCCGTTTGACCACATTGTTACACAAAACTTGGATCTACCCTACCTAATGTTGCTCTGCTATATTACTTGGACACCATCAACCGTGGCAAAAGAATGGTACGTCTTCCATAAGATTACACTGTCATCTGACCGCCTCTGCCAATGGTGTGCCACAGGCTAGTAACCACAAAACATACATCATCTCATCCACTAGTCCATTTGGCTAGGGGTGATATAAGACATCTTTGCGCTTGTTGGTGCCACATTGAATCGAAATTTGCCTAGCATAGTAACGGTAAGTTTCAATTCTATTAAGGACACGAAGGCGAGGATTATGCTTTTTCCTTCTTCGCTGTTTATTTAGCTCAACACACAGCTGCCAAAAAGCAGTAACACGAGCCCTAAACCTCCAAACAAAGGTAAAAGGGCTAGAACATTAACAAAAAATTTCATCAGAAACTACAAGTCCCATGACAGCAAGTCAGGCAGTCCACAGCTTAGTCCTTCCTCAATGTCCATACAGGCTAGAAAGGACGTCCTCTCTGTGACTACTTCCTCTTTCTTCGCGTGAGTCACGCCAAATAATCACTGGTCTTGTTTCGCACCATCATTTCCTAGCAAGAAAAATACACTAGGCGTCAGCGGTGCAAGGATAAGAATCCCCATGTACACCATCAGGAAAAAAATATGACTGTGAGAACAGTGCAGGTTACAACCACACAGTAGAGGAAAACTGACTACTTACTGCAGAACGGGGAGGGAACTGCTTCCACCGAAGGCCCGGGAGGGATAATCCTCGCCTCCATGTCCTTAATAGAATTGAAACTTTCCGTTACTATGCTAGGCAAATTTCGATTCTATGTCAGGACCGGAGGCTTCAGATTATGCTAGTTCAAAGCTTACTTACCACCAATTGTGCTATATCCACCACCGGTTTAAAGTAGAACCTTTTAAAAGTGGAATCGGAGGACCAGTCCGCCGCGCGCATTAGGTCCTCCAAGCGGGCTCCCAACGAAAAGGCTTTTGAAGCCATGGCCCCTCTGGCCGAGTGTGCACCAAACTGCTTCGTATCAATACCTGCTTCCTGCATGATCCACCGTACCCATCTGGCAATGGTGGGTGACGAGAAAGCCTTGTGCGGCTTACGCAACGCAATCAGGAGCTGTCGCTCGCCCGCAGGGTGATGTTCCAGGGTCGCCTCCTCATACTCCTTCAAGCATTGCACCACACAAAGTTTGGGGACGTCGACGAAACACGGGTAGGAAATCGTCCTCGACCCACATTTCGTACGGCGCCCCAAAGTGAAGACGACCCCATCAGGGAAGAAAACCCTCGCTGAAACATCCAGAGCTCGCACATCCGAAACTCGCCTGCATGAAACCAGACACAAAAGCATCGCTAATTTAGCTGAGAGCTCTTTCAAGGACAAATACCTATTCTGCTGCCAAGACAAAAAAATATTCAACACAAGGTTGACGTCCCAGAGAACCGAATATCGCGGTTCAGGGGGCAAGGAAAGACGAATACCTCTCAAAAGCCTACAGACAAACGAATGTGCCCCAATCTGTGCACCTTCCACCGGGTGATGGCCTGCTGAGATTGCCGAACGCATTGCATTGACAGTGCGATATGCCAGGCCGGTCGAAGCAGAGTCCGCCAGAAAATTTAGAACTGGCATGACTCCTGCGACCATGGGATCCAGACCCCGTCGAAGACACCAACGAGACCACTTATTCCAGGCCGAGTGGTATTGCTTCGCTCAGCTGGTCCTGAAAGGCCTGGGAGCGACCAGCGTCGCCCGAAAGCCTCCACGCCATGAGGTGGAGAGCTCTGCATCACCAGAGGATGGGGGTCCGCGTTGAGAAGATGTGGAAACCGGGGGAGTAGGATTGGAGAATCCCAAGAAAGTTCCAGAAGAACTGGAAACCATACTTGAGATCTCCACCAGGGGGTCACCATGACCACCTCCGCTCGCTGGCGGCGGAGCTGGCCCGCCGCCCTCAGTATCATTGAAAACGGAGGGAAAGCGTACGACTTCTCCGGACCCCAGTCCTAGAGGAAAGCATCCGTGGCCTCCGCAAGAGGGTCTGGCCTCCAGCAGAAAGAACCGCGGCAGCTGATGGTCCAGACGGGATGCAAAGAGATCCAGCGAGAACTGGCCCCAATCACTGTCCAGCCACCTGAAGACCTGTGGGTCCAGTTTCCACTGACTGGAGTCCCTCAAGTGCCGGGAGTGCCAGTCCGCTACCTGATTGGCCTGACCTGGCAAGTATTCCGGCGTCACTGAGACGTGGTGTGCCAAGCAATAATCCCAAAAATCCTTCGCTAGATCCGCGAGAACTTTGGAGCGAGGGCCACCCAGATGGTTGATGTAGCGGACAGCAGAGATGTTGTCCATCCGAAGCAGGATACAGAAACGAACTGACTCTTTGGTCCAACAGCGCACCGCGAAGGACCCCGCCAACAGCTCTAAGCAGTTGATATGCAGTTCCTGCTCCTCTGACGACCAGGCGCCGCCTGTAGAGAACTCTCCGCAACGGGCGCCCCAACCGGCTCTGCTGGCGTCGAACTCTACCACCAAGTCCAGAACCGGACTGAAAATCGCCCGACCGTTCCAGGCCTCCATATGGGCGAGCCACCATGCCATTTCCTCCTTCACTTCGGTGGAGAGGGGGACCACCTGATCGTAGGACAATCCCCGACGTAGATGGTGTGCCTTGAGGCGCTGAAGGGCCCGATAGTGAAGGGGACCCGGGAAGATTGCCTGGATGGATGAAGACAGTAACCCCACCACCCGGGCAATCTGGCGGAGGGATGTGTGGGACCTTGATCGTCTGACGCAAAATGTGACGGATCTTCCCTATCTTCTTGGATGGTAAGCTCAGGGTGCACTGCACCGAGTCCACTGTGAAACCCAGGAACACCACCGTCTGAGAAGGAGAGAGAACAGACTTTTCCTCGTTCACGACAAACCCCAGCCCTTGGAGCAGGGACACTGTCTGCTGAAGTTGAAGCAATAGCTTCCTGGGACATTGCGCCATCAACAAGATGTCGTCCAAATATACGATCATCCGTACCCCTTAGCTCCGCAAGTGTTCCACCACCGGGTGTAGTAGCTTGGTGAAGCACCAAGGCGACGAGGAAAGCCCGAATGGAAGGGCGGTAAACTCGAAAACCTGGCCCATCGACCGGAATTGGAGAAAACGACGATGCAGGGGGTGAATGGGCACCACCAGATATGCGTCTTTGAGGTCCAGCCGGACCATCCAATCGCCGGGAAGTAACACGTCCCGCAACAGATGGATACCTTCCATCTTGAAATACCGGTAAACCAACCATCCGTTGAACTCCTTGAGGTTGATCAGTGGTCGCTTGCCCCATCCGTCTTTTCCACAAGGAATAGATTGCTCAGAAAACCGGCAGGGTGTTGTGTCGGAAGACAAATGGCTCCCTTGCTCAGTAAGTCGGAGACCCCTTTGTTGACCAACTGCGCATCTGCGTGCGAAAAAACGATAGGATGTGGAGGCCTTCGCTGGTAGGGCCGATCGTGAAAGTCTATGCGAAAACCTCGGACGGTCTGCAAGACCCATGAGTCCATGTGATCGCGGCCCAGGCCTCCGGAAACCATGCCAATCGCCCCCCAATGCGGACTCGAGCCGCCGGAATGACACTCACCGTTATGAACTGTTTCCAGCGGTGTTCTTGAAACCACCTCTGCCTCTGAAGCGCTGGCCCCTGCTGGGGTAGAAGGTGTTGTAGTTGAAAGAGGCGTTAAATTGACCTCGTCCGGAGCCTTCATTCCTGTTGCCAGCCTGCTGCTGACCGCCACGGCCGGTCGCACGGCCCCCACCGCGACCAGAACCTCGGGAGAAACGCTGTTGAAAAACCTTTTTAATGCTTGATTAAGCCCTGTCCAGGGACGTGAAGGTGGAAACTAACTTCCCCAGCTCCTTTATGAAAGGGTCCCCAAAGAGTCCCCCTTGGGCCACCGCCTCAGAATAGGCCAAGTCGCCTAGCTTCGGGTCCAATTTTATGAAGAGGGACCTACGACGCTCGGTCGAGAGGGCACAATTTGCATTTCCCAGGAAACCTACCACTCTGAGCCCAATTAGACAGTACGTCTGGAGAAATGGTCGCCCCTTATACTTTAGCTTCCTCAGCCATGTCCAGTATCTTCGTGATTGGGCCTATGGCATCCAAAAGCTTATCCTGGCAGGGACGCCAGGACCGATCAATCCCCTTGCGAGGGTCTTTAACGAATTTCGCAAGGAAGGTGGCCATCTTCGGGTCTAATTCTGGGGTAAGGGCCACCTTGCCCTCCCAACGTAGGCCTAGGCCACTCTCCCCGCAGACAACTCCTTGCTTCATTCGCCAGGGGCTTGTGGAGGCGTCCTGCGACGAACTTCGCCACCTTCTCCCCCGGGGTCCAGGCAGCAGACCGCGGATGCATTATTTCATCCAGGGTCTAGCATGCCCGAGCTGTCCTGGTGCAAGTCGGCGGCGGAGCCCGAAGGGCGCCAAGAACGCACAGACTCATCCCCGTCATCCGTGTCTGCTGGTGACATACCACCCGGGGATGAGGGAGCTGTGGCTATGGACCCCGAAGGGCCCGGGGTTGGTGGAGGCGCAGGGGTAGGCGCGGTCGCCTTGGCTAGAAAAGCGTCACGCAAGCGCTCAAAGGCGTCCCTGTCCACACCCTGCGCCGCCCCAGAAACCCCGTCCTTACACATCTTCTTAGGGGCAGGTGGGACACTGCTAGCAGGGACCTCTGACGGTCTGCGACCCCTAGTTGGGCCTGAGTTACCCTTGCACTCTCCTGGATAATGCGGGCAGACAGGCGGTCCTCCATAGGACCTACAATCTCCTGCACACATCGGTAAATAGAACTGTCTACTGCGTTATAGAATTCCTCATCATTCAAGTATTGATGGGGTTCTCCTTCCTCATAATATTCTTCCTGATCCATGACCCAACTGTGAGGCACAAAATCAGGGCAGCAGGCAGCACCTGTGCAAATTGTGGCGCAGACCGAATCGTGATTTTTTTTTTTGTTTCAAAAATAGCTTTTTTCGCTTTTTGCAAAACTACAGTTTGCCCACTTGGTATAGTAGTCCACAATTAGAAGAGCATACTACCTTTGACAGAATAAAACATTGTATGAGCTTAGAGAATTTATAGCCACTTTTTTGCAGTCTTTCTGGTAGCTCACTATTTGCAAATGACCTCGAAGTGCAGGTCACTGGAAGAGCTCGCAGGGACACGAGAAGTCTGCACGGACACCTTTCTTAGTCATGGTTATTGTCGATATAATCTTTTTCTTAAGATCCGCTTTATTTTTTTGGTTTAATGCTTATTGGTTTAATGGCAGGGGTACCAAAATGTAGGTGTAAGTAAATCAAATGCAAAATAAAATATTAAGCACAGTGCGTGTGTCACAAAAAGAGCAAAGAAATAGAGCAGGGCCGCGAGCGTGAGCACAGTGCGCAGGCATTAATGTGTACGCCACTAACTCAAATGTACTGGCCATAGTGTGTGTGTCACTGCCATAGTGGCGTTCGGACCACTACATTTGCAATCTAGTTCCAGTGCATAATCCCTTGCATCCATGTGATATCACTGCATTATTTCAATCGCCTCTCGGAGGCAGTGATCAAGCATAAGACAAAGGTGAAGAAAACCCTCTGGCCTTCCACATCAGCAACATGAACAAATCCTTCATTGCGTTACATTCATGCAAATTCATAACATGTATGCCTTACTCAGTTGGACCGATGGCAGGCACTACTGTCACTGCTCGTTCTCATATTAAATTTATGTGAACATAATGGTCCTGATTTAGTGTTTAGTCTGTGCGAGGATATATCAATCACCAAAATAACCCCAGTTGAAGACACACTCGAAAAGCAGATGAATTCCGCTGATTCTTTATTTAAAAGAATCCGCCATTTTCCTTCCGATGCATTTCATTGCCATACGCGTTTCAGAGCAGTAGCTCCTTGGTCACAGGCTTCATGATAATGCGCAGGATAGGTGGAAAGGCACTCTCCTCCACATGTCCTTTTTAGGTCTCGCCTGTCGATGCGCATCGAGCTTGCGAGACTATGGGGGCTTATCCACTCTTGAACCAACTTACAAGGAATCGTGGCGATTCCTTGCAGTGCACGAGAAATTTAAGCTCAATGCGCATGCGCATTGAGCTTAAAAGCGCGTGCACATGCCCCCAGCCGCCTGCCTTGCCTACTCTCTCACAGTCTCCCCCAGCTCCGCCCCCTCACTTCTTGATTGCACGGCCGCTAGGCCGTGCCTCCCCTACTCTCCTCCCCCCTCCTCCTCCTACTCTCCTCCCCCCTCCTCCTCTCCTCCCCTGCCTGCCGTGTCGCACCTCTCCCCGCTCCGCCCCCTCCCCTGCCCGCCATGTCAGCTTTCGGGAAAACAGCTTTCGCCCACAACACGGCAATATGAATTGAAGCATTTACTCGCTGCACTGTGGATGAGATTGCTACCAATTGTAACGGGGTGGCGACTGAATAGGATATACAAGCTTAATTCCTGAAACGTGTTTGGCAGCCAGGCAGCTTTAAGTGCAGCCTGGTTTCAAAATCCTACTGTTCATGGCGGCCGCCTTGGGACTTCTTATTCCACACGAATGACATTATCGGCCTGAGACACAGCTGCAGCAAATAAGAACAGGCACGGAGTCGAGTCAGGCCACGGGGCACTTTAGGACCTATGCTGTCCTCAGGAAAGAATTGTGTGCAATGAGCAAATACTTTGTTTTAGCATAACTGAAAAAGCTAAAAAAAAAAAAAAACCCTCTCCCCGCTCCGCCCCCTCCCCTGCCCGCCGTGTCGCATTTCTCCTCCCCCCCTCCCCTTCTCTGCCTTCCCTCCGTCTTGTTTTTTTTTTTTTTTTTACCCGCTCCGCCCCCTCCCCTGCCCTCATTATGTGGAAAGCACGCCAACTTCCGTTCGAGAGATAAAACAAACAACAACAAAAACAGCACCAGTCTGTTTCTCTAGCATTGACCCCAGGCTAATACAGCTTTCGCCCACAACGCGGCAATATGAATTGAAGCATTAACTCGCTGCACTGGGGATGAGATGGCTACCAATTGTAACGGGGTGGCGACTGAATAGGATATACAAGCTTAATTCCTGAAACGTGTTTGGCAGCCAGGCAGCTTTAAGTGCAGCCCGGTTTCAAAATCCTACTGTTCATGGCGGCCGCCTTGGGACTTCTTATTCCACACGAATGACATTATCGGCCTGAGACACAGCTGCAGCAAATAAGAACAGGCACGGAGTCGAGTCAGGCCACGGGGCACTTTAGGACCTATGCTGTCCTCAGGAAAGAATTATGTGCAATGAGCAAATACTTTGTTTTACCATAACTGAAAAAGCTAAAAAAAAAAAAATTTGACCGTACAAAATTCTCATTAAATTACAATTTTTTTAAAATTAAATTACGGATACATATAAAAGGCAGCTCATGTTTTTCTCGTTCTAGCACCTAGTGCACCATGAATTTAATGTAATCATCCCTCACCCTCAGTCAATCTCACTCACCATCACACATCCTCACCCTCACTCGCCCTCACCCACACTCACACCCCCTCACCCTCACACCTCCTCAGCCTCACACACCCTAGCTCCCCTCACCCTCACACCACCTCACCCCACCTCACCCTCACACTCACACCACGCTCACACCACTCACGCTCACACCACTCACCCTCACATCCCTCACATCCCTCACCCTCACACCCCTCACCCTCACACCCCTCACCCTCACACCCCTCACCCTCACACCCCTCACCCTCACACCCCTCAAGCCACAGATGGGTGTGCGATGGGAGGACGCTCAGCTTGCAGGGCTGTGCTTCTTCCCCTGCTGCACTCTCCTGCTCTCTAGAGATGTGGCATAACAACAAAAGCTGCCATCAAAGTCACATAAATACAAATCATGTTGCATTCCAAATGCTATAGGTGTCACATTCACAAAAGTTAAAACTATTGGCGTTGTGAATGACAAAGCTATCAATTTAGCTATTTCACAAATAAACACAAATACAAAAAAAAACATTTACAAGACCAATAGCTCCTACTTTTCTAATGCGAGACCTATTGCATTTCCAATGCTTGTTTTAATTAGCCCTCCATGGGCTTCAGAGGTGAGTTCAACGTAGTGTTGCGTGCTGGGATCAGTATTCCTTTTCCTCTAGTAGGTTTCTGCACTGTAGCATAATGCTCATCACCCCCTAAAGGTCAGGGGGCCACGAGGACATGAAACTGCTCAGTCTTCTTTAGTGGAACAGCAGAAAAAGAAAAAAAAACTTGAACATTTTCACATCGGCGGCCCACTCCGCAGCTAAATAGGTATTTTCTTTGCTAGTGTCTTGTGGCAATAGTGTATAGCATTGGTAAAAGTGCAAATAAATGTAAGACACAGCCTTCTGTGACATTTTGCAGGTGTGCACATTTGCCACTTACTCATGCAAACGAAATGATGCAGGGGACTTAACCCAAAAAAAAAAATAACTACTGGTCTGAGATTGATTGGTAGACTTTAAATATATATATATACTAAAGTTGCGGGAAAGTGCTTTTTGAGGCGAGGGTTCAACAGCAATTTGTCACCTGGCCATACCAAAAGAAAAACAACAAGCATTTGCAATGCAATTGGTCTCGCCTTTGGGACCTTATATGTATTTAGCTATGTAGCACATTAGCCTGGGTGCTGAAACATCTACTGTTCTTTAACATGGAGGGAAAGTAAGCTCCAAACTGGGTGACACGCCAGGTATGGGAACACATGGAGAGAAGTATTGCCTTTCAGGGGGAAATGGTCCAGTCCAAAGCTCTTGTTCATTGAGCAAAAGGTCAGTCACTGAATCGCCATCTAACATTAACTTGAGCTCCTTTCTTACTAATAGTCCATAGATAGTTCAGAATGCACAGCACATACCATTCTTAACTCGTCTTCAGTTGAATCAATTGCTTCTCACCTCCGATCTTCATTAGCCCACATCAGCTCAGATGTCCATTGGCCCGCATAATGGGTACTCTTTATCTGAGATGCCGATTTAAAAAAAAAAAAAAAAAAAAAATCTTTTTATCAGCCTTTCTTGCTGATTGAAGATCTATTCCATCCCTTACTGTGTTTAGAGAGAGATTTAAGCCTTGTGGTGTTTTTTTTTCCCAAGCTTCACTCGTTTTGCAAGTTAGCTTGATGGTCTTTCTTTTCCACTGCCAGGGCAGAGAACTTTAAAGAAAGTATAGGTAGGGCCACTGGAATTGTGCGGCATGGCTCACTAAATTATGCGTCAACAAAAAGCAAATTATGAAATCCATGTGGCACATCATTAATTTGTCTTTTTTTACCCATTGTAACACTGTCGGCAACTATTTCACCTTTCTAGTACTAGTCAAACATCTAAGCAATTGAAAGATGGCCAGTCAACCCAGGATAAGATCTTTACACTGTGCAGGACCACATGTCGCCACCTTTTTGAGCTGAAAACATTTTGTTGTTGTTGAGTTCGGTAGATTAAACAGCAGATGATGAATTATGTGGCAACTGACAAATCTATAATTTTGCAACAAAAAAAAGCTGAGCCGCAGAATTGTATAATTTCAGTGGCACTGCATATACTTCTTGCACCTAGCCTGACTCCTGTGAACTGTGACTCTGCACTCAAGTAATTTGTGTCAGTTAATTTTTGGTGCGCTGTAAACTGCGCCCCATTATGTGGTGACTTAGCACTATTGCAGACTTTTACCCCTTCAATTTGCTTCCATCACAGAATCATCTCATAGATTCCTTAGGCAATGGCACACCACCAGCTGCACAGTAAAACAACCATGCCACAATTTAATCCCGCCCCTTCCCCCCCCGGCCCCCAAGATTGCCGCAAAAAGTACACCTTGTAACCGAGAACCATGGATAAAGTCCCCACTCTCTGTTCAAAAGGGTCTCTGCCTAAGCGATACCAAATGGTTCTTTTAAGTACGACAGGAGAATGGTTCAAGAAGAAAATGACTGCCAGCGTAATTTATTTTGCACAAGTAAAAATTTTGTGAAATGGGATTTTGCAAAATGTGTTAATTTATTAATTACATTTTCCTCTCACAATTGAAATTTTACATGTTTCTACCTTGAATTCATGAAGTCAACATTTTCACTGTTTTGAAGACTTTAAAGTTATCGACTCTTGTTATCTAACTTCTTGCCGTTTGGCTAAAGACGTCGGGTTTCAGTCGGTTATGATGATGGCACTTAATAGTTTCACGCCTAGCATGACCTTGGTTTGACATTTGTATTTTGTTTTTGTACGTTATTAACGAAAAAATAGTTTTCAGGAGTCTTACAGAGAGAGGGATTGTGCCTCCGCCTAAATGTTGGTTGCCATGAGGACGGCTTTTGATTGGACAAAAGTTGTCTGCTTCTCTTGAAAAGGAGTGCTTGTATTACAGTTTATGCCTTAAGGAAAGGTATGACCAGCGAAACAGTACTGAGTTTATAGTGACGATCGAGGTATGAGCTGTGTTTTAGGAAATGTTAGGACTAAGGAAGTAGGCATGGCTCAATTATTGTAAACAAAGAAACACAAAAAAAGTGAAGGCTACTAGGCCTTTTAAGATTGGCTTGTCATTACACTGTATTAAAGATAGTAGACCGTTTTTGTTACTGGGAATCTTACAGTTTACCACAGTAGATAAGGGTTTTGCTGTTTACCCCCGGTGCCAATACATAAGGTTGAAGATAAGCACTTTAAGAACCCCTGGTATTCTATTTTTAAAACGGTTGTGTATTGTTTTGCCATCAAATAATTTTGCACATATTTGCTATTTTGTGACTACTGAGAGAGAAACGTTGGCCCCGCCCAAACCTGGAGTCCCCCTACATACAGATTTTTACTGGGCAGAAGCTGCATGCTTCCACAAGTTCAAGTTCAAGGATTTATATAGCGCACTACTCACCCAGAGGGTCTCAAGGCGCTTGGGGAGGGGGTTCATTATTTATCGAATAACCAGGTTTTAAGTTCTTTTCTGAAGGAGATGTGGTTCTGTGTAAGGCGGAGGTGAGTGGGGAGTGAGTTCCAGGTTTTTGCAGACAAGTAGGAGCAGGATCTACCTCCCATGGTGGATCTTTGGATACGTGGAACTGCAGCGAGGCCTTGATTGGAGGATCTTAGTTGGCGGGAGGGTGTGTAGAAGGAAAGTCGAGTATTGAGGCATTCGGGCCCTAGTTCGTAGAGGGCCTTGTGTGCGTGGGTGAGGAGACTGAATGTTATTCTCTTGTTGACGGGAAGCCAGTGGAGCTCTTTCAGGTGGCTGGTAATGTGATCTTGGCGAGGGACGTCCAAAATGAGACTCACCGATGCGTGTTGGATGCGTTGGAGTTTATTCTGTAATTTGGCTGTGATTCCTGCGTAGAGGGTGTTTCCGTAGTCTAGTCGACTCGTAACCAGTGCGTGGGTGACGGTCTTTCTTGTCTCGGTGGGGATCCAACGGAAGATTTTTTTGAGCATACGAAGTACGTTGAAGCAGGAGGATGAGACGGCGTTGACTTGTCTTGTCATCGAGAGGGAGGAGTCTAGGATGAAGCCTAGGTTACGTGCGTGGTCTGTGGGTATGGGTGCAGAACCCAGATCCGAAGGCCACCATGAGTCGTCCCAGGCAGAGGGGGATGATCCTAGGATGAGCACTTCCGTTTTGTCGGAGTTGAGTTTTAGGTGGCAGTTTTTCATCCATGTGGCTATTTCTTTCATGCCTTTGTGAAGGTTGGTTTTGGCGGTGTTGGGGTCTTCGGTGAGGGAAAGGATCAGCTGAGTGTCGTCAGCGTAGGAGATGATGTTAAGGTTGTGTTGACGCGTGATGGAAGCGAGTGGACTCATGTAAACGTTGAAGAGGGTGGGACTGAGTGATGATCCTTGTGGTACTCCGCAGATGACTTCGGTGGCCTCTGATTTGAATGGGGGAAGTCGGACTCTCTGGGTTCTCCCAGCAAGGAACGAGATGATCCAGTCCAAGGCTTTTCCTTTTATGCCGATGTTGTTGAGGCGTTGTATGAGGGTGCTGTGACAGTCCGTGTCGAAGGCGGCGGAGAGGTCGAGTAGTATGAGGGCCACTGTTTCTCCGTTGTCCAGTAGTCTTCGGATGTCGTCTGTTGCTGTGATGAGGGCGGTTTCGGTGCTGTTTGGCTCGAAAGCCGGACTGTGAGGGATCGAGGGAGTTGTTGGATTCGAGGAAGGCGGCGAGTTGGCTATTGATGGCTTTCTCGATGACTTTGGCCGGGAATGGGAGGAGGGAGATGGGGCGGTAGTTTTTAAGTTCAGAGGGGTCTGCTGTGGGTTTCTTCAGGAGGGCGCTGACTTCGGCATGTTTCCAGCTTTCTGGGAAGGTAGCAAAGTTGAAGGAGCAGTTGATGACATCACGAAGATGGGGTGCGATGATGGAGTCTGCTTTGTTGAAGATGTGGTGGGGACATGGGTCGGTTGGCGAGCCAGAGTGGATGGAATTCATTAGTCGGATGGTGTCTTCAGTGGTGATTGGGTTCCAGGCGTTGAGGTTGTTGGAGGGCGGTTTAGGTTCTGAGGGAGGTGGAGAGGGTTGTTCGTTGGAACTGTTTTCGAAGCTGTTATGTATGTCGGCAATTTTGTTGTAGAAGGAGGATAACGAATCGCAGAGGTCTTGGGAGGGAGTGATGTCGTTTGAGGCTGCGGTGGGGTTGGTGAATTCTTTGACGATGTTGAATAGTTCCTTGCTGTTGTGGGCGTTGTTGTCGATTCTTGAATGCCGATTTCTTGGTGGATCGAATCAGCTGGCGGTGTTTGCGGGTGGCTGCCTTGAAGGTGGTCATGTCATCGGTGGTTGGGTTTTTTCTCCATGTTTTCTCGAGTGCGGCATAGCTTCTTGGATTTCTTAAGGTCATCGTTGAACCAGGGGGCCTTTTTGCTGTCTTGTGTGGTGTGATGGTTTTTCAAGGGTGCTAATTCGTCAGCGCTGTGAGTGATCCATTATTTGAATTTGATGGCAGCTTGGTTTGGGTCCGATGAGGGGGCAGGTGAGTTAAGGTTGAGCGATGTGAGGAGTTGTCCGGTGGTTATTTTGTTCCATTTTCTTCGGGGAATAGGTTGTGGGGGGTTGTGGGTTGAGGTGGTTTTGTAGCTGAAGTGAACGCAACTGTGGTCCGTCCAGTGGAGAGCTGTGGTGTGATCGAAGGAGATGTGCTTACTGGAGGTGAAGATAGGGTCGAGCGTATGTCCGGCTATATGGGTGGGGGTGTCAACAAGTTGTTTGAGAACAAGATTGGCTAGGTTGTCCAGAAGGGTGGTGGTGTTGCAGTCGTTTTTCTTTTCCAGGTGGAAGTTGAGGTCTCCTAGTAGAATATAGTTTTTGGAGGTGAGAGCATGTGGGCTGATGAAGTCGGTGATGTCTTCGTTAAATTGTGTGCGGGTTCCTGGTGGTCTGTAGATGAGGGTGCCTCTGAGTGTGGTCCTAGGGTCGGTGTGGATCTGGAAATGGAGGTGTTTGGCGGTTGTGAGGTTATCGTCGGAGCTGGTCGTGATTTTGATGGTGGTCTTTTTTTTTTTTTTTTTTTTTTAATTTTTGAAAACCTTTATTGCACAGTATAATCAAACAAATACGGGCCTACAACCATCCGGCCGGCCTCGACATCTTTTGAAGCAAAGTAGCAAGCTATATGGCGACTCGGTAGTATATCGGAACAAAGTACAATCAACCTGAGTTACACTGGAGGTATTTGCACTACCGAGAAGTAGGAGAAGTTAAGGTTTGTTTTTCAAAGTTTTTTTTTAAGTATATTTAAAATAGTAGGAGCTAAGAAGGATCAGAGTCCATACAATCCGTCTAAGACATAAGTGGGCAACTTACACCAGAAGAAATCCAGCAAGCAGTAAATCCTAATCAGAATGGCGGCATATGGATAACACAAAAGGATGAACAATCACACATTATGTTGCATGCCGGTCGCTACCCACCTCACATCGATCCACCCTATGACCCAAGGAAGAAGCAAGAGAAGAAAAGAAAGTGAGAAGAAAGAAAAATAAGGCCCATAGAAACTAAAACGGACAAAATAAAACCCCTACCCCCCACCCTACACGCATGCAGAGGCTATGGCCTACCCCCCCCCCCTAGCAGTGTGCCTGTCGCCCAAAAAGAGTACCCGAAATACAGAAGTAGAAAGAAAGAAGGAAAAGAAGAATTACATAAGACCGGAGGAGGGCCAAACGTTTGTGAACAAAACAACCAACATGTGGATTCTCGGCCGCCCCTCCCCGGACCCCCGAACCGATGCATAACCAACGTCTAACTCCCCCGTCCGTCCATCACAGTCCCAGCAATACAAGCAACAGGAAGCAAAAAAGGAAAAACATCTTCAACCTTGTCCCTTCCGATCTAGCGTGACGACGAGGTCCAGTTGTATAGCAGCCATCTTGGATGGAATAAGCAGGCAAAATGACCACAACAGAACAGGGCGCTGTCCACCAAGGTCTGTCCACCTCAAAGCCATGTGGTCTACGGCTGTACAAAAAAGGGCAACACACAGCAGCAATCCTCGAAAGTCGACCGGCCAAAGCAATAGCAGCAAATCCAGGATAAGACAGAAAGACACGCCAGTAGATCACGTAGGAGTTGCCTGACATGGCGTCCAGAGGCGATTTCCCCAGCCATTGCACAAGTCCAGAAACCCCATACCTCTTCACAACCTTTACAGGCAATACCGCGGCAGTATCAAGATCTCGTACCTCCACCGCCTCCATGTACATCTGGGTAGGCAGTTCACAGTAGTCGAGCACAGGGTGTGGCGAAGTGCTCAGCACACGAAAGCCAGCACGGCCAGTCGAGGGCACTGCGGGCAGGATGGCATCTAGTCGGGCCCCCCAGGTCCCGGGCATTGTCACATAGGGCAGCTTGCAAAGTACCCAGAGCGCCCAGAATATCACCAATCTTCAATGCCGCCTCAGGAGAAGAGGATGCTGCAGCTCCCTGCACATGGGGCTTACAAACATATGTCAGTCCTCGAAACTGTCCGCCGACATCCATTGTTAGCCGCCGGTCATCCCACCACCGCTCTGCAGAGCACAGCCACGTCGGGGGCACAGGAGCAGCACACTCCATTCCGACACCGCACACGGTTGCAATGCAGCGTCGGCCGTCGTAAACACCCTCAATAGCAGCCTGGGGTCGTCAGTTTCAAGTGCCGAGCGCTCGGTTCAAAATGGCACCCACCACAGCGCTGGAAGACGAAGAGGCTCTCAAAGGAGAAGGATACAATGTATCACTGGCAGCGGCAATATCGTGCGAGCGTGGAGGTTAACAGGACAGAATGGCTCGCTGCAGCGGGAAAATCAGTGCGGCAGCCGCTCTCCGCCGGCCGACCCCGCCCTGTCTTCAGTGGCCGCTGTTGTTGTAATCAGGGCCAGCCGTCTCCGAGGAACAAAGAACTGGTCACCGCCATTCAGCGCCAGAAAGGAAGCAAGGACGCCCTGTCGCTTCTGCCGCAGGGAGCACGCCGGGGAGCAAACCGTCGGAGTCAGGATCATCTCCCGGTTCCGACACATCGACGTGATCACAGGATAACTTGCAGGATCAATAGCTATTTGGGAGGAAAACGGGAGGGTCGGTGGAGCCGAGGGTTTAGGCGGCCATCATTGTTGCAGGCTAGGCTCCTCCCTTTTTGATGGTGTTCTTATGGACGATGGCGATGCCTCCTCCTGTTTGGATGGTGCGGTCTTTTCGGATAATCTTGTAATTGTCCGGGATGGCTATGGCGATGTCGGGTGTTGATGATGCGTTCATCCATGTTTCAGTGAGGAAGGCGACGTCCGGTGATGTAGTGTCGAGTAGATCCCAGATTTCGGTGGCGTGTCTGTGGACCGAGCGGGCGTTCAGCAGGATGCACTTCAGGTGGTTAGGGTCGGAGCTGTGTTTGGGGTTAGTGGATGTGGTATGGGTCTTGATGCTGGTAAATTTGCTGGAGTGGCAGGCGAAGGGACCGTGGGTACGTCCCGGGGCAGCTTTGTAGCATTGAGGTGTGCGTCCGGGGTTAAGGGCTAGGAGGGTGGCGGCGTCAAACGTTATGCGGGAGGAGTGCGGTTTGCGGGGACCAGGGGGTCTGGCGCTGGGCGCGGTCCAGGCGCGGACAGGCGCATACGGGCTTACCTTTGGCGCACCTTTGGGGCGCGACCGCTGCGCGTCAACGCAGCGCGCGCGTAGGTATCTGTCATATGTGGATAGTGGCAGGGGCAGGGGATGGGGCGAGGGAGGGTCAGCTGGGAGGCGGGAGCGAGGCGGAGACCTGGGCAGGGAGGCACACAACAACAAGAAGAAACAAAATGGACGCCCGCCTAAAGCGATAAAGTAAACAGCGGCACCGGTACAGTCAGGCACACCTTTAGGTTCAAAGCAGGTAAATCAAACTGTAACTGAAAACTGAACAAACTGAAAAGGACTGTTTTTATTGCATTTATGGTCTTGTGGGAAATATTATGCTCAACACAGCAAGACTGGGTTGGTAAAAAGCTGTTGATCTAGGACATGGGCCGTATCTGTTCAATAGCAAAAGTTACTACAACGGCAGTAGGCCTGACTTTATTGATGTAAAAAATCATATATAATAGCCAATAGGCCTTTACGGGCTAATTGTCATTACATAGTGTTCAACTTTGTAGACTGGTATTTTGTTACAGGTATACTCTTGTGTTACAGTAGTAGGTAAGGGTGTTTGTTAACTCCATACCCCCCAATCCAGTGACAAACTGTAGCTGCAGAATATTTGTACTTTGAGAATCCTTGTTATGTTCTTTTATGGAAGGATTGTGTTTCGCCAACTGTAATTTTGTATAGATTTATAATTTGATGACTATACCAGGTATTGCCTTGTAGAGAAACTTACGCAGAATACAGCTGGTCTGAGTTGGTTATGGTGACCAGCCCATGGTGCAGGTTCTGGTCCTAGGTCGAGTGGTTCATTAGAAAAAAGTTATGTCCGGGGCCATAGGTCTAATCTGTCATGTAAAACGACCACAAAGTCAGTAGGCCTTGCTTTTAGATTGTTTAATATAGTGTGTTAAAGCTTGTAGACTGATATTGCGTTACATGCATTCTCACAGATTACAGTAGCAGGCAAGGAGTTTCGGACCAACCTTGCAGGAAGAAAATACGTTCTTTGATAATCCCTGTTGACACTCTCAAAAGTCGAATATTGTTTTGCCAACTGTAATGTTTACAAATTTGGAATTTTATGACTGTTCCCAGAGTTTGCCAGCATATGTGTGCAATACAGGATGCCTCAGTTTGGTATGCAACAATCCAGTGATAAAGGCTATGGGCTTAATTGGGAACATTTGAGTTGCCATAGGTATGATCTGTTTATTATGACAAGTTATTACGAAGGCAATAGGCCTGATTTAATGTATTGTGAAATGCATTTATTGTAGCCAGTAAGTAGGCTTTAAAGAGTGGATCGTTATTACGCTATTCTGAAGACTGTCCACTGCTATTTCATTACATGGACTCTCACAGGTTAGTTTATTAAGCAGAGGTTTTTTTGTTGGCTACTCTTATGTGATAAACCATTTGAGGTAGAGGGTAAGACCTTCTCAATTGTCTGCCAGACCCTTGCGTGTAAAAAAAACCACAAGCTCAAACTATAGAGAATATTTAGGATAGCCCTCTTCTATTGGTGTGTGATTATTTTATTCTGCTTCTTACGATTTATTGCATACTGTATGATGCAAATGGTTAAACCATTTCTATGATTAACTATATTGCCCTGTGAATAATGCCATTTGGCATGAACATGTGCACCTTTGTCTGAAAATGTGTGCTTCATTGTCTAGGCTGCTGGTCAATCTTTCATTTTCCATTTTCTCCTCTTCTAGGTTCTTTTTAATTTCTTTAGTTTTCCTTTTTAGATCTTGCCTGGCGTTAGCAGCGCGAAATCAATTCAGCCAAAGCTAAACATGCACGCGCACGATGGACAAAGATAGCTGCTCTCGCCATTCAGCCAAAGCTAAACATGCACGCGTACGGACAGTGGGCAGGCCGATGCCATCTTGTTTGAAGTAGCGTGGCCTTTCACGGCCGAGCTTGTTAGGTCTCGCCTGGTACGAGTACGGAGGGACAAAAAAATTGCACGCGCACTTGGACAGCCCGACACCATCTGTGTTTACTGTAATTGGCGTAGGGATGTGCACACGAGTGCGCATGGCAGCTTGCTTTTGCTTCCCCCCCTCCCCCTTATGTGCGCGCGCGCACGCATGGTGGTGTGCTTTCACTTCCCCCTCCCTCACCACTTCTAAAACACCGCCTTTATCTCGCTCCCCGCCCGCCCCTTTGCTGCTTTAACTCGCTCCCAAGAATACCAGTCTGCAGCCTTTCCTGGTTGTTTTGCACACAACCTCGAGCCCTCACATGGTCCCTGAGTGGCCACTTGCAGCGCTCTATAGCAGCTCCCCGCACCAGCCACTCACATGAACGTGCCTGCGAGTGGTGCATTTAAAAGACCCAGTTTTCTGAGTATCGCGTAAGTGGAGAACAAGCATTTTGGTCCTATACTCCTCTCGCTCCTCCACCTTCACTTAGTTTAATCTCGCTGAAGTGTGGGATGTGATGGGAAAGCAGAGACCTTCATTCAAATGTAGCACTTTGAGGCGGCACATGAGGCGGCACATGGTGAGCATTCCTCTGCCTGGCTGAAGTTAACTTGAATGGGAGGGTCTGCAGGCCCCGCCGGCTGGTGCAGTGACACTGGGGTGCAGTATTTCTAAACTGGGCCGTTGGAAGCAACCGCCCTCTCATCCGAGGGCCTCTCAACCGTCACTCTCCCAACTCCTCTTAAGATGAACCCGCTCCGGGCCCTCCGATAGCCAAGCTTCCGCTCCCAGCCCTCCGATAGCCAAGCCTCTGCTCCCGGCCTCATTAGAAGAGGATGCGGGCTCTAGCAGAGCGTCTGCAGGTGACAAGGCTTTACTGAGTAATTAACCCCTTGAAGCGAGTGCACTGTTGAGAAAACCCCACTGATAGCCATGCAAATTAGCGACCTGGAGGCAAACTCCGCTCTCTGAGCAGGGCTGAGGTGCAATAATTGGCTGGAATAACAAGCATTGAAAATGAAATAGGTCTCACCTTTTATTAAGTTAAAGCCATGTGCTTTGCTATACAATACCATTAGCACATCAAATGGCTTTAACTTAATCAAAGGCGAGACCTATTGCATTTTTAATGCTTGTTGAGTATCTTGTAGCTACCGAGACAGCCCTATCAGGCTACCTGCCTGCCCCTGATTTCATCTGCTGTGTGCTCAGTGGCAGCTCCTCCGCTAAGGAGGAGGAGCGTCGCCCAACTGATTTTCAACAGTATAAGGAAAAGTAAAATGAAAATAACAAAGTTATGGGTGCAGCAGCTTTGCCTGATTAGGTGGGGCAGGGCTGTTCTTCTGACAGAGCAGGAGAGGAGTGGTTTTCGCTCCCTGAGGTCGCATGAATATTTGGCTGGCCCTTTTGGGCCGGCCAAACATTCATGCACACTTAGCATGTTCTCCACCCAGGCTGCATTACAGCCTGGGTGGAGAACATGCCTAGGCTCCCTGTCCCCGTCTGAGCACCGAACCATTGGCTCGGGGGGCCTCAGTAATGATGCTTCTGTTCCGTGTTCTGGCCAAGAGAGACTTAGTGAGGAAGGACGTGGGGAGGAGGTAAGTTTAATTTTTATTTTTTTATTTACCCCTTGTTCCCTGTCGCTACCGATCCGTGCCCGCAACCACTGTGTGTGCTGCAACCTGTGCAGCCATAATTTCTAAACTGGTCACTCCTCTCGGAATGGTATTGTCCAAAGCATTCAAGTGTTTAACCGTTCCAAGATGACTAGCGTGTTTAGAAGCATTGTATTTGGCCACCTTGATTGACTCAGTACAACAGTGATGCACTATACGCAGGGCAGTGTTTACTGTGCAGCTATCTTGGCATGGTGGTGTGTATAGTGTATACTTGTTTTTACAGCTTCAAGATGACCAACACATTGCTTTTAAATGTACATACAATACCTTTGCAAAATGGCCAGCCCATACTATGCTTATTTTTATTTGTGTATTGCAAGCATATGCCTGCCAAGTTTGTGGTGGCATGTTTTCTTATTTCTGCTTTTATTCTTTTAATTTGTCTTCCTTATGCTTGAGGGAGTTTGTCTTTTATTGCGGACGGGTAAATGCAAGAATAAATCAAGAGGTGCATATATGTATTAGCGCACTATGAGTGATAGAGTGGTTGCCTGATGATTTATTAACTACCTTAACTCCTCAATGACTAGAGATACTTGAAATTATAAGCCGGACCTATTGGCATTGCCAATGCTTGTATTTTGTCTTTTACAGTTGCGTGGAGTCAGCAGATTTTTTTTGTTAACTTTTAAAATGGTGGAACAAAATTATGATGTAATTTGTATGTAAACCAACTGTTCATCCTGATCTTACATCACGTAAATGTCACAGGTCCCTTGCATAAAATGTTTGTAATTGAAGTGTTGAATAGTATCTCCATGTACCCTTTACAAAGCATGTTCATGAGGAACAATTGATACCTACAAGTAGATTAATGCTTATATTCATGTTCATAGGGCGAGCTGTGTTCAGCTTATCTATTTGCACATGGTGAGTTAGTGTTTTGCATATGCATCTACATGCCTGTTAGTTCTGTTCATGCAAGCATGCATTTGAGGTGTACCCTCTGGATGAGTACCTCTCACCATGTCATTATGGACACTCTTTTCACCTGCATAATATTGATTTCAGGTGTTGTAGTCTAATGGAAACAAAATAAAAATACATTATCCAGAATGCGTTACGCTATCGCACAGAGCCAGGACTGACAACTATGACCCTAATGACGTGAACAGATGTGTTCGCTCAAGTACTGGAGGGTGAGCAATATATGACTTTCAAGCATATAAGCTGCTTTATAGTGCAACTTTGTGGTTGACCTTGGACTTCAGTACACCTGCTGTAAAACCTACCACTCTAGTTGATTCGATGTCTATTGCATCCATGTACTTATGTTGAGCTTACCTTTTTGAATAAGCATTCACATAGATTGAGTTGTGAATAGCGATAACCTTGAGCGTATGCTTTTCTAGCTTACTGGTGTGAGCTGGTTTACGGCATTTAAAGGTAGGTCTGAACTTTCCTGTGCTGGATTTGATCCTTTCACTGCTGCTTGAAGGCGAGGGCCCTGGTGCTTGTCGGATTGTAGGGCACAGGCTGGTGTTCGCGTTTCTCTTTGCTGTCTGAGGGCCCATATGTTTTGGGACTACTCTTAATAATGGTCCATCTGATTCAGGTTTAAGTCTCTGATAGCTGCTGGCCACAGAATTTGGGTTTACTACTGGTCCCAGCCCTCGCTACAGATGGAATGTGCGAGTTCAAGTGTGCTATTGGGGTCCATGTTCGCTGAAGGCTAATCTTTTCTGATTAACTTCACACCTGATCTTGGGCTCAGGGGTGTGATGCTCTGGTTTTAATCACCTACCTGTTGCTGGCAGGCTGGGTGTAAGGTTTGTTGACTTGTTTAAACCTCTTTACTGCCTGCAGGCACATGGACACCCCTGCTAAGTCACTGTGCACTTGTTTCAGCCAGGGAGCTGAGGCTTGTTGTGTGGTTTTCTAGGACCTTGCACTCACGGGCCATGCATAACATTGCTGTTTTAATGAACTTTACATTTTAAAAGGTTCTAATCTGCTATGATAGCTAAGAGAAGTTTATTCCACCATCTGGACCAGAAAACTGTGTCCTTCCAGGCTTTGCCTTGCATCTTGGTGATCAAAATCTTCGTAGAAATGCTCAACACAGATTCTAACGGGCACATTACATTACCTGTTAAGGGGTTTCAGGAGATAAGTCCAACCTGTGTACGAAAAAATCCTATGGGTGAAGGCAACAGTTTTTTAATTTGAGGCCCATGGCTCTTGAAGTCTTTGAACATGCAGGGGTGTTATCCTGGCTCAGATTTAGTTGAATAATGGCCATGAATGCCATATTTTGGACTTTTTAAAAAATGTATTTTAATTTAAATATTTTTATTTTATTTTGATCATAATACAAAACAAAGCATGAATACACCGTACATTACGAATTTTCCTCCATAGTGAGGTATCTATCGGAACAGAAACTCTGCTGTTGGACCCACGGTTTAGTTTGAGCCCTTTGGGTCTAATAGGAACATTCAGCGATCTGTATAGTGCATTCAGGCACCCACAGTGGGATAAACAATACAACATTCAACATGTCTCCTGAGGCCTTCCTCGTTGTGAGTCCCCATTTTCCTCGTCCCCTTCCACTTCCAGATTGTAATAATCTATCCATGGCCCCATATTTTACGACATTTTCGTGGACCATCCCAGGCTTTATACGTAACTTGTTCCGCCACCATATACAAATCAAGACTTGCTCTCCATTCTTTCAGAGTGGGTACTTTCGGGGCCCCCAATATCTAGCTACATCTCGATATTTTGGACATTTATTAAAACGTTTTAATGGAGTGTGATGGGATTCCAATGTATAAGGTGTTTAAGACACTGTGGACAAAATGGTGGCTGTACTCTGTGGGGTTCAATTTTGGGAGTCTACTATTCAGTGCTCCTCACAACTGATACTTGCTTATTTAGAGCTTAAGAGATCTGACATTTCAGTGGCCATTGCATTCTGCCCCAGAGAGAGACCAGGTCTGGCCAAGAGCAAACAATAGCATGCTCCAAGTACATGAAAAGCTCCGTTTTGGTCCTATTTAAAGTTAATCGACACCACAGTCACTTAAGTGCATACATCAAGAGAAATCAGAAACTCGGAGGTAACCATGGATTCAAACCTATCCTGGATATCGCATATCAACAAGGTCACTTAAGAGCACCTTCTACGTAATAAACAGTGTTGCATTTTCTATTTCTTGGATATACAAGAGCTACAGGCAGTCCTCTCACTCGTAATGCCCAAGCTCAACTATTGCCAACAGCCTATACCTCGGAACATCCAGTTTCATCATATGCAAAATGCATTCAATCCAAAATGTTGCTGGAAAAGTTTTTTCCAGCCTTCACTAAAATTATGCATGCCTCCAGTCCTGGAGCCACACCATTTGCTATATTTTGCTAGAAGAGCAGTGATCAAGGCACTCTGCATTACTCACAAGGTCTCCTAATGAAAAGGAGCGCTTTACCCACAACTTAAATTCAAGCAATACAAATAAAACTGGACACTTAGCTCCAGGCTTGCACCATGGATTATAATACCACTTTACTATAAGAAATCTGTAGGAAGCACTGCTTTCTCAGTAAAAGCTGCCCAGGTCTAGAACTCACTACCAGACAAGATTCAAAGAATTCAGGAGCATACACACTCCAAACATACCCTTCAAATAGCAGTTGAAAACATGGCTATTTCCAAAATAGGCACATCATCCCGCAACCTTGGGCTAGAACCTGGAAAGATAATCCTACATTCGTCTACAATCTTGTCCATCACCCAGTACTATACCAGCCCATAATTCAGCCATTACAGCTGAACAGGACATAGCTTGTAGCCCTAACAGGCAAACGCTTCAGTGCCCCACACAGGGGTAGTAAGCTCTATATAAATGCTGCAGTACAATCGAATACAATCAGTTGTACTCTCCTGGGCACAAAGTCTATCCTTTCTCACCATAAAGCCCCTCCATTTAAACCACCATCTTATGTCATCAAGATAATATAGCTGACCTCATTAGATCGATCAATCAGGCTTTTGTTAAGCGTGACTACTCACCCGTAACGTTCTCAAGGCGCTGGGGGTGAGGGGCGTGCAGGTTCCAGTCCCTCAAGGAGGGGGTCCGTCGAAGAGCCAGGTTTTGAGGTTTCTCGCGAAGGTGGGGAGCAATGTTGTCTGTCTGAGGTGGAGCAGAAGGGCGTTCCAGGCTTTGGCCGCGAGGAAGGAGAGGGAGCGGCCTCCCGATCTGTTTTTTCTGGTGCGTGAGACCTCGGCGTAGGAGAGTTGGGCTGATCGTTGGATCCTTTGGGGTGATTGGGAATTGAGTTGGTTGTTCAGGTATGCAGGTCCGGTGTCGTTTAGGGCCGTGTGTGTGTGGGTGAGCATCTTGAAGGGGACTCTTGGCTCGATGGGGAGCCAGTGGAGTGTGCGCATGTGCTGAGAGATGTGGCAGTGTTTTGGCAGGTTGAGGACCAGTCTTGCGGCGGCGTTCTGGATGTTGTGTAGCTTGCGGGTGATGTTTTTGTTCCGGATTAGAGTGTTGCCGTAGTCAAGTCTGCTGGTGACCAGGGCGGGAGTAACTGTCTTTCTGTGTTTGAGGGGGAGCCATTTGAAGTTCTTTCGTAGTAGGCAGAGGGTGTGGAAGCAGGAGGATGAGACTGAGTTAATCTGACTGTCCATTTTGATCTTGGAGTCTAGGATGATTCCCAGGTTGCGTGCATGGTCCGTAGGGGTGGGCGGGTTTCTACGGGCAGCGGGCCTCCAGATGTTGTTCCAGGCATTGGGGTTTGGGCCCATGATCAGTACTTCCGTCTTGTTGGTGTTTAGTTGTAGGCAGCTGTTTTTCATCCATTTCGCGACTGTTTCCATGCCATCTCGGCAGTTGTGTCTGGCGGTGTTGGGTTCGTTAGGGAGAGGATGAGTTTGGTGACGTCTGCGCGTGACACAATGTTGAGTCCGTTGGTTTTGACGAGGGGGGTGAGCAGAGTTATGTAGACGTTGAAGAGAGCCTGGCTGAGGGAGGATCCCTGAGGAACTCAGCAGGTCGTTGGTGTTGGGGCCGAGAGGAACGGGGGAGGTCTGACCCGCAGCGTTCTGTCTGAGAGGAAGGAGCTGATCCAGTCGAGGGCCTTGTTCTGGATCCCTGCGTCGTGGAGTCTGTAGGTGCGGTGAGAGACTGAGGTTAGGTGACTAGGGTGTACTGCATTGAACCTTCTCACTAATGTGCTATGGCTGTCTGGAGCAAGCAGTCTGCCAATAGAGGGCAGGTGGAAGATATTTTCTCTATATTTACTATTGCAGCTCCAGGTGTGCTAAGCTCAGTTTAATACCCTCACCTCATGCTGCACCGTAAAGACCTAGGTATACTGGATTTAACCTTTAGCCTGTTTTGTTTAGACCCTTTTATGTGCTGGGTTTAAACTCCGAACACCTGAGCCCACAGACAGTGGGTATAGGGTTGAGCCCATCAAAACAAGTAGGCCCTGAGCTTGCAGCCTCAATAAGGTGAAATTCCGCACAAGTGTGCACTCTCATTGCAGCCAGCAATGAATGATTGTACTTGCAACCTCCTCTCGGTCGCATCAGGCACATGTGTTCTGGTTCATTCTATCACACCTGGGCTTACACTCTACAACACATTTGGTCGTTTGTCCTGCAGTTAGTAGTGATGGTTGAATGCATCACATATGGGTATTAGGCAGTTTCGTGAGCCCTACATGTGAGGGTGAAGTCGGGGTGGGGGTGCTTGGGGGGGAGGGGGGGGGTGTTAAACCAAGAATTTGGGTTTTCACCATGTAGTGTGAAGGTGAAACCTAACACGTTTGGATCTATACTCAGCATGCAGCTGCAAATGGGCTACACCTTTAGTATGGCATGTTGGCCTCGGCATAAATGATTTGAGAGTAAAAGGTGTAAAATTCCTTATCACTAAGGTGTGTAAACACACCAGTACTGATTGGCCAATCGGCCTGCATCCAGTTTTGATGGAATTAAATCCTCCAACACACCTGAGACCTCGCCTTGTAGTTTGTGCTCATTTGTTTAGCAAGTGATGTTGCTCAAAAAGTACTGAAATTGAAGTGACCACAAAAGAGCGGTTGTCTTGCAGCCCAAAAGTGTTGCACCAGTCTGGACACTTAGTTATCAGCATTTGCCAGCAGCCGTGGCGATGGTGGATGGTATGAAGCCCATCTAGATCCTCGACTTTAAGTCGGGACGGGACGGGGTGCAATTCCATGTCTCTGAGGCCATCAGTTTGGGTGGGGGTAGGGTGTAAAAGGGAGCCAATACTAGAGTATGTAGCTCCTCAGCAACCAATGAGAAAGCTAAAGTAAACTCGTATACCCCCTCGTCCTATAGATACCGCTGAAAGGATTAGCATCCCCCTCTGCACGTGTGATGAGTTTAACAGGTGTTAACCCTCTCGCTGCTGGCTGTATGTCCGCGTTTAATGAGGGGGTTTAGTTTGAGGGCTTTAACACCCTAATTGCTGGCTGAAATCGAACCCTAAAGGTGCTCAATATTGAACTCTTTTACAGGGCACTGCCCTCCAAGGACCCCTGCTTGCTGGTTTACACTAGGTCCCTAAGGTGGTTTAACCCTTCTCGCGGGCGGCTGCTAACTGGTTGTGGTGTTTAACAGCCTCACTACTGGCTATGTATGGGCTTCGGTGTGCGCAGTTAAAGTCCATCACTTTTGAGGACCCAGGTGTGCGATACTTAACCCCTCTCTGTTGGCCGCAGGACTAAGGCCTTGTGTTTGTCCCTCTGTTGGGTACCCTCCCCCATCCTCCTGCCTGGCTGCCAACTCTGCCTGTCACTGTCTCCATTACATGGATGAATGGGCTTTTGTAATGAAAGGAGATGAATGTGATGGGGGTGGGGGCCGGGAGAAGCCTGCAGCACATATTCGCTGTGCAGAGGAGGTTATACGATCGTTAAGGCCGACATCTTTTACCGTACGCTGGTCTTTTTGTTACTGGTTATGCTGTTCATGACTGGTTATGTTTTTGTACTAGCTCAAACCCTGCTACAAATCTATCACTCAAAATACTCCTCTCAAAGGCCCTGTCCTCCTGAAGCAGACATATCTCCG
This sequence comes from Lissotriton vulgaris, assembly GCF_964263255.1. Lineage (NCBI taxonomy): Eukaryota > Metazoa > Chordata > Amphibia > Caudata > Salamandridae > Lissotriton > Lissotriton vulgaris. The sequence goes on from NC_141693.1 coordinate 1,227,907,867, forward strand.
TGGTTAACCCGATCATATGTGCTGAGACGACCGAGCAGTGCCCCTGGATACTGAGCCAACACTCGGATTATCCAGGAGTTTCAGCTCCCATGCAGCAAAGCTCGCTCTGCCCTCAGACAAAAGAAGAAAAAAGCTACATTGGTAGCTCAAACTTGGACCTCTTGCCACATGGACCTTTCTGGCCCAGGCCCCAGATAGCACTACTGAAAAGCTATTTAGACAATGATAGAATAAACAAGTATCCCACAAAGCTTCACTATAGAGTAAAAGCACCATATCTTAAAACAATACTTTTTAATTTTGCAAAGAATAATACTCGGTACACGTTTTCTTTGTGTCCACCGGTCTATTAGTTACAAGGAAACATAACTTAAGCGCAGTACCTCCTGCTTGTATATATTCTGTAGCTTATAGGGGAATGTTCTGCTATAAATCTTAGTGTATATTCATTGTTACAGTTATACAGTACTTCTTCCCTGAAATGCAAAGGCAACATTCTATGTACTATATGTTTGATTAGTTGAAAGTTGCAGTTTGTGTTTTATGTGAGTAGTGTATTTCTGTCCTGTGTGATGATCAGAGTAAAGTCTCTGACATTGGTTACTATGCTTTGCATGTAGCGAAGCAACGAAGATTGAGGGTTCGAAAGTATAAACGAAATACTTTTTTTTTTTACATCGGATTTCATTGGAAGTGTGTTGGTTATGAGAGTGGCCTATGTGCCAAGTATATATGTGTTTGGTACCTAACCAAATTCACACCTCATATCATTGTGATCCTATAGCTTCACTTAACGCGTGGAGTGTTGTGAAGTAGAATGAGAGATGTGCCCTTTAGGAAGGGAAGTGTGTAATGGCTTTTGGGGGAATAGCGACATGAACGTCAGTCCACCAAAATGCCAGGGATAGCGAAAGTGACATCAGACACCTTTTAGTTTAACTCGCACACGTTTACACATACACACTTGCATAAACGGCTCTCACCAACCAGTCCGCACACAACATATATTTAAAAGTACTTTTTACTTCCCACGGCTGCCAGTGAGGGCCATATTCTAGCTAAGTGTACTCCATTCTTTATAACATCAATAGTGACTAACATTGTTGACTATTCCTGCAATAAAACACTATCAGAAAACGAAGAAAATAGAGCCGCATCCGACATCCATGGATTTGCCCATGAGTTCCTAGTACTGATTTTGCAATCTGTGGCCAGGGTTCACAAAGGCAGTGCCAGGGGGTAACAAGGGGCACGGCAAAGGTTGCAGCTGCGATCCCTAAATGACATCCATGACTGTTGGTCCGGGGTCCTTTGGTCCATACTTTCCTTGCCTGGTGTGTATTTATGAAATAAAAAGAAGCCCAGTTTAACAGGTGTCGCAGGCTTAAAATATTGGAGCTATCCCATCCTTGTCCATGGTAAATCCTACTTCGCCTCTCAAGTAAGCATCTTGCCGTTTTAGATCTCAGACAGTAGGAAATTATAACATCAGTAATTACCAAGATGAGCCAATGGACTAAGTTTTTTTTTTTTTAAACTTTATTTTTGGTGCAGACAATGATAGCATATAACAGTTGCGTCAACAGCCACAGGAAATCAACAACATTATGTCATAGAAAATTTTTCTGTATACACGGCCCATCAGCCCACAACCCGAGGGCCGGGCGGCGGTAGCTGGTAGCGTAGAAGCCAGGTCCTGAACCTAGCCCTGTGACTTCACGGCAGGATATTCTGATCTGCTTTTCTCTCGAGTTTCTTTAATACAGGTTACCCCCCAACTCCCCAAAGGAACCCCTCCCCCCAAAACTTCGGCATTCATGACTAAAACATGTGTACACAGGTCGTTCACCTCATTATGGCACTCCTATTGGCAGGCATAGCAGTGGTCGGTACGTACATTAGGAATGACGCCTTGAGACACAAAACACAATACTTCCCAGTTGTAACCTACATGTGCGTGTGCGGTCAGACACTCCCCCAACTCACCGGTCTCCCCCACCCTCTCCACCGCCCTCACCGTCCTCATCCTCAGACTCTGTACCTCCAGGGATGAACAACTCCGCACTCGTACCATCCGAATCTTCGGCTGCCTCACCCAGCACTCGCATCATTCTCCACGCAAGCAGGTCGTCCTGCAGTTTTTCATCTTTACGCACAGTCTGCATAAAGGGTTCCTCCGCCAGGGACCATTCCCCCACATCCCTAAGCCAATGTGACATCTCCGGGGCCCTCTGTCCCATCCACGTGATGGCCACCCTCCTCCTCGCCAGTACTAGAAGTAGCTGTAACATCTTGTAGGGCAGAGTACACTTCCTGGGCTTGGGGACTAAGGCTAACAAGCAGTGAAGGGGGGTCAGTTCCATCCGGAGTGCAGTAACTCTGCAAATGTGCGCCACCACCGACTGCCAGAAGGCGTAAACCAGTGGGCAGTCCCATGCTAGATGAAGAAAGGAGGCCCCCGGCGCGCCACATCTAGGGCAGTTATCGCGCTTGTCCGGGGCAATACGCTTCAAAGCAACCGGAGTCACATACGTTCGGTGTAAGAAGTTAAAGTGTGTCAATTTGAACCGTGCGTTGCACGACACCTTCCGGGTGAGTGTACCAATGCGTTTGCGCTGTGTTGGGTCTAAGGCAACCCCCAGGTCAGCCTCCCAGGCCGCCCATGTCGGAGGAACCGGTGGCGTGGAGTCCTGCCGCATGGCTGAGTACAATAGTGTTACCAGCCTCCTGCCCCTACCACAGGATAGGATAATATTGAGGGTATGGGACACAGGGGGCGCATCAGGGAATTGCGGCCAAGTGTCTCGTGCCATTGCATGGAGGCCCCCGTAGTGTAGGAACTGCCCCTCCCCGAACGTCTGTCGCCCGTTCGAAAGATAGGAACGTATAGTTTGGGTAGAGATCTGCCAACAGCTCGCACCCACCCGCTCTCCAGTCATGGAAAGGCATGTGTACCTCCATGTCCGCCACCGGGGCCATGATCCATATCGGCAGCTCTCTGTGAAAGGGGGCCCTTTGTAGGATTTTTTCCACAACACGCTGCCAAATGGCTGCGGTGTGGCGCACTATATATGGCAGCGTCGCATCCGCGCCCCTGCCGTGCATCAGGGCCATCTGTATCGCTCTTTCATCTGCACTACCCGCAAGGAGCCGAAGTTCCCAGGTGTCCGCATCCGCGAACCACCTGGCAGCTGGCAACAGCTGAGCTGCATAGTAGTAGAGGTCGAATCTCGGTGCCTCCAACCCCCCCTCCTCCCAGCTGCGGACCACCGTGTGCAAGGCAACTCTACTACGCCTGCCCGCCCAGAGTAAAGACGTAAGGAGAGTATTAAGAGTGCGGAACATCCGCGGGGGAAGTGGGCACAGCGAATTCTGTAACACATACAGTACCCGCGGCAGCATCACCATTTTCGCCACTGCCAGACGTCCCATCAGGGAGAGAGGCAACGTGTTCCAGAATGCCACTGATTGTTGTAGGGAGTGCACCACCCTGTCCGCATTGCGGGCCAGCAATTGTTCATCCGACGACGCCACCTGTATCCCCAGATAGCGGAAGGCCTCCAGTTCCCACCGCAGACCCAGGTGTGGCAAGTCCCCGCGCGCGTCCACATTGCAACCCGCTAGGGGGAAGATCAGGGACTTCCCTGCATTGATACGCAGGCCCGAAGCTGCGCCAAAACGGTCCAGCAGCTGTAGCAAAGCTGGTAACGCGTCCTGCGGAGACGTTAAATAAAACAGAGCGTCGTCCGCATACAAGGACACCGTGTGGATGTTACTCCCCACTTTGATCCCCCATTGGTCCAATGTGGTGCGGACCTCCACCGCTAATGGCTCAATCGCCAGGGCGAACAGGAGCGGCGAGAGGGGGCATCCCATCTCTCCAACGCCCAGTCCTCCGAGCGTGCGGCCCCAAGTCTGACTCTGGCCCGAGGCGCCCGATACAGTATCTGGATCCATTTGCGAAACACTGGCCCCAATCCCACCTGCTGAAGGACCTCTGAAAGGTATCCCCAGCTAACCGTGTCAAATGCCTTGGCCAAGTCTATCGAAACCAGGACTTGGGGATCTTCTCTGCCGCGTACCTCATGCATAATATGGGTTAATCGCCGCAGATTCATCGCGGTGTTGCGCCCGGGGATAAACCCACACTGGTCCTGGTGGACCAACTGGGCCATGTGCGGTGCCAACCGAGTGGCTAAGAGTTTGGTTAGGATCTTGACATCCGTATTAATCATTGTGATAGGGCGGTACGCCGCGGGGTCACAACCATCACCGCCCGGCTTTAGGATCATGCAGATCTCGCCCTGGTACATCGTGGGCGGGAGAGCTCCATCCTCCAGTGCTGTAAGAAAGACCTGGAGGAGGAGGGGGCCGAGGACGTCTCCGAATGCGTGGTAGAACTCGGAAGGAAACCCGTCTCCTCCTGGGGATTTCGCCGTCGGTAGGCTGGCCATAGCCACCCGCACTTCGTGGAGGGTCAAAGCCCCATCTAATTCTTCCGCTGCTTCGCTCGGAAGGGCTGGAAGGGCCACTCCACGGAGGTAAGACTGATAGGATGCTTCCGTGACCAGCGGATCCGCCGTATACACCTGCTGCAGGTGGGATTTGAGAATCCGCAATATACCGGACTCCGAATGCACCATGTTCCCGTCAGGGCCCCTCAGGGCCAGTATCCGAACCGGTGCCGATTCTTTCCTCAATATCCAGGCCAACAATCGGCCGGATTTGTCCCCTTCCCTGTGGAGTCGCTGTCTGAATTGACCCAGCGTGTATCTGTCGAGGCGCGTAAGGATATTGTGGACTTGCTCCTGGGCTTCCCGCTCCAGGGCCAGTTCCGGTTCCCCAGGATCTGGTGAGGCCTGGCGAGTCCGCAGGGTGTCTTCAGCCTCCCTCAGTTCGCGGGTCAGCTGTCGGCGGACCCCATAAGTAAGAGCCATGCATTCCCCTCGCACCACCGCCTTCAGTGCGTCCCACCTCGTTGACAGAGGCACGTCGTCCCCCTCCCAGTTGAGGTCTACGTAGTTGGTGAGTGTAGTCTGCACATGATCTCTACCCAATGGGTCCTGCAGTAAGTCCGCAGGCATCCGCCATGTACGGGGGCGGCTGGGCTGGTCGATGTCCTGCGTAGCGCACAACACCGGGGAGTGATCAGACAGGAAGCGGGCCAGATGGGTGACCTTTAGGGAATACGACGCGTCTATATTCGCGGCGAGGACCCTATCTAGTCTGCTATGGGTGTCGTGTGTAGGAGTGTAGCAGGTGTACAGTTTCTGCGACGGGTGACTCTGACGCCACACATCTACCGCTCCCAAGTTCGCCATGACCTCGCGCAGTCTTGCCGTCATGCGAGGTTTCGTCCCCGCACGGGGAGGATGTCTGTCTAGGACCGGATCCAAGACACAATTAAAGTCCCCGAACCACAGGAGAGGGCTGTCCACGTCCGACACTAAGACGTCTTGCATTTGTGGGTAGAAGGTCGCATCGTCTACGTTGGGTGCGTAAGTATTAAGGAGTGTAAGGTCCCTGCCATTCAACTTCACTCTCAGCAGCAGGTATCTGCCCTCGATGTCCGCCTCTGCATACTGTACTGCAAGGGGGACCCCGGGTGCCACCCAAATCAAGACCCCACGCGCATATGTCGAAAAGGAAGAGTGAAAGACCTGACCCCCGCCATTTTTTAGCCAGCTTTTGCGCCCCCTCCTCATTCAGATGTGTTTCTTGTAAACACGCAATCGAGATGGCATGCCTCCGGAGGAAGGACAGGACCCTATAACGTTTGGTACAAGTGCCCAACCCACGCACATTCCACGTTAAGAATTTGTATCCCATTTTTCCAGTAAGTGCCCCGCCGGGCCATGTAGTCTGCCGCCAAAATGCCGCCTCCTAGGGGCCTGAACAGTGATACACATGATGCCTATACCAACATTTTTAAACAGTACCCCCCCATCCACCCCCCCCCCCCCTCAACGTTGCAACATTAGCAGAACACTTCCCCCTCCCCCCACCCACAAGCAGGATAATGACAACAACCCAACCTGTCAACCCACCCTTCCCCCGCTGGTGCCAGGACGTGCACAGCCTCCCCACACACCCCTCACAACCCATCACACACCCACACAACAACAAACTGCATACCCCCCCCCCAGCTCCCTGCAAGGCCCAATGCTCACAAGATGTACGCCCGGCTCCGGCCCAGCCGTAGTCGACCATGCAGGACCAAGTCCGACAATAGCGCCCCCGCCTCCCAAAAAGCAATCAGTACCCACATTGCAAATCTACTGGCCTCCGTTTCTCCCCATTATGTAAAGTCTGGTGGCTCCGGGTACAATGTCTCACCAGTGTCCACCTATACCCCTCTCCACCCCGAGAGCCGCGGCAGCCATCCAATGACAAAGTACATAGGGCTTCTACATCACCTCAGGGTGGGCCATTCACCTCCAGGGCCCCAGCTCCCCCAGTCTCCTGAATCACCAGGTCCGACGGTGCCATGTCCCTCACCGCAGCTGGTATCGTGTCCGGGACCAGGAGTTCCACAGGTTCCAGCGGATTTTGAGACTCCGCCTCGGCCCCCTGCAACAGGGGTTCCAGGAGCATTCCGCCATCAGGCCCCACCGTGATTCTAGGTTCCTCCGTGTGCTCCGACGTGGAGCGTCGTCTCCGTCCGCCTCGGGGCCTCCGCTGCCGCTGGGGACGGCTCCCCCAAGTCTCCTTGGACCCACCACGGGCCCCCGGTGGAACCCCATCTCCCCTAACCTCCAGCCATTCCCAAACTTCCTCCGGCGATTCAAAGAAGTGCGCCTTACCCTGAGCCAGCACCTTAAGTTTGGCGGGATATAGCAACATATATTGTAACTGCATCGCCCGGAGCTTCTGCTTAACCCCCAGAAAGGATTTCCTCCTCTCCTGAACCTGGTGGGTATAGTCTGGGTATATTGAAATCCGGCTATTTTCAATGGCCAGGTCCGGGTTCTCCCTTGCTGCTCGCAGGATGCAGTCTCGATCCCGATAATTCAATATCTTGGCAATCAGAGCTCGCGGCGGGGCCCCCGGTTGTGGGGGAACCAGGGCTCGATGAGCTCTCTCGATAACCAACACTTCTGAGAGACCCTGTGGGCACAACTTCGCCCTAATCCATGCTTCCAGGAAGCGTTCAGGGTCTCCAGCCTCCAGCCTCTCCGGGACTCCCAGGACTCTAATGTTGCTGCGACGCGCCCTCCCTTCTGCGTCCTCAGCTCTCCGTTCCAGGGCACCAGTCGTAGCCGTAAGTTGCGTGACCGTCTTCCGGAGAGAGGCCACCTCCCCCTGTAGCTGCTCGATGTTAGCCTCCGCATCTGTGACTTTGTCCGCCACCTTACGGAGGTCCGTTCGCAGGAGATTGTCGATGGAGACTGTTTCAATTTGCCTCTCCAGCGCTGAGTGGGAGCCCTGAATAGCCTTTAGGAGTTCCGCACGGGAGGGCTCACCGGAGTCCTCGGGCTCCTCATCCTGGCCCTATTGACGTGTAATCCTCTGGGGCGGCAGCCTTTGCGTGGTGTACTGGGTGATCGTATTGGCCTGCGACGAGCGGGACGCCCTGTCTTTACGCATCCTCAGGATGATCCTAGTGCGGGGATGGCCCGCCTGTAGAGTAGCAACAAGTCCACCTCCACCCAGCCGGTGGCAAATTCCGCAGGGAGTCGCGCTCGAGCTCTCACTCTTGTGTAGTCAGCTGGGCGACCCCACTCTCCCAACACTTCCGTCACAGGCAGGTCGCAGGGACCGCGGGCACAGTCAGGAAGCTTCTTGCACCGGCAAGGGGGTTTCCGGCAACTACACCCCACCAGCGGGGCGGCGCGATCTCGTCGTGGGTCCCTGTGGCCTCCAGCGGGGGCGGATCCCGTCCCTTCGTCCAGTCGAGCCCCACAGGAAGCAGGCCCTTCTATGCTCCGCACCCGGCCCGTGCGGGTGGCTTAGTTCTTATGCCCCGATCACCCAGCCAGTGGTCAGGTAGGAGGGGGGCCCCTCAAGGCGCTCTGCTCCGGCGCTGCAATCAGGAGTCCAGCCTGCACCCCTCAACCGATATGACCTCCAGTGGCCCGGGGCCTCCTCCAAGAGTCAATGGGGGCCCTCGCCCCCTTCTCCCCGCACTTTAGGAGGCAGGTAGGCCCGGAGGAACCAGGACGGCACCACACAGACCGTCAGGGGCTCAATGTTGGTGCTTGCCCCGTCTGCGCCGCTCGCCTGTGCTCTCCTGGGCCCCCAGCCTGCTCCTACCCCACTGGCACACAGTTCCTGCCGGGACCCCGATCAGCAGGCTCTGCCGGTCACTCACCGCCTCCCCAGTCCGACGGCCGACTTCAAGATGGCGGCCCGGTGGGGGGAGGGGCACGCACTGGTCCTCGGCTCCCTCGTCGCTCCTCCGGTCAAGGAGAACCGACCGTCCCCCAGGCAGGCAGCGGCACAGCCGGGCAAGCGCACTTCAGGGCTCCCACACGGATCCGGGGCCCCCTGACCTGTACTCGGGAGCCGCGGCCCGCTTCTCCGGGGCTGAGTCTCCTCCCGGGGCGTCCCTCGGTCCAGCGCCGCTCAACACGCCCTCGCACACGGCGTCGTCCCCCGGGTCAAGGTCCAGACCCGGGACAAGCTCAGTGACCGCTCTGCAGGCCATCCGCAGTACGTCAGGATACGGACTCCCCCGGCCGACCAGGCCCCGACCGCGGCCTCGCGTAGGCTCGGCGGCCGCACCGGATCACCGGAGTTGCTCCGCGGTCCCACCGCCACTCTCGCCGGCTGAAAATCGGCAGGGGTGTTCCCCGCAGCTTCAGGGATTCCTCCGGACTGTCAGGGCTATTCACCGGAGCCTGGGCAGGATCACATACAGGATTTTACGGGTCCGCAGGACGGGAGCTGGCAGAGCTCACGTCCTGTCGGCCATGCTGCTTGGCCACGCCCCCCGCCAATGGACTAAGTTAGAATCCTAAAAAGGTCCATTCAATTTTCGATAATTCGAGGTAGATCAAATGATCACCATGGAGTTAGGTAATAGTAACATCTTTTTGCCAGACCCTACGGCAGTAGTGATAAAAGCGCTAGCAATAGCTGGGTCTATAATGGCCCAGGGGCGAAAGGTAATATAGGAAACGCCATTGTTGGCGGGAGATCGCATGTCAGAAATTGCTGGGCTCTCATGAATCAGTCAATGGGACTAGATGGGTAGCTCTTACATAGGAGACAGCTGGGGGAGAGATGCATTACTGTCATTTAGCAATCCAGCTAAAGGTTTAAGTAATCTCCAAGACAGTACTTCGGATATCTTCCGGTGAAACAAGGGTTATTTAAATATGTGAAGTTGGCGATTGGACAACTTTCTAAGTGTTCCTGATTGGAGAACCCACTGCCTGACAATGTGCTAATAGCAGGTATGCATTGTCAGCATATAGAAGACTGAAGAATACTGCCTCACATATGCTGGCTAATTTGATGGGTAAATAGGGATTTATCTTTTCGAGATTTAGTAGAAGCTGATTGGCAGGAGGTGCTGGCATATCCTAGGGACTTAGCCATCCTGGCGGGGTTTAGACTCCTATGATTTAAAATTATATAATTTAAAATTATATAATGGGTATACTAGTTATTCCATGACCCAGCTGAAGTCCTTTGGAGATGGTAGCTCATTCCTCTGTTGCATAAATGCAGACAAAAGGGCAACTTTTATATGTATGTGCTAGACCGGTGCCCTGGCAATCGCGACGGTTCTTAACTGCATCTGCCACTCAGGTTAACTGTGTTGGGTGTCTGGCACAATATTGGGAGCACGAGACATCAGACTATTGCTGGATGTGGCACCTACGGTGGCCTTACGAGATATAGTTCAGAAATGTTTGTTTGGCTCTTCATCATGGAGCGGCCATGCAAGTACCCTAACTGGAGAGGCGAAACAAGTGACCTACTCTAACTAGTGGGGGCTGCCATGGCAAATTAACAAAATATGAGGGACATAGTATTTAGGCAGTCTTCTAGATGGACGGAAGGTGTCGATTTGAGCATTGAAGCATTATGTGGGAGATAATTATGTCGGACACACAGTCCTTGTGTAGATGTATTGGGTCACTACTAAGGAATTCATGTGTAATACAGTATATTTTTGTGAAATACTTTTTGTTAGATGCAGCAAAGTAGTTCTTTTTTACGGGTGGGGTTTGTGCGGGGGTATGTCTATACTGTTCAGATTTTTTTTTATTGTAACATCTTTATTACGTTACTGTGTCACATGGTAAAGCACTATACGAGCAACCAGATAATGTGTTTACTTATTGGCTAACTAGTACCAAAAAAGAGCTGGCTCTAATCAGTAAGGCTGAGCACTCAGAACAACATAACATAAAGATATGCCAAAACTGATATGACAATTTCAAACATTATTTGGCTTCCAGAGAAGAAAAACTATTCTCAACCGGAATTTGTTAATTAATAGCTATTAATTAGCAAATTCCGGTTGAGAATAGTTTTTCTTCTCTGGAAGCCATTTAATGTTTGAAATTGTCATATCAGTTTTGGCATATCTTTCTATTCTGTTTATGTATTGGCTAAAGCACCCTCTGCCCTACGCTATAAGGATATTGGAAGTCACTGAAGTTATGTGATCGTTTAGAGGAACAGAGCTAAAGGCTGACATTTGATTAGGTCACAGTTTTTTTTTTTTAAAGTTTTTTTTTAGTTTATTTACAGTATGCTCTTTACATGTGATAGCAGGCATGTCAACTCCATATAATATGTGGTGACGCTGCATAGCCCTGCCTCAAGCCCTCTCAAGTCTCGGTTTCTTGCGTTTTCCCCCCTTCAAGAGACCATCCCCAGGGAAAAGTGTTTGAAATGTGTACCATTCAAATCAACCTGCCAGTGTGCTGTGTTTGGTAATTTAAAAGTCACGTAAACTGGAAATGGGCTACAATATTCGGTAACCTGCAAAAATATTTTTGTTTCCTTGCAGCAGTGCACTAAATAAACATGTAACCGCATGGGTCTACTTATTAAAGTAAATTTCTTGGCGAATAAAGTTTAGAAGATAGGGTCCTGAGACATTGTTTCTTCCCGCTATTTGCTGAAGTGGCAGTGGTATTACTGCTTAGTGACTGGACATCACATTATTTGCTGGCCCTGGCAGCTGCCATTTCAACTCTTCTGTGATAAGTTATTTAGTGTATTTTCTTTCATGGCGAGGTTAGTGATGTCCTACACAGACAGTAATACGGAAATTTGATTCAAGTGTTTACAGTTCTTGCAGGCTATCATGAATTATTTATAGTAGGGTGATATTGCAAGTCTTATAACAGTTAAGTGACCATACAGAGGCACAAAGTCAGGGGCCAAATGTTTTATATGAGTATGGAACTTAAGGTCTTTTTTAAATATTTTTAATTGCACAGTTGTGGGGGGTGTGGTCTGTCTAGTATCAATCAGGAGTTTGTATAGCACAGCTACTCACCCATGAGAGTCTCAAGGCGCTCCGAGATATGCCGATTTATTCCACACATTTCTTCTGATTTCCTTGACAGAATGGATTTCACGTCAGTGGTGGCATATGTCCAAAGAGGGCGGCATAGAAAAGGACCCTCCTGAATTGGGCATCTTCAGCCCATGAATAATTAAACCTGTTGGTTCTTCTCTTTATTTTTGCAAGTCGTATAGTATATTGTGCTTTGAGCTTTTTGGGTGTCTGAAAGATTCTGTAATCCCATGTATGTGATGCTAATATATTAATTTATGTACATCTTAGGTATCTCGATAAGACTAGAAGAATGACTTCACTTCCATGATAGCGCCAGAATTGATAGCTGCTGCAGTTTTCCTGCTGCCTGAAGAGGGGGCCGGAGCATGTAATGAGGATCCCTAGACAAGTGAGTATTGAAGTGGGTGGAAACAATGTGCTGCTGGTCGGATTTGAGGCACTAAGTAATAGCACTGTGTTGCTCCCACTAACGGAAGAGTTGGTTCCTGGAGTGCTTAATAGGCAATATGACATACTTTGGAAGAGCTAGGAGTATGTCCTAGATATGTTAAAATGATTGCTACATTGATGATTTATCCTGTACTAGTGTTGTGCCATCAGGGGTGGCTCAAGTTTGAATTGACTCAATTGTGTGTATGTCTCCGTTTTAGAATGGCAGTGTTTCAGTTATATGTATATAGTGGTTCTATGTCAGAGCTGTTGGTAATTTGGTGCTGAATTCCGCTAAAGGGTCTACAAATCCAGAATGGCTAGTGAGTGTATTTGAGTCCTGGTATAGGAATCGGTGCAGCTTTGGATAGACATTGGAATATGGATATGCTACATTAGCCTTAATAACGACTGTCATAATTGAAGAGATGTGCCAGTTTCTATACTAAAATTGCAAGTGTGAAGGAGTCCATTAAGGTGAATCTGCAGAGCTGCATATGGGTCCCTGGGCTAGTTTAGTAGGGCATCTGCAGGTCTGGATTGAAGGGCATAGTGACAGCCACTCTTCTCAACTCAGGAATTTAATACAAGAGGGTTCTGCAGATCAAGATTGAGGTTACTTGTCCGAAAACTTTTGGTAAGGCAGATGAGTTGGGTGGGGGCGGTAAGGGCCAGTGATTTGATTAAAGACTGTTCAGCAATTGAGGTGACCTGGTAGAGCTGCATATTGCTATTCTAGAACAGTAGATGTTCATATTACATACATAATACCTTTAATTGTCGATGTTGCCAGGTATCCCTTGAACAGAATGAGCTGTTTTTATGTGAATCATTGCTGGTTGGCGTCCAAATCATAAGCCTTTTTTATAACCAATTTGGAAAGATCAACTGATTTACTCTACAGTGTCCAAGCAAAAGCTCTCTCAATACCAAGAGCAATGCTCCACACAATCCCACATATTCACTGCTTCATGTTAAAAAAAAAAGAATTGTGTGCAATGATACTTGGCAATAGGCTAGATCTTCAGTCCTTTAAATCCTATGAATGATGGACATCTATGTAAAGGTCTTAAACTAAATTGGGTAAAAGAAAACGACTGCCTTTAGAATTGTAGACACGTAAGCGAACTCTTGTTAACCCAAGGTAGACAGTTGTGGTAGAGGAACCTTGCTCATGTTGAGCTGTGCTCGAGCGTATGGCTGAGAGCTGCTAAATAAGCTATCCTTCTGAAAATAGTACTCTAGGTTCCAACAAGTATCTGAAAGTCCCGATTTGTAGATCCTGGATAAGAAATGACGGTAGGCTTAAGTAAACGCTGTTTCCACTGTTGAGTCATAATGAGATGAAAGTATTTCCAGCATTCACTTTATAAGGCATGTAAGGTAAAGAAGAATACTTTTAAAGGTTTTGACTTGGAATATGTGTGAGTGGACATCTAAAATAAGTTGGTGAGTTAATGAGAGGTGAGCAAAAAAGCAGACAGTTTGGAAGGTTTAAAGCATGGTCCAAGAAATAAAGATGGAAAAATTCTAGTTAACTCTTAAAGCGCTAATGCTACTTTTCCTTTCAACTGCATTAACTGGCAGAATGCAATCTGTTATACACTTCATGTTTTGGCTGGTTGCTTGTCATTCAGCATCCTCTCTCTCTCTCCACAGGACATGGCTCACAGGTCTTCAAGCCCAATTGGCATTTCTCTTTCATTCCCTGGCCTTCAACCAGAAGATTCTAGGATTGGTGGACCATTGGTTGCCTGCACTGGTTTCCAGATGGAATCTCGTCCCTGTCCCCAGGAGGGTTCTCAGTTGCCCGGCTTGCTGCCCGATGCTCCCTCAGATATCCAAGAAAATATTCCAACTGCAACTCTTGAGCCTTCGCCTACATCTGGACTTGGGGCTGAGTCCCCATCTCACTGCCTCCAGCTGGATGTTCCTTCAGATCTTGGGGTGGATTCTCCTCCTTCGCCTCTTCAGAATGAATCCACTGCAACTTGTGATGAATTTGATCCTAATGCACTCTTTTGTCAGCCAGAGGCTACAATTTCATGTCCTTTGACGGACTCTTCTCCACCTCCAAAGGAGCTGCCTTCCCTTGAGCACCAGATGGAAGCTACTTCCCCACAGAGCCACCCTGACTGCTCTCCGGTTGATTCACCTTTTCATCATTCAAATTCTTCATCTCTTCTTGCACCTCAGAAATCCACCTCTCCTCTGCCTCTAGCTTGTTCATCTTCACCCCCATTGACTGCATCTGTGTCTCCTCCTCCTCCAACAGCTTCTCCATCCCCCCAAGACTCCCCAGACCCTGACAGTTCAGAGACCTGGCCAGAGAATGAGCTCAGTGAGCCTTTGTCCCCCTTCGATGATGAGCGGCTCCAGGAGCTGGCCTTCAATGGAGAGCTAGATCTGCAACAATACTTCAATGGCCAGTTGCTGGGGCTGGCGTCAGAGTTTGGTGGTGGGGAGCATGGTCCAAACTCGCAGAAGTACCCTTGTACAGTCTGTGGCAAACGCTTTCGCTTCAACAGCATCCTGTCACTACATATGCGCATTCATACTGGAGAGAAACCTTTCAAGTGCCCATACTGTGGGCACAGGGCTGCCCAGAAAGGAAATCTGAAAATCCACTTGAAAACGCACAGACTTGGGGCAGAGGGTCGGGTGCTGGGACGGTTGAGTGAGGAGAACCGCCTGCTGCTGGAACTAGAGGAGCGAGCATTGTTGCGGGAGCGCCAAACAAGGGACATACAGGGAAGATGGAACCACCCTTTGACCTTGGTCACTGCGGATACACCACCGGAGGAAGAAGCACCCTTATCAGTTTCCCCACACAAGTTGGATTCCCCTCATTCTAGCTCCATGCTGAAAAATGCAAGTGCCCCTTTTCTTGCTCCAGAAGATGAGGAGGCCCCTCCGGCTCCACCTCCTCCACCCTGCATCCCAGCGCCTGGCTTCCGCTGCCCATTTTGCAAAGGTAAATTCCGGAAGGCGTGTGAGCTGGAGAAGCATGTCCACATCCTCCACAAACCTTACAAGTGCACGCTGTGTGACTTTGCTGCGGCCCAGGAGGATGAGCTAGTACAGCATGTGGAGAAAGTGCATGTGGTCAGCCTTCCGGAGCCTGCACCAGCTCCTCCTCCTCCACCTCCAGCAGTGGTGGAAAAGGTTCCGCCTGCCCAGCCCCCTGTGGCTGGTTTCCGGTGTGAGGTTTGTGGCCAGGCTTTCACGCAGTCCTGGTTCCTAAAAGGGCACATGCGTAAACACAAGGACTCATTTGATCATAAATGCCAGGTGTGCGGCCGCTGCTTTAAGGAACCCTGGTTCCTGAAAAATCACATGAAGGTCCATCTGAGCAAACTGGGCCTGAAAGTGGAGAAGCCTGCAGGGACTACCACTAGCACCAAGCCTAAGAAGGAGCTAGGGCTACTGGGCTACAATGCTTTTTACTCCACATTCTTGCTCTCTGCAAATCGGCCCTCCAAGGAGGAGAAAAAACATGGGCGCGGAAAGTTGCTGGCACCTACAGATAAGAATTCCTTTTTGGGGTATCTCAATCTACAGACACCGGCAGATGGGAGCTGCACAGAACGTCTGCAAGCCACAGCTCGAGCAGTGGAAATCTCCCAGGATGGCCACGTGCAGGGCTGGCAGCTGGTGGGGTCAGCGGCAGACCTGGAGCCATGCTGGAACGGTGGTGGCATGATGACTGGCCCACGCAGGACACAGAAGCAGGAAATAAAGAACCAGATGCAGGCTCTGCGGGCAAAGGAGGCGCTGCTGACTCCGGTTGGGCCTGAGAGGCGGGAACCACTGGAGGGTGGGGACCGAGGGGCCTCTGGGTACCGATGCCCAGAGTGCGGCAGGACTTTTGGCACTTACCAACAGATGGCGGTCCATGCCCGGAGCCACATGAATGATGACAAGGAGTGGACCAGGGGTAGGACACTTGGGAATCTAGAGACGCTTAATAGTACCACTGGCCCACGACTGTCTGATGGCTCCCCCTCCAGCGGGAAGGTTGTGGCTGCTGGTGGCTCATCTGGGATGGCAGTTTCTACATTTCCAGGTAAATGAAACCATTCGCTATGCACACTTTCTTACTAAACGTGTCTTTTGAGGATTGCCAGGTGCAAAACTTCTTTTTGTGTTTCTAAATGGGCTTTGTCCATAGAGCATACAACAAAAATTACATTTGTCCCACCAGTCCCAAACACTTTCTTTTCTGGGCGTTAATATACATAGTAAATAGGGGGTGCAGAATTTTCCAGGTGCAACCCCATTCAGAGTTCCTCACCTCTGAATGGGGGTGTCGCAATATTACTGCATGTGTTCATCTCTTGTGTGTTGGAAAGCCTGGAATATTGTGTAGTGTGTCCCTGCTAAAATTCAGCTAGGTTTCACCTGGCAAAAAGTATTGTGTAGGAGGGCAGAGTGCGAGATGCTTAAACATTTGCTTGAATAGGAGTTTAAGGGCTTCACTCCGAGTTGGGCAGATGCAGAAGTCATCCAAAAAGGGACAGATGTCCTACTTGCCAGTAGCATTCTAAATATGGCACAAAGAACATCCATCACTTTTTGGCAGATGTCAATGCTACTCAGTCTTTAAATAAGGTCCAGGGTCTAAAATTATTGATTCACCAAATATTGAAACTCCACTCATGTTTCCATGACTTTTTTGGTGAATTTGTGCAAACAGAAGCTACATGCCATTAACTTCAAAGGAGCTCATGAGCATATTTCTTAAAGCCAGGCAAGATTTTGGTATTGCAAATTCATAAGGAATTGAGCGTTTAGTTGATCCCCTCCCAACTTATCATGTTGGTAGATGGATCTAACTTGGATTTAGAGAGGCCCGTTCCACATCGGATTTTCATAAAAATCTAATGAGCCCTCATGTAGGGTCATTGTTTGTACGATTCTATTTGGACATCCAGAAAATCTTAGAAGGATCCAGCCTTTCTAGACGTGTTGTTTACAGTGTTGTTCACTAAATGTTTCAACATGCTGTTCACTAAATGTTTCAACATGCTGCAGCCAATACACCTGTGGATGGTCTGGTTAGTAAATTTAATTTTCACAAACCAGTAGATATAATTTTCACTTGTGATGCCTTCTTTGTCAAGTTTAACATCTTTAATTTGCACGCTTTTCAGTGTCCTGGGAGTGGCAAACCATTCTAAAACCTTTAAAACATTGTGTGCCCTATATTAAGACATTTTGGCTGTATCCGCCATTCTCTAATTGGCCGAAAACCCATCTTTCAAATGTCAATAGCGAACCGAAAGAATGGTCTAAGGAGCTCATATCAGCCGTCAGTCCCAGGTAATGTACGGTTGTAGCAGGGATTCTGCTCTTACACAGAACTGTGCATAGAGACTTGGAACCTCAGTGAATTAGGGTGTGCCAAAATTCACCTTAGTAGCCAAAATCCCCTACCAGACTAGCAATCCGTGTCTCATTGGTTCGTCCATAACCTCAATGATTAGACAACCCAGAACATGGAACTTAGAATATGTCGGGCAATGTGGAACACATGAACACTCTTTCATTATACTCTCTTACCAGTCCAGAACAGGGAGTAAAAGGAGACACGAGCAAGTTTGAAATATTTATTTATAATGCCGTGTTCTCATGCGCAGTATCTTAGCTAATACAAGCAAACTTATAAGCAACAAGATCATCAGCATAGTTACTATTCCATAAAATACAAAGGGAGAAAGCATATTACAATGCTAAATTGAAACGGGTTAGAATACACCTATACCTCACCCTCCCTAGCTAGTAGGTTATATTATATCTACAGAAGGTCTCTTGGGATTACAAGGGCGGCCCCATACCGCTGGTCCTAGCAGAAA
Organism: Lissotriton vulgaris; assembly: GCF_964263255.1. NCBI lineage: Eukaryota > Metazoa > Chordata > Amphibia > Caudata > Salamandridae > Lissotriton > Lissotriton vulgaris. The sequence continues at coordinate 1,227,925,639 of NC_141693.1, forward strand.
TGGATCACATCCGTTTCTGCCACAGCTCTCTACATGCGAATGTTCTCCAAGTGTGTGTGTGATCATGCCTACGCAGTGCATTATTAAACGCGTTAAAATCAGAGGTGGCCGCAGCTGCATATATATGTTATGTCTAGAACGTGCACTGATCAGTCCGAACAACCACCACTGTGTTGAAATAACCTTGAAGGCCTCGGCACTCACTGTTCAGACAAAGCTTACCAAGCAAGGCTGCAAAGCTTACCAAGCAAGGCTGCTGATATAGAAAAACATATTATTCTCGTGTGAAGCAAAACACTCTGCTAAACTCTTAAACATTTATAATAATGTGTGCCGTGTACAAAGGCAGCAGAAAGGAAAAATGGCGTTTAAACTTCTAATAAGCTCATACCAACTTAACACGGTGTAAATGCAAGGCTCGTCCCCATGACACTGTATAGTCTCGTATAGGAGCTTTTGATTGGCACTTCTGACCTGGACCTGAGCATGTTTCAGTTAAGAAGTCATTGAACGCTTGTCAATGCACAATTTAATGTGGTTTTTACATAGGAGTTCCAAAGTAAGTCTAATCTCCATCTCGCATAGTGTTCCCAGGTCCTGCACTTTAGATAACCGATTTCTCCTTGCCATTCATGCCTGTCTAGTATCATGTCTGTTCAGTCTCCTATTTATTCGAGAATTTGCTATTTTACATGATGTGGTAATTGCACATGTGCTTCTGAGTTCATGCTACAATTTATGGATCATCTGGGGGGGGAGTGAAACCTTTCTTTCCTTACGTCTTAACTATCCAGTTTATCCCCCATGTCTGTGTCATTAGAATCGATGTCCACATTGTGCGAGGTGGGTTTTTTTGTTTTGTTTTTTGCCTTTTCCATGTCCCTCCCTGAACCCCCCCCAAATCTCCTACCAGACTAGCAATCAGTGTCTCATTGGTTCTTCCATAACCTCAATGATTAGACAACCCAGAACATGGAACTTAGAATATGTCGGGCAATGTGGAACACATGAACACTTTCATTATACTCTCTTACCAGTCCAGAACAGGGAGTAAAAGGAGACATGAGCAAGTTTGAAATATTTATTTATAATGCCGTGTTCTCATGCGCAGTATCTTAGCTAATACAAGCAAACTTATAAGCAACAAGATCATCAGCATAGTTACTATTCCATAAAATACAAAGGGAGAAAGCATATTACAATGCTAAATTGAAACGGGTTAGAATACACCTATACCTCACCCTCCTAGCTAGTAGGTTATATTATATCTACAGAAGGTCTCTTGGGATTACAAGGGCGGCCCCATACCGCTGGTCCTAGCAGAAATGGATCACATCCGTTTCTGCCACAGCTCTCTACATGCGAATGTTCTCCAAGTGTGTGTGTGATCATGCCTACGCAGTGCATTATTAAACGCGTTAAAATCAGAGGTGGCCGCAGCTGCATATATATGTTATGTCTAGAACGTGCACTGATCAGTCCGAACAACCACCACTGTGTTGAAATAACCTTGAAGGCCTCGGCACTCACTGTTCAGACAAAGCTTACCAAGCAAGGCTGCAAAGCTTACCAAGCAAGGCTGCTGATATAGAAAAACATATTATTCTCGTGTGAAGCAAAACACTCTGCTAAACTCTTAAACATTTATAATAATGTGTGCCGTGTACAAAGGCAGCAGAAAGGAAAAATGGCGTTTAAACTTCTAATGAGCTCATACCAACTTAACACGGTGTAAATGCAAGGCTCGTCCCCATGACACTGTATAGTCTCGTATAGGAGCTTTTGATTGGCACTTCTGACCTGGACCTGAGCATGTTTCAGTTAAGAAGTCATTGAACGCTTGTCGATGCACAATTTAATGTGGTTTTTACATAGGAGTTCCAAAGTAAGTCTAATCTCCATCTCGCATAGTGTTCCCAGGTCCTGCACTTTAGATAACCGATTTCTCCTTGCCATTCATGCCTGTCTAGTATCATGCCTGTTCAGTCTCCTATTTATTCGAGAATTTGCTATTTTACATGATGTGGTAATTGCACATGTGCTTCTGAGTTCATGCTACAATTTATGGATCATCTGGGGGGGGAGTGAAACCTTTCTTTCCTTACGTCTTAACTATCCAGTTTATCCCCCATGTCTGTGTCATTAGAATCGATGTCCACATTGTGCGAGGTGGGTTTTTTTTGTTTTGTTTTTTGCCTTTTCCATGTCCCTCCCTGAACCCCCCCCCCACCCAGGGCCATGCTTTGGTGCAGAAACTGATTGCTCCAATCTATTTAGCTTGCAAACCGTATTTTAGAAGCCTTTCAAAGAATCTAAACCGTCACTGCTGCATTGCTCACTGCCACATGGTTGCATGTGCAGCAAAAAAGGAGAAATCGAGCTGTGGATTGCCTTCAGTCAGTGACTGAATCCCGTTTTCCTCTTGGCAGAGCTTAGTCCTTACGGTTGCAGACCTCAATAACGTTGATTTCAGCTCTTCTCTGTATCGATTCGCTACTGTGTGTGATTGGAATACTAACACTATTGATTATGCTTAACATATTCGCAAAGATGCATCTGTGTACATGCTAGACACGACCTCAAATGTTATGGGCAGTAACAGAATACAAAATTCACAGGGCAGGGGGAACCAGGTGAATTTTGGTATAGGCACAGACTGAGTCATTGTGTGCGCGTTAACATTACCTTATTTTGAGATTTAATTAACCCAAGATATGCAATGTAGGAGAGATTTGATGTACATCATTGTGTGTTGATATGGCCTCGAGGATCCATCTGGGTGGGGTTGGGGTGGTTTTGTCTCTCTCAATTGGTCTGATCTGCAGAGTGAACGAATGTATAGTGCAAATAAAGACATGCCTCTGTGACAATCTTCTGAACATGCCAGCCTCAACACCAGTCCCTTGATTTAAATTACAGTGTGTCATGACCTTATGTAAAATTACACATCTTACCTGCATCGTGAAAGGTGTGTTTCCACCAGGTAAATGTAGTAGGAAGTCAAGTGAGGACATTCCCCCTCCTGTACTCATCCACTTGCTGATAGAGTATCCTTTCCTAAAGTGTAATAACTATCTAATATAACTACTTTCCCATTGCACCCTCGACCGACGTTTCCTCATTGCTTATAGGGCAGTCAAATAAACTGGTGTGCATCAGTTTATACCACAAAAATTAACGAGCATGATCCAACCCAGTTGGTCTGGCATTGGCTGGCAGCTTCATCACTGTGTCAATGCTTGTTTTGTTCTGGCGTGCTTTATGATGTAAACCATAGTTTTGTATTTTTTTTTTATGGTCCTCCATCTCGGCTATTGACGCCACCTTTCCAGTGTTCCACCCTTTTATCCAAACCAGGAAGCCAGGGTTAGACATACTTACAAAGACTTATCCTCTCCCAGAATCCAACCTGTTCACTGCTGGGTTTTGAAGCCACAAACTGGTGTAATCATTGGACAAATGAACTAATATCGCCTGATAGATCATGTGTGCACAGCAGGTATTCTCAACCTAGGTTGTTCCGACCTCTCCAGTGCACAAGAGGTTGCCAAATTCTATGTATACATTGCAGAATTTAGCCACTTAGTACCAATAACTGGTGCCACGGATATCCACTTTCTACATATTTCCCTGCGGTCCAGCAGTATCAAATAAAATAGCAGCTTACTTTTATCGTTACTTCAGCTCCCCAAATCGTCCATGCTGCCAGAGATGATTAAACTGAGGCTTACTTAATGTCTCTTTGCAAAATGTTTGTCCTTATCTTACTCACATCTTCCTGTTCACCCATATTCATTTGGATACCGTCTGTCTTCTCAAGACCACATTTCATACATTTAGCAGAATTCTTTTTTCCCAGTTTTGAGATCCGGTGCAGCATCGAGAACAAATGAGTTCTTAAAATGGCGTTTGTAACCGTTTTTGTCTAAAACAATAACCTTTGGGAGGTCTACTATTGAGTCTACGGCTGGTGATTTAGAAGAATCTAGGAAGATACCAGGGAAAGAGCTGGCACAGTTACCTGAAGGTGATGGGTGCAGGCTTCTGTCTCAGTACGGATGAAATGGCAAGTTTGGAGGGTGTAATGTTAGCTTGCTCCAATAAGTCTTGGAGGACAGCAGGGAGTCAGGGCAATTAAAAATGGTTGTGAAGGGTGATCAGTCTCTGCTGAAGAACCCCAGCCACCAGACTGTGAACCTGCTAAGGTTGATGTTCAAGCCCAGCCTTCCCCGCCCAGTTGGAATGCCTACCCCTATAGCAACCTCTCCTGCATTCACAGTTGAATCCATGTTGTCCTTGTCTGCTGAAATAAAAAAAATAGACTTGTGATCCCTGAAAAAATCAAAGAAATTCAAGGGACATGTAGGAGTCTAGAGAAAAAAAATTTAGACTCCGACGTTAAGGACTCAGGCCCTTGAGGAGACCGCAAAGGAAGACTCTTGTTCACAATAAGTAGGAGATTCAATTTTTGAAATGTGAAGAATGAGAGCTTCTGGAGAGGATAGAAATATTAGAGAAGAGCTGTAGAAGGAATAACTTTAAAATAAGTTTTGGGGAGGTCAGCGGAATGGAAGCGTTTAAAATCCTTCATTGTTACATTTATAAAGTCAGGAGTGCATAAGGAACACCACGAGGTAGACCTAGCCACGGAAATTCAAAACGTCTACCTGGTTCCATTCAAGAAGAACCCCAATAAAAGTAAACCACGGAAGATCCTAGTAAATTTCCAATCCTCTGTAAAAGGGCAGATTTTATTAAAAATCTTGGAGTCTGAAAACCTTGAAGGAAAATGAGCTTTCTTTTGACATTAGGTCTGACATTTTTCAGGCTACTATGGGTGCTGGGGGAAGGGGCTAGATGACTTTGAAAAGTTACGTGCAACTGCCAAATTAAGATTTCCTGGGAGCCGCCAAAATTATTAGTCTCTTAGCTGCGCTCCATTTCCTTTTGTATGACTTCCACTAATGCTGTGCCTTTCTTACCAGCAAATTCACCGCTTAGCCAGTTGGCTGGTATTTGCTTGCGGTATTTCTGCAGTGGCGGACGTCACCCTGCTGTCGTCTCCCTCATGTTCAATGTTCAGGGAGGGGAGGGTGGGTGAGACAGGAGAGGGCGGTCGTGTAGGGCTCTTGGGATGGGTTCTTTTCTGTTACCAGTTGCATTCTCTTATACTTTTTTTAGTGCCCTTTTGTTTACTTTCCGATACTCTGTGTGACAATCCAGCACTGCTCATTGGTCTTATTTTCTTCTTGGCGAGTAGCTGCTTTATCCGTCAGTCAGAGAAGTTTCAGGGTTTCATGGCCCTGCCTTCTCTGTATATGCCTAATATCTCAGATAGTACATGCCTTCCATTGGTCCGTTATCAGAGACAAGCTTGTTGCCAGAGACCACCAGCTGCTCCTCATGTCAATCGCCCTATCCACACAGCACAACCACGTACATACCTCCACAACATGAATAATGACCACACCAATGTTAATTTGAAATTAGTCTTTATACGTTAAAAGTCTTAACCACCCAGTAAGGCATAAGAAAATCGAAAATTACGTTTATACACTCAAAGCAGACCTGATCCTATACAGCAAACAAAAGTTACCCGTAAGAAAATCACATAATTAGGGAAAAACTGGCTTGATGACATTCTCTGCTCCCCTGACATCAATAAAAAGGGAGGAATAGTTACGCTGCTTACTAAAAAATCAGGCCGATCTAGAGTCTCCCATTACAGATGAAAAAGGAAGATGGATCCTGTCAAAATTCTCCAAAAACATCTGCCATTTCCACGTCCTCAATGTGTACGGCCCAAACGCTGACAACCCAGAGTTTTGGGAGTCCCTATCACTTCCTCTAAAACAAATTCCGCTTAACCTCCCCATGGACCTGCCATCAACAGGCAATCCAGATCTCAGCCCTCTCGATCACACAAATCGCTTCCAAAATTCTGCTCCATGTTCAACCTCCTTGACTCCTGGAGACTAACACATCCCGATACCAGGCACTATAACTTTTTCTCCAGCCCTCACAATTCCTACTCCCGGATTGACTGGCTACCTGCTGATCTCTAAGGCTCACATACCTCTAGTAGACCAGTCAGACATCCTATCAAGACTAGTCTCGGATCATTCTGCTGTTACCTATCTCTCACAGGCACTAACACAAGAACCCCTAGTAAACTTTGGAGATTCAGTGATGATTCTATTAGAGCCACTGCCTCTTGAGATGCTGTTGAAAAGACGATCAAGAACTATGTGAAAGAAAATATGGTCTCAGATACAGCCCCTACTATTCAAAGGGATGCCCTCAAAGCTACTGTTAAGAGTACCTTAATTGAAATATAAATTAAATTAAACCAATCCCATAAAAAAGACCATCTAAATTTAGGAGATATTAAATCTCTAGAGGCTACTCACATTTCCTTCCCTGATGCCCAAACCTCGCCACTCTCGCCAATACAAAATATGAATACAATAGAATCCTGAGTGAGAGGGCTGGGGTCTGGATCAATAAATCTAAATCTCTAAAACTAAGTGAGGCAAACAACGCTGGCAAAATTCTGTCCTTATACTTGACACATAAGTAGAACCATTGGGGTGTTAACTATCTTAAAGATAATCTGAATGTTCCCCATACTGAACCTGAAAACATCCTTGACATCCTCAGAGGTTTACTCATCCCTAATCAAAGAAGAGGCTAATCCTCCATTGGAGGACTATAAGGCTTACCTAAATGAAACAATACTACCTGCCATCACTGATCAAGATAAGCTGACTCTTTGCTCACCATTAACGATGGAGAAGGTTGATGTAGCTATCAAATTCCATTAACCTAATAAGACCCCGGGCCCAGGTGGCTTCACAGCTAACCATTATAACACATTTGCCTCTGTCCTGAGTCTCACATTACTGGCCTTATTCCGTCACCTCTCAGATTCAGGCACCATCACAGGCATAGCCAGCGAGGCCACAATAGTGGTTATTCTAAAAGAGGAGAAGGACCCAACCTTGGTGAAGAATTACAGTTCAGTTTCAATAATTAATCTAGGTGCAAAAATCACTGCCAAAATCCTGCTAAAGGCTCAAACCATTATTGCCATCTTTAATCGATCATACACGGGTAGGGTTCATGAGTGATGGAGTATCTAATGACAGCACCTGCCTCCAATGTCAAACCATTGAGCGAGCCAAATTAGAGCTATCTGAAACAGTTGCGGTTACCTTAGATGCTGAAAAAGCACTTGATAGGGTATCTTGAACGTTCTCTGGGAAACCCTACGGAAGTATAACCCAGGCGAGGGCTTCACCAAGATGTCCATGGCCCTATACAGTGGTCCCTCTGCCAAGGTAAGATCAGGCGGACTCTTATCCCCATCCTTTAATTTGGAGAGAGGCATTAAGCAAGATTGCCCCTTGTCGGTGTCCCTTTTTATCCTGACCTAGATCCCTCCCTACCCCATAAGATTCGAACTAACCCCTCCATAGCTGGTGTCTCCTTTATCAAAACAGTGTAGGTGGCTGCATATGCGGACGACATTCTGATTATGATCGAAGACACTCCCCCAGTCAATCCCCTCTTTGCTGGAGACAATAGAGGACTACGCCCATGTTTCTGGCTGTAAACTCAATAAGGACAAGTCCTACATCATGTGTCTGAACAACCTCACCACTAGCAACCTTTTCACATCCTCAGGCCTGTACTGGCAGCCTCACTAAATAAAGAACCTGGGCCTAGAAGTTAACTCTAACCTATAGAGTTGCTCCACCATAACGATAACCTAACAGTAAAGAAAATTGAGACCCTGCTAGATTGGATTCGAACAAAGTTCTTCACCTGGTGGGGTTGCATCAAGACCATCGAGATGATGGCCTCCCCAATAGTTAATTACCTCATCAGTATGTTGCCCTTAGTATTATCCGGCTAATTCCATCATAAACTAGACCAGCTCCTGACGAAGTTTTTTGGGCAAAATATACGCGCTAGAATCTCCATCAAAAAGCCACTCTTGCCCGTTCAGCTAGGAGGATGTAATCTGGCAGTATGACTAAACTGCTTTCTTAGCCATACATGGCTCCGTTTGGGTCTCCCATTCCACAAACTATACCCCAACATGGCTACTAATTTAAAGTGATTCTGGGGGACCTCCACCCCATCTCACTGCTAACTCGAAAAGAGCCCTACTGAGGATTGATTGACTTCTAGAGACTCCTTTTGCCCATTCTAACATTGTCACTGGCACGACGCTAAAATTAGAATACATGGGTAAACCATATTTTGGGCCTCCTGGGCATCGAAAGGTATCCATTTCCTAATGCAATTGGGCTCCCACAAGCACCTCTCTTCAGAGAACTTCAAGGACAATATAGCCTGCTTGACAGACTTTGTAACCCAGAAGGTCTCCCCTTCGCACTCTCAAATGTATTTCTGGCTCCTGCATAGGACATTCTGGACCCTGTGCGACTTCATAAAAAACTCAACATGCTGGAACTGTAATGAAGCCATTGGTGACCTCCGCCACTTACTCTTTTATTGAAGCGCAATCTCTCCCTGCTGGGGTTGCATTGTATCCGTACTATGTTTGGGTTCCAACTAAGAAAGGACTTTCTCTCCCTAATTCAGGTATTCTTAGACCCTCAACTCTTATTCGGAATGGCTCTACCAAACCCCATGGCTCTACCAAACCCCAATAAGTACCCTAATAGGCCATAAACCGACTTCTTAGCCAGATCTTTTCTGTGCGTAAACGTAGTCAGATTATCGCCTCCCCAAACCACGTGTGCTAAAAGTATGTGTGCTGATCTAGTATGTAAGATATGCTTGAGTTTAACTTACTCTGCTGTATATATACTTGCTACTTGTATTTCACTTGGTATATTACTATGCCTTTATTGCAGGCTTGACATGCCTGCTGTTGTAACTCGCGTCTAACTTTATTGCAGGCTTGACATGCCTGCTGTTGTAACTCGCGTCTAACTGAATGTAACGTGATATATTTGTCGGAACAATGTACTCTGCAGAATATATACTTGCTCATGGTATTTCATGATATATGTTACTGCACCTATACTGTAGGTTTGCCATGCCAGCTGCTGTAACCCTTTTGTGACCCCATTTCTTTTTAAGTTTTACTTTGCACTAGACCTTGCTTTTTTAGGTCTTGCCTATCCCATTCCGCAAGGAATGTATAGGGGAGAATTATAGGGTTGGATCAGGAAAGCTAAACCAGGGTTTCGACGAGTGCATGTGTCCATGCACGCGCTTTCATCCGCCTGCCTCGCATCATTGCCACCAGCAGCTTCACTTCGATCCGCTCCGCCCCCTGCTGCACGTGCTTTCCGTCCCCCTGCCTCGCGCGTCCACATCAAAGCCATCTGTTGCTTCCCCAGCGTGCTCGGCCTCACTTCTCCACTTCTCCTCCCCCCTCCTAATTACATCCCTGCTGTTCACACTTCTTCACGGCCGCGAGGCCGTGCTTCAAAGGGATCTGCTCCCCCGCCCCTGTATGCGTGTCTCGGCAAGGCTGTCGGGGAATTAATGCACGTAAATGCCAGACTCAGATTGAAGAAAGACCTGCTCGAAAGAGCCTAAGAAATTGTGTCTGTTCATTGGGTTGCTGAGATCTGGACAGCCAACTGGTTCCCTCAGAATGCATTTAATAACTGTTAGTATGAGACCGCTCTGTCCTCGCTCTCAGAACCCTTTAATCATTCAGATTGCTGGAGAAGGCGCCACTGAAAAGGAACAGACAGTGAGGGGGGCGATGGCTCTGGCAATTTCATTTGTTCATAATATCCCTTTCCAGTAAGGCCAGTAACTACTATTATAGACTCGGTTTGCATTGAATAACGCGGACTGATAACCTGCTCAATGTTTGAAGTCCTCACTTGAAACTCATAGAATTCTTCAATCCACTGCTTCTTGAGAATAGTTGATAGACCTCTGACGTCACAGGTATGACGTGTCACTTCAGGTACGAGCAGCCTTCTTCTTGTGTTGCTTCACCAGAGTGAACTGTAACCTACAATCTTGTGTCGTGGAGTTTGGGCCTAACTGGTGGACAGAACAGTGGCACCATCTGCCGGATGATGTGAGGGCAGTACTGTTATCTGCCTCCTGAAAAAGACCCGGGGCGGGGAAGGGGGTCGTTCCTCCCTCTCCTCTGAAAGTTGGGTAGGCCTGCGGCCTTCCACCAATCACCGGTTTTCTCCCATGAACCGTGCCCTCAAGCAGCTGTTCACTGCAGGAGACACCTTTCATCTACCCGGAAGTGGGGGCGGGGAGGGCATTGTTCCTTTAATGCGAGCGCATCAGCTGCTGTTCCCTTGGGCCACTTGCCACATCGCCTTGGCTGGCAGCCAGTGTAACTATATACAGCGCCCTGGCAAACCGTTTCTGTGAGGCCTCTCAGTGTATTTGACCCTCCAGGCAGCATTGACTTTATCCATGAGAGAGTTAAAGGAGGAGGCAGTGTCACTTACAAAACTTTTGTTGTCTAAGGATGGCGCTGCATAGCACTTATGTTTTGATCTTTGTATTCAGACGTCAGAGAGGTGTGTGTGTGTGTGTGTGTCTTTAATGGAATGCTAAGACCAGTGGTCGGGATCGTAGGGGCACGACTTGCCCACACCTTTTTAATTTAAGGAAAACAGTTCCCCTACTTTCTGTGAAAAAAGATAACCCTCCCAGGAGGTTAATTCCACGAGCTGAATTGCTTCTCCTGTGAAACCAAAGGTGAGCAGACCTCTAAACAAGCCTTCTTGCCAGGGTGGCTGCTTACCTGAAAGAAAAATGTGCCCAATGGGTCAATCTGCAAATGTTTAGGGGGCTTGGAAGCTGGTATTGGCTTTGATTAGTGGAGTCACTTGACACATCCTGATGAAGCATATGTATTCTTTGTGAGTGTTGGAAAGCAGTTGCCAGCTGAGCTGGGAAGTGTGTGCTTTTTAAAGGGGTTTACGGCCTGTGTTACGCCCCTAACTATTCTCCAGTGCTCCAACTAGGATTCAATTCCTGGCTCTCAGGTCACAGACGCAGACTCCTGCAGCGCATGAACTAATTGAAGTTTCATAAAGTCCGATAGTGCAGTTTCCACAGATTAACTTAACATGCATTTATTTATTTTAGATTTAAGCTGTTACTTTATATGTATATACCTGAAGGTGAAAGACTGAAAAAAGTTAGAGCTTGTTTTTTAGCTCTCTTTGACCCTGCCCCAAGCTTACTCGCCCGGGGCCCCCCTAGTGCACAGCATCACAGTTCCCTTACTTTTTTAAATGCACTTGAACTGCTGTGTAAGACACACTTTAGTGCTCTGACTAAACCCAGATACGCTTGCATTCACAAATGCATTACATTTTCACAGGCAATTGGACCTACTGAATATCAGGTAAATACACTTGAATATTTCGTTGCCACAGTACTCCGCACTACCCCAGCATCACTCAGCACCACCCCAGCATCACTCAGCACCACCCCAGCATCACTCGGCACCACCCCAGCATCACTCAGCACCACCCCAGCATCACTCAGCACCACCCCAGCATCACTCAGCACCACCCCAGCATCACTCAGCACCACCCCAGCATCACTCAGCACCACCCCAGCATCACTCAGCACCACCCCAGCATCACTCAGCACCACCCCAGCATCACTCAGCACCACCCCAGCATCACTCAGCACCACCCCAGCACCACTCAGCACCACCCCAGCATCACTCAGCACCACCCCAGCATCACTCAGCACCACCCCAGCATCACTCAGCACCACCCCAGCATCACTCAGCACCACCCCAGCATCACTCAGCACCACCCCAGCATCACTCAGCACCACCCCAGCATCACTCAGCACCACCCCAGCACCACCCAGCACCACCCCAGCATCACTCAGCACCACCCCAGCATCACTCAGCACCACCCCAGCATCACTCAGCACCACCCCAGCATCACTCAGCACCACCCCAGCATCACTCCAGCACCACCCCAGCATCACTCCAGCACCACCCCAGCATCACTCCAGCATCACTCCAGCACCACCCCAGCATCACTCCAGCACCACCCCAGCATCACTCCAGCATCACTCAGCACCACCCCAGCATCACCCCAGCATCACCCCAGCACCACCCCAGCATCACTCCAGCATCACTCCAGCATCACTCAGCACCACCCCAGCATCACTCAGCACCACCCCAGCATCACTCAGCACCACCCCAGCATCACTCAGCACCACCCCAGCATCACTCAGCACCACCCCAGCATCACTCAGCACCACCCCAGCATCACTCAGCACCACCCCAGCATCACTCAGCACCACCCCAGCATCACTCAGCACCACCCCAGCATCACTCAGCACCACCCCAGCATCACTCAGCACCACCCCAGCATCACTCAGCACCACCCCAGCATCACTCAGCACCACCCCAGCATCACTCCAGCACCACCCCAGCACCACCCCAGCATCACTCAGCACCACCTCAGCTAAAAGGAAAACACTTCCACGCAGACACAAAAATGGGAATGCAGTGCGAGAAGAGATAGACAAGCAGAGAATCTGACGTGCAAAAAGAGGGAAAAGTGTCCTGTCATTGAATCGTAGAAATTGGCACATGGAGAAATTGACAGAGCCGAATGTGCACAGCAAAAATCACTAAAAGGTCATGTGCTCCGTTTGGCGATTGCAACATCCTGTGAAACAAGTTTGCTTGTAACAGCTGCTGTATCTAAGCCACCCGACGCCCCATTCTTCTTGGAAGGAGACAAGTGTGTACTGGGAGTGCCTTACCAGTAGCAAGCGGGAGGCACCTTACCAGTAGCATTCAGGAGGCAGGGCTGCTAAAGCGTGGCATCCATCGCATTATGCAGCACACACGGTGAGCAGCACCCTCCTACCTGTGCCAGAAGCCAGGGCTACTCGCTGCTGCTTGAGAAGAAAGGGGGGTTGCATAATAAATACGAGGTTTAGGGGGGTTTAGATAAAGCCAAGGCTTTGGTTGTGTGTGTGGGGGGTTGGGTTCTGAGCCCCCCACCTGTTTTTTTTGGGGGGGGGGGGCCTCGAAAGGGGGCTCTAGGGGCTCTATTTTTGGTCCTCAAAGGTAGGGTGAGCAGACCCCGGTTTTTATTTGGTGTTACTAGTGTGGGTAACATGTCTTGATAGTGAAATACTGCCAATTTCGTTTTTCACTATTGAAAGGCTATCTTGCCCGTAGGATAACATGGGGAATGCTGTGTAACTTGTTTATCTGCATATCTTCTCATAACGGCAAGATAGACATATGGAATGTGGTATTCCTGAACTCAGAATTTAATAAAACATCCTTTAGTGAAGATGGTTTTTAAATTCTAAGTTTGGAAATGGCACTTTTGGAAAGTGGCTATTTTTCCTGTTCAATCTTTCTGTGTTCCTCTGCCTGGTTGTGTATTGGCTGTCTGGTTTGTGAGTGACAGGGGCTGGGGGCGGATCCAGGAGGCTGGCTGAGTCAGCACAATGCTGAATAGACCCATCTGCATGTACTCTACATGCAGATGGGTGCGCTCTGCCAGTGCACCTCTTCTTCATTTGTGAGTGTGGGCCATGGCCATCAGGCACACCGCAGGAGGTGGAGCCAGCATTGTGACAGGCAGGCGCAGGCCTATTGAGACCCAGGTGCTACTCCTCCCACCACTCTGGTAAAGTGTTTGGTATTTTATGGCTTATACTTAATAAATATACCTTTTTGCCTATTTTATTATCCTTTGCTGGATACAACTTCATGATTTTCTTAAGCACACAATGCTAGTTATCTTGATTTAGACCATGCCCCTACTCTGATAGGCCACACCCCTTTAAGAAATTTGCCACGCCCCTTTTAGAGCACCACTGGTTCTTTTCCCCACTTAAAGCCCTCGATAAAGCTGCCTCTGACCACAGAGCAGTTCCAGGGCTGAAGCGAGGGCAGGTCGGCCACCCCCCGTGAGCAGACCTGGCCTGCCTGTTGCCTCCTTGCTGCTATGAGGGTGAGGATGTAGAGAAGGAGAAACTGGAAATATGGAAAGCGTCGGTAGACGAAATGAGCACAGGGAGTATCAACAGCAGGCTGCGCAAATGATTCATAAGGGGAAGATGGGACTGGGGGAGAGGCCTGTCTAGCTAGTAAACTGGAGCAGAGTGAGCCTGCCGGAGGAAGTAAGGCTGGGACAGCGTGCTGACAGGAGGAGCCCGTGAGACCTCCAGCAGCTCACTGTGGAGATAGATCAGCATGGATGTTGGCGCGTCTCCTATTGTATTTCCAATGTAAAAATTAATTTAATAAACAAAAGAAACACTACGTGCCCAGAAACGTGTGAGGAGGAGGGACAAGGGAAGCTGTGAACACTGACAACGGGAGGGGTGGAGAAAAGGCAACACGAACAGCGGGTAGCGCGAGCACTCTGAGAGTGGAGCAGATCTTCGATATGCTTAAGAGGAACGAGAGCAGCTGCGGGCAAGCAAGAAATGGCGCAGGACCATTCAATGCAAAAAAAAGTGTGCCAAACAATAAAGAAATCCTAGAGTAAGGGCACTTGTAACCGAAGTAGTCACCACAAAAGTGAAAACACTCCCAAAAGCAGCTTTTCACCAATAAAAGGCAAGCAATTTCGAAAGTCACTCGAAGCAACAAATGGAAAGTGGTGGGGGTGAGTGTTTGATTTGGTCAAATGCTCCGTCCATCATCCCCTTTGGTATCGCTTTGCTCGCCCTAAGTTGGCAGGGTATGCCCAGACGTGCGGTCCCTTGCTTACTTTGCCACTGGATTCAAGCTAGCCTGTCTGATGACTGCTAATTAGCCAGAAACCGGTCCCAGGATGCTTGTTTCCGGTCCAGGGAAGACATGGCTTGGCAGTTCATGCTGGACTGGTCCCATGAGGCACAGGGTCAGACTGATTTGCATATGGCCATGTCTGAACTGGGGTGGTGGAGTGAGCTAAAGAATGATGATGGATTAAACCCAGATTAGTTGACTGGGGTTGAGTGTTTGATTTGCTTAAACTCTCCGTCCATCATCCCCTTTGGTATCGCTTTGTTCACCCTAAGAGGGATTTACTGCATGCCTCGTAGCGCATTCGCGATGCCTCTAGTCTCAACCTAAAAACTATGTATATTTATACAGTCCAGGTTAAGAAATTATCATGAGTTAATACAAAATGATTGAAAGCGGCACACACACCCCTGTATATAGCACACTAATGGTGAATAACTGCCCCATGTAGGGCACATGCTGCATATGCAGTGAATCCACACACTTTTAATAGCAACTCACACGTGACCACAGTAGATTGACCCAGGTGAAAAGTGTATATAAAGCAAGCAACCATCAGTACCTCACCCGCCTCAGTCAGGAAACGGTGACCTCCAAAATAGTGAGGATGCTACATCAGGAAGCGACCTGCATCAGAAAAGTATATGCATTCATAAGTTGCAATGAGAGCTAGAATGAGAACACCACATAAGCTAGGAGACGTATAATCAATGACCCCCTGCGCCCAAGCCCACTAACCTGCGATTTCAACTATCCGCCTCCACTTATTGCCGACTTCGACTTGCGTGCGATTTGTAGCTCTCCTGTCCTTGCTACTGTAGGTATCAGGGTCAGACAGGGGTAACCAATAGCAACTGTCCACACCAACATGTGTAGTGTTGATTGCATAGACACTGGTGTAATATTCACAAACACTGGGGTGGACTTCAGCTGGGCGGACAGAGTATGCCGATTGGATAATACCAAGTATCCTCATACAGGAGGTGTAAAGCTGTACCGAAATGTACGCCATCTGTAAATACATTGAGTTTGAGTTTCGTATGCCTAGAACATATTCATAAAGTTTCCTAGCCCAACTGTTAAAATACACCAGAAGTGAAGTTGGAATAAACAGTGTAACAGCCGCATCTGCCTGCTGTGAGTCCAACTTGTCCTGACTCTGCTCAGGGACAATGGTGCCCGAACTCGATATAAAGAGTTTATACCTCGTATGCCAGAAAATTAAGTAATATACACATTTCATGTTCCTGAAATCTAACGCTCACAAAATCTGTTCCCTGAGGCAGGGTACTCAAGCAGTAAAGTGTTTCGAAAGGGAGACCAGAGGGGCACATACAGACAATCCGGGCAGAAGGGGGGGCTCATATCTCCTCATTTGGGCGAGTGGCATCTGAATTTCAAACCAATGTTAGTCCTACATAAATGTGATGAAAAAGGGGTCTTAATGTTGTGTTCACAAATAGATGTAACCCTTTGTTGCAGGATGGTGCTTGATCCAGTAGGGAGCTTTCGAAGTGCACCTCGATGTTGATGTGCTGTGCGGAGACCTTAACTGCATGCATTTCTCAAGACTGCTTGATGACCACAGCCGGATGAATCTGTCTGCAGTGGGACCTAAAATGATGTTTGTTCTAGTTGATCCAATGCCCATTAGATTCCCAATGTTAGAATAATGTTCTGATTTGTTACCTTTGCTTCAAATTGTAAAGCCCTCTGATATCCTTCGGGATCAAGTTCGCGCTATATAAAACTTTATAAATAAATAAAATAAAGTAATGTAACTACCCAGGTAGACACATATTACTTCCAAAGTCCATCAACTGGATGTCGTCGTTTAGTCCTGACATGTTGGTGTGGAGACAGAACCAAGCCCCCCTTCTGAACTGACAAATTACCAGGCACCCTAATCTTCCTCTGGGTGACCCCGCTTTCCTGTTGCAGCACCATTCGCCAGACAGCCTTGTTGTTCAGGCCTCCATGACTGCCTAACCCAATCACATTTTCTACTGCTCCCCTTAACAAGGAATCTTAGTAAGTGGAAATCTTTGGCAAGTGGTTTGTTTTCTTCACCAACCTGGTCCTCCACTGAACGCCAGCTGCTTGTTGGGGGGTCCTACTCCATTGCCCTTTAGGATTTGGTCCCACAAGTCCTTCCTGGTGTGCCTTGTGACCTTCCCCCTGTCCTGGTTCAAGCAGTTCAGGATGGTCTTTATTGGGTCAAGTTCACAATTTGTTGTAGCTCGGACATTACTGATTACAGCTGGTGAGCTATTGGCACCAGTGTTGGCAGTCGTTGCTATGCATGGCTGTGATCAATTGGCTTTTCTGGAAACTGACAGTCCTTCCTGATCAACTTGCCTCTTGACTGGACACGCCTTTTTAGGGATAATTTAGATTCCGCTCTTGAGCGAATTAAGGAAAACAGGGCTACCGCTCGATCTCTGGGTCTTTCTGCCACTCCTTGTCAACTGCAACAGTTAAAACACTCCTTTTGCGACTTTAAATGAGGTATCCCTTACTGCAAGCCGGCCCAACCCTTTCAGTAGACCCAGCACTTCTGCAGTTATGGCAGAGCTGCCCCCACAGATCAAGGGCAGCGTGCCGCCCAGTCCATCATGCCTCTTGCCCTGTAATCCCACTTGCCAAACCTAGTTAGCTTGGCCTTGACAGAACAGAGCCACAAGGTGGGAGGCAAAATCCAGTGATTTGTTTTCCCTTTGGCAGGTGATCACTTTGATAAGGTGTATTGCGATTAGTTTGCAGGGTGTATGGTCAACTATTCATTTTGCCCCCACCGCACCTTCCACCATAACCCAGTGATGGACAGAGGCCCCTCTCTTATTTTTGCAGCAGGAAATGCAAGCCCTTTTGCCCAAAGGGGCTGTCAAGAGGGGGCCTGAGTCAGAAGTAGGGTGTAGTTGTTCCTTCTGCTTTCTGATGCCAAAGAAAAATGAACACCGTTGGTCCATTTTAGACCTGCACGCTCTCATTTCTTCTCGGGGAGGTGAAATTCAGAATGCTCACCCTGGCCCTGGCCCAGGTCTGGTCTTCCCTCAACTTTAGAGACCTGATGATGGTGTAGGACTTGCAGGGTGCCTATTTTCATATTCCCATCCTGCGAGCCCACCGGCGATACCTGTGATTCGTAGTGGGACAGGAACATTTGTAGTTTGCTGTGCTCCCCTTTGGTCTCACTAGTGCCCCTCTAGTGATCATGTAAGTGATGATAGTGTTGGCAGCTCATCTACGGAGGTCCGTGGTGTCTGTTTTCTTCTACCTCAATGACTACCTATTGAAAGCAGACTCTGCCCAGGCAGTTGTCAACCACCTCCAGACTACAGAAAACCTCCTGCCATCTTTTGGGTTCACTGTCAGCATGCCGAAGTCACACCTAAGTCCTTCTCAGACACCCCCCTTCATCGGAGCCTTTCTGGACACAGTTTGCTTTTATGCCTTTCCCTTTGCAAAGAGTCCAGGATATTCAGGTTATGATCTCAATCTTTTAACCTCTGTCCTGGATTCGGAGTGAGGTCGATTGAGGCTGCTGGGATTGATGGACTTCAACATGTTTCCCCTCCTCCCTTTGTCAGGCCTCAATGGGACCTTAATCTGCTCCTGGCTCTATTGATGTGCACTCTGTTCAAGCCATTTCACAGCTCCCTCTTATGTCTGTTTACCAGTTAGACAGTTTTTTTTTTCTCTTCATCAAATTGGCACTGCGGATGAGTGAGCATCAAGCTTTGTGTCAATCCAGTGTGCACTGCTTTTTTTCCAGACAAAATAGTTTTGGGACTCTGGCATCCTTCCCTTTGAATGTTGTGACTCTGCTCCACGTCGGTCAAACCATCACCCTGCCTGCGTTTTATGGTCCACCTTACTCCTCTGAAGAGGAGATACTTTATTTCTTTGACCTCAGGAGAGCACAGAGATTCTATACTGATCATACCAAAGAACACCAGGTGGCTCTTTGTGGGGTTCTCTGGAGCGAAAGAAGGCAAACCAGTTACAGAAGAGAACAATCGTCCACTGGCTCGTGCTCTGCATAAAGATCTGCTACTCATTGACTAAAAAGCAGCCTCTAGGACTATTTTCATTCTACCATGGCCAAACCAGCTACAACTGGGTTGGCAAGCGGAATCCTGCTCCTAGACATATGTCCGGCAGATACGTGGACGTCCAGCAATAAGCTCACAGCATTATTGCCTGGACAGTCTAGTTCACCAAGAGGGACATTTTGCCTACTCCATCCTGCAGGATCGTCTGGTTTGAATCCCTTCATAGACCCACTTCCAAATAGGTACTGCTTGGTATCTATTCAGAAGGTGAGTAATCTGCTGCTAGCCGTCTCTACATAAGAACAAGTGACTTCACTTCAGTAACTATCTGGTAGAGAGACTATCTAGCTAACGATTCCTCACTGATCTCCCCATTCTGTGATTGGACTCTATTCTTCAATAAGAACCAAAGTCAAGGAATCTGCATGCTGTCTACCAGTTTGCATTTGGGGTTTTGTGGGGGAGGGGGGATAGTTGGGGGTGTCTATCTTAAGTGCAACTAACGTCCCTGTGCAAGTGTGGTGCCTATTTAGGCCACGGATGGCATTTCTAGAGTGGAACAGTGTCCGTGCTCAGCTGCAAAGCACCACCTTCAAGTGCGCAGAGGTGCTGCTGAAAAGGTTTCGGATCCAGTCTGATCCCTAGGAAGTATTAAAGTGAGGAACTGTGGTCAGATACCTTCGATAGACCTCTTTCTAGTAGAGGCACTAAGTTCCTTATTTATCTGGTCCACTTTCTTTAGTTTATAGCCTGTAGAATTATTCCAACTGCTCCTATAAGGATTTAATAATAGCACCTCTAACCTGAGTAACTGTATCATCCACCTATCGAAGTTATCGAAGTTGAGGAATAGATACTACTTTGTATAATCTTCAGCAACCAGCAATGGTTTAGATCATTTTAAATTCATGCAGTGATTGATGTTGCTTAATTGACTTAATCTTGACAGGATTTGTATATATATACATAAAAAAGCTTCATTTATGTAGGGGTTAAAGTGTTCCACCTTACATTTTGTCGAACCTGGCCCCAGACATTTTGCCTACTTCTTCCTATTCTTTCTGACCTGTTTTTGTTAGCTTTAGAACTGTTGGCACTTTACCACGGCTAACCAGTTCTAAAGTGCATATACTCACAGTGTAAATTGTATTTATCATTGGTTTATTCATGACTGGCATAAATGATTTACTTGTAAGTTCCTAGTGAAGTGCACTGTGTGTCCAGGGTCTGTAAATCAAATGCTAATAGTAGACCTGCAGCACTGATTGTGCCAACCACGAGTAGCCCTGCAACAATGCCTCATACCTGCCACTGCAGTGTCTTTGAGTGTAGTTTTAAGCTGCCATGTTGACCTAGCAAGTGCACCCACTTCAGAGGAGCCCAAAAGTTCTCCTTTTCTACATGTAAGGCACCCCTAAGGTAGGCCCAGTGCAGCCCCATCGGCAGGGTGCAGTATATGTGAAAGGTAGTACCTGACTTGTGTGTTTTACATGACCTGATATTGAAATACTGCTAATTTCGTTTTTCACTATTGCAAGGGCTATTTCTCACATAAGTTATCATTGGAGCTCCCTTGTAACCTCTTAAAAATTGGGGATAGGGGGGGTCCCTCAAGTTAGTTGGTATTTAAATTGCGTGTTTGATAATGCTACTTTTAGAAATTGAGCCTTTTCTTGCTTTACCATTCTGTGCCTCTGCCTGTGGAATCTACGTCTGGGTTAGACTGACAGTTGGGCTGTTTGTGCATTCACTGTAGACAGTCACACAAAGGGAGCTGAGGTGTGCACTGCATATCCTTGATGGGCCATCACCAGCTGATGGACCTTCCTGAGCTAGAGTGGTGGGAAGAGTTATTACACCTGAATAGGGCTGTGCCTGTCTTCACATGAAGCTGCCTCCACCCCCCCTGTAGTGTGTCTGCAGCCAGGTCCAGGAAAGGCAGTGTCTTGTACACTACAAAGATTTTCCTTTGCCTACTTTAAAGGCAGAAAGGGGTTTAAGTATTGGAACTCTGATACACTAAAATCTGAACACTTCTGGACTTGAGGCCATCTTGCCAGGAGCTGGATGCTGTAGGAGGAACCAACACTCTGACTTGCTTCGTTAGTCTTGCCTTCTGTTTGCAGCTTTGTTCTGGCAGTGAAAGGACTAGACTCACTTTCTGTGTCCTGCTTCCAAGGTACTCCAAGGGCTTGTTTGTGCTTGCCTCCTGTTAAGAGGTCTCAGGAGCATGAAAGACTTCATCTGCAGTCCCTGAACTCCTATGATGGGAGTTCCGACGTGCCATTGTTATGCCAATTCCAGTTCTGGACGTGGCTTCTGCTGCAAGAAGAGAAGGAAACCCAGGCACCTACCTTCAGCACCTGTTTTTCCTGCCACAGTCTTGCCGTGCGATTGAAAAACCAATGCAGCCTTCCGGGCAGCCATCAGATCACAGCTGCCAGAGTCCTGAGCACCATGTCTCTGACATTCGAGGCACCTGCTCACAATCTGATGCAGGCTCTGCTGTGCGCCTGAAGATTTGACGCATCACCACTGGGAAATTGATGCAGCTCCTGTTTTGCCGCATCAACCCAGTATGACCGGATTTTCGACGCATCACACCTGTGCGCAAAGTCCTCGACGTTGCCCAGCAGTAAGGAACAGAGGCCCCATGTCTGGAACTCAATGCATCACCGTCCCTCGCCGAAGGGAACCAATGCATCACCTCCCCTTGCAGAAGGGAATTGTGCGCATCGCCTCTCCCCTTGCAGAAGGGAATTGTGCGCATCGCCTCTCCCCTTGCAGAAGGGAATTGTGCGCATCGCCTCTCCCCTTGCAGAAGGGAATTGTGCGCATCGCCTCTCCCCTTGCAGAAGGGAATTGTGCGCATCGCCTCTCCCCTTGCAGAAGGGAATTGTGCGCATCACCTCCCCTTGAAGAAGGGAATTGGGCGCATCGCCTCCCCTTGCAGAAGGGAATTGGGCGCATTGCCTTCCCTTGCATAAGGGAAATCGGACGTGTCCCATTTTCTGCACCGCAACAGAGAATCAATGCGTCACATCCTCTGGCAGTAAGAAATCGACACATTGCTTTGTTTTCAGGTCCTCTTCTCCCCTGTCCTTTTTCGTCTTAGGATTTTGATGCATCACAGGTACTTTGCACTAAAAAGTGATGTAACCATAGTTTTCTATAAACTGAACTGTTTGAACCTTCTAAAAGTGATATCTTTGCTTGTCTAGGTTGAATTGTTTTCGTTTTGGTTTTGTTTTACTTAGATAAAGATTGCTTATTTTTCTAAACCGGTTTGGTGTCCATTTGTAGTGTTTTCACTACGTTACTATGTGTGTTGGTTCAAATGCTTTACATCTTGCCTCTGAGTTAAGTCTGACTGCCTGTGCCAAGTTACCAAGGGGGTGAGCCAGGGTTATCTTGGGGGCCATTCTGTTACCCTCACTAGATTAAGGGTCCCTACTTGAATAGGGTTAAGCCACTGCCAACTACAGACCCCCATTTCTAACACATTCCTATTTATTTAACCTCTTCGATGCTCGTGACGGCTCCCGGCCGTCATGAGTCACGGTGGGCGTGTGCTGATGACGGCCGGGAGCCGTCATGAGCACACCCGCGATTGGAATGTTCAGCACTGCGGCGGAATTCGCGCCGCAGTGATGAGGTTAAAAGCAATTGTAGAATTTTGTTTAGTGTTATTTATTTTTTCTCAGATTTGCAGACCTCCCTGCCTCAATTTCTTTGTGTGCCTTCTGTTGCGTGACATAAGCTACAGGCCCAGTGCATTATGTTTGCTATTGTAATGGCAAACTTGTATGGTTGAATTCTAGTCACAGAGCCTGCTTTGAGACAGCTTGGCTTACTGAAGCCAATTTACAGAGAATATTTGTTTCATAGTGATTTAAAAATAACCATTGACTTTTAGAATCAATTATTTTTATTGCGTGTTATCCAAGAGTTATATACACAGCTTAGCTGCCTACTTCGGGGTGCCGGCAGAGCGTGGGATGAGCAGAGATACACAGCGTACAGGTCTACAACCCGGAGGGCGACATCGCATTAAGTTTTAAATATAAGTTATGGAATGGCTCACCTATCAATGACAACCCCTTTTGGAAAGAGAACAAACACAACAATTAAACATCCCCGCCCACCCACTGTCTCTCCGCATCAGTTCTAGCACTTGCACGCAGGACCTATCCTCTACCCGCTGGAGCACTGGGACATTACCTAACATTTCTGTCTTGGGATGACCCGTGAGGTTCTAGTGGAATGAGCTGGAGAATTTGCAAATATTTAGGACAAGTCCCCTCCCTCATATCCTTGGTGAGTATCTGCAAGTAAGGAACCCACAACTTCGCAAACTCACCGCCTTTCCCTTCTACACTGAGCAAAAGACGTTCCATGGCCAAGAGCTGCCCAAGACGATGTATCCAGTTGATTGGCTCCGGTAGTGACGATGACCCCTAATGTGCTAAAATAACCTGTTGCGCTGCAAGCAACGCCATCACAATCTGTTTGCCTCAACGGTTTCAACGGGAAGAATTTAGGATGGGAAAGACCCAACCACGTATATTCTGGGTCTCGCTGCAATGTAATCTGAAACGCAGGGTCGATGTCCTCAATAACCGTTTTCCAGTAACACACCAATTTCGGGCAGTGCCAGAGTAAATGAACTAGGGTGCCCATTGAGCCACCCCCCCGCCAGCAGAGGTCTGTCTTATCCTAGCAATGTATACGTGCCGGTGTGTAATACCTGTATGTAACCACTTTATAGGCGGGATCCGCCCCCGAGGTGCTGTATGCAGTATGATGTGCTCTATATAGTATGTGGTCCCACTCCTTGGGCGATAAGGGCCTCCCCAATTCAGTCTCCCACTGCACTTGCGCCTTTGTACGGTGCCCCTTCGGGCGTGTAGTAATCATAGCATACAGTTCAGATATGAGTCTCTGAGCATCTTTTTTGCACACCAGCCATTTTTCAAACTTAAGTAAGGGGCCGGATCATTTGGGCAAAATTAGCAGGTTGTGTAACCCAATGTGCACTTTGTCAGTAGTGGAATACATCAGCAGCCGGTAACTCGTAGTCTTTACGCAATTGGGCACAGGGGATCAACCCGTCAATGTCCAAGAGGGAGCCCACTCTCTTGCACACTTCCTCCCTCCAACGATGAAAGACCGGAGAAGCTTGCCCCGGCGAGAAGTTGGGATTGTCCACAATGGGGGACATGGGTGATGGAAATGTGGTCCAGCCCTTCTGCACCGCCAGCCGATCCCAGACCCTAAACGTTGGGGATGTAACAGGTGACTAGTATAATCCCCAAGCTCTGTGTGCGTGGGAGCCACGGTTTTGAAGCATGAATCTTTCTGGATTCACTATGCTGTGCATTATTCCGCGGTCTAGTGGTTGGGTCCGGAATCGTAGTCTTTTCTTTCTTCTTTTTTTTTTTTTTTTTTTTCGTGGCCGTCGACGTCCCACTTTCTGGTGTACTTCCTGTGACGCGGCACGCTTCCTGCGGAAGCTCCCACCTTTTGGCGCCATCATCAGATTCTTTTTTCCGTCGTTGGGTCTGTATCTTCACCGAGAGGCTCCAGAGTTTTTGGAGGAAAAAGACTAATTCTACACAGAAAAGATTGGAGACGACACCGAAGAACAAGATCACTGAGCTTGGACGACTAAGGAGAACTTCGAGGGCCAACGGAGCATGCGCACACAGGGGGGCCCTCTGAGCGCAGGAATGGACAAAACACCTTTTAAATTCCGCCGTAACTGCCACCGCAAATACGCGCAGAAGGACCAGCACCCGGTCTGGAACCTCTGCCTACTGGTCGACCACGAGAGTAAGGATTGCAATGCCTCCTCCGTCTTCACCCCGAAGACACTCGGGGTTGGAGAGAGACAGAGAAGAGCCAACTACACCATGCAAGGCAAATGCCAACCTCCGTCTCTTCGGGACCTGGGCCTCTCCAGCGACGAGGAGAACAATATCGCCGAGGGACCAGATTACTACACGGTCGTAGAGACCCATAAGAAAACATCTAAAAAGGTAGGAGAGACGTTATCCCCTAAACCCTCGACAGACTCTCGAAAGTCTGAGTCAAACTCTCGAAAAACAGAGTAAGTCCACGAAGGGAGCTCCGGCGCCGAAAATCTCGATGGCCGCAGCTGCATCAAAGGACAAACAGCCAAGCGGATCCTTTGAAAAGGACTCCCAGGCGGCAAAAACGGGCGAAAAGCCAAGGTCGTCGAAGCACTTCCCCCGAAAAGGACCGCTCGACTTCGAAGTAGAAGGGCCGCTTAGCCGCGACGACGGCGCCGTAGAGATCGGCCGAAACACTCGACACTGAACAGGCAGCCGAAATGGAGAGAAAGAAGAGCAGGCTCGAGGCCGAAATGGATAACATCCTGTAAAGGAAGAGAGAGTTCGACAAAATATATGTTTAACGATTCCGTCGAAACCGCCGACAACGATCGTCGAAATAGAAGAGGAAGAGGAGTTCGACACCGAAGAGCTGCCAAACTCCCAAGCCCCAGGAACACCTGGAGGAAGAGGGCCTATACTACGAAGAGGAAGGCGACGATGACCAGCAGGCGAGTTTCGGCTCGGCATCCTCGATGGCACAGGACCTGGAGTGGCAGGACCTCGTCGCCGTAAGCCCAGAAGAGCCTGTGGAGACGTACTCCTCGAGACCTTCACCGCCAGAGGACATTGGGGTCTACAACATGGTCATCCGGAACGCGGCAACGGCTTATGGAGTCAAACTGGAGGAAGAAAAACCAAAGGCATGCTTCCTCTTAGAGACCCTGCTCCCCACTCAAACAAGGAGTCAATTCCTCCCCATGCTCCCAAATGTTCTGGACCAAGGGAGGGAGGCATTCAAATATCCAGCGACCTGCAGGTCTGTCACGCTTAGGACGGAGAAGAAATACAAGCACTCCTCTAAGGATTCCCCCCCCCCCCCTCCCTACATCCAGGGATCCGTCACAGCAAACTCCATTATTACGGCAACAGCCAGGAAAAGGGCAAACGTGCCAACAACCTCAGTCCCACCACCAGACAAAGTAGGAGGATGGACCTAACTGGGAGGAAAATATAGCGGATGCAGCCGTACATTGGCGCATTGCAAACTCCAACGCCCTACTAAACAGACACCAGTACCAGCCCTGGGATGAAGTCGGACAGCTGCTCAAGCACCTCCCCTGCGCAATACCATCAAAGAGCGTCACACCTGGTTGTGGAAGGAAAAAATATAGCAAATTTCTGCCTGAAATCAGTCTTGGATGGGGCTGATGCATCCAGCAGGCTTATGATGTTCGGGAAGTACAGAACAACATTCTAAGCACTCCCTTCAATGGAGAAACACTGTTCGGGGCACCGGTGGATGAACAACTCACCCAGCTCAAGAAAGAAAATGAGACTGCAAGGTCCATGGGTGCCTAACAGTTCAGAGGAATGAGAAGGGGTACCCCGACACGGAGACCAAACGGAAGGGGGGGAAACAGCTGGGAACGTCACACCGGACATTCCAGCAGGCCTACCATGGCGACAATGAAGCACAGCAGGGTCAGCAGAAACAAACCTGGCAGTACCAGCCTCGGGCCATTCCTTTTGCGGGAGGGCTAATGGAGGATGGCAAACTAGAAGAGGGGGCCAGCAACCCACCTGAAAGTGACTCTGTCCCGCAAAACGTGCTCACCCACACGACCCCTCCGAGGGTGGGGCACAACAAGGTCAACAAAAGAGGGTTACACGAACCAAACCTTAACTAACATGTACCACCAGTAGGTAGCAGGCTTAAACATTTCTTCCAGGAATGGAAGAAGATAACCACGGACAAATGGATACTCCACATCATACAGTTTGGATACTGCATAGAACTGGAAAAGAAACCACCAAACAGAAAACCAAAAAGGAAGGCGCACTCCGCAAAAGAGCTAGCACTACTCCTAGAGGAAGCACAAGAACTCCTCCAAAAGGAGGCCATCGAACCAGTTCCATTCAGAGAAAGAAACAAGGGAGTGTACTCAAACTATTTCCTAGTACCAAAAGTGGACGAAACGCTAAGACCCATCCTGGATCTAAGGTTCCTAAACCAATACATAAAGACACAAAAATTCAAAATGACATCCCTACAAGAGGTCATTCCTCAGATAAGGGACGGAGACTTCATGTTCACCATAGACCTCAAAGATGCCTACCTACACATTCCCATGAACAGGCAGCACAAACCTCTACTAAGATTTACCATCAACAAAGAACACTACCAGTTCACAGCCCTAGCCTTCGGACTAAAAGCCGCACCAAGGGTCTTCACCAAGTGTCTCGCTGCTGTGGCAGCGCACCTATGGAGGGAAGGGATTCATGTATACCCTTTCCCCGACGACTGGCTAATAAAAGCAAGTTCCCACAGGACATGCAAGGAACACGCACAGCGGGTCACAAAAAACACTGACAGGCCTGGGATTCTCCATACACTGGAGGAAGTCCTCAATGGAACCAGCGCAAGTGAAGATCTTCCTAGGTGCACATATCAACACCATACGGAGAAAGGTGTTCCCCAGCGACAAGAGAATACTTGCCCTGCTGAAGGAGGTGTGCAACTACCAGGAGGGGCGAGCTCTGACAGTGAGGACAGCGAGTAAGCTCATGGGGATGATGGCATCCTGCATACACCTGGTCCCCAATATACGGCTCCACAAGTGACCATTCCAGGAATGGCTTCTAACAACAATGGTCACAAGCTACAGGAAGTTGGGAAGATCTAGTGGTTGTAACGCACGCAGTGCAAGAGGAGATAACGTGGTGGAACAAGGAGAACATAACAAAAGGGAAGCCTTTAACACCACCAACCCCAACGGTGGCTATCACCACAGAGGCATCCCAGATGGGATGGGGAGCACACATGAACAAGCTCAAGGTGAGGGGTCTGTGGACCCCAGCAGATGCAGTCAGACGCATCAACTACCTGGAACTAAAGATCGTGCTCCTGAAGGCCATCCATAAACACCTGTACAACCAGAGATTGTTGATACAAACAGACAACACAACAACGATGTTCTACATCAATAAACGGGGAGGAACACAATCAGTCACACTATCCAACCTAGCGCAGGAAATATGGCTATCCCACTCAAAATTCACCTACTAGCCATAAACCTACCAGGAAAGGACAATGTGGACGCAGGCAGGCTCGGCAGACCGACATCAGTGTCCCGCGAGTGGGAGCTACATGCAAAGGAAACGCAAAGGTTATTCAGGAAGTGGGGAACACCAACAATAGACTTATTTGTGACACACCCGAATGCAAAATGCCAGTACTTGGCATACAGGCAACCAGAGGAACAATCCCAGGGGAATGCCCTATGGATAAGCTGCTCAAAAACATTTGCCTACGCTTTCCCCCCGATACCACTGATACACAGGGTACTCAGCAAGTGCAGAACCAGCAACATGACACTGATCCTGGTGGCACCACAATGGGCAAGGCAGACCTGGTACTCACAAAAAATGGAAATGGCACAGGGACCACCCCACAAGTTCGGGAAAAGAAAAGACTTCCTCTCCATGCAAAACGGAGAAGTACTACATCCAGAGCCAGAGAGCCTCAGCCTAGCTGCATGGCTCCTGAAGACATAGTTTGCACACCTAAGACTACCGGAGAGCGCGCTGCGGGTGCTACGGGAGGCAAGGAGACCTACCACACGAAAGTGCTATGTGGCAAAATGAAAAAGGTTCACACAATGGTGCAGCAAGGAGAAGCTACACAAGAAAATGACAAGGGAATCAACGGTGCTAAAATATCTAACACACCTGCTGAAAGCAAAACTAAGTTCATCCTCGCTAAGAGTACACACCTAGCGGTGATAGTAGCCTACAAAAGAGGAGAGACAGGAAAGAGCTTCTTTACATCACAAGTAGTTAAGAGATTCCTGGAAGGGGCAAAAAGGATTGCACCACCAAAGAGGATGCCGCCACCGGTATGGAACCTAAATTTAGTCCTAATGGAGCTTTTGAAAGCGCCCTTTGAACCCATTCATAAGGCTTCACTACAAATGCTCACAGTGAAGACAGCCTTTCTGGTGGCAATCACCTCGCTGGGCAGGGAAAGCAAGCTGCAAGCGCTGAAGCTTAAGAACCCTTCATCCAAATACACAATGACAGGGTGGTAATGAGAACGGACCCACACTTTATGCCAAAGGTGGTGTCAAAATTTCACATGAACCAAACAATACAAATACCGAGCTTCTTTCAGAAACCATCCACAAGCGCAGAGAGGGCACTGGACGCTAGAAGGGCAGTAATGCATTACATGGAAAGAACAAAAGAGCACAGGAAGGCAAAGCAGTTCTTTGTGTCCTTCGCAACCAGTTTCCTGGGTAGACCGTAACAAAAGACACCATCGCACGTTGGATCGCACAAACGATACAATTCTGCTAAAAACAGGCAGGGCAAGAACTAACAGAGGGGGCACAAGCCCACTCGACCAGAAAAAAGGGAGCAACATGGGCTTCAGTGCACACGTTCACTAAGCACTACTGCGTGGATATACAAATGAAGAAGGAAGCACAAGTAGGACCGAAGGTGCTTCAACACATTTCAATAACCAACGCTCATCTTCCACCCAGCCACCACAAACATAACAAAACTGCTACAAAATGTATGCACAGCATAGTGACTCCAGAAAGATTCACGCTGCAAAACAAATAGTTTCTTACCTGTCTGTGTAGTTTTGCAGCTTGAAGATCTTTCTGAATTCACTAGCGAGCCCACCCACCCACCTCCGCCAGAAAGATGAGGCAGGAGAAGAAGGTGGAAATAAAAGGTATGAAGTACAAACAGACACTTTAAGAGACCAGATGATAAATCATTTACTTTAAGGAAGAACTTGAAAACATTGCCAAGGATTCACGAACAGATCACAAAAACATGAAAAAAGAATCCGAACATGGCGCCCAAAGCTGGGAGCTTCCGCAGGAAGCGTGCTAACGTCACAGGAAGTACACCAGAAGGTGGGACGTCGATGCCCACCTGAGCTACGGAAAAAAAGGAAAGAAAGAAAAGAAAAGACTAGGGTTCCGGACCCAACCACTAGACCTCGGAATAATGCACTGCATAGTGAATCCAGAAAGATCTTCAAGCTGCAAACTACACCGACGGGTAAGAAACTATTCGTTCCCACCATACATTCATTCCCACTACTGATTGATCCATAAAATTCCAATGTTTACTGGATAGGGGCCTGTTCCATTCAACAAGGTAGCGCAGGCATGCCGCTTGGTAGTAAGAGCCCACCAGCGGGAAGCCTTACCCTCCCTGTGTTTTCGTGCAAGTAATGTGCGGTAGTGAGAGACGAGGCTTCTTACCCTCCCATACAAACTTAGTAAAAAAGCAATTGCAATTTCTTTTGGCCCGGCGACGGAGCCAATGGCAACATTTGGAAGATGTAGAGGATGCATGGGAGCACAGTCATTCTCACCGCAGCTAGTCTCCCGAACCATGCCAGTTTGAGGCGCGACCAGGCTTCCAGCGCCTTGGTCGTTTGCACTAATAATCAAGTGTAATTGAGGGAGTCCTTTTTATCAATGTTCGAGGTAAGCCTAATGCCTAGATAGGTAATGTCTGTGGGCGCCCAGTGGAATGCAAAGTCCGCTGTAAGTCCAGAATCTAACTCGAAGGGACCGAGATGTTGAGAATCTGAGACTTTGCGAAATTGACCTTGAACCCTGCAGCATTTTTAAAGGCTGTAAGTTCATTGGTCAGAGACTGCAGAGTTAGCCGGGGTTGAGTAAGCGAAAGTATCACATCGTCTGCGTACATGCTGGGCGAATGGCTCCATATAGAGCGCAAATAAAAGTAGGGATAGGGGGCAGCCCTGTCGCGTTCCCCGAGCGACAGGGAAGAGGGTCGACCTGCATCCATTAACCCGCCCGGAGGCCTTAGGGGTAGAGTATAGGCACTGAATCCACCGGATAAAGTTGTCTCCGAAGCTATACTTGCGCAGCCAACAAGTATTCCCAGTCAACGCGGTCGAAGGCATTCTCCGCGTCTATGGAAAGCAAGAAGGCCTGTGTTCGCGAGCGATGCACGAGGTCGATGAGGTGCAACAGTCTCTTAGAGTTGTCTCCCCCCTGACTAGTAGGTATGAAACCCGACTGGTCCGGGTCTACTATGTCGGCCATGAGAGGGCTAAGGCGCGAAGCTAAAATGCCCGCAAACAACTTTGCATCAGTATGACCCACAATCACTGGCGTCTTTCCCAGGTTTCAAGATAACAGAAATCGATGCTTCGACATTGTAGGCGTTACTTCCCCCTTGTCAAGGAAAGAGTTCAATAGCCATGGTAAAAAGAGAGCCAGCTCCAGACAAAATGTTTTGTAAAAGACTGCTGGGAACCCATCAGTGCCCGGTGACTTAGCTATTTTTAACCTTGAGATGGCTGATATCACCTCCTCTATGCGAATGACTGAGTGTAGGTTATTGGCTGTATGCCTGGGTATGAGAGATATATCGCAGGCACTCAAATATGCGTCAGGGTCTTGCAAGGGGGCGTCTCTAGCCACTTAGAGGAGCTGATAAAAAACTACGGAAGGATTCAACAATACGGTCATCCGCGGAGTGTTCCCTCCCAGCTTAATCCAGCACGGATTGAATTACAGACATCTGCGTCTTTGCCCGTAGTCTGTGTTAGCATTCTCCCACCTTTATCCCCGCTAAGGTAAAATTTGTGTCGCAACCGGTGAAGAGCGTGTTCCACCCTGTCTAGATCTAGGTGTGTCAGCATTTAACGTCGGTTTTCTAATTCCCGCCACACCCTCAGGGCACCAGTACGTTTATGGACTGCCTTCAGTTCTCCCACCTCTTTCTAACTCCGCACGCTTTTCCCTGCGCAGGGCCGAGGATGATGCTGCAGCTGCGATGAACTCTCCCCTAACTACCAACTTCAGAGCCTCCCACACCGCCGCAAGAGGGTTAGACCCCTGGTCATTGTCATAAAAGTATTGTACTATAGGATCTCGTATCCGCTTGATTACCTTTTCAGAGTGGAGGAAGGATTCTCGAAGTCTCTATCCTGGGGGGACTGAGTGCAAACACCGCGCCGGCAAATGAAATGAGATGAGGGCATGATCCGAGAGCGAGCGGGGAATGATCTCCGCTGAGGTGCAAGCTAGCTATAAGAGATGGGGAGGCTAATAAGTGATCAAGTCGTGCATACGTTTTGTGCGCTGCAGGGAAATATGTATAGTTTCGCTCGTTTGGATGTTGTGTTCGCGCCACATCGCGCAGCCCACAGTCCTCTAACCACCTCCTCCCACCCTGCGAAAGCGCCCCTGTTTGGTGTGATCTCTGTCTAGGTCCGGATCCGTTTACAAGTTTAAGTCGCCCCCAACCAAAATTGCAGCGTCACGGGAAGCCAGCACATCGGTTAGAGCAGAGCGCAGAAAAGGTTCTGGTCTTTCATTAGGAGCATATAAGGTCCCTAGTGTAAGGTGCGTATCTCCCCATTGTACCCTGACAGCCAGTAGCCTGTCTTTAACCACTTCGATGCTGATGACAAGCTCATCTCGTCATGAGGCTTACCTGCCGTGTGCTGATGACGAGCTGAGCTCGTCATGTAACACAGTCATTTTAAAAATGCAGCACACAGCGGGAAAAGCCGCCGCAGCGATGCAGTTAACTTCTGCAATTTTACAACTTTATATTGGGATCGCATGCTAAACAGAATCGCTACCCCATTCCTTTTGGATGACCCGGAGGACCAGAATTGCTGCCGGAATATTTTATCACGCAAGAGCTTGGTGTCTTCAGCAAGTAGGTGGGTCTCTTGGAGTAAGCTGATATCACCAGTGGTGTTTTATAGGAGGGAGAGTACCGCTGAGCGCTTTACTGGATTGTTCAACTAGCGGACATTCAAACGAATTGCTTTCAAAACTTTACCCATTGGAGCGTTGGGGGAATGTGGAGCCGAGCATGCTCAAAAAGCTAAGCAGCACTGATGCTACAAGGGCCAGCATGCGGAGCTTAATAGCTTGCCAATCCCATGTAAGAACTGATGCGGAGACCCAAAACAAACCCAACCAAATCCTATCCCCAAACAATAAGAAATAACTAATGAGAAGGAAAGGGCTAATCCAGGAAACATGACAAAAGTTTGTCTTAATGGTTAAAGTCCAGGGGGTTGTGGCAAGTTAATAGTCAAATCAAGAATTAGTGCTCTCTTACCACTCCAGCGCCTGGGCAAAGGCGTCCTCCTTACAATCTACCTTTTCCGTCCCTCCAGCGCACATTGTTAAACCCAATTGGATGCCACTAGTCGGAAAGATCGAGGGGATTCCTGGCGCACTGTACCATGTGACCGTGATGAAAGAACTGCTTCTCTTTCTAATTTACTTGTAGCCAGGTCAGGTTTTGAGCTTGATGGTGGTTTCCCGACAGGCTGCCACTCGGAGGAGAGTTGTTGTTGTCTAGGAGTTGGCTTGTATTCCACTACCGTGGATGGTGCTCTCTCGAGACCCAAAGTATCAAACGCTTTGTCTAAGGACCTAATCTGAAGAAGCTTGCCCTGGTATTCGACGATTAAACGAAACGGGTGGCCCCAGGAGTAGGGAATGTTCTTTTCTCGAAAGTGGTTGGTTACAGGCTTGAACTCTGCACTTAACAAGCGGGGAGGCCGCCAAATCCTGGAAGAGTGTAGGGTGGTGTCCACGGAACTGCATGGGGTGTTGATCGTGTTCCCTCTGGAGGATGTGTTTTTGTAACTGGAAGTCATGTACAGAGACAAGAATATCTGGAGGAGGAGCTTTAACACCACGCGGGAGACCCACCCGGTGGACCCGGTCCATTTGAATATCCAGAGACTCTTCATCCCAGAGGATCTGGTGAAATAAGGCGCTGACGTAGGCACGAAGATAGTCTCCGTCTGGAGCGGTTCTCCAGGTCTTCTGCAAGGGCCGGAAGAACAATATTCTGCTCACAGAGGCGTATGCTCTCTTGCTGTAGTTGGTGGAGGTCTTCTTCCCTACCAAGGTCCTCTTCCTCCAGGGTCGCCACCCTTTCGATGATGCCATCTACGTCGCGTCTAACCACCCTCAGGTCAGCAGTTAGCTGAGAGCGTAGTTCTTGAATGTCTTCTTTGATAGCCGAAAAGAGGTCGACCATGAAAGCTTTGGTCACTGGGGAGTCGTCACCTTCCATGTGGCTTGCCTTTGGTTTGGTCTGTGGATTCGAGCGACCTGCTGATTTCTGGAGGAGATCTTTCAGCGACTTCTCTCTCCGCGCCCTGGCCGATGTCATGATGAGTCTGCAGGATCACTGCACTTCTCGATGTCCCCCACCACTCTGGTCCGTAGGGGAGGAAGCGATCACCAGCCCCCAGACAGGGTCTCCGAGCCCACTGCTAGTACTGATTCTTTGCAGCCAGATCACACTCCAGTGCAACAATTACTGCTAACTATCTCTTCGTGTCACGGGCCAAAGCTGGTGCCCACACTGTTCTGCACGAAGGCAGGCCGGGGATCTCCACGCACGTCTGCGCTGGACCGCAGACCGACCAGAGCCATCACATCTGCCACTCTTTGCAGACCCGACACCAGTTTGATAGAGAAGGATTCAATTAGGGGCCCTCGAGGAGGCCTCTCTCAGCCAGGGAGCACGCCAACTTTCTGCTCTTCCTGCCGCACTTCCTACCCCCAAGGGCTGACACTGGCTGAACACTTCTCCTGGGTCACGCTGAGACACCGCCCGGCCTTGTCTCCCAATTCCAGAAAGCCAGCAACAGTCCGCAACTGAGCCCCTGACCACTTGCCAAAATGCCCAGAATCACTGTGGGCCACCCTGAGGGGAACACCACCCTTGTTGCGATGAGCTGAGGCTGAAGGCCGTTGCAATCGCCAGAATGCACTGCCTGCCGATCCGCAGGCCGGAGTCAGTCTTCCCAAGCGGTGCCACACACACACCCCACTCTCGCTCCTCACCCCCGGTCTTCTCCAGTGTCGCGAGGCATCCCAGGCGCCTCCCAATCTTCCAGCAGTCAAGCAGATTTCTGTGCAGGGGTGTATCCCCCGGCTGCATGCGGCAGACGCAGTCTGTAGTCGGGCCCGTGATGTCCCGCCAAAGCACTGCACACAGCTGAGGGCCACTTTGGGTGTAACACTGCAGTCTTCGTAGCTCACGGAGGGTGGGTGCGGCTCAAATCCCCCAAATCCTCCGTCCGCAGACCGAGACCCGCCCCACTAGGCCGCACCACGCGAACCAGGCCCCCTGCTCCTCACCTCCAGCCGTCTCAGGCGCTGCCAGAGGATCCGGCCGACACAACAGGACTCCACCACCACTCGAGGCTCCTTGGTGGTCGTTCTGTATGCCAGAGCAGAGGTGCCGAGCGCCTGCTATCCTTCAGGCCAACCCGCCTCTGCTCCGCTGGCCCCGCCAGCCGCCAGGCCCGGCAGAAATGAAGAAGCTCAAGATGACGCCGGCCCCAACTCTGTGACCATTGCGGCAGCGCCCGCGTCCACGCGCTTCACTGCTTCGGGCACTCGTTAAGGGGAGTGCCCTGCTGCAGCGCGTCTCCACTCCCCACCTTTACTCTGCTCTCCCCGCAGCCACCGCCGGAGCCCCGCCGGGTGCGCAGACAAGTCCGGGCCGCAACCACACAGTGAGCAAAGAGTCTCTAAAAAGCAGGTAGCGACCAGAAAGAAGCGAACCGCTGGCGCCAGGTTATCTGCTAGGGGCACTCCGCCTGTGGGGGCTCACAGATGGGCTCCAATTTGGGCGATATAGCAAGGCTAAAGTGTGGCGGTGCCCGAGGGACAGGAATCCACGTCCTATCTCGCCGCCATCTTGGCCACGCCCCCTAGCACCATTGCCTTTTATGAGCCATATATTCTGGAGAATATATGAGTTTAGGAGATGTTTTTACAATATATACTAAATGTTTTAAATGTCTCTCTGCTGAAGATTTATAAAACTGATTTAATACATTTGTGTGCCCCAGGGCCTCATTTCTGTAGTGTGTAGTGAGCTTTATTATCAAGGTTTTGACAACACTTTTCCTAAATAGGTAGAGGATGTTACCATTTCCAATGGTATTCCACCTATATGTCAACTAAATTCACAAGTGTTATCTTCCTTTCAAAAGCCATTATTTTAGTCTTAGAATTATAATTTCTTGTCCTGCATACTCACTTATTCAAAAAATTTAAATTATGCTGTAGGCCTAATGGTGTAAGATCAAATACAACCACATCATCTGCATACATTGATCTATAAATCATAAGCTGCAGCACATAATGGAAATTTAAACATTTGCAAGTTGGACTGGTAAATCACAAACATAAAGAGTAAAGTAAAGGGACCAACGGGCAGCCCTGTTTTAGGCCATTATTTGTGTGCATTTTTGGAGTAAGGCCCTTTTAACACTCTACACCATGTAGAGAAATGCAGTGCTACAAGTAATCTCAGTTCAGAAGAATGTCCAATGTGCTCAGTTTCTTTGAAACGATAGGCCTCCCTACTTTGTCAAATTGCATCAGTCAGTATAATACAGGAAAGTCCGTTTTTTTCATCACATAGTGGTTAGGTCAGAAACCAGACTGTTTTCATGGGAGAATTCCTTTAGTGAATGCCCATCCTGTAGTTGTTCTAATAAGCTGGCTGCAAAAATCTTTCCAGATGTATCCAGAAGAGCAATCTGGCTGTGGTTGGCTGTCAATGTTCGTGAGCCTTTTTTTTAAATAGTGGTATTAAAATATTGCCCTTCCAAGAGGAGGGGGTTTGGCCTATGTGATAACAAGATATAAAAAAGTTAGTATATGCCCCATCCTTCTGGAAACTTTAATCAAAACTTCATGTGAATTTAATATGGGCCCATTGCTGATGAGGATTTTATATATGCTACTATTTGTTTACGTGTGGGGGGCATTACGAAGTTCATCCTGATTTACTGGAAAATCTAATAGCCATTCAGTTGCTTCTAAAGATAAATTCCCTGAGTACAACATAGATACATATTCAATCCATTCTCTCATGGGGATAGTTGATAGATTTTTTTTGATCCTCTGTGATGCAATACGACTCAAATTGCCTGGAATTTTTTCATTTTTGCTGCCTGCTGAAGGTCAATCCAGTTCTTAACTACCTTCCTTTTCTGATTTAAACAAATCCATTTCCCTGTAGTGTTAAAGTGTCTTTGTGGCTAATGACCATATTCAGTTAATTGAATTTGAGTGAGTTTATGTATGGCCACTGAGATTTCCTTGAGGTTTTTTTTCTGCCTATTTTCCCTTTTACTCTTTGGCCAATTGCTTATGGTGGCGATCTCAACGTATGGTTTCCTTGTCTTATTGTGATTACAGCATGGCTCTGCTTTCAGTTTGTACTTGAATGTTATTTCATGGCGAACCTCACTCTAGTTAGCGTAAATTGCACATCTATTCTAATCCCTGCTCACCCCCTTGGTAGCGTGGCATGAGTAGTCCGGCTTATCGAAGAGGCAATGTGTAAAATATTTGTACACATACACACAGTAACACAGTGAAAACACTACTAAAGGAAGCCACACCAGTTTAGAAAAATAGCCAATATTTATCTGAGTAATACAAGACCAAAACGATAACAAACAAACATATACAAGTAAAGAGTTAAATTTTGCATGAATACAAACCGTTCAGTGATACGGTGTCTGACAGACCTGCAAAACAGTACCTTTGGAAGTGAAGAGGCCTCTGGGACCTTGCGATGAAATCCGAAGATGAGGAGTTGGCGGGCATTGGTTCAGAAAGTCTGGTAGAAGTCAATGAGGCGTTGGAGCTGCACGCTCTGTGGATCGAGCTCCGCTACGTCAGGGTCTGGAGCGCTGGCAGCGGCGGGCCAGGGTTGCGATGTCGCAGTCGATGCATTGTGTTCTTAATGAACGATGATCACAACTTCGATGCAGGCAGCAGGGCGGTATTGGTGCTGAGCACGGTCATCTGCAAACTCTAGGCAGTGATGTGAGGCGGGGTGATGCGTTGTGTTCTGCAAGCCTTTCTGGAGCTAAGACCTCAATTTAGGCATGCCCAACTATGAAAAAGATTTTTGTTTTGTCATGAAAAAAGAAAAGAGCTCATTTTCTGTTCACACAGAACAGCATGGCAAACCAAAGAGACCAATTGCATACTTTTCTGCCACATTAGATTCAGGTTTCGCTGGAGGTAGTCCGCCTCACCACCTCCAGCGACACCTTCCCCTCCGCCAAACACCTGCACTTCCAGATTCATACCATCCCCAAAGCCACACTCCAAGGAACCCTCGTCTACAGACCCCCGAATATCCTTCGCCACCACCATCACCGACTTCATCACACCCCACTCCATCGCCTCAACAAACTACATATTCATTGGAGACCTGAACTTTCACCTCGACAACCCCAGCGACCCCCAACTCCACTATCCTTCGTGACAACCTTGGCAGCATCGAACTTAAACAACTCGTCAACATACCGACCCACAGAGCAGGGCACCCCCTCGACCCAAACCTTTGCAGCAGGAAACCGTGACCAATTCAGCTGTACAACGCAGCTGTCATGGACCAACCACTGCTGCGTACACTTCGCTATCAACAAACCCAAGGCACCCAAACCAGCCACACACCCACCACAAAGGAACTGGAGCAAGGTTACCGATGAGCAACTTAACTCCAACCTCACCCGAGACAACCAGACATGGGCACCCGACGCAAACGACGCAGCCAGAGAACTCCACACCTGGATCTTCAACTGCGTACACTAGCTCACCCCACTATGCAACCCCGACAGACAACGCCCCAGGAAAGCCGCCTAGTTCACCACAGCTCTCCAAGCTGATGCTTGAAGAAGAACTGGAGAAACACCAAGACAACCGAAAACCACACCACCTACAAGGACGCCATGACGGACTACCACAACCAGATCAGAGCCACCAAGATGAACTTCATCCACAACAAAATCCTGGCCAACTCTATGGAACTTTTCAGTGTCATTCAAAAATTCAACCCACGCAGCGAAGCCAGACATCACCCCATCCCAAGACCTCTACGACAAGCTTGGAACCTATTTCCACCTCAAGATCAAAAACCTCTACAACAACTTAATCGACCATCTACCAGGCGCTACAGATGGCCCTCGCCCCCCCATAAACAACAGCCAGCCCACCATCTCCAACTGGACACCGATCACGGCCGAAGACACCACCTCGAACATGAAAAGCCTCCGACCCCTTGCCCCCCTCACATCTACCAGAGAGCTGTGGCTGTCATCGCACCCGAACTACAATGCCCTATCAACACCATCTTCAAAAGCCGGCACCTTCCCAGACGACTGGAAGAGCGCAGAAGTCAGACCCATGCTCAAGAAGCCCACGGCTGACCCCACCGACCTCAATAACTATCTGCCCATCTCGCTCCTCCCCTTCGCAGTCAAAGTTGCAGAGAAAATAGTCAAAAGGAAACTGACACGATTCATTGAAGAGAACACCGTTCTCAACCAGTCCCAATCCGGATTCCGAAGCAACCACGGCACAGAGACCGCCCTACTCGCCGCCACAGACGACATCCGCACCCTCCTGGACCATGGCCACTCCACTGCCCTCATCCTACTCTACCTATCAGAGGCCTTCAACACCATCTTCCACCGCACACTAGTCGCCAGACTACACGACTACTAGGAACAGCCCTAGACTGGATCCGATCATTTCTCACCGGAAGAAGCCAAAGGATCAGACTCCCACCCTTCCTCTCCAACCCCACAAAAATCACCTGCAGAGTCGCACAGGGTTCATCCCAGAGCCCCATCCTCCAAGATCTACATGGCCCCCCTTGCAGCCATCGTCCGACAACACGTCCTCAACATCGTATCCTACGCCAACGACACCCAGCTCATCCTCTCACTCACCAAAGAACCCACCACTGCCAAACTCCTTCCAAAAAGGAATGCAAGACGTCGCAGTTTGGATGACCCACAGCTGCCTGAAGCTCAACGCTGAGAAGACCCCAGTCCTCGTCCTTGGTACCACCCCTTCTGCATGGGACAGCACCTGGTGGCCAACCGCCCTCAGAAGCCCACCTACCCCCTCAGATCACGCCAAGAACCTCGGCTTCGTACTCGACTCGTCACTCTTCTCTCACCATGAACCGACAGGTCAACGCTGTCGCCTCCAGCTGCTTCAACACCCTCTGCATCCTCCGCGACCTTAAAGTGGATCCCCTCTGAGTCCAGGAAGATCGCCCACGCACTCATTACCAGCAGACTGGGCTATGGAAACACACTCAACGCCGTCATCAACAAGTCCCTACTCCGCAAACTCCAGACAATACAGAACACCACTGCCAGACTCATCCTCGACATCCCCCGACACAAACACATCAGCCAACACCTACGTAGTCTCCACTGGTTCCACTTGGAGAAAAGTCACTTCCAAAATCCTCACTCACGCCTACAAATGCCTACACAGCAACGGACCCAAATACCTCAACGACAGAATCAACTTCCACGTACCCCCCAAAAAAATGCCAATTTTCCAACCTCGCACTGACTGAAACCCCGCACATCCATAGAGCCAGAGCAGGCGGAAGATCCTTCTCTCACATTGCAGCCAAGTCCTGGAATGCGCTACCGGCAGACATCAGATGCGCCCCCTCCCTGAACACCTTCAGGACGACCCTCATGACCTGGCTCCTTGGCTAAACAGATCTGCGGACCCCATCTCCCCCCCCCCCAGCCCCTTAAAACCCTCACGGGTGAGTACTGTGTCTACAATTCCCTGATTGATTGAGTTGTAGCAGCTCTGCATGGATGTATAAATAATATTGCAACGTCTGACATTACTATGTTCCAATGTGAAACAAAAATCATGGGTTACTTGCTTATCATGTTAGTGTCTACTTCAACAGTGAAACAGTCAACTGAATTCAGAACACCATATTTATCCAGTAGCCAATTGACTATAAGCAAATTATCCTGGCTGCGGAAAATATTTCCTTTAAAAGGTGCGAGATTTTGAGTTCTGCTACACTCACTTCTACCATTGTCAGAATATGACCATTGATTAAAAAATAAATGGTTCTGAGTATGACTCCATTGCTTTAACAGAATTGGCACTAAATAGTCTAATTCAAGATGTACCACTCCATTTGATGATTGTATTGTATTTGTTGAATGCTCAAGGATGTTTAAAAGCAATGTATTGGGTCTGCACATCAACCTACATTGTGAAGGCCTCATACTGCTGTAATGTAACCTCACCACAAGTAGCTGAATTCATTACTATTACAGGAGCTTGCTGCATAGCCAATGACTTGGGTGTTACTGAACTGAAATACTTTGTTTATTTAAAGACCATGGTCTATAAACACTGCAAGAATCGCGATAAAAACAATCAGTACATTAAAAATTCCTTTCGATAAAATTCATAAAAGAGAGTACAAGAACCAACTTCATGCCAAATTCATACACCAATAGCAGCAATTATTACATTTCACTCCGTTCACTGAAATATATCTTTGTCTAAAATGTTTTGCCTAAGCAAGATGGGGGAAACTAAAGAGGAGGAGGAATATAATTGCTAAACCCCCTTCTAACTGTCCCTCAGGAAGGTTTTTATGCTTTTCATATAGTTACCCAAAGCAATGGCTATATCAAGATGTGGCATTTCTAATAGTATATCTGTAGCTTGGGCTCTTAAGCTTATTCCATATTTTAAAAAGATCGGACGTAAAAAATATTTTCTCAATGCTAAAACCGCAAGGCAATCCACCAATATATGCAGAAAGTAATTTTTTGTTCCGAGGCCACATTTACAAATTCCATCAGCATATAACATTTCGGCCTTAGTTTTTCCCTCTAAAAGCCACGCGTTGATTCCAATTCGTACTCTTAGTAATTCACACCTAAGGGCATAATTTAGCAATGTGTCCAGGTACGGATACCATGATTCTTTTACACAAAAATTTCTTATCTCTTTCACTGATTTTTTTTTTTTTTTCGTGCTCAGGTACACCAAGTCATTTTTCCTTGACTGTTCCTGAACTTGGGATCTAAGTGAGGCCTTGGTGAATTCTAACTCCAGTGTGTGTTGATTTTAAGCTCACATTTAATATCTTCGCTGTGGATAAGATCTTCTTTTTTACCTCTCTTGCCCACTTTTAAGTTACTACTTCAGATCTCCTCCCTACACCATTGTGATACCTTCTTCACACCCCCCGGGTCCTTGCGTCTCCAGAATCTTAACAGTGACATTTGGATCTGAATGTTCCAGGCTGCGGTTCCTGTCTCCATTCTTACAGCATGGATTATAGCGGAACTTGGTAAAGACAGTAAGGTTTTTAGGATCCTCCCTTCTTCCTTGCCCCATCTACACTTGCCGCTTAGGTACATGACTTCCGCCCATACAAAAACTGTGGAGATATCACAGCATCATATGCTTTTAGCAAAGGTCTATGGGGCATTTCTCCATATACTTTATTGACATTTTTCAGTCCAGAGATTGAGGAAATAGTTTTTGCTTTTTGCGCTTCCATGTGGGTACAACATTTAAGGGCACTGTCAAACCAGAGGCCTAAAAATGTTTATTTTTACAATCTCCAGTTTGATATGCCCTAAAAACCAGCAAAAATTTTTGTCTTTTCCCGAAGCATAAAATCTTTGTTTTGTCCATATTTACAACAAGTTTTTTTCTCACAGTAGTCTCTAAAAACATTTAATTTCCTTTGTAGACCAAGCTCCGTTTGATCGAGTATCACAAGATAATCTGCATATAAAAGGCATGCCACTTTATTTCCATTCATTCTAGGGCTCTCACTTCTTTCCACTTCTAAAACTTTGGGTAGGTCGGCCAATAATAAAGCTAATAGAGGGGCCTAAATGCAGCCTTGTCTCAGCCTGTTCCCTATCACTATTTTGTGTGTTAATGCCCCTTGTGTGCCTTTAATTACCTGGGCCCAGTTTCCTGTGTGTAGTTCCTTTAAAATAACCAGTAAGCCCTCCGGTATTCCGTACTTACTCAGGCATTCCCAAAGGCACCTGAGTCAAATGCCTCCCGGAAGTCCACAAAACAGCAATACAATTTCCCATTCTGCTCTATTGACTTCCGGGCGAGTGCCCAAAGGGCAAAGCAGTGGTCCATGGTGGAATGGCCTTCTTTAAAACCCCCTTGTTCTACCGGTGTAATAAAGTACTGTTCCCTCCAAGCTTTGAGCCTTCCTAGTAATATTTTCGCAAAAATCTTTTTCCCAATATCTAACAGATTTATTAATCTGTAGTTCTTTGGTGTATGCATATCGCCCTCCTTATGCACAGGTCTGACTATTGCTCCTTTCCAATTGTTGGGGATTTTCCCAGATTCTAAGATCACTTGAAACATAGATAAGAAGAAATCTGCCCACCAATTCAGTTGTGGTTTTATTATCAGAGCTGGGAGATTGTCTGGTCCTGCCGCTCCTGTTAGATTAAGGGTTTTTATTGTAAATTTTACATTTCAGGGTAAAAAATCTGCTTTAAGCTCATTGACTAACCCGCCCCACTCCTGAGGCTCCCCTGCAGCCGATTCACTTCCTGGGCTTGTTCCACCACACAATTCATTGAAGCTGGCGAGGGTTCTGCTGCTGATTGTACCAACTTCCAACACTGGCGTCTCAATTGCCTCCAGTAATTTTGCCCAGCATGAATCTTCCTAGAACCTTTTTGCACTCCTTATTAACGTATTATATTCTTTTTAGGTTTTGCCTCGCCAAAGATGCGCTCTGCGCATCTTTTCGGCGCAGGCGAAAACCTGATGAGAAGAATAGTGTGGCTTGGCTCCAGGCGCTTTCCTCTCGGAGGGGCTCCAGTGCTCCTTGAAGGCCTCGAGCGAGTCCTGGAAGCTTGGGCAGCCCCATCTCTCCATATCAAGCCCCCCCCCCGCACCAGTGATGGGAAACACAGAAGGCAAGACTTCTTGACTCCACAACAAAGCAGCACGTGCCCCCGGCTGGCAGAGAACAAGCGCCTCGAGTAGCGCACAACACCTCCCTCTCGCCCGTAGTGCTTCTAAGCACAAACACCGGCAACGAGGCCCAGCGCCTGGAGTAGAGCACAGCGCCTCCATCTCGCCCGCAGTGCTTCTCAGCACAAACCCCATGCAGCTCTGCCAAGCGCCTGGAGTAGAACACACTGCGCCTCCCTCTCGCCCGCAGTGCTTCCAGTCGGGCAGTAGTGCTTCTAAGCACAAACCCCGGCAACGAGGCCCAGCGCCTGGAGTAGAGCACAGCGCCTCCATCTCGCCCGCAG
The DNA here is from genome assembly GCF_964263255.1 of Lissotriton vulgaris. Classification (NCBI taxonomy): domain Eukaryota; kingdom Metazoa; phylum Chordata; class Amphibia; order Caudata; family Salamandridae; genus Lissotriton; species Lissotriton vulgaris. Next base: position 1,227,969,721 of record NC_141693.1, read on the forward strand.
TGCTTCTCAGCACAAACCCCATGCAGCTCTGCCAAGCGCCTGGAGTAGAACACACTGCGCCTCCCTCTCGCCCGCAGTGCTTCCAGTCGGGCAGTAGTGCTTCTAAGCACAAACCCCGGCAACGAGGCCCAGCGCCTGGAGTAGAGCACAGCGCCTCCATCTCGCCCGCAGTGCTTCTCAGCACAAACCCCATGCAGCTCTGCCAAGCGCCTGGAGTAGAACACACTGCGCCTCCCTCTCGCCCGCAGTGCTTCCAGTCGGGCACAGCGCCTTCCTCTCGCCCGCAGCGCTTCCAAGCACAAACCCCCGGCAACGCGGCCAAGCGCCTCCAGTAGAGCACAGCGCCTCCATCTCGCCCGCAGTGTTTATCAGCACAAACCCCATGCAGCTCTGCCAAGCGCTTGTTTCCATTTCGGGCACGTACGCTTTATTGGTTTCAAATTACACTCTGGGCAAAGATTACAGCCCCGACACTTGTAAAATCCACCAGCCGCCACTGTGTGGCCGCCTTCAAATCTCAAGGAAAACTGGGGGTTTGATCACTGTTCAGCGAGGTCCCAGCGTGACTCGTCTGTTCGGGCGCCTGCCCACCACTTTGTGGGCTAAAAGACCTCTCCCTGCTTTGGGCTGACCCCACAGGGTACACCTGGCCAGCATTTCATTTGATCCCAATGTTCCATGAAGCCTCGTCCCTTCTTCCACAGGAGCTAAGGTTCCCACCGCTCCTGCAGCTTCGTCGCGCCGGCACGCTGGCCCTTTATGTGGTGTGTGATTGTAAATGTATTCATATAGCGCTTAAGGGCCTTGACGAGGCACTGATGCGCTATTCATCGGCTTGAAGTCATTCAGATCTCCGAGTTCAACCTTTGGGGCGCTGGCAGGTGGGAGCCCTTTACACCCACACTTTAGGGACTGATGCAGCAGTAGATTCAGTTTAAAACCCTTGTCTTTACTCATCGGTGACCTACAGAGAGGCCCCTCCGCGCCTTTTAGAAACGAATTCTACAGACCACTTTCGCGTGTTTGTGTCCTTGGCACGAGCTGATTTTAGTCTTTAGAAATTCCTTCCGACTGTTTCAGAAGCCGATGGAGTTAATTCACTTCTTTTCGGCGGCGGAACCAACCCTATAGATTCCCCTTTAACGGCTCAACTGGAATCCCCTTTAGTATCACAAATCTTTTAAAAAGTTATTTTTTTTAACACAGTAAGTCAATGTCGAATTAAGGGGTTCAGGCGCCAGGACTCGCTTGTGATTTGTAAATAGCGCTTATGTTTTTGCCGCCTTTTTTGACATTTAGGTCTGTTTGCTTTCAGTTCATTTGGATCTGTTTATCCATGTTCATCTGTGTGCACTGTGAAAAATGAACGACGCTCCCGTATTTGCCTGCTAAATGTGCACTCACTTGTGTCTGCGAACGGTGCTGGTATTGTAAGCATCACAGCTAAAACAAGAAGGCACTCACTCCCCTGAAAACATTAGCATTGTAGTCAAACACATCCGTACTTCAGAAATAGGTATATCCGTTGTGACCCCTTCCCTTCCAATCCTTCCAAGCGGGCAGCGCTGGCACCATGTGAGCTTGGGGCTCGGAGCCGCACCATGGTGGACCTGGGCGGCTGCCCCAGGAGACACCTCTGCGAGCCCCTGCCGCCCCCGCCCTGCTCTGCTGGGCCCTGCTGCTGCTCTGCGCCCCGGAGAGCTCCGCGCTGGCAGACTTCTCAGGTAAGACCCTCTCTGCTTCCCAGCCTGTCCTCTCCCAGCCTGCCCTCTCCCAGCCTGTCCTCTCGCAGCCTGTCCTCTCGCAGCCTGTCCTCTCGCAGCCTGTCCTCTCGCAGCCTGTCCTCTCGCAGCCTGTCCTCTCGCAGCCTGCCCACTCCCAGCCTGCCCTCTCCCAGCCTGCCCTCTCCCAGCCTGCCCTCTCCCAGCCTGCCGTCTCGCAGCCTGTCCTCTCGCAGCCTGTCCTCTCGCAGCCTGTCCTCTCGCAGCCTGTCCTCTCGCGGCCTGCCCACTCCCAGCCTGTCCACTCCCAGCCTGTCCTCTCGCAGCCTGTCCTCTCGCAGCCTGTCCTCTCGCAGCCTGTCCTCTCGCAGCCTGTCCTCTCGCAGCCTGTCCTCTCGCAGCCTGTCCTCTCGCAGCCTGCCCACTCCCTGCCCTTTCCCAGCCTGTCCTCTTCCAGCCTGTCCTCTTCCAGCCTGTCCTCTCGCAGCCTGCCCTCTCGCAGCCTGCCCTCTCGCAGCCTGCCCTCTCGCAGCCTGCCCTCTCGCAGCCTGCCCTCTCGCAGCCTGCCCTCTCGCAGCCTGTCCTCTCGCAGCCTGTCCTCTCGCAGCCTGTCCTCTCGCAGCCTGTCCTCTCCCGGCCTGCCCACTCGCAGCCTGTCCCCTTCCTGCCCTTTCCCAGCCTGTCCTCTTCCAGCCTGTCCACTTCCAGCCTGCCCTCTCCCAGCCTGTCCCCTCCATGACCTTTACCAGCCTGTCCTCTCCCAGCTTGTCCACTTCCAGCCTGCCATCTCCCAACCTGCCCTCTCCCAGCCTGTCCCCTCCCTGCCCTCTCCCAGCCTGTCCCCTCCCTGCCCTCTCCCAGCCTGTCCTCTCCCTGCCTGTTGTCGTGTCCTGGTGGCAGCAGGCAAGAGCGTGCACTGCGTCCCCGAAGTAACAGCCCTAAAGCAAGCAAGAAGTACGCCCCCCTCCCACCAATCCCTGTTAGGTAGTGGAAACTGTCCAAACTGGGGTGCAGACAGCCCCTCTCACCTTTCGGCCTGGTACCACTGCACCAGCCGCACTACTTCCCTACTGACCGTTCTCCACTTCAGCCCCGTCTAAATTACAATTCCTGCTTGTGACCCTTTTGCCTGCTTGTGCTTGTTTTCGTGACCCTGTTGCCTGCTTGTGCCTCTGTGTGCCCCTGTTGCCTGCTTGTGCCTCTGTGTGCCCCTGTTGTCTGCTTGTGCCTCCGTTTTCGTGCCCCTGTCGCCTGCTTGTGCCTCCGTTTTCGTGCCCCTGTCGCCTGCTTGTGCCTCCGTGTGCCCCTGTTGCCTGCTTGTGCCTCTGTGTGCCCCTGTTGCCTGCTTGTGCCTCTGTGTGCCCCTGTTGTCTGCTTGTGCCTCCGTTTTCGTGCCCCTGTCGCCTGCTTGTGCCTCCGTTTTCGTGCCCCTGTCGCCTGCTTGTGACTCCGTGTGCCCCTGTTGCCTGCTTGTGCCTCCGTGTGCCCCTGTTGCCTGCTTGTGCCTCCGTTTTCGTGCCCCTGTTGCCTGCTTGTGCCTCCGTTTTCGTGCCCCTGTTGGCTGCTTGTGCTTCCGTGTGCCCCTGTTGCCTGCTTGTGCCTCCGTGTGCCCCTGTTGCCTGCTTGTGCTGTGTGGGTGTCTGTGGAAGGCTCTGTGTGGGTGTGTGGAAGGCTCTGTGTGGGTGTGTGGAAGGCTCTGTGTGGGTGTGTGGAAGGCTCTGTGTGGGTGTGTGGAGGGCTCTGTGTGGCTGTGTGTGTGGGGAGCTTTGTGTGGCTGTGTGTGGGGGGGGCTTTGTGTGGCTGTGTTTGGGGGGGGCTCTGTGTGGCTGTGTGTGTGGGGGGCTCTGTGTGGGTGTGTGTGTGGGGGGGCTCTGTGTGTGTTTGTGTGTGTCATTTGCGAGAGATAAAGCTAGTGGCATTGTAAATGACAATGCCATTTATTTATGTTAAAAAATAAAAATAAAAAAAATAATGTCAAGAGCAATGCCAATAGCTCTAACTTTAACAAAGGCAAAACCATTGCATTGTAAATGCTTGTTTTAAGAGTGCCAGCTTATCTGCCGTTTCCTGATCATATTTTACCCTTAATCTCTGCGCTTCTCTCCTTAGCTCCCTCTTCTTTTTCAGGCAATCCTCAGTAAACCACTTTCCATGACTCTTTGTTACATTTTGGTGACTTTACATTTTTCCTATCTTTATGCGTTCTACTCGGAGGCTTTCAACCACTTGTTCTAGTTTGTACACATACCAGTCAAGACCCTGTCCTGTCTCTTTTCCCAGGTCGACCTTCTGTTGCAACCTTTCTAGCCTTCCTATGTATTCATCTGTTAGCCTCGTTGTAATACGCCTTGGGTAACCCAGCTCTTGATCGATAAATGTATTCACGGGCTTCAGGTGGAACCCCAGGAGCTTTAACTCCAGGGGATTGTGGTCACTTCCTTCTCTTTGATAGGTTCTAAAATCCTTAGCTAAAGCAAAATTCCAAGGTGACATATAGACAGTCTATTGGACAATTTTGTGTGCCTGGTTTAAATGTTTTCATCGCTGGGCAGTCAAGTGATGACCTTCCATTTAAACAAGAGGCTTTTTGATCCCAAATAAGTTCCCAGGTTTATATCCCGAGTTGTAGTTTCACAATTGGGGAAGGTTGCTTGGTTTATATTAAATGCCTCCAGTATGTCTAAAAACCAACTGTCAGATTTCTTTGGGTTTAGTTTGAACATGTGTAGTGTTGATTGCATAGACACTGGTGTAATATTCACAAACACTGGGGTGGACTTCAGCTGGGCGGACAGAGTATGCCGATTGGATAATACCAAGTATCCTCATACAGGAGGTGTAAAGCTGTACCGAAATGTACGCCATCTGTAAATACATTGAGTTTCGTATGCCTAGAACATATTCATAAAGTTTCCTAGCCCAACTGTTAAAATACACCAGAAGTGAAGTTGGAATAAACAGTGTAACAGCCGCATCTGCCTGCTGTGAGTCCAACTTGTCCTGACTCTGCTCAGGGACAATGGTGCCCGAACTCGATATATAGAGTTTATACCTCGTATGCCAGAAAATTAAGTAATCTACACATTTCATGTTCCTGAAATCTAACGCTCACAAAATCTGTCCCCTGAGGCAGGGTACTCAAGCAGTAAAGTGTTTCGAAAGAGAGACCAGAGGGGCACATACAGACAATCCGGGCAGAAGGGGGGGGCTCATATCTCCTCATTTGGGCGAGTGGCATCTGAATTTCAAACCAATGTTAGTCCTACATAAATGTGATGAAAAAGGGGTCTTAATGTTGTGTTCACAAATAGATGTAACCCTTTGTTGCAGGATGGTGCTTGATCCAGTAGGGAGCTTTTGAAGTGCACCTCGATGTTGATGTGCTGTGCGGAGACCTAAACTGCATGCATGTCTCAAGACTGCTTGATGACCACAGCCGGATGAATCTGTCTGCAGTGGGACCTAAAATGATGTTTGTTCTAGTTGATCCAATGCCCATTAGATTCCCAATGTTAGAATAATGTTCTGATTTGTTACCTTTGCTTCAAATTGTAAAGCGCTCTGATATCCTTCGGGATCAAGTTCGCGCTATATAAAACTTTATAAATAACATTAAAATCCCCCAACAATCTTATATTAAAGCCATACTTTTCCCCAATGTAATCCATGTCTTCTTTAAAATTACTCATTTCAGCAGTATAGTCCTCCTGGCTTCCCCATTGCATATATACATTTAAATGCATTAGAGGTGCATACTTATTGTCAGTGTCTGCTAAGAATATCCTACAGGCAAGCAGCCACTTGCAATTTACACTAAGTTGGGTTGCATTCTTTACTATTCTTGTTGAAATCAAGGTCATAATTCCTCCCGGCGGACGACCGAATCTTCTTTTTTTTTTTTTTTTTTTTTTTTTTTTTTTTGGCTAGGCGGTGGAACTGACGGAAGCCGTCGAATATTGGGGTTTTGCCGCATAGCCAAGTTTCCTGGATGCAAATGATCCCGGAGCTTTTTGCTACCTCCTTTAGGTTTTCCCGTTTTGTTTGCTCTCCCAGACCATTTACATTCCAGGAAACAATCTTTAGGCCACACGGCGTCCCCATTACCTACTCGACATCTTCTAAGTAACCCTCTTCTCTATACTCCTCGCTATAACTGTTGGAAGGGCCTGCATGGCTAGAAACTTGGCTCCAATTTCCCCACCATTTTTCTGTGACTGAGTTGTTAACATCTATTTTAAGATTTCCAGTACTTTCACCTACTTCTTTCTCTATTATCCTCACCTGTCTCTTACCTAGGCCAGCGTGGCATCTTACGAAATTCTTTCCTTGTAGCTTTATTCCTTCAGTTCTTATTTCTACTACTTCTTCAGGTATTAGCATTATCCCTTCTTTTAATATCTCGCTTTCTAAATTGCAAACTTCACCATTCTCGAATAAACCAATACCCTAGTGACCGCCTTTCCTTCCTCATTCTGCATAAATCCTACTTGTTGCAGATCTTTTGTCCCTATGCCCTTCAAATTTGTGCATTGGGCAAATGAGTGTGAAAGTTGTGCCCTATTAAGCTGCCCCCCTTCCTGTTTCTTACCACCTTCACCTGTTTGAATTGGTGCTAGGTATAGCCACTTGCTCTCGACACCCTTTTTTCTTATCCCAGTTGGTACAATATATTTTATTTATTTATAAAGTTTTATATAGCGCAAACTTGATCCTTTACAATTTGATATGACTGTCTGGGGTGCCTTCTGGTTCCTATCTCTGAGGGGTTATCTACTTGTGGGCTTTCTTCATTACAATCAATGTTGTTGGGGTTCATGGTCCCTGAATGTGGTAAATACCATGTTTGCTCCACCCCACCTTTCCCTCAAACTTGTTTTGGGGTGGCACCTTTTTCACCTGCCTCTTTATTGCCATCCTTGTTCCTATTTCTCTTTGAGATTTACTTGGCTGGGATTCCTGCTCAGAATTTCTCAAGCTTACCTCTCTAACCCCACTTCTTTTCCCTTGTTTAACCAATCCCTTTTTAGGTTTCGGCCGTGCGATTCACTGCGCAGCAGTGTTTGCGCAGATGAAATTTAATGATTTGGAGTATGGGGGGCTTAAACCCGCCCCTCTTCTCCATTGGCTGGCTTCCTAAACGGAGGCCAGCCATTGGAGCAGAGGAGCGTCACTCCATTTAACCCCCGTCCTTTTCGGATTCGGGCGTGTTTTTTCGTTTCTTTGGCTCTGTGGCGTCATCCGTCACTCAACACCAAAAAAAACACGCCCCAGATTCCGAAAATGTCGGAGCTTTGTGGCAGCCAAAGTGTTCGTGGCGCAGTCTGGCCTCCCTACCTCCCTAAATGCTTTTTTACCAACATGCCTCTCAGTATTAATAGACCAGTTGCATGCTTAAAAGGCTGTTTCCTCCAAATGGTTTCTAGTTCAAATAGAACACAAGTTATTAAAAAGCGCGTGTGACATGTTTCCATTAAGCAATTTGCCTTCTTGGGCAGTGAACCTATTCCGAATCTGCATTTATTGAGAACGCACGATCCAGATAACCTAAGAGCCATATAGAGCACGGACGGTGTTCCCTGAATTGATGGGCAGACAGCCCCTGCCGCCCCACCCGGGGACTCCTCTAGACACAGGTTGCGGTGTCCTTTCTCGCCACAGTCCTCCTCTGCCTTGGCACACACGACCCTCTTTCACAACTGCCACCTGAAGTATTTCTTACAATTAGCCCATTTTAAACCGTCCACTCGCGGTTCACGGAGCCCTTGACTCCCGAACCTCTCACCCTGGCGCGCACGTCCTGATACACCGGCACATACAGTGCTTTTATATTGTTTGTGGCGTGGTATTTTTCACCATCTGTTTTACAGTTCTGCACAGCACACCACTCTGAGCTCTCTCCCTCCTCCCCCCCCCCCCCCCCCCCCCCCCCCCCCCCCCATGGCTCATGATTTGGGCACCCATGCCTCTGCAGCGCGCGGTGCAGAGGGCCACACCCGCCCTGTCAGCCTGAGGCGTATGAATTTCTGTAACATTTGGGAGTCTCTGGAACCTTTCGGAGTCCCATTCTGCAGGGACCTACCACTTTATGGTACTCCACTGGCACCAAATCACACGCTCACTTGTTCGAATAGTCATATATCACCATGATGTGCGTTCTTGCCCGTGACACGCGCAGGCCTTCTAACCTCAGGGCTACACACCCGCTTCTCCTTTGGCTTTTTTTTTTTTTTACCTCTGACGCGCAGCCAGTGTTCTCCATGGGAACGCAGCGGCAGACCGTAGTCCTGCCAGCTGGCTACATACATTACCTTTCTCCCTGGGAAACACACTAGCGTCTCTCCTAATGGCAAATCCAGCCACCCTCGACACACATATGCACTTATCACATCAGATACAACACACGTGTCTTCCCTGGCACAAGTAGAACTCCTGGCCCTTGGTATGCGCCGAGGCACATGCCAGACATTCACTCCTCGCCCTGGGGCCACGTGCCCCTCAGTCTCCCACCAGGGCATGTGCGCCCCTCTGTCGCTCCATGCACGCAGGCCCCATGCCCACCCTGGCACGCATGCCTCGCCGCGCACACTTCAGATGTCAGCGCTCTCGTGGGTTGGGCAGGCGTGGCTGGCACTGAGCTGGGGAGCCGAGGATTGAAGCAACTCGAGCTATCCGAGTGACCATCTGACATTCCCATTAGGAGTCCTTCCTTTCAGCCCGGAGACAGCCTTTAGCAACATTTGTACGCAGAATATATCTAGCAAAGAGTCCTTTCCCGCCCATTAATGTGTCCAAATGGGCAAAAGATGCTGCAAAACGTTCTGCATCTCTCCTTGAGGTTAAACGCGGAAAACGAAGTTTCAACTTTACCACAAAAATACACCTGTTCGTTCTCACTTTAGTTACAGCGTTTGTAAAGGGAAAAGAAAATAAAAAACGGACGCGCCATTCATAATAAACTTCACAACGGGCGGTCATGTACAGGAGTTTGTCTAGTGGTGTGAAGTTATTTCAATCTTTAGTGGTTATGTGAGTATGCAGTGGTACTCGAGTCATTTGTCTGTACTTTGTGTGTATGCTGTCTTTATTTGTTCCTTCTCTGTTTAATGTAAGTGTAGTGTCGTTTTGGACTTGGTGGTGCTTTAATGTTTCTACTTGTTCTGTTTGTTTTCTGAAAAGAGGAAGGTGCTTCTGGTACAGGTTGTGCACGTGTGCCTGGCATGGCATCATTTTGAAAAATGTTGTTCTGTGAGGATTCTGCACACACCCAGAACCTTCATATTCATGCACTGTGTACAACCGAGAGGTTTGATAATTGATTGCATGAGGCTTTAGATGTCGTTATTAGATGGATTCACCATTTTGTTTTTTTAATTCACTTTAGAAGGTGTGAGAGCTTGTATTCTTACTCTTGGCTATTGTTGCGCAGATTGTGGGGTAGAGAAGAGTGGACTGCCAACTAGTCCTTTTACTGTATTGCAGGAACAAAATAACATTGCTTAAAAAAAATCTGAAGCATGGACTTAGAACTGGATGGAGAACCATTGTTACAATTGGCAGAGTAGGAGCATGTTATCACTTTTTTAGTGCCACAACATACTCATCCACCGATACATAATTAGACTTGTTTCCTAGAAGAAAAAACTTGAAACTAGTTATACCTGTACAAGCTTGTGGGGCTCTGTGTGTGTGTGGGGCTCTGTGTGTGTGTGGGGGGCTCTGTGTGTGTGTGGGGGGCTCTGTGTGTGTGTGGGGGGCTCTGTGTGTGTGTGGGGGGCTCTGTGTGTGTGGGGGGGCTCTGTGTGTGTGTGGGGGGCTCTGTGTGTGTGTGGGGGGCTCTGTGTGTGTGTGGGGGGCTCTGTGTGTGTGGGGGCTCTGTGGGTGTGGGGGGCTCTGTGTGTGTGGGGGCTCTGTGTGTGTGGGGGCTCTGTGTGTGCGGGGGGCTCTGTGTGTGTGGGGGCTCTGTGTGTGGGGGGCTCTGTGTGTGTGGGGGGGCTCTGTGTGTGTGGGGGGCTCTGTGTGTGTGGGGGGGCTCTGTGTGTGGGGGGGCTCTGTGTGTGGGGGGCTCTGTGTGTGGGGGGGCTCTGTGTGTGGGGGGGGGCTCTGTGTGTGGGGGGGGCTCTGTGTGTGTTTGGGGGGCTCTGTGTGTGTTTGGGGGGCTCTGTGTGTGTGGGGGGGCTCTGTGTGTTTGTGGGGGGGGCTCTGTGTGTGGGGGGCTGTGTGTGTGTGGGGGGCTCTGTGTGTTTGTGTGTGTGTGGGGGGGCTCTGTGTGTTTGTGTGTGTGTGGGGGGCTCTGTTGTGTGTGTGTGTGGGGGGGGGCTTTGTTGTGTGTATGTGGGGCTGTGTGTATGTGGGGCTGTGTGTATGTGGGGCTGTGTGTGTGTGGCTCTGTGTGTATGTGGGGCTCTCTGTGTGTGTGTGTGGGGGGGGGCTCTGTGTGTGTGTGTGGCTCTGTGTGTGTGTGGCTCTGTGTGTGTGGGGGGGCTGTGTGTGTGGGGGGCTGTGTGTGTGGGGGGGCTCTGTGTGTGTGGGGGGGGCTCTGTGTGTGTGGGGGGGCTCTGTGTGTGTGGGGGGGCTCTGTGGTGTGGGGGCTCTGTGTGTGTGGGGGGCTCTTGTGTGTGGGGGCTCTGTGTGTGGGGCTGTGTGTGTGTGTGGGGGGGGCTCTGTGTGTGGGGGTGGCTCTGTGTGGGCTCTCTGTGTGTGGGGGGCTCTCTGTGTGTGGGGGGCTCTCTGTGTGTGGGGGGCTCTCTGTGTGTGGGGGCTCTCTGTGTGTGGGGGGGGCTCTGTGTGGGGGGGGCTCTGTGTGGGGGGGCTCTGTGTGGGGGGGGCTCTGTGTGGGGGGGCTCTGAGTGTGTGTGTGTGGCTCTCTGTGTGTGGGGGGGCTCTCTTTGTGTGTGTGTGGGGCTCTGTGTGTGTGTGGGGCTGTGTGTGTGGGGGGGTCTGTGTGTGTGGGGGGGGGCTCTGTGTGTGTGGGGGGGGCTCTGTGTGTGTGGGGGGGCTCTGTGTGTGGGGGGGGCTCTGTGTGTGTGGGGGGGCTCTGTGTGTGTGGGGGGGGCTCTGTGTGTGTGTGGGGGGGCTCTGTGTGTGTGTGGGGGGGCTCTGTGTGTGTGTGTGGGGGGGCTCTGTGTGTGTGTGGGGGGGCTCTGTGTGTGTGTGGGGGGGCTCTGTGTGTGGTGGGGGGCTCTGTGTGTGTGGGGGGGGGGCTCTGTGTGTGTGGGGGGGGCTCTGTGTGGGGGGGGCTCTGTGTGTGTGGGGGGGGGCTCTGTGTGTGGGGGGGCTCTGTGTGTGTGTGGGGGGCTCTGTGTGTGTGGGGGGGCTCTGTGTGTGTGGGGGGGCTCTGTGTGTGTGGGGGGGCTCTTGTGTGTGGGGGGGGCTCTGTGTGTGTGGGGGGGGCTCTGTGTGTATGGGGGGGGCTCTGTGTGTGTGGGGGGGGCTCTGTGTGTGTGGGGGGGGCTCTGTGTGTGTGGGGGGGGCTCTGTGTGTGTGTGGGGGGGCTCTGTGTGTGTGGGGGGGGCTGTGTGTGTGTGGGGGGCTGTGTGTGTGTGTGGGGGCTCTGTGTGTGTGGGGGGGCTCTGTGTGTGTGGGGGGGCTCTGTGTGTGTGGGGGGGCTCTGTGTGTGTGGGGGGGGCTCTGTGTGTGTGGGGGGGGGCTCTGTGTGTGTGGGGGGGGCTCTGTGTGTGTGGGGGGGGCTCTGTGTGTGTGGGGGGGCTCTGTGTGTGTGGGGGGGCTCTGTGTGTGTGGGGGGGCTCTGTGTGTGGGGGGGCTCTCTGTGTGTGGGGGGGCTCTCTGTGTGTGTGGGGGGGCTCTGTGTGTGTGGGGGGGCTGTGTGTGTGGGGGGGCTCTGTGTGTGGGGGGGGCTCTGTGTGTGTGTGTGGCTCTGTGTGTGTGGCTCTGTGTGTGGGGGGCTCTGTGTGTGGGGGCTCTGTGTGTGTGGGGGCTCTGTGTGTGTGGGGGCTCTGTGTGTGTGGGGGGGCTCTGTGTGTGTGGGGGGGCTCTGTGTGTGTGGGGGGCTGTGTGTGTGTGGGGGCTGTGTGTGTGGGGGGGCTCTGTGTGTGTGTGTGTGTGGCTCTGTGTGTGTGTGGGGGGGCTCTGTGTGTGTGTGTGTGGGGGGGGCTCTGTGTGTGGGGGCTCTGTGTGTGGGGGGGGCTCTGTGTGTGTGTGTGGGGGGCTCTGTGTGTGGGGTGGCTGTGTGTGGGGGGGCTCTGTGTGTGGGGGGCTCTGTGTGTGGGGGGGGGCTCTGTGTGTGGGGGGCTCTGTGTGTGTGGGGGGCTCTGTGTGTGTGGGGGGGCTGTGTGTGTGGGGGGACTGTGTGTGTGGGGGGGGCTGTGTGTGTGGGGGGCTGTGTGTGTGGGGGGGCTGTGTGTGTGGGGGGGGCTGTGTGTGTGGGGGGGCTCTGTGTGTGGGGGGCTTTGTGTGTGTGTGGGGGGCTCTGTGTGTGTGGGGGGGCTCTGTGTGTGTGGGGGGGCTCTGTGTGTGGGGGGGCTCTGTGTGTGGGGGGGCTCTGTGTGTGGGGGGGCTCTGTGTGTGTGTGGGGCTCTGTGTGTGTGGGGGGGCTGTGTGTGTGGGGGGGCTGTGTGTGTGGGGGGGCTGTGTGTGTGGGTCTTGTGGTGGGCTGTGTGTGGGGGGGGCTGTGTGTGGGGGGCTGTGTGTGGGGGGGGCTGTGTGTGTGGGGGGGGCTGTGTGTGTGGGGGGGGCTGTGTGTGTGGGGGGGCTGTGTGTGTGGGGGGGGCTGTGTGTGTGTGGGGGGGGCTGTGTGTGTGTGGGGGGGGCTGTGTGTGTGTGGGGGGGGGCTGTGTGTGTGTGGGGGGGGCTGTGTGTGTGTGGGGGGGGCTGTGTGTGTGTGGGGGGGGCTGTGTGTGTGTGGGGGGCTGTGTGTGTGGGGCTGGTGTGTGTGTGGGGGGCTGTGTGTGTGGGGTGTGGGGCCTGTGTGTGTGTGGGGGGCTGTGTGTGTGTGGGGGGCTGTGTGTGTGTGTGTGGGTGGGCTGTGTGTGTGTGGGTGGGCTGTGTGTGTGTGGGTGGGGCTCTGTGTGTGTGGGGGGCTCTGTGTGTGTGGGGGGGCTCTGTGTGTGTGGGGGGGCTCTGTGTGTGTGGGGGGGCTCTGTGTGTGTGGGGGGGGCTCTGTGTGGGGGGGGGGGCTCTGTGTGGGGGGCTCTGTGTGTGTGGGGGGGGCTCTGTGTGTGTGTGGGGGGCTCTGTGTGTGTGTGGCGGCTGCGCAGAGTGATGCTGTGGCGGCTGCGCCGAGGGATGCCGTGGCGGCTGCGCCGAGGGATGCTGTGGCGGCTGCGCCAAGGTATGCTGTGGTGGAGTACTGTTGTAAATATGATTCTTAATTTACTGTCTAGTTTAGTCTGTTTTCTATATTGTTTAGCAGTGCATGCTGTGCTAGAATATTATCAATGTTCTGGTAGTGTGATCTTACTCAGCTGGGATTGCAGTCTAGTCAGTTGGAGACTGCTCAGCTTTGGAGTTACTTGCTGATCTCTGTACTGCGAATAAATCCATCTAATGCTGCATACTAGATTTGTCTTGTGGATCATTCTACTTGCAACATTTTGGCGAGAGTTAATGACGCTGACCAGTCAAGGAGAAGCATAGAGTTCGCAGTGGAAGAATTCAGGTACAGAAAGAATTCAGAGGAGAAGCAGTAACCGAACTAGGAAAGGACTCGCAGCGTGGAATAGTTTTGGTATGTAAAAATCAGGACTGATGGTAAAGCGTGTATCTTGGAGATAAGAGTGAAGTTTGACCGTAAACTTACTTTTAAAGTTTTGCGCGAGCATAATTGGAGTTGCAGCGTACGTCATCTAGCAACCGGCTCTTCAGAATGTATTGTTTGAGCTTGAGCGAGTTATGTAGCAACCAGCACGTGTAACGCATAACTTCACGATCAGCACGTCAACACTGTTGCTAGGCGCGTCACCTGAAAGAAGCACGATGTTGGTTACCAGGCGCGTCTTTTGACAAAGAACGAATCAAGAATTGCTGTGTAGAGGCGTGTTGAAGTCAGCTGGCGTGCGATGGAAGAGAGACTCTGATTCGTTGATTTCTGGTATGACGTGTGTAAGTCAGTCACGCAAGCGGCCATCTTAAGTGGAAAATTAACAAAGAGGATGAAGTGTTATCGGGCTTCCGCGTTTTGAAACTGAAGAGCGTTATTACACATGGTGATACGCTCACCTGTTCCCGATTGTATGTGAGTGAAGAGCAATTAAAGAGCAATATCTCACGGTGATATGCTCACCTTTAACGGTTGGAACTTTTATTTTAAAAGAAAGAAGAAATCAATATCTGCATACAATAGAGCTCACTAATGGATGTAAGTCTAAGACTAACAAAAGATTAAAAGAAAGAGGAAATGCATCATTTGTGCAAAGGGAAAGTACTTCGTAAGAGCAAGAATAAAGAGTGACACTTTTTGAGGAATAGTGAACATTACCTTACATTAAGTGTCGCAAGGCTTACTCAACATCATAGATAAAGACTGATTTTATCTTTTTTTTTTTTTGGTTAGCTTAATGTGATAATAAGTTGGGTGTGTTCACAATTATAATATCTGTTTATTGAAAATGTCACAACAATTAAATGTAGCTTTACCACCACAATTTTTGAGTGAGCCAGGTAACCCTCTAATCTCATAAGAAGATTGGATAGTGATGTTTAATAATCATTTCGAAGCTTTAGATGGAGAGGAATTTTCAGCTAAAAGTAAGAAAGCTTTACTTATGAGAACACTAGGGAAAGAAGGTCAAAGAGTATTTAAGTACCTTCCGCAAGTTTTAGCTTCAATTGGTCAAGCTCAATTGGATGAGTTCAAAGAAGCAGGATCTAGATTAGAAACCAGGTTTGCCAAGGAGGTAAACTTAGTAATGAATAGGTATACGTTTTACAGAAATAGGCAACGAGATGAGAAATCGATAGATGACTTTGTTGCAAGATTGCGAGAGTTATCAGTTAAATGCAACTTTGGGCAGATGAATGATGAATTGATACTTGATCAATTGATCAGTGCAACAATCGGACAATTAGAGAGGCTGTTTGCAGCGAAAAATCCTACACTAAAGGTTGCAATAGACCTAGCAAAAGTAGTAGAAGAATCTGAAAAGTGTATGAGAGTTACAAAAAAGCGGTTTAGATCAGAAAGTGGATGAAATTTCAGAAAAAAGCAGTTTTAAGTGATGTTAGTGATGATGAAAATGCTGCTATAGCCATAGTGCGAGAGGGTTACATACTACAAAAAACTTTTTCAAATAAAGGTCAACACAAATGTTGTAGTAAATGCGGTAGTACTGCGCACACTTCAGATGCAAAATTTTGCTTTGCTAACAACAAAGCATGTTTGAAGTGCGGCAAGGTGGGGCATTTTGCAAGAATGTGTAAGTCAAAAGGGAAATCTAGTAGCAGTGGTAGATGATGGGTGTGAATTAAAGAGGGAGCTCAAAAAGATATTGGTTATTGAAGATTCTGATGTTGGCACATGTCAGAGAAGAGAAAAGAGACCAAAAGCACAATTCATTATTGATAACAAGATCATTAATTTAATGGTACATTCGGGTTCTAAGTGGACCATCATTCTGCAATCAATGTTGAAGGAAGTGTGGGGTGACAAGGCTCTCTTGTGTAGTGATATTTCTTCCACAGGTTATCAAGGAGAAAGAATTGATCTGCCGGGATTCTTTGAAAGTGATAGTTGCTTCAAAAATAGGTGTACTGTAGGGAAAGTGTATGTGTCGGCTGATGGTCCACCCATTTTGGGATGGATGCATCAGTATGATCTCCATATTATAGTTAATCCAAGAGCAGATGTACAAGTGATGGTAAATGATGATTACAGCATAAATGTCATTCTATTAAGTGCTAAAAGTGTGTTCAGGAATGAGCTGGGGGAGTTAAAAGGATACGTGCACAAGATATTGTTAAAAGAGAATGCAATTCCGACACCGCACAAAGCAAGGAGGGTGCCAATTGCAGTGAGGGATGAAGTAAAAGGGGTCATCGAGGAAATGCTTCACGGAGGGATAATTGAGCCGGTTGAAGCTTCAATGTGGATTTCTCTGGTCGTTATCACTCAGAAGGCAGATAATAAAATAAGATTCTGTGTGGATCTAAGATCATTAAACAAGAGTGTGATAGCAGACGTGTTTCCTTTACCTAATATAGGTGAGCTTGTTTCAACATTAAAAGGAGTGAAGTTTTTTAGCACACTTGCATATCACCAGATTAGGTTAGACAATGACTCTAAGCATTTAACTGCTTTTATAACGAGTGAAGGGTCTCTTCAATTCACAAGGCTTCCTTTTGGGCTAATTTCTGCGGCCAGTGTTTTTCAAAGGATGGTCACGGAAAGTCTGAAAGGCATAGACAACGTGTTATTCTTCCAGAATGACATACTGATATTTGGGGACACTGTTGATGAGCACAATGATGTTCTTGGAGCTGTGTTGTCTAGAATTGGTGAGGCTGGTTTAACACTGAGAAAAGAAAAGTGCTCATTCATGGTACAAGAGATAGAGTATTTGGGTTATGCAATAAATGCCCTGGTATAAACCTAAGAAACTTATTGTTGGCTATTGAATCCGCTCCCTGCCCAGCGAACAAGGACCAATTGAGGTCTTTCATGGGTCTGATTGAATTTTATGCAAAGTTTGTTAGAGATTTTTCAAGTAAGACTGCTGTTTTGAGAAGTTTGCTTAAGAAAGGTGTCAGATTCATTTGGAGTCAAGAACACAATTTCTTTTTTAATGATATTAAAAAAGAATTGTGAAAAGGGATGTGGCCCGTGCCTGGAAAAACCCTCGATCTCCCCCGATAGAGGCCTGGAAGCAGGGATTGGACTACTATATGGGTTTAGAACGTCCGGTGTTCGAAGCGCGAGGCTGCCCTAAAAAGCATTAAAAAATCAGGAAGAGGTGGGCGGACTATAGGGGGCTGTGGCTGGAGCCGCCGGCGCACCAAGGTGATATCAGTGAACAACTGTTTGATGGGCCAGGGCGAGGGTCGGAGTGTACTGACAATTTCATATGGACTGCTTCATCGAATATGGACTGACATCGTGATTGGGGTTAGGTAGGGACCAGGGTGGAGGGGAGTTTTTGTGGGGTGGAGGGATTGGGGGGTTATTCGACAAAACTGATTAGTGTTAATTTCTACATTGATTGCTTATTTCTGTATATTGATTTTATGCTCATGGCTCCTCCGGGGTTCGGAGTACTGTGGAATATTTCTGCAATCTTTCCTGATATGACAAAGCTTGTTCTGAAGAGAAAAAAATAGAATTGTGGCATTCTAAAGTGCTAACACGGTTTGACATCAAACGTACCTCGATTTTGATTGGAGATGCAAATAGCATTAGTTTGGGGGCTGTCTTGCTACAAAGACAGGGCAATGAAGACCAGACAATAGCTTTTGCATCCCGTCCTTGAAGTTCATCTGAGCGGAATTATTCCGTTATGGAGAGGGAGGCGCTTGCTGCAGTCTGGGGTACGGAGTATTTTAGGAATTATTTATGGGCGCTAGGTTTATTCTGAGATCTGACCATAAGCCCTTAGTGAATGTGATGGCTCCGGGTGGGGCGGGCAAAGGTTCACCAAGGTTAGCTAGGCTAGCGTCCAGATTGCAAGATTTCCAGTTTGAGATGCAGTTCGTGCAGGGTTGGCGCAATGTTCAAGCTGATTGTTTGAGGCTTCCGGGAAAAGTGGGTAATGCAGGAGATGCCATTATTGATTGTCATGAAGAAAGTGCGGTTGCGTTTCTTCAGGATGTCATATCTCTGGGTGAAGGTACGTTTTCAAAGATGGAGTGGTGCACTGGCATGGAGGAAGATTTAACGTTGTTGAAAGTTTTGGATCTTGTGAAAAGTGGAAGCAGGTGTGAAAGTACGGTTGATCCTTCTGTAAGACCTTATTTAAAAGTCCTAGATGAACTGTCAGTTTCAAATGGAGTAGTTTTAATGAGAGGGGACAGGTTTGTCCTCCATTTTCATTGAGACAGAAGGTACTAAAACTAGCACATAAGGGACATCTAGGCCAAACGCTTACTCAGCGTAGAGTCAAGGTGAATTTTTGGTGGCCTTCAATCGATGCAGATGCTGTGTCTTGTGTTGAGCATTGTCTAAGTTGTAAAGAAGGTGAGAAAAGGTTAAAGATAGTGCCTAACAAGGATGTGGGAAAAATTAACACACCTGATAAACCATGGCATAGTATATGTTTAGATTTTATTGGGCCCATTAGTGCATTACCTTTTAACCAGAGGTTTGCAATTGTGGTCATATGTTTTCTCAAAATGGTTGTCAGTTTCTTTTGTCAAGGAAATTACTACCGATTGCACGATTGATTTTCTTAGGATAGTTTTTCTGTACTAAGGTTTTCCGTCAGTTATGGTAACTGATAATGGGACACAGTTGACATCGAGCAAAATGAAAGTGTTTTTGGAAAACTGTGGTATATCACATCATCGTACCAGCCTATATAAACCTCAAGGGAATGGTATTTGTGAAAGGTTGAGCAGATTGGTAAAGGGCATAATTCAAATGTCTTGTGCCTGGGGTTGCTTTTCGTGTGATAAAGTTCTGGAGATGATATGGGCTTATCGCTCAACACCCCACAAGCAAGATTTGAAATCCCCTTTTGAAATAATGCGAGGTAGGCCTCCAAGCACAAAATTGATACCTGCTTGGTTAAAGAACTTGGATAATGATATATCTTCTCAAAATGAGTTAGGAAAATTGTCCACAGTTTCAGTGGGGGATCTAGTAAAAGTAAAACCTGGTAGATTCTCAAAGGGTCTTACTAAGTAATGAGGACCAATTTATGTAAAGCAAGTTTTTCCACATTATATTGTCTTGGAAAATGGAGAAAAGTGGAATTATCGCAGGGTTGCTTCATATCAAAAGATTTCAGGTTTGGATATGTGTGACAAGACATCTGAACTTGTCTGGCAGTAATGGTTATATGCTATCTACTAAAGATAATGTCAATGTTCAATCAGAAATTAGGAGAGAGGAAGGTGATGGTGATGCTTCACATCATCTTAATATAAATAGTCATTTAGCCCAAGTCGATACAGCAATTCCGAATGTGGCGCAAACTGATACTAGTTTAATCAACAATTCTTTTAGGAGTTCAAGATCTCGGCATCCACCTATTTATTTGAATGATTACATTTGTTGATTAATTATCTTTTGTGTTTTCTGTTATATGTCCCAAGGGAAGGAGATGTGTTGTAAATATGATTCTTGATTTACTGTCTAGTTTAGTCTGTTTTCTATATTGTTTAGCAGTGCATGCTATGCTAGAATATTACCAATGTTGTGGTAGTGTGATCTCACTCAGCTGGGACTCCAGTCTGGTCAGTTTTTTGACTTGTCAGCGTTGGAGTTACTTCCTGATTTCTGTACTGCGAATAAATCCATCTAATGCTGCATACTAGCTTTGTCTCGTGGATCATTCTACGTACAACAAGTACCCCATGGCATAAAAGTCGAGCCCTTTGGTCAGGCCAAGGCAAACCTGTATGTCTCCCCTCTGCAGCACCATGCGTTTTCCTTTTTATTGTCCCCTTAAAAACACGACCAAAAAGAGATGCAAAACTGGAAATGGGAAAACACACTTTCGGATCAACCTGAAAGCGTCTTGTGGGTCTCACAGTTTTATCAGACCCTCCAGGATATCGCGATTTGCAAAAAAAATCGCGAAATCGGCCGAACGCCGCAAATCCCGCGATATTTGCCCAAACGCCCGTGAAATCCGCTGTTTTGCCAGCCATTCCAGGATTTCGAGGGATTTCGAGCCCTCTCCGCCTCCCGCCATTATATTGTGAGGGCGCAGAGCCCCTCCACAGTCCGGTGCCTGGTGTCCAGGCCTTACCTCCAGGTGTGATGTACACACGCTCGAGCTCCGATTCGTACATCAGCATGCCCTTGTACTTCAGGTTGGGGTCGGGTGCCGTGTCTTTTGGGAGCGGTTGGTGCCATGCCGACGCCTGCTGAACAAAGGCGCGCAGCATTTTGAACTTCGGAAACACCAATGAACGCTTCTGTTCGTCTACAGTGGTCCAAGGTTCATTGCATGCCCCCAGTCTCCTCGGGCAGCAGTCACAGGTGTGCCTCCTCTACTGTTGCGCAGTAAATTAAAGCGCTGCCCCTCGTGTTGTGACTTTGAAGTTTGCTAGTGGTGATCTGGCTGCTGTCCCCACTCCCGAAGCAATGTGTGCTCTGAGGCCTCTTGGTGTCTCCTCCGCCAGTGCAGAGGTAATCTGCCAGGGCTCTCTCTGCCCCGCCTCTTCCTTTCCTCAGTTTTACATGGAAAACTTCTACTGAAGTGAGGGGAGACGCGTTCTGCCCGCCTGTCATCTGGGCCCTTCAGTAAGTCATGCCGGGCTCTGCTTTTCGTATCGCGCCAAACACCTGTTTGTGTTTCATAATCACACTGGTTCGGCTGTTTAATAACCCCTTTTGTTTGAAGAGCCAATCTTCCAAATTGTAAAATGTGTTAAATAAAAACTGGCAGGGCGAATCCTGACCAATGGAAACCTCGCTAGTGAGTGGATATTTTTCTAGACAACACAACAGGTGGTGTTTGTATTATCTTGGATAAGACTTGTGTGTTTGCACATGTTCTCTTTTTTGTTCCGTTAACGTACTTGGAATTAAGAACTCCTCTGACGTTATGGACATTGTTTAGACCCTCCAGGATATCGCCTAATTTATTGAGTGTGCATGTACTGTGGGGGCCATTAACTGCACTTTTGTCGCTCTATTTGTTTCATCATTGGGTGATTTGCACAGGCTTCACCACATTATATGTTACGTGTTGTCTATGTTTTATGGTCATACGTTGTGTTGAGTGGAATTTATTATTTTTTATCCCCTCCCTTATGCTCCGCCCTGAGTGTGGCTACACCAGGGCGTATTGTAAGCAGGCCATATGATGAAGCATGTCTCATACTTCACTATGTGAGTGAGGGCGGGTTTTTCCAATTTATGGATTTGCCTTAGTTTGTCTTGTGGCTTTTGATGTGTACTCTACACCCCTCTTTGTGTGTGCACATGTACTGTGAGGGCCTGCTGTTGTAAATTAACTCAAACAGTAAGATATCTGTGTTTGTTGTCGAAAAAAAAACAAAATAAAATGCCGCTAAATGCCGCTAAATTCCCAGATTTGTGCCGCTAAATTTCCTTTTTTGTTCCGCTAAATTTACTAGTTCATGCCGCTATCTCCTGGGGGGTCTGCTTTATAAACCTAATGCTGTAAGGATATCCAATGTTGGTCCATACGAGATGGGGTCATGCAGACATTCATGGTTTGAAGCATTTCTATTTAATTGTATGAAAATGTAGTCTGGAACGGATCGGATTGCCACCCTGTCTTGAATAAATAAAGTGCCCACGAAGTGAGCCGTGAATGTATTCAAGCTCCACTAGTAATATAGCCAGTTGAACCGGAATGGAATAAGTTCTTCAATGCCAATGGTAGCACCGCGGCTATGTCTGTGGTCCAGTCCGACTCTAGATGCATACTGCCACACGTCCAACAGGACTGGCCTGAGAAGATGCTGCCTAATGGCTCCCTGAAAAACCTTCCAAGCTTCCATCACTCGCAACAGACCGCGCTACTCCAGAAAGCAAATTCCGCAACTCTTCAGAACAAGATGGTGCTAAACCAGCGTATTTTACATTGAAAGGTAAACAAAAAAAACTCTTAGCCTCGGAAGCATCTGGTGAGTCAGGGGGCGGGTGAGCAGGAGGCATTCCTTTGGAGTTTGGTGGTGGGAATGCGAGGCACAAATGGTGTAATGGTTGTGTGCGAGCGGCTTCGTTTCAAGTCGGATGGGGGGTCGGGGGAGCGAGCGAGTGGGAGGGAACGAGGCATTCCATTGAAGTCTGGTGCGAGGCAAGTCGGATGGGGGGTGGCGGGGGAGCGGGAGGGAGCGAGCATATGGGGTGTGAGTGAGAAGTGAGGCCAAGCGCGCGCTGGCGACAGTGAGTTTTGGAGCTATTTGTATTGTAAATTGTATTTTAAATGGTAATTAAAAGGTATTGTAATTAATAATAGGAATTTCCCATTAGTTATTGTTATGAACTAAAACGAATCCTATGTGTAATCTAGTCCTAGCCCCTCTCCATAGAAACAGATTAAGATGTTAGGGCGTGTTGCCATCACATTATTTCGCCACTGGAGGTTGAATATCCAAATGATGGAATAAATGCAGAGGGTTGAGGAAGTACTCCTTGCTTTAGCAGCAATGATGGAGGTGGACACCCTTCAAAAGTAATGAATGGGGCGAGGGGTTTGCTAATGTATGTAGCATATGCGCCCATGTTTTATAAATTTCAATATAGCTACTCAATGTTCTGCCCTCACAATGATGTAGTTCTTCTGAGTAGTCTCTGCTGAGGCTCGAACCCATAGATCTACTGGCTGCAAGCACCTCCCACAAGAATGTATTTAAGTGCATGTGCGACCACAGACGCTGTAAATTTGTGGTATCATGTCCAGTTCCTCAAGAGTTATCGTGGAGTCATGCTTGTTTCGCTGTTCTAGACCCCAGTTATCAAGATGCCGGCACCAAGTAAGACGCAATAAACACAATAAAATACATGTCCGGGATTCAAGAGCAGCACTTCGTTATCACAGTTTAATCTCAGACCCAATAAAGATGTCCATGCCGTCCTTTTAATTTTAGCCCAGCCCTTTGGTCAAGCGAGTGTAAAGCGTCAGAGGCTGAAACCTGTATTGCAAGAGATCCTGTCAAGTCGATTGACTTACATGTGTGAAGCCCCGGCTTAGACCAAGTGTCGCTGCAGCACCGGAGGCAATACAGGAATGGCTAGAGTTTCAATGCAGAAACCAGGTCAGGACCTGGGAGTGAAATGCAGGGAGCAGAGCGTCGAGAGCACAATAAAGCATACCGTGGGAATGGGAAACAGCTGGTGGCCAAAGCACATGAAGCTGCGAGAAGTTCACTTGAGACCCGCATGGAGATCGAATGCCATTCCCAGAGCTTAAAATGTACTAACAGCAAATGCGCGGTAGGAAGGGCTGCATGAAACAAGCATGTCTGAACTGCTGCCCAATTCAGATATCACTGTGAGTAGGTGTGACTTACTTTTGCAGTGCTACTCACTTACTCCAGAAATCCAGCCAGGAAGTAACTGCGTGCCACTGAACTGCCAGTAATCACATATTCACGCGTCCATACTGCTCGATGCTTTTATTAAAACGACTGCTTGTAATCCACATATTAGTGTTAAGACAAGATACCCCATAAGATTGATTACTACACACACAGTACTGTACCTGTTCACTCCCTCTCGTCCACCTAGCTGTGCTGAAGCCTGCTGACTGATTGAGGTGTGGGGGGGGGCACAGAAAGTGAGAAGGAGCTGGGAAAATCGACAATGAGAAAGAAATCAGCGCAGCGCCCGTCAGCCTTCATAATGTATGTCAAGAATTATTAAACAAGCAGAGGGAGGGGGGGAGTGCATGGGACAAAACAGGCGCCCTGTGAGAATCGCGCACGCTGTCATCCTGATATTTATGTGAATTTGAGGCCCTCACACATTTGTGTACTTGCAAGTGAGAAATACTACAACTCCCAGAATGCACTGCTTTATTAAATCAAAGCCTATGACTGGAAAGAACGAGCTCGACTAGTTGTTTGCTGGCATTAGGGCTGCTGTTTCTCAAAGACCGCAGGACTGGGGCCAAGACCTCCTGATCTGACTGTCTGTACAGTAGTCCTGTGAATCTGTTTCCGATCCACGTGGATGGCCCTACCCGTTACATCGGCGCTACCATTTGACCCAATCACCAACCCCTTAATAGAAATGAAGTAAAGAATCTAAAGTAATGGGAGTTCAAGTTCAAGTTCGGAAATTTGTATAGCACACTACTCACCCAGAGGGTCTCAAGGCGCTTGTCCAATATCCAAGTTTTAAGTTGCTTTCTGAAGGAGAGGTGGTTCTGTTCAAGGCGGAGGTGGGTGGGGAGAGAATTCCAGGTTTTGGCCGCTAAGGTTTTGCCCCCCCCCCCGATGGTGGATCTATGGATGCGCGGAATTGCGGCGAGGGCTTGATTAGAGGATCGTAGTTGGCGGGTGGGGGTGTAGAAGGACAGTCGCGTGTTGAGGCATTCGGGTCCTAGGTCGTAGAGGGCTTTGTGTGCGTGGGTGAGGAGACGGAACGTTATTCTCTTGTTGACGGGGAGCCAGTGGAGGTCTTTCAGGTGACCGGAAATGTGAGCTTGACGGGGGGAAGTCCAGTATGAGTCTGGCTGAGGCGTTTTGGATGCATTGGAGTTTTTTCTGTAGTTGGGCTGTGGTTCCGGCGTAGAGGGTGTTTCCGTAGTCCAGTCGGCTTGTGGCCAGTGCGTGGCTGACTGTCTTTCTTGTTTCGGTGGGGATCCAGCGGAAGATTTTTTTGAGCATGCATAGGATGTTGAAGCATGAGGATGAGACGGCGTTTACTTGTTTGGTCATCGAGAAGGAGGAGTCCAGGATGAAGCCCAGTTTACGTGCGTGGTCCGTAGGTATGGGTGCGGTTCCCAGGGCTGGTGGCCACCATGAGTCGTCCCAGGCGGAGGGGGATGATCCTAAGATGAGGACTTCTGTTTTGTCCGAGTTCAGTTTTAAACGGCTGTTCTTCATCCACTCGGCTACTTCTTTCATTCCTTTTGTGTAAGTTGGTTTTGGCGGTGTTAGGGTCTTTGGTGAGGGAGAGGATCAGCTGGGTGTCGTCTGCGTAGGAGATAATGTTGAGGTTGTGTTGCCGTGCGATAGATGCGAGGGGACTCATGTATACGTTGAAGAGGGTGGGACTGAGTGATGATCCTTGTGGTACGCCGCAGATGACTTCGGTGGCCTCTGATCTAAAAGGGGGGAGGCGGACTCTCTGGGTTCTTCAGGCGAGGAACGAGATGATCCAGCCCAATGCTTTTCCTTGTATTCCGATGTTGCTGAGGCGTTGTATTAGGGTGCTATGACAGACTGTGTCGAAGGCTGCGGAGAGGTCCAATAGGATGAGGGCAGCTGTTTCTCCGTTGTCCAGTAGAGTTCGGATGTCGTCTGTTGCTGCGATGAGTGCGGTTTCGGTGCTGTTTGGCTCGGAAGCCGGACTGTGAGGGGTCGAGGGATTTGTTGGTTTCGAGGAAGGCGGCGAGCGGACTGTTGACGGCTTTCTCAATCATTTTGGCAGGGAATGGGAGGAGCAATATGGGGCGGTAGTTCTTAAGTTCAGTGGGGTCTGCTGTGGGTTTCTTCAGAAGGGCGCTGAGTTCCGCATGTTTCCAGCTTTCCGGGAAGGTAGCGGAGTTGAGGGAGCAGTTGATGACGTCTCGGAGATAGGGTGCGATGATGGAGTCTGCTTTGTTGAAAATGTGGTGGGGACATGGGTCGGTTGGCGATCCTGAGTGGATGGAGTTAATCAGGCCGATGGTGTCTTCAGTGGTGATTGGGTTCCAGGCGAAAAGGTTGTTAGAGGGGGTGTTAGTTCGGAGGTGGGTGGAGTGGACTGGTCCCCGGGCTGGTTTTCAAAGCTGTTATGTATGTCGCGATTTTGTTGTAAAAGAAAGAGGCTAGGGAGTCGCAGAGGTCTTGGGAGGGAGTGATGTCGTTGGTGCCGGCGGTGGGGTTGGTAAGTTCTTTGACGATGTTGAATAGTTCCTTGCTGTTGTGGGCGTTGTTGTCAAGTCGACCCTTGAATGCTGATTTCTTTGTGGATCCAATCATTTGGTGGTGTTTGCGGGTTGCGTTCTTGAAGGTGGTCAGGTTGTAGGTGGTTGAGTTTTTTCTCCAGGCTTTCTCGAGGGTGCAACATAACTTCTTGGATTTCTTAAGGGCGTCGTTGAACCAGGGGGCTTTTTTGTTACCTTGCTTGATTTGATGGTTTTTCAAGGGTGCTAGTTCGTCTGCGCTGTGGGTGATCCATTGTGTGAGGTTGGTGGCTGCTTGGTTTGGGTCCGATGATTTGGCAGGAGGGTTTTGGTGAAGCGATGTGAAGAGCTGGTCGGTAGTAATTTTGTTCCAGTTTCTTTGGGGAATAGGTTGTGGGGGGTTGTGGGTCGTGGTCTTTTTGTAGTTGAAGTGAACGCAGCTGTGGTCCGTCCAGTGGAGAGCTGTGGTGTGATTGAAGGAGATGTGCTTGCTGGAGGTGAAGATTGGGTCGAGCGTGTGTCTGGCATAGTGGGGGGGGGGGGGGGGTATTGACCAGTTGTTCGAGTCCGAGGTTGGCCAGGTTGTCCAGAAGGGTGGTGGTGTTGGAGTAGTTTTTCTTTTCCAGGTGGTAGTTGAGGTCTCCCAGTAGAATGTAGTCCTCGGAGGGGAGGGCGTGTGGGCTGATGAAGTCAGTGATGTCATCGCTGAATTGTGTGTGGGGTCCTGGTGGTCTGTAGATGAGGGTGCCTCTGAGTGTGGTCTTGGGGTCGGTGTGGATCTGGAAGTGAAGGTGTTAGGCGGATGTGAGGTTGTCGTCGGAACTGGTCGTGATGCGGATGGCGTTTTTATGGACGATGCCGATGCCTCCTCCTGTTTGGTTGGTGCGGTCCTTTCGGATGATCTTGTAGCCGTCCGGGATAGCTATGGCGATGTCGGGTGCTGATGAGGCGTTCATCCATGTTTCTGTAAGAAAGGCGACATCCGGTGATGTAGTGTCGAGTAGGTTCCAGAGTTAAATGGCGTGTCTGTGGACCGAGCGGGTGTTGAGCAGGATGCACTTTAGGTGGTTAGTGTCGGGGCTCTTATTGAAGTCTGTGGATTTGGTGTGGGTCCTGATGCAGTCGAACTTGCAGGAGTGGCAGGTGGAGGGTCCATGGGTGTGTCCTGGGGCGGCTTGGTAGCAGTTTGGGAGTCGGCCGGGGTTAATTGCTGAGGGATGCGGCGTCGTACGTTATGCGGGCGGAGTGAGTTTTGCGGGGGACAGGGGGTCTGGCGCTGGGCGCGGTCCAGGCGTGGACGGCGCGCATGGGGCGCGACCGCTGCGCGTGAACGCTGCGCGCAAAAGCATCTGTCATATGTGGATGGCGGAGGGGGGGGCGAGGGAGGAGCAGCTGGGAGGCGGGAGCGGGGTGGAGAGCCGGGCTGGGAGGCACAACAACAAACAACAAAATGGCAGCGAGCCAAAAGCAAAATCGGACGAGAATGGGGCACGACCTTGTTAAGCGCTATGAACAGGCAGCACAGTCAGGCAACAATATTCTAAGCAGGTAAAGCGAGTGAAACACAATGGCACAGTAAGTCTCACAACACGGTCTAGCAGTCAAGCGCTACGATAACCCAATAATCAGCAGTGCGAGCAATGCGAGATATTTGGCACTCTGGCAGTAAGCGCTACAATAATACGGTATTCAGGCAAGCAATGCGTGGTAGCTGGCAGTCTGGCAGTAAGCGCTACGATACCAGGAGATTGATTGAGCAGGGAGCAGCGAGGGGAGCGACCGCTTCTGAGAGGCTCAGGATGGTCACAGCGCTAGTTGTGGAAGAGCGGAGCCTACACTTTCTGTGGGAGGGAGGAGCAGCTGGGAGGCGGGAGAGGGGTGGAGAGCCGGGCTGGGAGGCACAACAACAAACAACAAAATGGCAGCGAGCCAAAAGCAAATATTAATTACGAATTGTAACCGCATATCACTAATACCAAAAGCGCAGCAGAATATGGAAGCGGGTTACTCATGCCCCGAGGAGAAGAATTCTCCCATTGAAACCAACCCATGGAACTACTAATTAATTAAGAGACTTCTCTCACTCGTTTCACGAAATACATATGTATCACTGGAATGTCAGAGAACGCAATTAGCATTTAAGAATTAAAGTAGCGTTAAAGCTGCATATTTAATACCGCACATTGAAGCACGCACTTGTTAAGAAGTTTTCTAGTTGCCCTTGGTTGTGGCAGGATAGAGTAGTACCTTTGCAGTACCTGGGAAAATAATCCTCAAAATGTTGTAGGGCACTTGTAAAGAGTATGGGGTACAATGAAGGGGAACCACACTCAGCCTCGTAAACATTTTTCAAATATTCACAGCTTTGAATATTTTCATTGCATGCAAATCTTGGAAAGGGAACCGCACAGCACTGACAGATAAATCTCTTCGACAATATGCATTTTCCACGTCTTGCTCAGCCTGGGCATATGTAGCGTGGTTTAGCACTACATGCTCCAAAGTGAATAAAAACACGTTTTATTTGTATGCGCTTCATGCGTCTAAAACGTGTTTTTTGGGCATTGTTACGCATCACCGCTCCGATGTAGAGCCGCCTGTTGCCTTTTAGCTGCACTTAGGTCGCAACCTCAGAAATGGTTTCAAAACTTTTGAGTGCACATAAATTATTTTCTTGCTGTGCTCAGTCACTCACTTCACTTAAAAGATTAGTGCTACTCACTCAAGTGCGGGAGTAGGAAATTCAGGGCTAAGAGGAAGTACGAGGATGCATTACGAGTCCTCAATCAAGGAAAGTGAGGTTAAAATGTACTCTAATTGCCATGGTGTGCACCTCACAAGGAGCTCATTTCACAAAGTGAACCGGCTATTCTTCTGTAAGACGAAAACAGAGCGACGAGCACCCCTGCTTCCATAAAGGCACGCTGATGAGAGAAAATAAAGAGGTGGAAAAGAGCCGCACAGCGAGAGACAGATACAAGCATTGGCCATGAAAGAGACACGACCTCGCGGCCGTGAAAGCGAAAGCGCGGCCATGAGACGTGCTCTCTAGTGGAGGAGTGTGGCTCACTGATTGTGGAGGAGTGTGGCTCACTGATTAGAGCGGCAGACCCTGATGCAGAGGTCTGGCCCGGGACCACGGTTCAATTTCCGACGCTTCAGGGTCCTGAGCCCAAAAATGTCCACAGACTCGATAATTCTCGCCTCGGTGCCTACTCTAATCATGGGGTCCCACGTTGCAACTCTGGGCAATAGCTTGCTTAATCTCCACTACGGCGGCCCACCCGCTGCGGGATGCCTGGCTTTCACCTTGGGGATGCCCAGTAGGGGTTATCTCACAGGGAAAAGCCAGGACGGGTTCCCAAGGCAAGCGCCTTGATGCCTTCGGGTGATACGTGCGATATATAAGTCGCAATACATTAGTGGGGGAGATGGTGTTGAGGCAGATGGTGTTTAATGTGCACGCGCGTCTCGCACGACTGGCACTGCTTTGAAGGCTGATAGCGGGGCGGGGGAGCAGCTTGGGAGGCATTCCATTGATGTGTGGTGCAAGGCTATGCACATGAGTCACATGAACTGCACGTAATCCGCGCTTGGTCAAGAGTTTGTTTCACCTCCTATACACTCGCCTATTAATCCCTGCGGGATAGAATAGTCGGGACCTAAAAAAGAGATATGAAGCGGCCAGCACTGGTCGCATAATGGTGCTTTTTTTCCCTTTCCTTCTGTTCTTTGGGGAAGGAAATGTAACGGAGATGGGTGGAAGTGGATGAAGAAACAGGGTGGGTGGGAATGGTAGAGAAAAAAAAGATGGGCGGGGCTGAAGTTAAGAAGGACTGGGTGGCGGAGAGAAAGGAGAAACTGTGCGGGGTGGGAGAAGAAGAAGAAAGTGGGAGTGCAAAGACAACTGCTGTGCTCATCCTTGTACTGTTGCATCTGAATGGTGGTAACATCTTACTCCGGGGCCTCTCGGACTTCACATTGGCACCGCGTAGGGACATCCTACATGCCGCAGCACATTTCATTCAGGGCCTGAAGAAATATGATCACTTAACCCTCAAACCGATGGGACTTCATTGACTCCCCTTGCCGTCCCGCACCATCTTCAACATTAACTGTATCATTTACAAAAACCATCACAGACAGCACCCTGCTCGTCTTTCAGACGAGCTTACCATCTATGGTGGTTCGCAGCTCAACTGCCGCCAGAATACCGTCAGGCTACAGACCAAGACCTGTTTATGTACCCAGGATCCGGAACAACACTTCTGTATCCATCAGGAAAACCCCAGTGGTGATCCAATTTAGAAAAGAGTTGAACTCACTTTAAAAAAAAGAACAGTACAACAAAATACATTAATCATCCACTGCTCCTTCCAACATTCCTGTCCTATTACTCACTTACATTAAGCTTGCCTTAAAATATGTACAGCTCTCCGCTGCATTCTGGCTAGGTTCACACTATAGGCATACCACACACGTACATACTTAAGTTATGCAGAATAAGAAATATTTTTATATTTTCAATATAGTCCTGAGTGTGATAAGTAGTCTGGTTATAGTGTGATATTGATACAGGATTTGCACCAATGCATAGAGCTGAATGTGCAGAAACAAATATATATAGTTTGTGGATTAAGGATTGATCAGATGGGGGAGCTTAATGATGGAAGTAGAGTAAGTTTGTAATGTGGAGACTATAATGATGAGTAGTGGTTTACAGTGCGGGAGGATAATGGCCAGACTGAAGCTGTTTAAAAAGGCTGTTTTGGTGATTTTCTTTAAAGTGATGCTGAAATCTCATAGGTCTGTAAAGGTATGGAGTTCAGAATGGGATGCAAGATCCGCAAAAAAAGTCAATTGCATAACTGCGAGTAGTTAAAGAATATTATGTTGGGTGAA